>NC_089832.1:19058712-19798712 GCF_035046505.1 Tiliqua scincoides | reverse complement strand
CCCTAACCCTAACCCTAACCCTAACCCTAACCCTAACCCTAACCCTAACCCTAACCCTAACCCTAACCCTAACCCTAACCCTAACCCTAACCCTAACCCTAACCCTAACCCTAACCCTAACCCTAACCCTAACCCTAACCCTAACCCTAACCCTAACCCTAACCCTAACCCTAACCCTAACCCTAACCCTAACCCTAACCCTAACCCTAACCCTAACCCTAACCCTAACCCTAACCCTAACCCTAACCCTAACCCTAACCCTAACCCTAACCCTAACCCTAACCCTAACCCTAACCCTAACCCTAACCCTAACCCTAACCCTAACCCTAACCCTAACCCTAACCCTAACCCTAACCCTAACCCTAACCCTAACCCTAACCCTAACCCTAACCCTAACCCTAACCCTAACCCTAACCCTAACCCTAACCCTAACCCTAACCCTAACCCTAACCCTAACCCTAACCCTAACCCTAACCCTAACCCTAACCCTAACCCTAACCCTAACCCTAACCCTAACCCTAACCCTAACCCTAACCCTAACCCTAACCCTAACCCTAACCCTAACCCTAACCCTAACCCTAACCCTAACCCTAACCCTAACCCTAACCCTAACCCTAACCCTAACCCTAACCCTAACCCTAACCCTAACCCTAACCCTAACCCTAACCCTAACCCTAACCCTAACCCTAACCCTAACCCTAACCCTAACCCTAACCCTAACCCTAACCCTAACCCTAACCCTAACCCTAACCCTAACCCTAACCCTAACCCTAACCCTAACCCTAACCCTAACCCTAACCCTAACCCTAACCCTAACCCTAACCCTAACCCTAACCCTAACCCTAACCCTAACCCTAACCCTAACCCTAACCCTAACCCTAACCCTAACCCTAACCCTAACCCTAACCCTAACCCTAACCCTAACCCTAACCCTAACCCTAACCCTAACCCTAACCCTAACCCTAACCCTAACCCTAACCCTAACCCTAACCCTAACCCTAACCCTAACCCTAACCCTAACCCTAACCCTAACCCTAACCCTAACCCTAACCCTAACCCTAACCCTAACCCTAACCCTAACCCTAACCCTAACCCTAACCCTAACCCTAACCCTAACCCTAACCCTAACCCTAACCCTAACCCTAACCCTAACCCTAACCCTAACCCTAACCCTAACCCTAACCCTAACCCTAACCCTAACCCTAACCCTAACCCTAACCCTAACCCTAACCCTAACCCTAACCCTAACCCTAACCCTAACCCTAACCCTAACCCTAACCCTAACCCTAACCCTAACCCTAACCCTAACCCTAACCCTAACCCTAACCCTAACCCTAACCCTAACCCTAACCCTAACCCTAACCCTAACCCTAACCCTAACCCTAACCCTAACCCTAACCCTAACCCTAACCCTAACCCTAACCCTAACCCTAACCCTAACCCTAACCCTAACCCTAACCCTAACCCTAACCCTAACCCTAACCCTAACCCTAACCCTAACCCTAACCCTAACCCTAACCCTAACCCTAACCCTAACCCTAACCCTAACCCTAACCCTAACCCTAACCCTAACCCTAACCCTAACCCTAACCCTAACCCTAACCCTAACCCTAACCCTAACCCTAACCCTAACCCTAACCCTAACCCTAACCCTAACCCTAACCCTAACCCTAACCCTAACCCTAACCCTAACCCTAACCCTAACCCTAACCCTAACCCTAACCCTAACCCTAACCCTAACCCTAACCCTAACCCTAACCCTAACCCTAACCCTAACCCTAACCCTAACCCTAACCCTAACCCTAACCCTAACCCTAACCCTAACCCTAACCCTAACCCTAACCCTAACCCTAACCCTAACCCTAACCCTAACCCTAACCCTAACCCTAACCCTAACCCTAACCCTAACCCTAACCCTAACCCTAACCCTAACCCTAACCCTAACCCTAACCCTAACCCTAACCCTAACCCTAACCCTAACCCTAACCCTAACCCTAACCCTAACCCTAACCCTAACCCTAACCCTAACCCTAACCCTAACCCTAACCCTAACCCTAACCCTAACCCTAACCCTAACCCTAACCCTAACCCTAACCCTAACCCTAACCCTAACCCTAACCCTAACCCTAACCCTAACCCTAACCCTAACCCTAACCCTAACCCTAACCCTAACCCTAACCCTAACCCTAACCCTAACCCTAACCCTAACCCTAACCCTAACCCTAACCCTAACCCTAACCCTAACCCTAACCCTAACCCTAACCCTAACCCTAACCCTAACCCTAACCCTAACCCTAACCCTAACCCTAACCCTAACCCTAACCCTAACCCTAACCCTAACCCTAACCCTAACCCTAACCCTAACCCTAACCCTAACCCTAACCCTAACCCTAACCCTAACCCTAACCCTAACCCTAACCCTAACCCTAACCCTAACCCTAACCCTAACCCTAACCCTAACCCTAACCCTAACCCTAACCCTAACCCTAACCCTAACCCTAACCCTAACCCTAACCCTAACCCTAACCCTAACCCTAACCCTAACCCTAACCCTAACCCTAACCCTAACCCTAACCCTAACCCTAACCCTAACCCTAACCCTAACCCTAACCCTAACCCTAACCCTAACCCTAACCCTAACCCTAACCCTAACCCTAACCCTAACCCTAACCCTAACCCTAACCCTAACCCTAACCCTAACCCTAACCCTAACCCTAACCCTAACCCTAACCCTAACCCTAACCCTAACCCTAACCCTAACCCTAACCCTAACCCTAACCCTAACCCTAACCCTAACCCTAACCCTAACCCTAACCCTAACCCTAACCCTAACCCTAACCCTAACCCTAACCCTAACCCTAACCCTAACCCTAACCCTAACCCTAACCCTAACCCTAACCCTAACCCTAACCCTAACCCTAACCCTAACCCTAACCCTAACCCTAACCCTAACCCTAACCCTAACCCTAACCCTAACCCTAACCCTAACCCTAACCCTAACCCTAACCCTAACCCTAACCCTAACCCTAACCCTAACCCTAACCCTAACCCTAACCCTAACCCTAACCCTAACCCTAACCCTAACCCTAACCCTAACCCTAACCCTAACCCTAACCCTAACCCTAACCCTAACCCTAACCCTAACCCTAACCCTAACCCTAACCCTAACCCTAACCCTAACCCTAACCCTAACCCTAACCCTAACCCTAACCCTAACCCTAACCCTAACCCTAACCCTAACCCTAACCCTAACCCTAACCCTAACCCTAACCCTAACCCTAACCCTAACCCTAACCCTAACCCTAACCCTAACCCTAACCCTAACCCTAACCCTAACCCTAACCCTAACCCTAACCCTAACCCTAACCCTAACCCTAACCCTAACCCTAACCCTAACCCTAACCCTAACCCTAACCCTAACCCTAACCCTAACCCTAACCCTAACCCTAACCCTAACCCTAACCCTAACCCTAACCCTAACCCTAACCCTAACCCTAACCCTAACCCTAACCCTAACCCTAACCCTAACCCTAACCCTAACCCTAACCCTAACCCTAACCCTAACCCTAACCCTAACCCTAACCCTAACCCTAACCCTAACCCTAACCCTAACCCTAACCCTAACCCTAACCCTAACCCTAACCCTAACCCTAACCCTAACCCTAACCCTAACCCTAACCCTAACCCTAACCCTAACCCTAACCCTAACCCTAACCCTAACCCTAACCCTAACCCTAACCCTAACCCTAACCCTAACCCTAACCCTAACCCTAACCCTAACCCTAACCCTAACCCTAACCCTAACCCTAACCCTAACCCTAACCCTAACCCTAACCCTAACCCTAACCCTAACCCTAACCCTAACCCTAACCCTAACCCTAACCCTAACCCTAACCCTAACCCTAACCCTAACCCTAACCCTAACCCTAACCCTAACCCTAACCCTAACCCTAACCCTAACCCTAACCCTAACCCTAACCCTAACCCTAACCCTAACCCTAACCCTAACCCTAACCCTAACCCTAACCCTAACCCTAACCCTAACCCTAACCCTAACCCTAACCCTAACCCTAACCCTAACCCTAACCCTAACCCTAACCCTAACCCTAACCCTAACCCTAACCCTAACCCTAACCCTAACCCTAACCCTAACCCTAACCCTAACCCTAACCCTAACCCTAACCCTAACCCTAACCCTAACCCTAACCCTAACCCTAACCCTAACCCTAACCCTAACCCTAACCCTAACCCTAACCCTAACCCTAACCCTAACCCTAACCCTAACCCTAACCCTAACCCTAACCCTAACCCTAACCCTAACCCTAACCCTAACCCTAACCCTAACCCTAACCCTAACCCTAACCCTAACCCTAACCCTAACCCTAACCCTAACCCTAACCCTAACCCTAACCCTAACCCTAACCCTAACCCTAACCCTAACCCTAACCCTAACCCTAACCCTAACCCTAACCCTAACCCTAACCCTAACCCTAACCCTAACCCTAACCCTAACCCTAACCCTAACCCTAACCCTAACCCTAACCCTAACCCTAACCCTAACCCTAACCCTAACCCTAACCCTAACCCTAACCCTAACCCTAACCCTAACCCTAACCCTAACCCTAACCCTAACCCTAACCCTAACCCTAACCCTAACCCTAACCCTAACCCTAACCCTAACCCTAACCCTAACCCTAACCCTAACCCTAACCCTAACCCTAACCCTAACCCTAACCCTAACCCTAACCCTAACCCTAACCCTAACCCTAACCCTAACCCTAACCCTAACCCTAACCCTAACCCTAACCCTAACCCTAACCCTAACCCTAACCCTAACCCTAACCCTAACCCTAACCCTAACCCTAACCCTAACCCTAACCCTAACCCTAACCCTAACCCTAACCCTAACCCTAACCCTAACCCTAACCCTAACCCTAACCCTAACCCTAACCCTAACCCTAACCCTAACCCTAACCCTAACCCTAACCCTAACCCTAACCCTAACCCTAACCCTAACCCTAACCCTAACCCTAACCCTAACCCTAACCCTAACCCTAACCCTAACCCTAACCCTAACCCTAACCCTAACCCTAACCCTAACCCTAACCCTAACCCTAACCCTAACCCTAACCCTAACCCTAACCCTAACCCTAACCCTAACCCTAACCCTAACCCTAACCCTAACCCTAACCCTAACCCTAACCCTAACCCTAACCCTAACCCTAACCCTAACCCTAACCCTAACCCTAACCCTAACCCTAACCCTAACCCTAACCCTAACCCTAACCCTAACCCTAACCCTAACCCTAACCCTAACCCTAACCCTAACCCTAACCCTAACCCTAACCCTAACCCTAACCCTAACCCTAACCCTAACCCTAACCCTAACCCTAACCCTAACCCTAACCCTAACCCTAACCCTAACCCTAACCCTAACCCTAACCCTAACCCTAACCCTAACCCTAACCCTAACCCTAACCCTAACCCTAACCCTAACCCTAACCCTAACCCTAACCCTAACCCTAACCCTAACCCTAACCCTAACCCTAACCCTAACCCTAACCCTAACCCTAACCCTAACCCTAACCCTAACCCTAACCCTAACCCTAACCCTAACCCTAACCCTAACCCTAACCCTAACCCTAACCCTAACCCTAACCCTAACCCTAACCCTAACCCTAACCCTAACCCTAACCCTAACCCTAACCCTAACCCTAACCCTAACCCTAACCCTAACCCTAACCCTAACCCTAACCCTAACCCTAACCCTAACCCTAACCCTAACCCTAACCCTAACCCTAACCCTAACCCTAACCCTAACCCTAACCCTAACCCTAACCCTAACCCTAACCCTAACCCTAACCCTAACCCTAACCCTAACCCTAACCCTAACCCTAACCCTAACCCTAACCCTAACCCTAACCCTAACCCTAACCCTAACCCTAACCCTAACCCTAACCCTAACCCTAACCCTAACCCTAACCCTAACCCTAACCCTAACCCTAACCCTAACCCTAACCCTAACCCTAACCCTAACCCTAACCCTAACCCTAACCCTAACCCTAACCCTAACCCTAACCCTAACCCTAACCCTAACCCTAACCCTAACCCTAACCCTAACCCTAACCCTAACCCTAACCCTAACCCTAACCCTAACCCTAACCCTAACCCTAACCCTAACCCTAACCCTAACCCTAACCCTAACCCTAACCCTAACCCTAACCCTAACCCTAACCCTAACCCTAACCCTAACCCTAACCCTAACCCTAACCCTAACCCTAACCCTAACCCTAACCCTAACCCTAACCCTAACCCTAACCCTAACCCTAACCCTAACCCTAACCCTAACCCTAACCCTAACCCTAACCCTAACCCTAACCCTAACCCTAACCCTAACCCTAACCCTAACCCTAACCCTAACCCTAACCCTAACCCTAACCCTAACCCTAACCCTAACCCTAACCCTAACCCTAACCCTAACCCTAACCCTAACCCTAACCCTAACCCTAACCCTAACCCTAACCCTAACCCTAACCCTAACCCTAACCCTAACCCTAACCCTAACCCTAACCCTAACCCTAACCCTAACCCTAACCCTAACCCTAACCCTAACCCTAACCCTAACCCTAACCCTAACCCTAACCCTAACCCTAACCCTAACCCTAACCCTAACCCTAACCCTAACCCTAACCCTAACCCTAACCCTAACCCTAACCCTAACCCTAACCCTAACCCTAACCCTAACCCTAACCCTAACCCTAACCCTAACCCTAACCCTAACCCTAACCCTAACCCTAACCCTAACCCTAACCCTAACCCTAACCCTAACCCTAACCCTAACCCTAACCCTAACCCTAACCCTAACCCTAACCCTAACCCTAACCCTAACCCTAACCCTAACCCTAACCCTAACCCTAACCCTAACCCTAACCCTAACCCTAACCCTAACCCTAACCCTAACCCTAACCCTAACCCTAACCCTAACCCTAACCCTAACCCTAACCCTAACCCTAACCCTAACCCTAACCCTAACCCTAACCCTAACCCTAACCCTAACCCTAACCCTAACCCTAACCCTAACCCTAACCCTAACCCTAACCCTAACCCTAACCCTAACCCTAACCCTAACCCTAACCCTAACCCTAACCCTAACCCTAACCCTAACCCTAACCCTAACCCTAACCCTAACCCTAACCCTAACCCTAACCCTAACCCTAACCCTAACCCTAACCCTAACCCTAACCCTAACCCTAACCCTAACCCTAACCCTAACCCTAACCCTAACCCTAACCCTAACCCTAACCCTAACCCTAACCCTAACCCTAACCCTAACCCTAACCCTAACCCTAACCCTAACCCTAACCCTAACCCTAACCCTAACCCTAACCCTAACCCTAACCCTAACCCTAACCCTAACCCTAACCCTAACCCTAACCCTAACCCTAACCCTAACCCTAACCCTAACCCTAACCCTAACCCTAACCCTAACCCTAACCCTAACCCTAACCCTAACCCTAACCCTAACCCTAACCCTAACCCTAACCCTAACCCTAACCCTAACCCTAACCCTAACCCTAACCCTAACCCTAACCCTAACCCTAACCCTAACCCTAACCCTAACCCTAACCCTAACCCTAACCCTAACCCTAACCCTAACCCTAACCCTAACCCTAACCCTAACCCTAACCCTAACCCTAACCCTAACCCTAACCCTAACCCTAACCCTAACCCTAACCCTAACCCTAACCCTAACCCTAACCCTAACCCTAACCCTAACCCTAACCCTAACCCTAACCCTAACCCTAACCCTAACCCTAACCCTAACCCTAACCCTAACCCTAACCCTAACCCTAACCCTAACCCTAACCCTAACCCTAACCCTAACCCTAACCCTAACCCTAACCCTAACCCTAACCCTAACCCTAACCCTAACCCTAACCCTAACCCTAACCCTAACCCTAACCCTAACCCTAACCCTAACCCTAACCCTAACCCTAACCCTAACCCTAACCCTAACCCTAACCCTAACCCTAACCCTAACCCTAACCCTAACCCTAACCCTAACCCTAACCCTAACCCTAACCCTAACCCTAACCCTAACCCTAACCCTAACCCTAACCCTAACCCTAACCCTAACCCTAACCCTAACCCTAACCCTAACCCTAACCCTAACCCTAACCCTAACCCTAACCCTAACCCTAACCCTAACCCTAACCCTAACCCTAACCCTAACCCTAACCCTAACCCTAACCCTAACCCTAACCCTAACCCTAACCCTAACCCTAACCCTAACCCTAACCCTAACCCTAACCCTAACCCTAACCCTAACCCTAACCCTAACCCTAACCCTAACCCTAACCCTAACCCTAACCCTAACCCTAACCCTAACCCTAACCCTAACCCTAACCCTAACCCTAACCCTAACCCTAACCCTAACCCTAACCCTAACCCTAACCCTAACCCTAACCCTAACCCTAACCCTAACCCTAACCCTAACTTCCTGTGGGTGTGGCAGCATTTTTGGGAGCTCCTGTTTGGGCTGCAAAGAAAGTGAGTTTTTGAGGGGGTGGGAGGGGGAGAAAGTCGGGGGGTGACCCCTCCCCAGGTGGGGGAACCCCTGGGGGTTCTGGGGAAGTTAGTTTGGGGTGTGGGAGTGGAAAAGTGGAGGTGCAGGAGGTGGAGGAAAGTTTGCATTGTCCTCCAGCCTGGGGAGCTGAGATGCAGGAGCAGGGGGAAGGGCAGCAGGCTTTGGAAGAGCTGCAGCTGCAGGGCTTTCCTTTGCCTGACCTTGCTGGGGAAAGTGCCATAGAAAAGGAGCTTTTGCAGCTCCTGCAGCCCTCTGAGCAGGAGGCAGACTCCATGGAGGTGGGAGAGGTGTCTGGGGGTGCTGTGGCAGAGAGGGGGATGGGTGAGGAGAGGGCAGATAAGCTGTGTGGAGCAGTCCAGGAGGGTGCAGGCAGGGAAGGGGGAGGCAGTTTGGGATTGCCTCCTTCCCCCCAGGTGTCTTATGTACCTCAGGTGGTCACTCACCCGGGAGAGACTTCTGTAGGGCAGCAGGGGGGTGGGCAGCAAGGGGCTGGGCAGCAGGGGTCTGGGCAGCAGGGGGCTGGGCCCCAGCCAGGAGGAGGGCGGCGGCTGCAGCAGCAGCAGCAGCAGCAGCAGCAGCATAGTGGCGATGAGGGTTTCAGGAGGCCAGTGGGGGCAGTTGGCACCAGTGGTTGGAGTCTGCGTGGCGGTCACTCGGTGGAGCGGCACCGGCGTGACCGGCGTGACTGGGACTGGGAGGTGTCTTCCTTCGCCTCCGATAGTAGTCTCTTAAGTGAGAGAGGCAGTTCGGAGATGGAGACGGAGAGGGAGATGCGGGAGGACAGGCAACGGAGGTGGGAGGAGGAAGAACGGGAGCATATGGAGGAAGCACTGGGCATCGCGGGGGTGGAGGCCACGGAGGAGAGCTGGGTGTGGGACGAGCGTCCTTGTCGGACGTTGGAGGAGTGGGCGGAGGATGTGGCGTCGTTTCCTTTCAGTGAAGATGACCTCCTCATTCTCTGGGTGGACTTGGTCCACTGCATTCGGGTGCCGGGTGATCGGGTCAAGCTGCGCAGCCTGGACAAGTTGGGGCAACAGGGGGTTCAGAGGGTCTTGGAGGCGGGGCTGGAGGCCATGGTGGCGGTGCTCAGGGAGCGGTGGTACAATCCCTTGGACCTGGCCTTTCAGGGCAAGGTGGACTTCCTCAGGGCGGCCCGGCGGATGGTGCACTTCCGGCGCTTTAAGCGGCCGCGCACGAAGCCCTTGGCCGCCTTGCAGGAAGAGGGGATGGCCCGGCGGCTGCGTGAGGTGGCGGATTATTGGGAAATGAGAGCAGCGCAGCTGGGGGATAGTGAGGGCACACGGGCGGAGCTCTGGACGTGCTTCCGCTATGAGGACGCTGCATCGCCGCTGACGGCCGCGGCCTTTGCGAGAGGCTTGCGGCTGTTGGTGGGCGGCCTGGAGGAGCGCCGCCGACTTCGACGGCGGTGGCGGGCGATGGATGAGAGCTCGGACTCGCAGCGGGACCGGAGTGTCGGACGGGAGGCGTCGGAGGAGAGCGAGCGACGGGGTCCTTCCGGATCGCCGCGGCGGCCGGCGCGGGGAACGGCGCGGATGGCGGTGACGGGAGCGGGATCGAGGTCGGGAGACGAGCCGGGACGACGCCAGGAGCTGCCAGCGGAGCGAGGTCGGGAGCGGAGGAGGAGGACGCCTGTGCCGGAGACGGCGGTGGAGTCGCCCGGGGCGATGCCGGCGATCGTGCAGCCGGTCGTGCCGGACGCTGATGACGCGGCGACGGGGCCGAGCTCGTCCCCGGACTCTGGGCAGAGTCAAAAACGGACAGATGGAGGGGTGCGGACTTTGGCCCCCCTCCGGGACAATGCTGGGGACGTTGCTGAACTGGCGGCGGGTGGCGGAGACGCTGCTGCTGCTGCTGCTGACGCCCCTCCTGTGGGTGCTGCTGGACTTGAAAGGACTCAGACTCCTGCTGCTGTGAACATTGGGACTGGGGAACGGGCAGAGGAGGCTGTGGACACGAGTGGGCCAGTGAGCGTGCCAGTGGTCGGGCCCCGGGCCATGGAAGGTCCTGGGCCGAGTGCTCCCCACGCCCCTCCTCAGCCGGAGGGTGGGCGTCTGCGGGCTCCTGCTCCTCCCCGGTCGGAGTCTCCGCCTCGACGGCCGACGCAGCCGATCGGCGGGGAGCGGGTAAGGGTGCCGGAGAGTGGCAGAGGCAGGGAGCAAGCCCCGCGGAGCTACGCTTCGGCCCTCGGTGGTGGCGGAGGACCGCGGCCGTCGGGGCGCGCGGCCGGAGGGGCCGCAGGGAGGGAGGAGGCCTGGCAGGAGCAGTTGTGGGAGGATGAGGAATTTCTGCAGCGCTTCTTTGAAGAGCTGCCCCAGGAGCGTGACCCCCGTCAGCGCTTCGTCATCCGCCTGCGCCATAGGCAGGGGGACCGGGCGCAGGGCTTTACACGGGAATGGGTGGAGCGGGACTTCCTGGAGGGCTACCTCAAGTTTCTACCGCACGGCGTCCTGGCGGTGATCTCGCCCCCGGGGATCCCGGAGATTGACATCTGCCTGACGGACGACGCCACCTACCGCTACTTCTGGGCCCGGGTTCGGGAGGCGTTCCAGAGGGACCCCGACTTCGCCCGGGACGTGATGCTGATGCCGCTGTTCCGTGGGGAGGCCAAGGTCCTCACGGTCTTCTTCCGGACCACGGTGGTTCCGCAGGAGGACGTGGGGATCTGGCTCGCGCAGCGCTGCACGGTCTTGCGGCCCCCGGAGCGGCGCCTCGACGCCCGTGGGTACTGGACGGGCGAGTTCCGGGCGGTGGTGGCGCTGCGCCGCGACGCCGGTACGGGGCGGCTCCGCCACCTCCCCAAGTACTTTTTTATGGGGGCGGACCGGGGGGTCACGCGCTACAGCGGCCAGCCGCCGGCCTGTTTTCTCTGTGGCGCCTTCGACCACATCCGGCGCCACTGCACCTCGGAACTCTGTTCCAAGTGCGGCGTGCGCGGCCACCGCACCGACGCGTGCGATCGGCCGGTGACGTGCAGCCTCTGCGGGGTTCGCGGACACGCGTACCGCACGTGTCCCGCATCCGCCCTCAACATCTGGCACCCGGAGGCTTTCGAGCGGGAGCGGAGGAAGGCAGAGGCGGAGGCTCGGCAGCGGGGGCCGCGAGCGGCAGGGACAGCGAGCGGGTGGGAGAGGTCATCCTCCCCGGCTGACGCTCGGGGTCGGGCCGCAGAAGAGGCGCCTGCCGCTTCGCGCCCGGGGACCAGTAGCGGAGGAGGCGGTGGCTGTGAGGAGGCGTGGCAGGTGGTGGGCAGCGGCCGGAAGGGTCGCTCGGGTCCCTGTGCCGGAGGAGGAGGAGGAGCGGGTCCGAGCGTGTTGGCGGCGGTGCCGTCCGGCTCCCGCTATGCCGTGCTCCAGGAGACGGAGGGCGAGGGATCCGCAGAGGAGGAGGGGTCCTCCTCATCCTCGGACGAGGGGAGTGAGGGGCAGAGCGGCGGTGCACGGGGTGCGGAGGACAAGCTGTCGCCACGACCGCAGCCGCAACGGCGGGCGCGGAAACGGCAGGCGGGCAAGCACCGGGGAGGCCCGGCGTCTCCCGACTCTCCGGACGCGCCTCCGAGTCCGCCGGGTGGCTCTGGCAGGAAGGGGAGTCCCAAGGGGAAGCGGCAGCGCAAGCGGCGCAAGGGGCCGCTGGAGGTCCACAGCGCCCAGCTGCACACGGAGGAGCCGAGGGT
The DNA here is from genome assembly GCF_035046505.1 of Tiliqua scincoides. Classification (NCBI taxonomy): domain Eukaryota; kingdom Metazoa; phylum Chordata; class Lepidosauria; order Squamata; family Scincidae; genus Tiliqua; species Tiliqua scincoides. The sequence continues at coordinate 19,786,434 of NC_089832.1, read as the reverse complement.
GTTGACAGCACGGCCGGAGGTAGGGGGTAGACAGGTGGAGGAGGCGGATCCCGCTGCGGAGGTGGAGATGCAGTCGGAGGAGCAGGGGAGCGGCTGTATCCCGCCCGGTCCGGAGGCGGTGAGGGAGGCGGCCGTCAGGGCGCCGGAGACGGAGGCTCGCGAGCCGCTCCGGTTGTGGATGGCCCCGTCCCCGGAGGGGGCGGCAGCGGAGGGGGATGGGATGGCCACGCCGCAAGCGGGCGACCCGCCGCCTTCACTGCCCCTCGGTGGCGAGGGCCTTCGTAGGGCTACACCTCTGACATCGGAGGGGGTAGAGAAGATGGAGGCCGCAGGCCATGGGTCCGCATGTCGGGGTCCTCGGACTCCTGAGCCCCCTGACGGAGTCGGGGACAAGGAGGTGGCGGTGCCCCGGTAGCAAGGGCGGCCTGTGGGTACGGGGGTTTTCTGGTCCATCTCAAGTGTTTTTCTCTCTCCATCTGCCCTGTTGTAAATAGTTGTATATAGTTTTAAATAGTTGAACATTTTGATTTTGATTATGTTTTCTGTTGATGTAAATCTTTGTGTACCTGTTTTGTATTAGTTATGTATTTGCTTTGAACTGCTCTTGTTTCCCAGGTCTGTCCTGGGTTCTGTACAGAGGGATGTACTTCTCCGAGGGGGGGGTTGTTTATTTGCTTCTGTGTTTTTATGCGTTGTATGCCATTGCTTTGTACCTTGTCCTCCCTGTTGGCTGTGCTTGTGTTCTTCACAACTGTTTTATGTGCTGTAGGACGGTGGCTTTGTCCAATAAAAATCATTTATTCCTAAAAAAAAAAATCATTTATTCCTAACCCTAACCCTAACCCTAACCCTAACCCTAACCCTAACCCTAACCCTAACCCTAACCCTAACCCTAACCCTAATCCTAAAAAAAAAAAAAAAAAAAATTATATTTTCCTAACCCTAACCCTAACCCTAACCCTAACCCTAACCTAAACCTAAACCTAAACCTAAACCTAAACCTAAACCTAAACCTAAACCTAAACCTAAACCTAAACCTAAACCTAAACCTAAACCTAAACCTAAACCTAAACCTAAACCTAAACCTAAACCTAAACCTAAACCTAAACCTAAACCTAAACCTAAACCTAAACCTAAACCTAAACCTAAACCTAAACCTAAACCTAAACCTAAACCTAAACCTAAACCTAAACCTGACTTCCGGTGGGTGAGGTTGTGTTTGTTGGGAGCTCCTCAGGTTGGTGTGGAAAAAACTTACTTTTTTCGCTCAATACGGAGGGGGCGCGGGTGGGGGACACCCCACCATGTAGGGGAACCTTAGGGGACCCCGATGTAGGTGTTTTGGGGGGTGGATGTCGGAGGATTGGAGCGGGAGCAGCAGGGGAAAGTTTGGAAGGGAGAGGCCTAGAGGCCATCTTGCAGCCTCTGCCCTTGCAGCAAGCTCAGCTGCAACAGGAGGCCAGAGCTGAATCCTTCCCCATCCAGCCTGTGGGGATGGAATTGGAAGGGGACAGTGTGGCAGGGGTTCCTAGGCACCCCGAGGATCGAGGGGGAGCCCCTTTGGGGCAAGGATGGGCGTGCCCCGCCCTGCTGGGGCAGGCTGAACTGGAGGGAGGCCTCCCTGGGCAAGCCAGGCTAGGCGAGCCCCAGGCTTTGCAGGCCTCTGGAGCAGAAGCTCAGGGAGCCCAGCTGGAAGGCAGGCAAGCCTCTGCTGGGCACAGGGAGAGGGGGAGAGAGCGTCAGAAGCGGCAGGGGCAGGGGGAGAGGCTCCCTGGGGGCTGGTCTCTGAGGGAGCAGGCCTGGGGAAGCCCTCCTAGAAGCAGGAGTGGCACAGCAAGGGCCTCTAGGGACAGGGACTGGGAGGCAGCCTCTGTAGCCTCTGCGGGGAGTCTTGCAAGCAGCAAGGTGAGCTCTGAGGTGGAGCTGGAGACTGAAAGGGAGGTGGAGGACACAGATGGCTCAGGCAGGTCCCAGAGAGAGGGGGTGCAGGGCTGGCAGTCTGGGTGGGCGGAGCGCCCGGGGAAGACTCTGGCCCAGTGGGCTCAGGACCTTCAGCAGCCCCCCTGGGAGGACAGGGATCTCCTGCTGCTCTGGGGAGACCTGGTGTGGAACATCAGTCTCCCAGAGGGGCCTGTGAAAGGGAAATTAAAACTCAAAGACCTGAGCAAATGCAGCCAGCAGCAGGTTTTTGACCTGCTGAGCGAGGCCAAGGGGAAACTGGTGGATGTGCTCAGGGAGCAGTGGGAGGGCCCCCTGGAGCAGGCACTCCAGCACAAGGCCCATACCATCCTGGCCGTGCGGAAGGTGCTCGCCTTCCGTCGGTTTAGGCACCGCAAGGCCCGCTTCCCTTCCTGGCTGACGGAGGAAGGGATGCGGGCAGTGCTGCAGGCAGTGGCAGGGCACTGGGAGCGGAGGAGCCGCACGCTGAAAGATGCGGAGGCGCTGTCGCGGGACAACCGGCCCCCGTTCCTGGACGGAGAGGGCGGAGAGGAGCTGACGGGCAGCGCCTTTGCGAGCGGACTGGAGCGGATCGCGGAGGCGCTGCAGGAGAGGCTGCGGATCCGGCAGCGGGCGGCGGCCAGGGCGGAGGCCGAGGCGGAGCGGGAGCGAGACCGGGGGCCCGATCGGGGACCCGGCCTGTGGAGCGGACCCGGGAGATCGGACGGAGGCGGGAGAGGACCGAGCGGCGGCAGCGGAGGCGGCAGCGGCGGGGGCGGACGACAGCAGGAGGAGCGGAACGGCCCAGGACCCCAGCAGACAACATCCGGAGACCGGTCCACGCGGGTGACGGCGACGGCGAGGAGCGACGCGGCGACAGCGGCAGACGGCGCTGACCCCGCGGAGGCGGGCAGGGACGTGACGGCCTTGGAGCCACAAGGACCATCTGGCGGTGGCAGAGTGAGTAAAACTCTGCCCCACACAGACACTGTGGAACTGAACTCTGCCAACACGGACACGGGGAAACCCGATAGACACGCTCCGCCGCCAACACAGCCACAGCCCGATACCAACAGGGCGGCGAGCGGGGGCGTGGGCAGCGGGCGGCCGCCCCGGAGCTACGCCTCTGCCGCGGCTGGGGGCACCGCAGCAGGACCGAGGGGGGCGGGTGCTGGAGCGCGGCCCGGCAGGGCCACCTGGGAGGACCCAGACAGGGAGCTGTGGGAGGACGCCGAGTTCCTCCACCGTTTTTTTGAGGAGGGGCCGCAGCAGCCACAGCAGGACCCCCGGCAGCGCTTTGTGGTGCGCCTGCGCTGCAAGGGGGATAAGGCCGAGACCTGTACCCGGGAGTGGATCGAGGGCGAGTTCCTCGAGGGGGAGCTGGGTTTTCCGCCCGCAGAGGTCTTGGCCATCTTGACGCCCCCGGGGATCCCCGAGATCGACCTCTGCTTCCGGAGCGAGCTGGGGTACCAGCTGTTCTGGGAGCGGGCACGGGAGGCGTACCGGCGGGACCCCCGCTTTGCCCAGGACCTCTCCCTGATCCCGCTATTCCGGGGGGAGGCCAAGGTCCTCACCGTGTTCTTCCGCACCACCGTGGTGCCGGAGGAGGACGTCGGGCGGTGGCTGAGCCGGCACTGCACGGTGCTGATGCCGCCCGAGAAGCGCTTGGACGCCAAGGGGTACTGGACGGGGGAGTACCGGGCCATCGTATCCCTCGGGCGGGAGCCGTTCACCGGCAGGTTGCGCCACCTCCCCAAATATTTTTTCATGGGGGCAGATCGGGGCGTGACCAGGTACAGCGGGCAGCCGCCGGCCTGTTTCCTGTGTGGCGGCTTTGACCACCTCCGCCGCCACTGCGTTTCGGAGCTGTGCTCCAAGTGCGGGGTGCGGGGCCACCGGACCGGCCTGTGCGATCGGCCGGTCACCTGCAGCCTGTGCGGGGAGCGCGGGCACGCTTACCGGCTCTGCCCCCAGTCCGCCATTAACATCCGCTACCCCGACGCCTACGAGCGTGAGTGGCGGCAGGCCACCGAGGGGATGCGGCGGGAGGCGGAGGCCCGGGAGCGAGCCGCGAAGGAGCGGCGGGAGGAGCGGGCTCGCAGGGCGGAGCGGAGCCAGCAGCAGCAACAGCAGCAGCGGGCGGAGGCCCCGGCGGGGGCGGCGCAGGCCGAGGATCGGGAGGAGGAGGAGGCGGGCTGGACGACCGTGTCCCACCGTCGTGGGAAGGGCACGGGCCGGGCAGAGCCGCAAGGGGGCCAGGAGGTGGAGGAGGAGGCGGGCCCGTCCCGCTATGGGGTGCTGCGTGTGCTGGCGGAGCAGGAGGAGGGAGAGGCCCCGGCGGCAGGCGGGAGCTCCTCGTCCGAGGAGGAGAGCTTGGCGGGCAGCCGGGCGGAGCAGCGGCCCAAGCAGAGGCGCAGCTCTCGCAAGCGGAGGGGTGACAAGGTGGGTCCGGAGTCCCCCGGGGACGCGGAGGAGGGCAAGGTGCGGGAGAGCCCCAAGGAGAGGCGCAAGAAGCCTCGGAAGGCTTCGCCCAACCCCGAGGCGGAGCAGGAACAGGGTCCGGCCCTTGTGGCCCAGGGGGAGAGGGCACCCGGCACGCCGGGAGGAACAACGGAGGCTGGCACTGCGCAACACGTGGCAGTGGAGCACGGCAACGAGGGAGAGGGGGACCCGTCGTCCCATGAGATGGAGACGAGCGACCAGTGCCTGCAACTGGCGCTCTCTCCGGAGTGGCGGCCGGAGGAGGGGGACCCCGGGGAAGGGCCGGGCGGCGGGGGCACCGAGACGGACCCCACCCACCCCCTCACTGGTATTGCTACACCCCCAGACGCGAGCCTGGGGGGGGTAGAGGAGGACGCCGGGGAGGAGATGGAGTGCCAGTCGGCGGCTCCGGACCCCTCTCTGAGCGGAGAGCAGCAGCAGCGGGAGGGTGGACCTGCACCGGGTGCGCCCCACGTTGGGGCAACGGCTGAGTGAACCCTGTTTTCTGTTGTGCGTTTGAGTTTTCTAGTGTGTGTTTTCTGTTAGTTGGGAGACTTCTGCAGCTGACTTAAGCGTTTTTCGTTTGTACCGTCGATCCTTTGTTTCGGGACCCAACCCCACTTTATAGCGCTATCCTAATGGAGAGCCAAGGGGGTCCAGCCTGGCGGCTAAACATAGCCACCTGGAACGCCAGGGGCTTGAGGCAGGAGGAGAGGCGGGGGGAGATCCTGGCGGCGCTCGACCGCCTGGACCTCGACCTGATCGTGCTGCAGGAGCTGCACTTTCGGGGAGAGGAGGAGCGCAGCAGTGCTCAGCGGCGCTGGCGGGGCGGCCCGTCCTTCTGGTCCTTCACCCCGGAAGGGACAGGCGGGGTGGCGGTGCTGGTGCGGGCCCGGAAGGGCCTGACCGTCAAGCGCTGGGTGGAGGTGACGCCGGGGCACTTGGCCCTGCTGGATTTTAACCTGTCCGGCATCTCCGAGTCCGGCGAGCCGGAGGAGCGGCGTTTCCGGCTCTGCGCCGTCTACGGCCCCCAGCGGACCGGGCTCCGCAAGAGCCTGTGGACGCGCCTGCGGGACCACGCGGTGGCGACCCAGCGGTCGCTGCTGGTAGCAGGGGATTTCAACAACCGGGCCCGGGAGCAGGACCGGGTGTCGCTGCGTCCCGGGGCGGCGCCAGCCCCGGCCCCCCTGACCCCGGAGGAAAGGAGCTTGCAGGAGCTCCTGGAGGGCGAGCTCGGCCTCGTGGACGCGGCCCTGCAGGCGGAGAACCATCTGGGCTTCTTCCCCACGCACTGCAGGCAGACCTTCCAAGCCAACTGCCCGGAGCGGCGGGAGGGCCGCTTCACCTATTACCACCCCAGCGTGGCCAGCCGGCTGGACCGGGTGTGGGCGGAGGCCTTCTGGGAGGTGCGGGAGTGCCAGCTGCGCCTGACGCCGTGGTCGGACCACGGCCTGCTGGCCTGTCGCCTGGCGGCGGGGCGCCTGCCGCCCCGCGGGCGGCCGCGTTGGCGGCTGCACCCGCACCTGCTGCGGGAGCAGGAGCTGCGGGACGTGCTGGAGGCGGCCATCGTATCCGCCAAGACCCGGCTGGCGCACGAGCCCTGCCGGCTCACGGCCTGGTGGGAGAGCCTGAAGGGGGAGGTGCGGAGCCGGTGCCAGGCGCTGACCGCGCGGGCCTACCGCCGGGACCTGGCGGAGTACCACCGGGCGCTGAACGGGTTCCTGGCCGCCCACCAGCGCATCAACCGGGGCCTGGCCTGGGACCGGGAGAAGCTGGCGCGGGACGGCGACGTCGTCCAGGCCTTCCACCGCAAGCGGCGCGAGCGCCGGCGGCAGCGGCAGCGATGCCGCGCCAAGGGGCCGGTGGTCGAGCGCGACGAGTGGGAGCGGAGCCGGCGGGTCCGGGCGCCCCAGCAGCCCATGGAGGGCCTGCGGGAGGCGGAGAGCGGGGAGCTGCGCACCACCCCGGAGGGCATGCTGTCGGTCCTGCACCGACACTATCAGGCGCTCTACGGGGGCAAGGGGCAGGACCCGGAGGCCGTGCGGGCCTTCTTGCGGGACGCCCTGCCCGAGGAGCGGGACCGGCTCAGCGCGGAGGAGGAGGAGGGCCTGACCCGTCCGGTGACGGTGGAGGAGGTGCTGGAAGCCATCCGGCGGGGCCGAGAGGCCTCGGCGCCCGGCCCGGACGGCCTGGGCTACGCCTTCTACAAGGCCTTCCAGCAGCACCTGGCCCAGCCGCTGACAGAGGCCTTCAACAAGGCCCTGTCGGGCGAGAGCAGCTTCAGCGGGGCGTTCTTCGGGGGGGCGTTCACCTTCCTGTACAAGGGAGGGGACCCCACGCTGGTCACCAACTGGCGCCCCATCACGCTGACCAACGTGGACTACCGCATCCTCGCCAAGGTGCTCAACACCCGCCTGGCGAGGGTGTCGCCCAAGCTGGTCCACGGGACGCAGACCAGCGCGGTCCCGGGGCGGCGGATGGCGGACTCGCTGATCGTGCTGCGGGAGGTCTTCCAGGCCACCCGGGCGGGCGTGTGGGGCGGCGCGGTCCTGCAGGTCGACCAGTCGAAGGCCTTCGACCGGGTCGACCGGGCCTACCTGGAGCAGGTGCTGGTCAGCAAGGGCGTCCCCGAGGCCTTCGTGGGGTACCTGCGCACCCTGTACCGCCAGGCCAGCGTCACCCCGTGGGTGAACGGGCACCCGGGGGAGCCGGTCTTCCTGCGCTCGGGCATCCGGCAGGGCTGCCCGCTCAGCGCCCTGCTGTTCGTGCTGGCGCTGGACCCGCTGCTGGTGCGCATCCAGCGGGACGGGCGGATCGGGGGCATCGACCTGTCCGGGGGCAGCGGCGAGGGGCCCGTGAAGGTCGTGGCCCACGCCGACGACGTCTCGCTGCTGGTGCGGACCTCTGGGGAGCTGCGGGCGGTCCGGGAGCAGATCCAGGCGTACGAGGCCGTGTCCGGGGCGGCCGTCAACCCGGACAAGTCCCGGAGCTACGTCCTCCGGCCCCGGGCGGAATCGGTGGGGCTCCGCTCCATGGCCTCGCTCTGGGAGGAGGAGGAGGAGGGCGCCCCGGCAGCAGCGGGCGAGGAGGCGGAGACGGTCCCCATCCTGGGCGTGCACTTCAGCCTGCGCGGCCGGGGCTGGGAGGCCAACTGGCGGGCCTGGGAGGAGAAGGTGGAGGCCAAGCTGCGGCTGTGGCAGCCCTGGCGCCTGGGCCTGTACCAGCGGGTGAGGTACATCAACACCTACTGCACCCCGATGGCCACCAGCCTGGCCGCGGTGTTCCCTCCGCCCAAGCGCCTCCTGGACGGCGTGACGGGGCGGGTCTTTGCGTTCCTGTGGGGTACCAAGTTCTTCCCCCTGGCGCGGGCCACCGCCTACGGGCGGGTGGCCGAGGGCGGCCTGGGCCTGCGGGCGCTGGGCCCGCTCTTCCTGGCCGTCTTCCTGGCGGCCAACTGCGGGGGCGTGGTGCGGTGGCAGCTGCGGCTGCAGGCCGAGGAGGAGGCGGGCGTGCCCCTAGCCGTCACAAAGGGCGGCTCGGCCTGGGCCCGTCTGCGCGACGTGCTCGAGGGCACGGCCTGGGGGCGCCGCTGGTGGACGGGGCAGGAGACGGGCTTCCGCCTCTCGGCCGCGCTGCGGCTCGGCCTCCCGGAGTACTGGCAGGAGGCGGCGGGCTGGATCCGGGAGTTCGGGGTGAGCGCTGTGCAGTGCAAAGGGCCGGACGCCGGGGTGGAGGAGGCGGCTCTCCGGCGTGCCATCTACAACGCCCTGACCGAGGGGCTGCTGGAGACGGCCAGGGCGCACCGGCGCCTCAAGCGGGCCCGCCTCTCGGACTACCTCTTCCAGGCGGAGGCGGTCCGGGGCACCTTCGGGGACCGGCTGATCCCCCACAGCCTGTGGGAGCTGCGCTGGCGGGCCTTCCACCAGGTGCTGCGGGTGGGGGCCACGAGCCCCTGGCTGGTGGAGTCCAGCAAGCTCTGCCGTCGGCCGGCCTGCTCGGAGCAGCCCCTCCCACGAGAGACGGTGGCGCACTTTGTCAGCGAGTGCGCCCCGGCCCGGCGCCTGTGGGAGGGCGTCTCCCGGGCCCTGGACTGGCCGAGCCTTGCGGAGCAGGGCTGGGAGACGGTGGTCTCCGGGGCCGAGCCAGCAGCAGGTGCGGGAGCGTGGAGCGGGCCCCGGGCCTTCGCCAGAGCCGTCCCGTGGGCCGTGGTCCGGCTGGTCAACCTCTTTGTCCTGCTCGCCCTCTCCATCCAGCGGGGCAAGGAGCTGCAGGGCGGGAAGCCCACCGAGGCCCGGGCGTGGACGGACTTCGTGCTGTCCCGGCTCCGCGACCAGGCCGGCTACGAGCGAGGCGTCCTGCCTCGGGACAAGTGGCGGCGGCGGTGGGCCTGGCTGCAGGGGGTGCACCCGCCCATCACATAGAGGGGCCCTTTTGAAATGTACATATATGTAAATATCTGTATGTCTGCCACTGTTTTTGTACATAGTTTTTTTCCAATGTTACTTAAGACATGTATCTGAGCCAGGATGGACCTTTGTGTTTATGTATTTCTGTTTTCTCCCCTTTGCTTGCACCAGGAGGGACTTTGTTGGGGTGGGGAGGGTGCTGTTTTGGGGAATGTAACTTTTTAACTCTGTTTCTGTATTTGCTTTGTACCGGGGAGCTCTGCTCGCAGTTTATGTAGTGGGCATCTCCCCTCTCTGTATTTCTGAAATGTAGAACGGTGGTTTTAACCCAATAAAAATTATATTTTCCTAAAAAAAAAAAAAAAAAAAAAAAAATTATATTTTCCTAACCCTAACCCTAACCCTAACCCTAACCCTAACCCTAACCCTAACCCTAACCCTAACCCTAACCCTAACCCTAACCCTAACCCTAACCCTAACCCTAACCCTAACCCTAACCCTAACCCTAACCCTAACCCTAAACCCTAACCCTAACCCTAAACCCTAACCCTAACCCTAACCCTAAACCCTAACCCTAACCCTAACCCTAACCCTAACCCTAACCCTAACCCTAAGGCGCTCACTCACCAAACTCACTCACCTCACCAACCTCACTCACCAACCTCTATGTGCTGCTCGCCCGGGGGCTGCACAGGGAGCGGGAGGCGCGGGACGCCCGGCGGCGAGCGCCCACCGCCCCGTGGGGGGACTTTGTCCTGCAGAGACTCAGGAACTGTGCGTTGTGGGAAAAGGACAACAGGAGGGACATGGAGCGGTGGAGGCGGCGCTGGCGGTGGCTGAGCCGCTTCCCGAACCCCATCACCTAAGGGACTGTGTTGATGGGCCGCGAACTGTGCAAATAGCCCAGCGGCGGCAGCAGAGACTTGATCAAGCCTGCATTGAACCTGAACAACGGAGGAAGACAAAGACCTGAAGGAGGGGTTCTGAAGTGTTTTTGTAGGGGGGAGGGCAAACAGGACTGGGGACACTTAGGTTTAACCTTTAAAGTAAAGTAAAGTTTTTTACAGTGTAAAGTGTACAGTTGAAAGTCAAGTTGACAGTTAAAAGTTAAAAGTTAAAAGTTAAAAGTTAAAAGTTAAAAGTTAAAAGTTAAAAGTTAAAAGTTTACAGTTTTACGTTGCATTTGTGGGGGGCCATGTGTATGTTCTGTGGGGGGGACTGGTTTGGTAGTTGCTGTATATATAAGTTTCTGAATCTGTATCTTTGATGAGTTTTCGGCAATGTAACGCCGTGTATGTAATTTGATTTGTAGAAGGGTCTTTCAATAAACTGCCTAAACTGCCTAAACTGCCTAACCCTAACCCTAACCCTAACCCTAACCCTAACCCTAACCCTAACCCTAACCCTAACCCTAACCCTAAAAAAAAAAAATTATATTTTCCTAACCCTAACCCTAACCCTAACCCTAAGGCAGCGGTGGGGCTGGCTGCAGGGGGTGCACCCGCCCATCACATAGAGGGGCCTTTTTGAAATGTACATATATGTAAATATTTGTATATCTGCCACTGTTTTTGTACATAGTTTTCGTACATAGTTTTTTTCCAATGTTACTTTAGAAATGTATCTGAGCCAGGATGGACCTTTGTGTTTATGTATTTATGTTTTTTCCCTCTGTTTGCACCAGGAGGGACTTTGTTGGGGTGGGGAGGGTGCTGTTTTGGGGAATGTAACCTTTTAACTCTGTTTATGTATTTGCTTCGTACCGGGGAGCTCTGCTCACAGTTTATGTAGTGGGCATCTCCCCTCAATGTATTTGTGAAATGTAGAACGGTGGTTTTAACCCAATAAAAATTATATTTTCCTAAAAAAAAAAAAAAAAAAATTATATTTTCCTAACCCTAACCCTAACCCTAACCCTAACCCTAACCCTAAACCCTTAACCCTAACCCTTAAGGACCCTAAGGCGTCCTTGTCGGACGTTGGAGGAGTGGGCGGAGGATGTGGCGTCGTTTCCTTTCAGTGAAGATGACCTCCTCATTCTCTGGGTGGACTTGGTCCACTGCATTAGGGTGCCGGGTGATTGGGTCAAGCTGCGCAGCCTGGACAAGTTGGGGCAACAGGGGGTTCAGCGGGTCTTGGAGGCGGGGCTGGAGGCCATGGTGGCGGTGCTCAGGGAGCGGTGGTACAATCCCTTGGACCTGGCCTTTCAGGGCAAGGTGGACTTCCTCAGGGCGGCCCGGCGGATGGTGCACTTTCGGCACTTTAAGCGGCCGCGCACGAAGCCCTTGGCCGCCTTGCAGGAAGAGGGGATGGCCCGGCGGCTGCGTGAGGTGGCTGATTATTGGGAAATGAGAGCAGCGCAGCTGGGGGTTAGTGAGGGCAAACGGGCGGAGCAATGGACGTGCTTCCGCTATGAGGACGCTGCATCGCCGCTGACGGCTGCGGCCTTTGCGAGAGGCTTGTGGCTGTTGGTGGGCGGCCTGGAGGAGCGCCGCCGACTTCGACGGCGGTGGCGGGCGATGGATGAGAGCTCGGACTCGCAGCGGGACCGGAGTGTCGGACGGGAGGCGTCGGAGGAGAGCGAGCGACGGGGTCCTTCCGGATCGCCGAGGCGGCCGGCGCGGGGAACGGCGCGGATGGCGGCAACGGGAGCGGGATCGAGGTCAGGAGCCGAGCCGGGACGACGCCGGGAGCTGCCGGCGGAGCGAGGTCGGGAGCGGAGGAGGAGGACGCCTGCGCCGGAGACAGCGGTGGAGTCGCCCGGGGCAATGCCGGCGATCGTGCAGCCAGTCGTGCCGGACGCTGACGACGCGGCGACGGGGCTGAGCTCGTCCCAGGACTCTGGGCAGAGTCAAAAACGGACAGACGGAGGGGTGCGGACTTTGGCCCCCCTCCGGGACAATGCTGGGGACGTTGCTGAACTGGCGGCGGGTGGCGGAGAAGCGGCTGCTGCTGCTGCTGCTGCCGCCCCTTCTGTGGGAGCTGCTGCCTCTGACAGGCCTCGGACTCCTGCTGCTGTGAACACTGGGACTGGGGAACGGGCAGAGGTGGTTGTGGACACGAGTGAGGACACGAGTGGGCCAATGCGAGTGCCCGTGGTTGGGCCCCGGGTCACGGCAGATCCTGGGCCGAGTGCTCCCCATGCCCCTCCTCAGCCGGAGGGTGGGCGTCTGCGGGCTCCTGCTCCGCCCCGGCCGGGGTCTCCGCCTCGACGGCCGACGCAGCCGACCGGCGGGGAGAGGGTAAGGGTGGCGGAGAGTGGCAGTGGCAGGGAGCGCCCCGCGTGGAGCTACGCTTCGGCTCTTGGTGGTGGTGGAGGGCCGCGGACGTCGGGGCGCGCGGCCGGAGGGGCCGCAGGGAGGGAGGAGGCCTGGCAGGAGCAGTTGTGGGAGGACGAGAAATTTCTGCAGCGCTTCTTTGAAGAGCTGCCCCAGGAGCGTGACCCCGGTCAACGCTTTGTCATCCGCCTGCGCCACAGGCAGGGGGACCGGGCGCAGGGCTTTACGCGGGAATGGGTGGAGCGGGATTTCCTGGAGGGCTACCTCAAGTTTCCGCCGCACGGCGTCCTTGCTGTGATCTCGCCCCCGGGGATCCCGGAGATTGACATCTGCCTGACGGACGACGCCACCTACCGCTACTTCTGGGCCCGGGTTCGGGAGGCGTTCCAGAGGGACCCCGACTTTGCCAGGGACATGATGCTGATGCCGCTGTTCCGTGGGGAGGCCAAGGTCCTCACGGTCTTCTTCCGGACCACGGTGGTTCCGCAGGAGGACGTGGGGATCTGGCTCGCGCAGCGTTGCACGGTCTTGCGGCCCCCGGAGCGGCGCCTCGACGCCCGGGGGTACTGGACGGGCGAGTTCCGGGCGGTGGTGGCTCTGGGCCGCCACGCGGGTACGGGCAGGCTGCGCCACCTCCCCAAGTACTTTTTTATGGGGGCGGACCGGGGGGTCACGCGCTACAGCAGCCAGCCGCCGGCCTGTTTTCTCTGTGGCGCCTTCGACCACATCCGGCGCCACTGCACCTCGGAACTCTGTTCCAAGTGCGGCGTGTGCGGCCACCGCACCGACGCGTGCGATCGGCCGGTGACGTGCAGCCTCTGCGGGGTTCGCGGACACGCGTACCGCACGTGTCCCGAATCCGCCCTCAACATCTGGCAACCGGAGGCTTTCGAGCGGGAGCGGAGGAAGGCGGAGGCGGAGGCTCGGCAGCGGGGGCCGGAAGCAGCAGGGACAGCGAGCGGGTGGGAGAGATCATCCTCCCAAGGTGACGCTCGGTCAGGCGGCGAGCCCGAGGCTCGGGGTCGGGCCGCGGAAGAGGCGCCTGCCACTTCGCACCCGGGGACCAGTAGCGGAGGAGGAGGTGGCTGTGAGGAGGCGTGGCAGGTGGTGGGCAGTGGCCGGAAGGGGCGCTCTGGTCCCTGTGCCGGAGGAGGAGGAGGAGCGGGTCCGAGCGTGTCGGTGGCGGTACAGTCCGGCTCCCGCTATGCCGTGCTCCAGGAGACGGAGGGCGAGGGGTCCGCAGAGGAGGAGGGGTCCTCCTCTTCCTCGGACGAGGGGAGCGAGGGGCAAAGCGGCGGTGCAGGGGGTGCGGAGGACGAGCTGTCGCCGCGACCGCAGCCGCAACGACGGGCGCGGAAACGGCGGGCGGGCAAGCACCGGGGAGGCCCGGCGTCTCCCAACTCTCCGGACACGCCTCCAAGTCCAACGGGTGGCTCCGGCGGGAAGGGGAGTCCCAAGGGGAAGCGGCAGCGGAAGCGGCGCAAGGGGCCGCTGGAGGTCCACAGCGCCCAGCTGCACACGGAGGAGCCGAGGGTGTTGACAGCACAGCCGGAGGACGGGGGTAGACGGGTGACGGAGGCAGATCCCACTGCGGAGGTGGAGATGCAGTCGGAGGAGCAGGGGAGCGGCAGTGTCCCGCCCGGTCCGGAGGCGGTGAGGGAGGAGACCATCAGGGCGCTGGAGACGGAGGCTCGCGAGCCGCTCCGGTTGTGGATGGCCCCGTCCCCGGAGGGGGCGGCAGCGGAGGGGGATGGGATGGCCACGCCGCAGGCGGGCGACCCGCCACCTTCACTGCCCCTCGGTGGCGAGGGCGTTCGTAGGGCTACACCTCTGACATCGGAGGGGGTAGAGAAGATGGAGGCCGCAGGCCATGGGTCCGCATGTCGGGGTCCTCAGATTCCTGACCCCCCTGACGGAGTCGGGGACAAGGAGGTGGCGGTGCCCCGGTAGCAAGGGCGGCCTGTGGGTACGGGGGTTTTCTGGTCCATCTCCATCATGTGTGTTCTCTCTCCGTATGCCCTGTTGTAAATAGTTGTACATAGTTGTGAATAGTTGAACCTTTTTGATTATGTTTTCTGTTGCCGTAACTCTTTGTGTACCTGTTTTGTATTAGTTATGTATTTGCTTTGAACTGCTTTTGTTTCCCAGGTCTGTCCTGGGTTCTGTACAGAGGGATGTACTTCTCCGAGGGGGGTTTGTTTATTTGCTTCTGTGTTTTTATGCGTTGTATTCCATTGCTTTGTACCTTGTCCTCCCTGTTGGCTGTGCTTGTGTTCCTGACAACTGTTTTTTACGTGCTGTAGGACGGTGGCATTGTCCAATAAAAATCATTTATTCCTAAAAAAATCATTTATTCCTAACCCTAACCCTAACCCTAACCCTAACCCTAAGGCGCGCTCAGCCCTGCCCAGAGGAACAACTCGCATCCATTGCCTCTGCCTGCTGCCAGCCCCATGGAGCTCCCTTGGCTCCTGCACATCCATGTTCTGCAAGCAGCTGGTGCACAGCTGTTATAAGAGCCAGCAATGGCAAACCCCTCCCATCTGAGCTCCGCCCCTAAACTGATCGAGCACTTGCTTGACCAAAGGGATCACCCCAGGGGCAGCGAGTGGAGAAGGAGGCAAGCAAATGGTCCCTGCTCAAGAGGCGTCCAGGGCTGCGGACCGGCAGTGGCGCTCATGCGGGAAGCGCACAGAAGGAAGAGGAGCAGGCAGCCGGGCAAGGCGCTGCTCGCCGCTGCTTCGCACCTCCTGCTGTCACTTGCTCTTCGGAAGAGGAAGGCTGCAACCCGATCCTCACTTACCTGGGAGTAAGCCCCGTTGACTATAATGGGGCTTACTTCTCAGCATACACGTCTAGGCTTGGGCATTGAGGCGGTTGTTGCCTGCCCCGCGTGCTGATTGGGCAGCCGGAGAAGCCCGGAGGAGGTCCGGGCGGAGTGAGTGAGAAGAGCAGGGAGCCAGGAGCAGGCAAGCCGTGGCCTCCGAGGGTCCTGCCAAGTTCCTTTCCTTGCCACAGTTTGCCTGCAACTCCCCAAAGCGACCCTCCCTGCCTTGCCTTGCCTTTCAGAGGAAGGGTGTTGGGCCACAATCAGAAGAGGAAGGCTGCAACCCGATCCACACTTACCTGGGAGTAAGCCCCATTGACTATGATGGGGCTTACTTCTGAGTAGACATGCCTAGGCTTGGGCTCTCGGTCACACTCTTTTTTCTCAAATGCAGGAGCAGGCAATTGGCACTTCTCTTCTCCCCACCCCACTCCCAGCTGACACAGGCAACATCAGGGGGATGCATGACGGTATCAAGCAGGCCCTAGGTCCAACACAGAAGAAAATTGCCCCTCTGAAGTCTGCCACAGGCGAGGTCATCCAGGATCGCGCGGCAGATGGAACGCTGGGTGCAGCACTACTCTGAGCTATATTCCAGAGAAAATGTAGTCACCGAAGAAGCGCTGAACAACATTGAGTGCCTGCCTGTGCTGGAGGAGCTTGACAGTGAACCAACCCTAGAAGGACTCCCTTGCCTTTGGCAAGGCACCTGGAAAAGACAGCATCCCTACTGAAGTCCTAAAGTGCTGCAAAGAGATCATCGTCACTGAGCTGCACAAAATCCTCTGTCTCTGCTGGAGAGAAGGTGGAGTACCTCAAGACATGAGGGATGCAAACATCATCACGCTCTACAAGAACAAAGGTGACAGGGGTGACTGCAACAACTACCGTGGCATCTCTCTCCTTAGCGTTGTAGGAAAGTTGTTTGCCCGAGTTGCACTAAAGAGGCTCCAGGTACTTGCAGAGAGCGTTTATCCAGAATCACAGTGCAGATTCTGAGCCAACAGGTCCACCACTGATATGGTATTCTCCCTTAGACAACTGCAGGAGAAATGCAGGGAACAACGACAGCCATTCTTTATAGCCTTCATAGATCTCATGAAGGCTTTCGACCTGGTCAGCAGGGACGGCCTCTTCAAGATTCTCCCCAAGATCGGATGTCCACCCAGGCTCCTCAGCATCATCAGATCCTTCCACAAGGACATGAAGGGCACTGTTGTCTTTGATGGCTCCACATCAGACCCCTTTGACATCCAAAGTGGCGTGAAGCAGGGCTGTGTTCTTGCACCAACCTTGTTTGGGATTTTCTTCGCTGTCCTGCTGAAGCAGGCCTTTGGAACTGCAACAGAAGGCATCTATCTCCAGACCAGATCAGATGGAAAGCTCTTCAACCTCTCCAGACTGAGAGCAAAGTCCAAAGTCCAGCTGAAATGTCTTCGTGACTTCCTTTTTGCTGACGATGCAGCTGTCACTGCCCACTCTGCCAAAGATCTCCAGCAGCTCATGGATCGTTTTAGCAAGGCCTGCCAAGATTTTGGACTGACGATCAGCCTAAAGAAAACACAGGTCACGGTTCAGGATGTGGACTCACCTCCCTGCATTACAATCTCTGCACATGAACTGGAGGTTGTCCATGATTTTGTGTACCTTGGCTCAACGATCTCCGAAACTCTTTCTCTCGATACTGAGCTAAACAAACGCATCAGTAAAGCAGCTACCACGTTTTCCAGACTCACAAAGAGAGTCTGGTCCAACAAGAAGCTGACAGAACATACGAAGATCCAGGTCTACAGAGCTTGCGTCCTGAGTACACTTCTGTACTGCAGCGAGTAATGGACTCTCCGCTCACAACAGGAGAGGAAACTGAACGCTTTCCACATGCGCTGCCTCCGACGTATTCTCGGCATCACCTGGCAGGACAAAGTTCCTAACAACACAGTCCTGGAACGTGCTGGAATCCCTAGCATGTATGCACTACTGAAACAGAGACGCCTGCGTTGGCTTGGTCACGTCGTGAGAATGGATGATGGCCGGATCCCAAAGGATCTCCTCTATGGAGAAGTCGTGCAAGGAAAGCGCCCTACAGGTAGACCACAGCTGAGATACAAGGACATCTGCAAGAGGGATCTGAAGGCCTTAGGGATGGACCTCAACAAGGGGGAAACCCTGGCCTCTGAGCGGCCCACTTGGAGGCAGGCTGTGCAGCATGGCCTTTCCCAGTTTGAAGAGACACTTGGCCAACAGTCTGAGGCAAAGAGGCAAAGAAGGAAGGCCCATAGCCAGGGAGACAGACCAGGGACAGACTGCACTTGCTCCCGGTGTGGAAGGGATTGTCACTCCCGGATTGGCCTTTTCAGCCACACTAGACGATGTTCCAAAACCACCTTTCAGAGCGCGATACCAGAGTCTCTCGAGACTAAAGGTTGCCAATACAAATAATACCCCACTCCCTCCCACAGGCACATCCCCCCCCCATTGCAGTCAGCACCTCTCTTACTGGTCCTTCCAAAGGTCTAGAATCACTTGCCTGGCGTTTTCTCCCCCACTGCAGCTGGATCCTGCTGGTATTTCACTCATGTCTCTTCATTGCCCCTTACCCCACAGCTCTCCACCATGTGCTCAGTCTGACCTCTCAGCCAGCGCTTCCTGGCATAACACTTCAAGAAGGACATTTTTCCTCCTTTCCAGAATCACAGATACTTTCCTCCCATAGCTTCTTGTGAGATTCCACACTGTACTAAGGGGTTGAAATGCCTTTAAATGCAGAGTTAAGGATTAAGTGAGGTTCTGCCTCCTTGGGATGTGAGGATTTAAAATTAGCAGCTGCCCCCTTTGTGCTGGCATGAAATTGGATTGGTTAAGGTTGGAAGGTGTAGCCTACTCAGCAGAATCAGGTAAAGCTGATTGGTTTGGTGCCCTTCTGGCTCAAGGAGGTTTTACTATAAAAGGGAGTCAGTCAGGCTATGCTGGTCTTTGACTCTACACCCCTTGTAGCTCTTCCATTGATTTGGCAACTGTCGTGAAGCCTGCTGCTCAGATGGACTTCTGCTAGTAATTTGGATGATTAGTTTTAATTGCCAAAGAAGAATAGAGTGAGCTGGCTTATTGTTCTGCTTTTGTTTGCACTGTTTATATGCTGGCTTGTGCAAACACCCTAGAAGGGCTCTCTTGCTTTAGTGCAAGGTTTCTCAAACTGTGGGTTGGGAGCCACTAGGTGGCTCACAAACCAATTTCAAGTGGGTCCACATTCATTTCAGTATTTTATTTTTAATTAATTAAACTGGATGTCCCCAGAGGATGTGACTGCATTTGGGGAAATTACAGACCTGTATGTTGAACAGGCTATTCTGTATATGCTTTTAACAGTGATAGTAAATGGCACTTACTCCTGGGTAAGTGTGAGTAGGCTTGAAACCTAGGACTGTTAATAATTTTCCTGCTTGGTAATGCCACTTCTTGTGGGGCCTCAGATTTTCAATCTAAAAAGTGGTTTCTAGTGCTAAAAGTGTGAGAACCACTGCTTTAGTGCATAAAACTTTCTTCTACTTTGAATAGCCTGCTGTCATGAACCAATTTGGGAATTTGTAATGGTCACTTTGGAGCTGTGAGAAAGCAGGCAATTAACTGAGTAGGAAGGGATGTAGCTAGGAGATTGTGAGTGAACATCTTCTGATTCCTCATTGGCTGAAGCACTCTATTAAAGCAAGATTGGCCTCAGCTGCAGGTCTCCAGATGGGAGGCTTAACTGGCAGCAGAACATCCATGAGAGCCTCTGCTTGAGCTGCAGCTGACACAGAGAGCTGTCATTTGTTTAAAGGAAAATGAGAAAAGGATTTCTTATAAAGAAATCCTTTATACAGTGAAAGTTTGGTTTGTTTTGTATTAAATATATGAAAGTACACCACCATAGATCCCTTAAATGTACTCAAGGTAACAGGTCACAAACAGATTTAAGACATAGAGTAAAACTGTTAAAAGGAAGTTCAAAGGACCTTGCTTAACAAAGGTTGGCAGAAAGCCACACAGAGCTTTGCTGGGAACAGAAGGAGGAATGTGGGAGAAGAGATAAGCAGGTGGCTTATGCGAGGTCATCTTAATCAAGAAAGATGTATGCCAAGAAATAAGGTCTAAAGACTTGCCAAGAGGCCGGTTCTGAATAAAAATAAGGTTACAGTGCACTTTACTGGTTCTTGAAAACTTTGTATTCTATATGTTTAAATGTATAATTTTGCCTTATTTGGAACCTGTAACTTGAAGTTCACCAATCAAATGTCTCTAAGGTTATCTACAATGAAGAGTTAGCTCCATCTATGATGTCAAACTTCAGCCAATGGGAAGCTCAAAATCTTCAAACAAAGGACCCAAAATGTTTTAAAGGGTCTGGTTAAAGATTGACACATGCTCTCAATGCTTTGGACTGGAGTCCTTTGAGACGCCTGTTGCTGGCAACGTAATAAAAGCTTGCAGACGATCACCCTGACTACTGAGTCTTGCTTTTGAACCTTGCAACAATACAACTGCCTTATAAAACAAAAAGTGGATTTTCTTAATTCAAACTGACCTATGAAACTGATCTGAGAGGCAATGACATGTTATCATGATACAGCATGAAAGCAATAAGGTGTTAATATGAGTCAGTCATTTCAATGCATCATAATACAGAGACCCCTGCTAACTGGGTAAAAAGGCACTTTTTCAAGTGGGGCTGCTCTTATATTTAGCAGGGGAGAATAAATGCCCCTCTTTACCCCAGCGTAGTGTCTCTAACAAATCAGGGGCACACTTTTTATTTATTTACTTAAATTTGATTTTGTCTGGGGGGGGGCTACAAATTTTTATCCCAGGTAGCAGATAGATGCCTTAGCTATGCCACACCGACTGAGGGGAGGCAGCAGAGCAAGTGGGTGGTGAGCTGCTGGAGGGAGCAAGTGGGTTCCTCCCAATTTTCACTTCTTTAAAGCCCAGGCATGATGCCACTTCCTGTAGTGATATCACTTCCGGGGCAACATTTTGAGCTTGGCACTGAGCTACATGATCATTAGCTATGCCACTGCTGCAACTAGTCTCTTAACTCCATGGACTGTCATGGGTTTCTGGCCTCACAGGTAGCCTGGGAGCCAAACTGTTCTTTGATAGCCGACTGACCCAGGTGAGAGAGAGTTCAGATTAGGAAGCGAGCATTGTTATTTTAAACTGTATTTCCTAGATGTTTATGCCTCTTGCAAATGCTGCCTTTAGTTTGTGTAACCTTATATTCTTTAATAAACTAAAATATCTTTTACAAGCCTGTGTTATTGTGTACTGGGAACAGGAGTTCAGAAGCCAGCCTAGCCCCCAAGTAACTATGTCACAGCCTTGATGGCTGGGCCCCAAAGCAGGAGGGACCCTATTACCTGCAAAGATTAGGTGAAGCCCAAAGGGTCCCAAGGAGGTGGCAGTTCTACCAAGATGGGTTTGTATTTTTAAGCCATTTCTACCTGTAGTAAAATGCACAGTAACATAAGGCTTTTAGTGGATTTGGCACCACACAGGCACACCTGTTTGGCCAGAGCAAACTCTGAGCCTGCAGCCTTGATCCACAGCCTAGTAGAAACCGCAGCCCTGTCCTTGCCTGGTACCGTAAACAGGATGGGAGGATGGGAAGACAGTGTTTTGGAGACGCGTTCCTTATCTAAGGAATGTTGTTGCCAGCTAGTAGGAGCTAGCGTAATCTTTCACCGACAGTAACCCCAGCCTGCTATGTATTGCTTGAGAGGGAATAAAAAGGCAGAGAAGGCTGATCCCAAGGGGCCTTCCTCCTGCATTGATCTTTCAAATCTGTCTGTCGTTTCATTCTTCGCTCCGGCTCCTGCGCCACGCCAAGCAGGCCCTGACTCTCGGGTCTCGGGCTGCTTCCCAAGTAGCATTGCACTGCTACATCTACCCACTGTTGCATAGACACAACAGGGATCAAATGTTTGCACCTCTAGGATGGGCACAAATGGGTTAACTGGACAACATCCTTGGAACTGCTTAATGGCTGTAAGCAGGGCTGGAGGTAGAAAAACACCCAGGATGTCTAAGAAGGCTAGATCCTTCCTGTTCTTCACAACTGCATGCTGGCTCTTGTGGGGTGGGGAGAACATAAAAAGATCCCTGCTGGATCAGGCTCAAGGCCCACCTAGTCCAGCTTCCTGTATGTCACAGTGGCCCATCAAATGCCCAGGGGAGCACACAAGACAGCAAGAGACCTGCATCCTGGTACCATCCCATGCATCTGGCATTCTGAGATAAACCACTACTAAAATCAGGAGGTTGCACATATTCAGCATGGCTTGTAACCCATGATGGACTCTTCCTCCAGAAATTTGTCCAATCCTCTTTTAAAGGCATCTAGACCAGATGCCATCACCACATGTGGCAAGGGGTTCCATAGACCAACTGCATGTTGAGTAAAAAAAAATTTCTTTTGTCTGTCCTAACTCTCAATTTTAGTAGATGTCCCCTGGTTCTGGTGTTATGTGAGCGGGAAAAGAGCATCTCTCTCCCCATCTGCTGCAGAGACCTGGCCAGATCTCCAGCCAGAGACCTGGTCCTGCACAAGGCGCAGCACACCTGGTCCTCATCCAACAGGGCTCCCCTGCATGGGGATCCTCCTCGGGGGATGACGACCCACCAGTGACACTCCATCCCACCCACTGGCTGGCAGAATTAATGGTGCCTCCATATGGTTCGTGCTCCTCCCCAGCCTCCTTGCAGGGTGGCAGTGTCACTATGCGGAGAACCACAGCAGCCCTAGCGAAATTCATTCCAGAAAAAGCTCAACACCGCCAGAACAGTGCGAGACAGAGAGCACCTTCTAAGCCTATCCAGGAAGGTTCCAGCTCTGGGAGAACAGAGTGAGGCAAACGTCACCCCCATATCGAATCCAGGACAGTCTCCGTTTCAGAGGGAGCAGCCTGAGGCAGAGAACAACTTGAAATCAAAGGCAACCCCATTTCAACATCAGAGGGACACGAAATCACACCCAGAACCATTTCAGCCACGGAGGGAACGAGTAAGCCAAAAGCATCACGAAATCAAACCGTCATACGGGGCGGAGAACAATGACCCCGGGGGCATCGGAGGTCAAAGCATTTCAGACTCCCAAGGCACACATGGGACATGCAGGAGTTTTGCAGGACACCCAAGGAAACTGCAGAGCATCCTCAGAGATACGGGGGGCAAGATGAGGGCGATCGAGGAAAAGTGTCGTACAGGGGTGGGAAATCTTGTGGCCTTGTGTGCCACTCTAGCCCTGCCACTTCTCTTTGGAAAATCCTTCCAATTAGACCCTGTGTGCCACTCTAGCCCTAACATGTGTGTGGTGGGGTGCCACTCTAGCCCCACCTCCTCAATGGAGTGACGCCACAGCACTGAGGCTGTGCATGTGCCACTGCAGTTCGTTCTGTGTGGTGTGGTGCATGAGGGGACGGGTGACGCCTCAAGCTCTCACACGGGCAAAGCAAACTGGTGCTGTTATGCGAAAATGCCCCTTTTTGCCTTTTAGCTGTGATTTTCTCTCTATAGCTAGTTATGCTTTTATGGACTATAATATGCAAGCTAAACTGTTCTCCCAGCATACAGGCCACATTTCCAGGACTTTGGTCAAGCCACAAGCTCATGCTTACACAACCACCACCCCCACCCCCATAACCACACATTATGGGAGGAAGTCTTGTGTCTTAATCCAATCACTGTTCAAGCATCTCCTACAGTACTGTATGTAAACTTGAACTGCCTTCAATGATTTTGGTGTTGAAATTCTGTTTCTGATTCATGCTGTATTTTTTCCACACAGTCTTTGTTAAGTTCCCCTTTCTAGGAAGCCAGCCATCACCTCCTGACTGAATTTTGCTGATAACTGATAGGTACATCCTGATCCCCATTCAAACGTATACATATGAAAGCATTACTCCAAGCACCCAGCGTTTAGTTAAGCAACTAGCAATCAAACTTCCAGCTCAGTATGTAGGAACTATCTTCCAACCACCTTATAAGAGAGGTCTTCCTCTCTCTCACTCTCTCCAAGGCCCAACACATTTGTGATGTGTCAGAGGATCCTCTCCACAGGACTCTCCCCCCCTCCAACTGCTCTACAGGATAGGTAACTATCTTGCGCCTGGAACTCTTTCCCTTCTTCCCCCCCCCCTTTTCCTCCCCTTCTCTCCCCATCTTTCATTAGCAGCTGGGGTTGGCAGATCAGGGACCCCTAAAGCCTTCCCTACAACCCCCTTCCTTTTTCGGTTTTCCACGGATGCACCAAATACTCTTCACACACAACCACCTTGAAAGCTAGGTACACTGTATTCAAGCATTAGGACCAAGAAATATATTTCTCCATGTGCATTATGTTTACCTTTGTTCTTTTGTAATAAACCATAATCTCTTATTGAAAGTTATCTTTCTCTCAGTCTCCTCTTTAAGCAAAGGGAATTTCTCTGCATTATGCCATCTTGTTATCCAGCCTACGATCCTAATGTTCCTGTAAGGGCAGTGCAATAATTCCCCTAAACAAAACAGCCTTGTGGTAACAGTGCCGCCTCTGCTTTGAGGACAGCCCTACTTTTGTTGGGGCCCAATCACAGAGGCGCGGCCCAGGAAGGAGCAAGGGGGCCTTTGGTTGTCTGTGGGCAGCCAGCTGGGAGAACCACCTGCTGGCACATGGCTCAGATGCAGCTCAGCAGCATCTTCAGCTGGCCTTGCTGTGCCTGCTTGTTCCAAGCTCTGCTTCCTTCCCTCCTCGCCTGTTCCATTAAGAACAAATCAGTGGTGGTGTCAACATTATTTTGACTCCTGGGAACTGAGGGGGGGAGCTGGGTTGTTCTACGTGACGCGGTGTTGGTGGTGCAAATAAAGACAGTGTCAAGCCTTCCACAATGCAGGCTTGGGCTGAGGGCCAGCGCCCCTCGCTTGTCCCTGGTGGACCACCCAACCAGACACCGAAGCCCAAGATGAGAGGGTTACGTTCTACCCCCTGGAACATGGCTGGAGTAGCAGCTCATGGGTCCCGTCTTTGCCAGCAGTGCTCTTCATGTGCAGCCCTCGGTAACCAGTAGGGATTTGTGCACTGGAAAATAACTTAGTAGCCTGAGTGGCCTGCACGGAGCATTCCCCGGTTGCCTGCCTTGCCCTTGGTCTGGGGGAACAGCTAGAAGGGAGACCTGATGGTAGATGTTCAGCCTCCTGAATATTTTAAGAAAGCAGCTGATTTGGATGGGGTTTGTGCCCTTGGAGGAGAAACTTCCTCCCCCAAACCGCTTTGCTTCAGGAAAATAGTGCAGGGAAGGCATTTAAAACACTCCCATTAACATGTGAGGAGAAGCCAAGCCATTTAGTGTGGTTTAGACTTTAATTTTAGAGATGATGGCATCTGTTTCCAAAACAATCAAAGCTGGCTAGAGAGTATCGTTAAGGGAGGGGCAGCGGGGACAGTGACCAGAGGCAGTGCGGGTGGGGTGGGGTGGAGGGCTGCTAGGAATTCATTCAAGATCCAGCAAAGGAAGAGGACCCTTCTCCTCCAGGGAGAGCTGGCCCTTCCTATCTGTCAATCTTGGCAGGTTCCCACCCTCCCCAGGCATTTTGGCTGGGGTAGGATTTTCGGGAGACTGAGAAGAACCAAGCAGAGGGCCTGGAGGTTGGTCCATGGAAGGCCACGTTGAGATGTCTGGTGCCGGGTTCCAAACACACGGGAGGCAGCACTTGCATCATGAAATTCACTTGCAGCATCGATTATCAACGTGCACTTCTTGTGGTAACCACATCAGTGGGGCATCAGCATGCAATACATTCTTCTTCGCTGTGGACTGAGTTCTTAATGGCTACAAAGAGAGGAGAGTGGAACATCCACTCTTGGCAATGAAACATATAGGAAAAGCAGCACAGGGCCTGGTCCCTCTTCTGCAGGTTCCCTGGGGGGTGAAGTCTAGAGGCAGGGACAGGAGTGCTGTGCCAGAGAGGCTGCTGGTCTGGGCCAGCAGGACCACTCCCATGCTGCCATTCCCGGTTCGGAGATGTCGTCATCGGAGGCCATTCACGGTCCTGGATGGCTGAACGCTCCTCTTGCATGAGGGGAACATGATCAGCCTTGAGGTCAAAAACAGAGGAGAGGCTGGAGAAATCTGTGATTGGTTGGCCAGCAGGTTTTCAGAAAAAGCAGCTGCTGGTCCCTGCCTCTTCAGACTAAGGCTATTCAGCCTGGGGCAAGTGGGAACTCTTCCACAAACACCCTGCAACTTTCACCATTCAAATGGCCTCTATGGAACAGGCCTTTGCTTGGGGAGTGAGAATTACACAGATACAAAACTTGAGAGATCCAACCACAGCTCTCCCAGCATCATTTGGGCACACCTCCGTTGCTATGGGACCCAAGCATCCAGTGGGCGGGAGGCACTTTTCAAACAGGTGCCTTCTGAGCAGCCAGTGCCCAGCTCCTGGCCATCTCTCACCACACTGCTTACTTGAAACCTCCAATTTGTCCACGATGGTGAAAGCACCCTTTCTGAAGTACTCAAGGGGGTCACAGCAGTCGTCTTGGCAACAGGCCTGCAAGAACAGCATTCGGAAAGGGGGGGAGGCTATGAGAAAGTGCTTGCCTAAACAGCTGGTGCCACGGTGAGCCTGGACCCTCTTGTAGCCCTGATCCCCACTGCAGTTCCTGAGCCTCTGTGCTACTGGTGGTCACCAGGGGGGAAGGTTGGGTGGATAAACTCCATGGCAGAGCCTTCCTCACCTGAAGGAAAGTCACCTGTTGCTTATGGGTCTTTGTACAGAGTGTGGTTTACATTTCATATATAATGAGGACTCAGAAGAGTCTATGCAATGATCATTTTGGTTCACAGTGAAGACGGGTAGGACACACAAAACGGTATCACGCCACAAACACAATACTGATGTATCCAAGTAAGTGTATGGAATATGGACACAAGGGAAGGGCCTAAGGAGAACTCTGCCCCTGGGAGTGTGGTGCAGCAACTGCTGGGGGAGCAAGCACAGCAGTCAGGCTAGCTTTCTCCTTTGTCTTCTTCTTCCTTCTCTTCATCATCATCTTTCTCTCCTTTGAGCTTCTGGCGGGCAAATTCCTCGATCACGATGTCTTCCTCGCTGCAAACAGGTAGAAAAGGTGGTGAAGCTTCCACCGGGGAGAACAGAGGGCTGGACTATTCTGTGTGCAGCCAGTGCTTAGAAATGCTGCTCTCTGATGGTCAGGCTGCAGGCAGGACTGCTGGGGCCGCTGCGGGTTGTTGCAGTGCTGACTAACCATCAGTGGTCCTATCTGTGCCCCCACTTCCCAGTGTTCCAGCTCAGCACTCCTCCCCCCACAGCTCCTCTTACTCTCGGTCCCCCTCCTCCTTTCCCAATCCAGGGAGTGGAAGGAGAAAGAGCAGCAGTGAAGGCAAGTAAGCAGTCAGGTGGGCACCCCCCACCAATGTTCTGCTGCCTGAGGCGACTGCCTCAGTTGGCCTTGTGGATGGGCCAGCCCTGTCTGTATTCTTCTTAGTGCCTTATCCGGTATTTATGTGATGATTTCAGTATGGTATTAAATAATGTATAATCAATACATTTAATAAATTGGTCTTTTTTCTTAGTGGATGAATACAATTTTAAGAGATTATTAGTGTTGGGGATTGCAATGCAATAGGTAACAACCAGCACAGTAGTTCCACTCCACAGCCGAAATTACTTTCCATTCAGCAGCTGTAATGACCCAACCTCTCTCTGACCACAGGTTACCTATTAGCTCAAAATCACTAGCTGGCATAGTCCCCATTTCCTGGTGGGGTCTCCTGCAGTCATGTGGCCCCACTGTTACGCGAATGGGGTCCAGGCTGATGGTCTGCTCTGTGGATGGGGAGCTCTCTCTAGTGGCCAATTGCTTGCACAAGGTGTAGCTGGGAGGTATCTTCCAGCCAAGAGTCAGCAGTTTGATGGAGGAGTTTGACTGGATTTGGCTTCTTATAAAAGCAGGTGCTGGAGAGCCCCCTAGCTGCACTTCTTCTGCCCACCTTCCTGCCTCCACCGTCTGTTCCCCCATTGAATAGATTTGAATGCTGACAAGTTTTGCCACCATGGCATTTCTGCAGATTCCTAGCTGGGAGCTTTAGCTGCAGCCACATGAGCGTCACAGTAGTCTATCCAGGAGTTTATGTTTCATGCCGGGGCAGGGGGAATCCTTTGTTTTATTGAGCATAAGCTCTTTGATTCCAATTGCAGAATTTAGTTTCCAATAAAATTCTATTTTTTCTGTAAATGTTAGTGTTTGGACTCTAAATAAAAGCAGTGTGTTAATTCTTGGATGGTTGCTCCCACAACCGGGTTGTGTAGTAAATTAACCCTGACCTCCATCGCACCTCCTAAGATACACAGCCTGAAGTGTGCAGCCCAGGTTCAACTGGTACAGCTTACGGTGAGCCATCATCCACAAAAGAATGAGCCCCCAGCACCCCCTTTAAGAAACTTTTCCAGAGTGTGGAGCATTTGGCAGGATGGCCTGCCTTACTGGAGAGACAGCAAGGGAGTGTTCTGGATTGTATTGGGAAGCAACATTATTGCAAGGGCAGGAGATTCTGGACAAACAAAAACAGCACTTCTTCATTCAGAATGCAACATATGGAATTTGCTACCACAAGACGCAGCAATATCACTACCACCTGATGGATGACATGTGACAATCAACATTCAGGCTGCAGGCCAGTCCCTGCAGAGAAGTGCTGTCCTAGGGGAAACTGGTCCCATAGGAAGCAGCCCCACAGTGTGCCAAGAGGCAGCACATGTGGAAGCACTCCTCCTGGGAGCTCCTTGTTTTGGGCTGCAGGTAAAGGCACACTCCCCATTTGAATGCTGCCCCACCGGAAAGCTTCCCAGCATGGAGCAAATGAGCCTAATAGAGGGAAGACCCTAAACCTAGTTTCCACCATTACTCCCCCAGCCACATACCTCGTAACCAAGCTTCACACAGCCTGGACATGGTGACGTCATTGCCAAATGTCCAGAGGCCCCACCCCTTTACCGTGTAGCCACAAAAGGGCTCTGTGCAGCATGTGCAACTCTGTCATGGGACACTGACTTCCACCAAACACACTTTCTAGCTGCAGGGGGATTCTTGCCTCTGGAGGCATTCCAACATGGAACTCTCCCCTGCAGGCAGAAGCGGGGCAAGCTGTACCATGTGAATCTGTAGAATGAACCAACGGCCCTGCAGCAGCTGGAACACTGGCCCTCTGGGATTCTGTGTCTGACACACAGACACTTCTTATGACACACAGACACTTCTTATTTTTCAACCCCACAACAGTGCACACTGACGAAAGACACAAAGATCTGAAGAGGATCACTTACCTCCTTGCAAGAGAAGACACACAAGGAGACATCCGGCACAAGAAAGAGGCGTAGAGGAAAAGGGAGGAAGAAAAAAGAGGGTTAGTTCAAAGCAAGCCTGTTTCAGTGATCCAACTCCCAGGGAAGCAACTCAGGCAGCACCTGCAGATCCTGCACACAGCGCTGCAGCAGCAATCCTACCAAACAGCAAGCCAGACAGACTAGCACAGGGGTGTCAAACTCATTTCATACAGCAGGCCAAATATCATTCATGATGCCTGCTGAGGGCCGGAAGTGCTGATGTCACTTGGCAGGAAGTGATGTCATTAAACAGGTCAAAACCAGAAATAAGCACTTTGTTCTTGTGTAGGAACTCATTAGCTGCAAATGGCAGAAGAGAAAATACACAAATCTTAATCGTATTTCAAGATATGGGGGAGCCCAATTATCATGCCAGCCACCTTTTCAGCAGAGAGACCTCAGCATTGCTCAGCTGCCGAGAGCCCAAGGGCCAGATCAAAAGCTTCTGTGGGTCGCATCCGGCCCCCGGGTCTTATGTTTGACACCCCTGGACTAGCAGATTCCCTCCCTCCTTCCCTCAATCCCTCAATGTAGTTGCTTCCATTTTACTGCAAAACTCAGTCATCTCTCAGTGCCCCCCCCCCTGTGCAGAGGACATTCTACTTCTCCATATGCTTCTTCTTAGAGTCAACGTCCGTCCCCCCCTGCAAGTGATTGGGTCACAAGCAGCTTTCTGGGGCAGTGCCTATGATGTTGAAACAGCCTCTAGTCGCAAGCCAAGTGGTGCCCACAACTTTGACATGGCTCCCTTTAGCCTTGCCAAGGCAAAAAGCAACCCCCACCACCCTAGAAGTACACGAGTTCATCTTCAGTGGGACCGGCAACAGAGGTATGCGTTGCCTGGAGCAACTGGCTTCAGCCCTGAACATTCTGCTTCCTAACAGAAAGCATGCAGGGTCAAACTACAATTACTTGGTGGCTCAGGGACGCACTTTGCACTTGTTCAGAGGCATTGTCCACTCCTGTTCTTCCATGGTCAACCCAAGAGTCAACCCAAGGGTTTCAGCTGTCAATAAGGGCATGTTGAGGAGAACCCACAGTCTCCAACACAAGACCTTGTGTCTCCATTCTCCAAATGACAGGGGATGTGCCCAAGTGGGCCATCCCTTGGTGCTGGAGCTCCACAGAAGAGGTCACACAGCACCCACAGCTGGGCAGCAGCCACTTTCAGAGCCCCAGGAGGCAGGGCACTGGGAGTCCTCCTGGTACCAAGGACCTGCATGGGGAGGAGCCTGCCATGGCACTGGCTGCACACCTAGGTCATCATCAGGTTGGACCCAAAATTCATGCCATTTCAGAGTCAGCAAAGGGCTGACATATTCATCCCTCAAAACTGGTCTTGTTCTCCACAAACCCTCACCCAGCTTGGCATTCCACAGGCACACACCAGGATAGAAGCCAAGAGCCACCATGCACTGATTGGCCTGGGACAGCCATTTAAGACAGTTTTTTCTTTACCTTGCCGATGCTGTAGGTGATCAAGGCATTCCAGGGAGAAAGGAGGAGGAGGAAAGAGACGTAAGCTGGTTAACCATGTCAAGTATTACAGTTTCTAATGCACCTATTCTTAATTATTACTACTATCAAAAGTATTTATACACTGCTTTTCAACTAAAAGTTCAAAAGTGTTTTACAGAGAAAATCAACTATTGACTCCCAGAAGGGTTCCCAATCTAAAAAGATGCAAAAGGACACCAGCAGACAGCCACAAGAAGAAACACTGCTGGGGTGAGGGCAGCCTGTTACTCTCTCCCTGCTAGATAAAAGAGGAGCACCCACTTGAAAGAGTGCATCTTACCCAGTTAGCAGGAGTAAAAAATTAAACCTGATAAGAACTGATACTACACATGCACCTTGACTTGATTATCATGTGGTATCCAAAAACAGGACAGGAGGGGCAGGTGTAGCACATCTGCTGTGGAGTGGTGGCCGGGGGGGGGGAGGCGGAAGTAAGGAGTCCCAGAAGGGTCTCAAAAAAGCAAACACACTCTACTCACTGTCTGGAGGTTTCGGGTGCATCAGAACAAGAGGCAGCTCCACACCAACGTCACTGAAAGGGAGAGCACACAGTGCTGAGTGGAAACCATCCCGAGGGGAAGCCGGAAGAGCTTTGTGCCAATGAGTGCAGGAGCTCACAGAGCTCATGCAGGACAGTGGCATCTGCTGGGCTATGCAAGCTCAGGACCAGCCACAGTACCCAGGAGCAGTGCTTGCTGGATCAGGCCAAGGCAGTGGGACGGGGTGGCCATGCAGAGGGCTCATCTGCAGCCTCCGACTCAGGAGGGGGGACCAAATCGCGATCACGGCGAACAGCTAGCCCTGCGCAGGTGTCTCGTCCCCTTTCCCTGCCACCTCCATGACTGGCCATTGCCACTTCTTGGGACATCAAGGTCCTCCGTTAATTATGATTATTAACAGTATTCCTATACCGCTTTTCCACAAATATAGTTCACAAAGCGGTTTGTGAGTGGGGCACATTTCGCTGTGTGGCCCTGAGGTCTTGTGTGCAGGAAAGCTCTAGCACTCACTCATGTGTCCAGCACTCGCCACTCACCACTTCAGGGTGAAAAAGGGTTCCCCCAAACCCCTTTTCCTCTATGTGTCCAATTCCTTGTTTTCTTTCACTGCCACCAGCTTGGCTCCACCCACTGATTAGGCACATTATTGACTTTGGTAGATTTTTTGGTTACCTGAGATTTTTTTTAAAATTCTGTTTAACAAATTATATCACTTGGGCAGCCCCATCCTATCTTGCACTGAACAGGCAGGCTGGCGAGTCTGCACTGTATCCAGAGCAAGTTTGTGGCTGTCCAAGGCTTGACCCTTGAACCTCTTCCCTTTACCCCAGGGAGAGCTGCAGCAGCTCCAATGGGTATACTCAGATCTGCACCACCTAAATCGGTGGCGCGAATCCAAGCAACCCGGGACTGCCCCAGGCCACCCGGGAACGGGGCTAGGATTTGGCATAAGTGCCGGATCCTGGCCCCACCTCCCACTCCCTGTCTGCCACGGGAACTCCTGCCACCTGCCCTCCCCCACCCCAAAACACCTCCCTCCTGCCTCCTCCCCACACACCCCAGACCCCTGCACAGGCCAAGCTCAGTCGCAGCAACTCCCCCATCCCTGGGCCCACGTCAGCACAAGTCCGTGTGCCGGCCTATCTCCCCTTATGTCAGCACGAAAGTGCTTTATGGCACTTTCAAGATGGTGATGGGCTGGTGTGAGGGACTTGCATCAGCCCACCTGCCACTCAGGATTGCATCCCAAGTTGCTTTTTCTCAGTCTCTTAAATTGTTTGTTTTTGGCAATGCTGGATTTCTCCCTGCTCACCCTGCTGGACTCCTCAGAGGTAGTTGTCCACATCACTTCAGGTGCCCACACATGATTGCCCAAACTCTGGCAACAGTGAGATCATTGTGCTCAGATTCTTTGCACACCGACTAAAAAAACCCAAGTGCAGCAGCCTTTCCACACAGGAACACACCCACAGTCACACAACACCCACAGAGCCTTTCCTCTGCTGCACCTTTCATGTGAACAACACTTGTGAAATCCAACACAGACAGATGGAGTAAGCGAGGCACACAAAGGCACTGGGACTCTTGCCGTCTTTTAAGCACTGGGATTTTCACCACTGCACAATAACAGAGACGCCTCACAGTGTGCACGCCACACAACTCGCTCCTTACCTCGATGTGAGATCTCCCAGTATGCTGTGGAGAGAAAAACACTTAATAGCAGGTGATAGCACAAAGACGGAAACATCCTGTTCGGGGACACAAGAAATTGCCCCTGGACTCCCCACCTGGGTAGGCAGGCTCTAGGCATCCATTTCAATGGGCAGCGATGACTGCTGCAAGCCAGGAGGGTTTGCTTGGGTTTGTCTGGTCTCCAGCAGGCCAGCCCATGGACTCCCGAGTCCATGCACAGTCCAAAAGCTCTGGAGAGATGCGGGCTGAATGGGACAGGGGGCTCGGGTCTCTTCCAGCCCACACAAACCCTGACCGATTAGGGCGACCTTCAGAGGATACATCTGATTGCAGGCATGTAACACCTAACAGTATCTGACGATCAAAACCTTGCCTTGCTCCTGGTAAGAAGCCTCTTTGCAACTTGGCACACCAAGCAGAATGAGTGAATCGGGTGTTCGCACCAGAGAAGCCGCGGCCTCTGCTGTCTTGCGCGACACCCAGGCTGCACCGTGCCAAGCTGAGCCAAGCGCTTTTTCCCACTTTGTTCCAACAGAACAGAACGTTTCCCAGCCCCAGAATCCAGAAGACGTTCTGATCTCACCCATGAGATCGTTCTCTGTGAATGTTTAGAAACATGCTTACCCTCCTCTGGACACCATCAGGTTGACTTTCACTTTGTAGGAGACCAGGATCCCAAGCACTTCCTTGTCCATTCCAGGTCTCAGCCTAGGAGTAAAAACACGGAGCACTGAGGGAAGGGTGCAGGTGGAAGGGGGGAGCGACGGGCCACAAGCAGGGGGGAGGGAGGTGCTCCTCTTACATGGTGGTGGAGGCCAGATTGGTGTCCTCGTGCTTGAGCTTGCCGTCCAGCGCCAGGCCTCGTTTCTCACGGTTGTTGCACAAAGTGGGGGTCACGCTGTAGCTTTTGGAGAAGGTGGAGTTGGCCGCCACGTTCTCCCTACAAGGGATGAAGCACAAGAAAGCAGAGGTACCTTTGGTGAAAGCTCTGCCTTACAAGCCCGTCACCAGACCACAGTGATCTGTCATTATTTTTATGATGTTTACCCCACTTGTCATCCCTTAGGGCAGGGGTCAGCCATCTACGGCCCACAGACTGGATCCAACCTGCCACCCAAAGTGATCCTGCCTGTGTGGAGCTCAGCTTGGGAGGTGAAGCCTCCCACCCAATTCACCCTGCACTTGATGGGAAACAGCAGAGCCGTCCACTCAGGCTCGCACAGTCTGAACATATCCCAAGAAGAAAAGACAAAGAAGAGGAAGCAAACCTGCCCTCCACCTCCGCAAGTCCAGGCAGGAGGCTCCGCCTTTCTCCATTCATCACATGACGAACTGGGCAGGCAAGAGACTTCCTTTCCCAAGCTGAGCTCCCCACAGCTGCTCCTTCCCAAAAGCTCGGCAACCCATAAATTTGGCAATGACATGATGATGTCTCTTTCCTTGAAAAACCCAATGGCAGAAGAACTCCAGAGGGCATAAGCAGCAAAACACCCGAGAGCAGAAACAGATGACCAAACCGGGGGGGGGGGGGAGGCGAAAGCCTGGCCAGGAGGGAGGGAAACAGAGGCCTGCAGGCAGGTCACGTCCCAAAAGGCCCTCTCTCTACCCACCAGGCATCAGGAGAGCCTCCCTCCTTGGCCCCAACATGTGGTGGGGGGAGACATTCAGGCGTCTCAGCCCCAAGTCCTTGGGGGCTTTAAAAGCACCTTTAAGAGCACTGGAGGCTACGGCCATTGCAGCAGCAGAGCTGAGACCAAACCACACCTTGCCCCTGTCAGAACCTGGACACCTGCAGTTTGCAGCCCCTGAGGTTTCTGAAGGGGCTTTGGGGTAATCGAGGCTCGTTCAACACCAACATGCTTCACCCACACGGCAGCAACAAGACACCTGAACGCAGTTCGTCATGGATTTCTCCAGAGCAGCTGATGGTTTGCATTCTGCGCTCACACTCTTGACATGTGCCAACTATATTTTCCAAACAAAAGATGATGGGCTGATGATTCTCAGCATTAAACTTTTGCGGGTTTCTGGGGGGTTGTTGGGTGGCAAAACCACCAGGCAATTGCATGTAGACAAGAACCGTCTACAAAGGCATCCCTAATGTAGACAGCAAAGAAAATGTGCCTGGCTGACCCGACTGAAGCTGCCCCCAAAACTCCTGGACTCTCCTGGAACTGAGCAACTGCCCAGTGTCCAGCTCTGCCTCTCCCCCACTTACTTCTGGAACAGTCCTGCAGGGAGGAACCAGGTGGGCATTTGAGACTTCTGTGCCACAGCACTGCCTTGGCTTTTAAGTCACCCAGTCCAAGGGCAAAGGGTTTGCAGTGCCCCAGAAGGATGCGAAGACTATTCTAGGCAGAGCGGACCAGAGCCCAGCAGCCGCCTGGGACCAAAGTTCTGCTGCCTGGTGCTCCCACAGTGCGCTTGTGCTCCACCTGCCTCCAAGGCAGCCAGAACGGGAATGCAACCCTCCCCCTCACCTCCCTCTCCTGCCCCAGCCCAGCCCAGCCACTCCCACTCACTCCATCTCCTCTGAGCAGACAATCTTGGTGTACTTGTCCAGCGAATAGAGAACTACATCTGTGATTTGCTCAACTGGAGAGAGAGAGAGAGAGAAAAGCAGCCATTACACGAGCGACTAGAGGATGACACAACTCTTCTGGAGGTGGAAGTGCTGTGACTTGATAGCACACTCCGCAACTAGTTTTCCCCAGTACTAGACATCTCTCTTTGCCCTAAAACACTGCAAGAACGCAAGGGTCACCGCAGAGCCAGCGGAAAGGAGACTCACCTGCCACTTTGATTTTCTTCACAATCTTGGAGGTGTCATTCTTAATGTTGACATTCACTCCAATTGGGTCTCCGTGGTAGTAAACCTGAAACCACAGAAGTCTGTTACCCAAAGCTCCCTCTTTTCTTGCAGTATCACAATTCAGGCATCACAAGATGATCAGCAGCCAAAGAGACAGTGAAGGAGGTGGGAGACTCAGAGGCTCTGCAGCCTGGGGGCAACAGCATGTCTGTCAAGCCTGCGGAATTCACAGCCAGGGCACCTGCAGCTTCCGGGCCCTGGGGTCAAAGACCCATCGCTCACACCACAGGCCACAAAGCAAGTGGCTGGCACAGGAGTTTTGGTTTCACAGCTGCTGCTCCCATCCACAGCCAAAGAAGGGGCCACAGGAGAGCAGGGGAACAAGGCAAAAGCAACAGGGGACAGATGGCTCTGGAAAATGCTGCACATGGCACAGACCTCCTTATCCAGCGAAGCCTCCAGATGCAGGGGCTTATCAGACAGCATGAATTGCTTGGTGGTTTCAGACTTGGGTGCTGGGCCTGTGCTGAGGGGTGCAAATTGGACCTTTCGGATCACCAGCCTCACTGAGTTCCTGCAAGTGGAAGACACAGTTGAGCATGTTCTCAAAAAGCATCTCCAAACACATAGATGAACAGGACTTGCTGAGGGAGAGTCAGCATGGCTTCTGTAAGGGTAATCTTGCCTCACAAACCTCTTAGAATTCTTTGAAAAGGTCAACAGCCATGTGGATGCGGGAGAACCCGTGGACATTATATATCTGGACTTTCAGAAGGCGTTTGACACGGTCCCTCACCAAAGGCTACTGAAAAAACTCCACAGTCAGGGAATTAGAGGACAGGTCCTCTCGTGGATTGAGAACTGGTTGGAGGCCAGGAAGCAGAGAGTGGGTGTCAATGGGCAATTTTCACAATGGAGAGAGGTGAAAAGCAGTGTGCCCCAAGGATCTGTCCTGGGACCGGTGCTTTTCAACCTCTTCATAAATGACCTGGAGACAGGGGTGAGCAGTGAGGTGGCTAAGTTTGCAGACGACACCAAACTTTTCCGAGTGGTGAAGACCAGAAGTGATTGTGAGGAACTCCAGAAGGATCTCACCAAACTGGCAGAATGGGCAGATGCGTTTCAATATAAGTAAGTGTAAAGTCATGCACATTGGGGCAAAAAATCAAAACTTCACATATAGGCTCATGGGTTCTGAGCTGTCTGTGACAGATCAGGAGAGAGATCTTGGGGTGGTGGTGGACAGGTCGATGAAAGTGTCGACCCAATGTGCGGCGGCAGTAAAGAAGGCCAATTCTATGCTTGGAATCGTTAGAAAAGGTATTGAGAACAGAACGGCTAATATTATAATGCTGTTGTACAAATCGTGGTAAGGCCACACCTGTGTTCAGTTCTGGTTGCCGCATCTCAAAAAAGACATAGTGGAAATGGAAAAGGTGCAAAAGAGAGCGACTAAGATGATTACTGAGCTGGGGCACCTTCCTTATGAGGAAAGGTTATGGCGTTTGGGCCTCTTCAGCCTAGAAAAGAGGTGCCTGAGGGGGGACATGATTGAGACATACAAAATTATGCATGGGAAGGATAAAGTGGATAGAGGGATGCTCTTTACACTCTCACATAACACCGGAACCAGGGGACATCCACTGAAATTGAGTGTTGGGAGAGTTAGAACAGACAAGAGAAAATATTTCTTTACTCAGCGTGTTGTTGTTCTGTGGAACTCCTTGCCACAGGATGTGGTGACAACATCTGACCTGGATGCCTATAAAAGGGGATTGGACAAGTTTCTGGAGGAAAAATCCATTATGGGGTACAAGCCATGATGTGTATGCGCAACCTCCTGATTTTAGAAATGGGTTATGTCAGAATGCCAGATGCAAGGGAGGGCACCAGGATGAGGTCTCTTGTTATCTGGTGTGCTCCCTGGAGCATTTGGTGGGCCGCTGTGAGACACAGGAAGCTGTACTAGATGGGCCTATGGCCTGATCCAGTGGGGCTGCTCTTATGTTCTTAAAGCCAGAACAGCTGCCAGGTGTAATAAAGTAGACTGGAGGAGGGGGGAGCCAATATGGGACACCCTGCACCACATGCCTGTCTACTGTCCCCACCCCGGCCCACAGCCTCCACCCCAGCACCACCACCAGCAGAGCAACGTCCACCACCTTTGCACCCACCAGGCAAGTTGCCATGCTTGTCACAAACACCCACTACTTGGAGCCCCCTCCCCCCCCCCACTGGCACACAGTATCCTTGGCACACAGGGCCACCATCCAAGAACTGGGTCCCTTCTGAAGAAAAATCCTCTTCCTCAGACCTATGTCCTCCTTCCCCAAGACTCTCCTTCTCTGGAGCGGCAGTGGACCTCCCATTCTGGGAGTGGAAGCCCTCTAGCACATCCCCGAAGACCTCCTCCACAGACCTCCCCACTTCTCTAGGTCAGCCACTTGCTCCCTGAGAGCCAGGAAGTCATGCCACCCAGGACTCACTGCCCACAACTTCTGCCTAGCAGGCAGGCGGCCATACGCAGGGTGGGCGCTCAGTACAACACACACCCCTGCTGGAGTCCTGCCCTCAAGACTTGTTCAGCTTGCTTCGTTTTTCTCTGGGGGCTCTTCAGGTTTCTTTACTCGGAATCTAAATCTTCCTTTGTGTTTTTGTTCTGTAATTAGGGAGCTGGGTTCTTAGGAGGGGTGAGGATTATTAGTGCCCGAGCCTTCTTGCCAGAGGGGCCATATTAATGTGCACAGATTCTGGCACCACCCTTCTTTGCACCAGGAGGCCTCATCCCTGGGGCTCTCTGACGCACATAGTGCAGCCTCCCTCACAAGTCTGCTCCAAGTCTCTAGGAAGCTTCCTCTACCTCTCCCTGTGGCCAAACAGAGAAGGAGGGGCCTGTGTAATGGAAGGGGCTGCAACTGAATGTAGATGGGGGTCAGCCCCGGGAAGGGCAATTTCCTCAGGACAGTGGGCAATGGGAACTACTAAGGCAGTATCAGTCCCCAGGGCGTGAATGGTCAGGCCTGGTTGGCTTGATTAGCCTACCTGTAATGTCTCGCTTTCCCTGACCCGGCACTCTGATTTTCTGATTTTTCTGATTTTTTAGCTTGCCTACAACTTTGAGTCTGGGCCAGGCTGAGCTGGGAGTCAAGGCTGGGTCCTCACTCACATTTCTCTGCTGACTGGTCTTCGCACCCTGGCTCTTTCCCATCCTCTCAAGTTTTACTGCAACCTAGTTGAGCCCAAACTGTCAAAGCAGAGCTGAACAGCTCCAAGTTCCTTCAGAAACACTCCCCACTACCCCGGATTCCGCTCCCTTGCTGTGGTCTCGCTCACCCTTCCATTTCAGGGAACAGCTTAGATAAACTAATGTCAGTTAGTCGGGTGCTTTCTCTCTGCTCGCAGAGATATTCCATTGGCCCGTTCCCCTAAAGGCGTTGGCACCGGCTTCCCTCGTGCCAACCAGGCTGGCTCCCTCACAAGGCAGCCCTTGGAAGTGACAGGAATGTTGGGTAAGGAAAACCTGACAGCATCAATTACTGATGACTTCTGTCTCACTTCATAGTGGTTGGGTGCTACTGTCACCTCACATTTTGCCTGGACTGGGCTCAGTATACGTCTATGGCAGCTTTTTAAGCTGGACGACTGCCTTTCCCACATCCCCATTCATGGCTTTGCAAAGAACTGAAAAGAGGGCTCTGCTTTTTCCTTATTAAGAACATTTATATGCTGCTTGCAGAATGTAAATATTCTTAACGACAGTAACAGTCAGAGGCTGAAACAACACACAAGTGTCACCATTGGCTCAAGAGGAACCAAACTGCATGCACTTTCCTATGGAAGGAAGCAAGAAAATGAACACAACCGACACTGCACAAGCCGCTCAGAGTTTACCTCTTGTGAATTTTCTCCTCCAGGTTTTCAGCACAAAATCCTTTGACTTCAAAGTCCACACCGCAAGACTGAGGAAGACACACAAGGGCAAGGGTTACAAAGGCCTGGGACAACTGTCCTTGACAATCACCGGCAGGAAGGATTTGCAAGTAGTTACACCCTAAAGCTTGAAGGAGTCACCCACATCCATGCCAAAGAACAAAAGCTGCAGGACAGGCAGGGTGTCTGCTCCGATCTCCTGCCTGAGGCCGTGGGGCACTTTCAGGATGGTTCACAGAATGCCAGAGTGGCTGCTGGAAAAGAGTTCCCCCCACTGCTGCCTCTAAGCCACGCAGCTGCACACCTCAGAGCTCAGCTACCCAGAAGCGGTGCTTACCTTCCCAACGTCATCGGACCCAGGCTGGAGAGTGACAGAACAGGGCAGGTTGGTTGCCATCTAGGAACACGAGGGAAAAGAGAAGAGAACTTCAGCAGGACTTTTACTTATCCAAGAAGACAGAAGAACGAATGAGGAGGCATCTCGGTTCGTTCACTGATGGTGAGCAGCATCAGGGCTCGGTCACGTCAGGCCTGGTTGGGCCTCGTGCTCCAGTCCTGAGCCCAGAACTCCTCGGCACCACAAGCAATAGCGGCATGGGGGAGCATCACCTCTCTCTACCAAGGAGGTGGCTCCAGGCCATGTGGGACTCTTGTGGGCCCCAGGCTCTTTTGCCTTCATGCTCCCCCACCATAACAACAGCAACATTAAAATTCTCTGCATGACTTTAAATACTTCAACTTTTTTTTTCTCTTTCAGGCAAAATTTAATACATTTTTTTTTCCTAAAGTGAGAAAAAAAATCAAAACATTATCTTTGAGTCTAGAAGTCATTTTTTCCTTTCTGGTTTTAAAAGAAATTAAAACTCTTCCATAAGCTCCTAAAGTAGCAGTTTTCAAACTCTCTCGGAGAGTCTGAATCTCTCTAAGACCTTGTGGGGGGGGAGGCAGCAGGGGCAGGGGAAGGCAGTGATCGCGCTCCACTTCTGGTTCTGCAGGGGCGGGGTGCGATCGCTCCACATTCACTTCCAAAGCTTCGGGGAGTCCTGCAGATGGTCATGCAGGGCTCCCCGCACCCCTGGAAGGCTGCAGGAGGCTCTGGTAAGTACAGCCAAGCCCCTGCAGCCCCCTGAGTGACACAATCCTAGGGATGGCATCACTGCCTCCTCCCTGCCTCCTTGCTGTCCCCACCTCTGAGGCCAGGACCCTCAGACTGGGGCATCACTGGGGAATTGTGGGCACTGCTGGGCCTGCTGGATAAACCGGTCCAGGGTGGCTCCCTAGAGGCTCTTGCATCTTTGCCTCTGGCCTCCACAGGCAAAAGGGGAGGGCAGGAGGAGGAGGAGGAGCTGCTGCTCATCCATTCTCAGGCACCCCCTGCCAACATGCAGTGCAGGGGCCCCCCAGTGGCCTCAGGAGGGGAAAGGAAAAACCACGAGGACGGACTGCATGGCTGAGCCCCTCCTTCAGTCCACTGGCTCCAAAACCACCCACTGACCCCTTTCCACAGTGACCTGGCCCACAGGATGAGCTCTTGGCCATTCTCATTTAGGAACATAGCTGGTCTGCAGGATCAGACCCAGAGGTCACTAGTCTTGGGTCCCCCCACCAGCCAGTTAGGGCTAGTGAGTTTTGTTCAAGCTCTGGGGTTGTCAACGAGTTAAGGCTTCCTGTTTGAAGCAGAGTCTCTGGTGGTTTAAATTTTTACTTGAAAATAAACCCTGTGCCTGAAAACCCTCCATAGCAGCAGCTGCCCTTGAGGGAGGAGGCCACATCCATCCTTGTATGCGAACAGCCTTTAGGCCCATCTTCACCATGCACTCCTGGGCTGGGTGACCTTCCACAAGTCACACCCTCCTCTGTAATGTAGAGAGTAGAATACTACACCAGACAGTGCAGGTGACGTGGTCTTGAGAGTCTGCACAAATGCCAAGTCCCAGGACTGCCCCAGCAGGCTCGGGGTTTAGCACTCCTGTGTCTCTTCTTCTGCACTTGGAAGATTTGTAGAGCTTCAAACACCTGCAGGGTTTGAAGTTGGAACTGGGATTCAGATATTGTAGCTTCTGCTCTCACTAAGATTACCAATTATTTGGCCCAGTTCCTTTTAACATTGGCCTGTTAACAGAGATTTAGCAGATAAAGCTCTTTCTAACATGTTCAGGTCAACAGACATGCGATCAGTACTCCTGGGGGGCCTTTTAAACAAAAAAAAATCCCCAGAACTTCCAGATTTGGGGAACTCTTGGGAAAAGACGGAAGAGAAACTCCACGTGGTGCTGAGTACCTCGAAGGTGAAGGGGTAGGCGTGTTCTCCCAACTTTTTCATCAGTTTCTCTTGCAAAGGAGTGAGTGACTTGGGCGTCTGGTCTGGCACAGGAGGGAAAATCTGCGTGGTGAGGACGTAGATGTCCTTTCGAAAGGTCAGCCCAATGACATCCAAGTCGTCTCGGCCGTAGCGAAAGGCGCATGTGAGCGTCACGTACACTGTTGCCAAGGATTGAGGAAAGGAAAGGCCAGTAAGAGGGTGAAGGGTGGGGACCGCGGGGGGCATATTGGGAAACAGTTTGGTGACGAGAGAAGGTTGAGGAAGGAAGGCGCGAGGAAGAATGATGGTGTTTCGTTTGTTCAGAATTAGCAGTGTCTCCATGCAGGTAGCAAATTAATTATTTTGCAACGGGAGAGATTTTAGGGTGAGGGCAGCACAGAGGTGAAGGGCTGACCTGTGGACTGGATTATCAGTCCTTTAAACCTCAGCACCTCCCTGAACCGGCAGGGGGAGCCTCAGATATCAAGCTTGTTTCCCCCCACCTGGAACAAAGGGCAATCTCATAAGCCTGACTTCCTGGACTGTCATGGTTGGTTACCGAGATCATGTACATGAAAGACTGACGCTCGCACAAGCGGTGCTTTCAATAAGACTCCTGTTGTTACATTCCAGCTCGGACATAAGCTCCGTGCCTGCTGACAGTGCTAGAGATGGGGGGATAGAAGGAATGATGGCTTGGGGTTTCCTTCATTGGTTGGGTACAGCAGAGTGAGATTAAACTCAACTGTTCACAGACTACAACTTTCCCCAAATGGTCCTACTTTTGTAAAAGCACCACAAAGATATATGTGTTTGGGACAACTGAGGCAATTACCTTTCCTGTCCTTCAGGTACTCCGGATCGAGCAAGGCAATCCCAACTGTAGATTAACAGAGAAGAGAGTGTATAAAGGTCAGGTTGAAGGTCAGTGAGCTGCCAAGAGGTTGGCCTCCTGAGCAGCTGTGAAGCGCATCGCACACGCTTGCACATGAGCACACTCGCTTAGGCTTGTTTTGAGGATAAAATGAGAATGTGGGCCCAAACCTTTCCAACTTTCCAGCACCAGTGCAGCTGCAATGCAGCCCTGAGGTAAGGAAAGAAATGTCTCCATGACTTGAGGAGGCCTCTGTGATGACCCCCACACCACAGGGCACACTGCACGCCCCATTGGCATGGCTGCACCGGCACTGGAAAATTGGATAGGATTGGGCAGCTTACACTCCTCAGAGCAGACTTGTCACAGATGGCCATCGAGGCAGCTACCTCAGGAAGCACCTGCAGGGAGCGTGGGCTACCCACCTCCACTCCACTCACCACCAGTGCCCTCCCCACTCCCCAGACTGGAAAAGGAAGGGCAGAATGAGAGAGTGCTGCTCTTCCAGCCCACGATTCTCGTCGCCTCCACACTTTTTCCTCCCATCCATTCCCCTCCCTTTACCAATCCAAAGTGAGACAAGCAGAAGCCATCACCGCCACAGGAAGCAGGGAAGTGGTCCTGGGCCTTTTTTAGGCAAGAAGACTGCAAAAGACTTCAGGTGAGAAGCCGTTTCTCTCATCACCCAGCTGCAACCAGCAAGGCAGAAGTTCTGGACACACCGTCATTCAGAAGACTGACATGCTGTGGAAAATTCACACACCCCTTTCACCAAAGACTGGCCCTAGACATCACTCACAGGAGAGCACATCCCAGGAGAACACGACCAGAAATGCATTAATGGTAAGTGGAATTTAACCAGCACCGTCAGCACTCAAAGGAGCTGCTCTTCCAACAGGCGCGCTTCCTCCCCCCCCCCCCCCCCGATGTTCATCTCTTGAGGAACTCATCGTCTGGATAAAATGTTTCTTGTCGTGCAAAAGGGTTGGTTTTGTTTGGTCAGTCTGCTACAAGTGTTCACGTGGCAGCACACTAAAATGGCGCGCGTGCGCGTACACACACACA
This sequence comes from Tiliqua scincoides, assembly GCF_035046505.1. Classification (NCBI taxonomy): domain Eukaryota; kingdom Metazoa; phylum Chordata; class Lepidosauria; order Squamata; family Scincidae; genus Tiliqua; species Tiliqua scincoides. The sequence goes on along the minus strand of NC_089832.1, from coordinate 19,743,395 downwards.
CACACACACACTGCATCCCGAAATGCGGCCCACTCTTCCACCTCATAAGAACATAAGAGCAGCCCCACTGGATCAAGCCATAGGCCCATCTAGTCCAGCTTCCTGTATCTCACAGTGGACCACCAAATGCCCCAGGGAGCACACCAGATAACAAGAGACCTGCATCCTGGTGCCCTCCCTTGCATCTGGCATAGCCCATTTCTAAAATCAGGAGGTTGCACATACACACCATGGCTTGTAACCCACAATGGATTTTTCCTCCAGAAACGTATCCAATCCCCTTTTAAAGGCATCCAGGCCAGATGCCATCACCACATCCTGTGGCAAGGAGTTCCACAGATCAACCACACGCTGAGTAAAGAAATATTTTCTTTTGTCTGTCCTAACTCTCCCAACACTCAATTTTAGTGGATGTCCCCTGGTTCCAGGGATCTCTCTATCCACTCTGTCCATCCCCTGCATGATTTTGTATGTCTCAATCATGTCCCCCCTCAGGCGCCTCTTTTCTAGGCTGAAGAGGCCCAAACGCCATAGGCTTTCCTCGTAAGGAAGGTGCCCCAGCCCAGAAATCATCTCAGTCGCTCTCTTTTGCACCTTTTCCATTTCCACTATGTCTTTTTTGAGATGCGGCAACCAGAACTGGACACAATACTCCAGGTGTGGCCTTACCATCGATTTGTACAATGGCATTATAATATTAGCCGTTTTGTTCTCAGTACCTTTTCTAATGATTCCAAGCATAGAATTGGCCTTCTTAACTGCCACCGCACATTGGGTCAACACTTTCATTGACCTGTCCACCACCACCCCAAGATCTGATCTGTCACAGACAGCTCAGAACCCATCAGCCTATATGTAAAGTTTTGATTTTTTGCCCCAATGTGCATGACCTTACACTTACTGACATTGAAGCGCATCTGCCATTTTGCTGCCCATTCTGCCAGTTTGGTGAGATCCTTCTGGAGCTCCTCACAATCACTTCTGGTCTTCACCACTCGGAAAAGTTTGGTGTCGTCTGCAAACTTAGCCACCTCACTGCTCACCCCTGTCTCCAGGTCATTTATGAAGAGGTTGAAAAGCACCGGTCCCAGGACAGATCCTTGGGGCACACCGCTTTTCACCTCTCTCCATTGTGAAAATTGCCCATTGACACCCACTCTCTGTTTCCTGGTCTTCAACCAGTTCCCAATCCATGAGAGGACCTGTCCTCTAATTCTCTGACTGTGGAGTTTTTTTAGTAGCCTTTGGTGAGGGAGCGTGTCGAAAGCCTTCTGAAAGTTCAGATATATAATGTCTATGGGTTCTCCCGCATCCACATGCCTGTTGACCTTTCCAAAGAATTCTATAAAGTTTGTGAGGCAAGACTTACCCTTACAGAAGCCAGGCTGATTCTCCCTCAGCAAGGCCTGTTCTTCTATGTGTTTTGAGATTTTATCTTGATGAGGCATTCCACCATCTTACCCGGTATAGATGTTAGGCTGACCGGCCTATAGTTTCCCGGGTCCCCCCTCTTTCCCTTTTTAAAAATCGGTGTGACATTTGCTATCCTCCAAACTTCTGGCACCGTGGCCATTTTGAGGGACAAGTTGCATATTTTAGTCAAGAGATCAGCAACTTCATACTTCAATTCCTTAATAACTCTTGGGTGGATGCTATCAGGGCCTGGTGACTTATTGATCTTTAATTTATCAATTAGGTCTGAAACAACTTCTCTTTTAACCTCTATCTGACTTAACTCCTCGGTCAGTATGGGCCGTTCAGGCAGCGGTATCTGCCCGAGGTCTACTGCCGTGAAGACAGATGCAAAGAACTCATTTAATTTCTCTGCCATCTCTAAGTCTCCTTTTATCTCCCCTTTCCCTCCCTCACCATCCAGAGGGCCAACCGCTTCTCTGGCGGGTTTCCTGCTTCTAACATATTTGAAGAAGCTTTTATTATTCCCCTTAATGCTGCTGGCCATGTCTTCCTCATAGTCTCGCTTGGCCTCCCATATCACCTTCTTACATTTCTTTTGCCACAGTTTATGTTCCTTTTTATTCTCCTCATTAGGGCAAGACTTCCATTTATGGAAGGAAGCTTCCTTGCCCTTCACAGCCTCTCTAACTTGGCTAGTTAGCCATGCGGGCACCCTCCTGGATTTAGTGGAGCCCTTCTTTCTTTGTGGTATACACATCTGCTGAGCCTCTATTACTGTGGTTTTATGCAGCTTCCATGCACTCTGGAGAGACTGGACTCTTTTTACCTTCCCTTTCAACCTCCTTCTAACTAGCCTCCTCATTTGAGGCAAGTCCATGACTCCATGACTAGCTGCTCTAAGGCACAGTCATTTAGCATGTCAAGGAATCAGGTCTCCTTTTCGTGACCAGAACACAAACTGACACCTAGTCAATATGAGGATAATTGAAGTCCCCCATGATTACAACCCTGTCCCTCCTTGTCACCTCCCTGATCTGTTTCCTCATTTCAAGGTCCCCGTCCGATTTCTGGTCTGGAGGATGATAGTATGCCCCAGTATTACATCGCTCCTCAGGCCTGGTAATTTAAACCACAGAGATTCTATGGTGGAGTCGGACCCACCTTCAATCTCTACTTTGCTGGATTCTATCCCTTCCTTAATATAAACAGCCACCCCACCTCCAACATGCCACTCCCTGTCCCTCCTGTAGCCCGGGATTGTGGTATCCCACTGATTCTCCGCATTCCACCAGGTTTCCGTTATGCCCACTATGTCAATGTTTTCCCTTGTCACCAGACATTCCAGTTCTCCCATCTTTGCTCGGAGACTTCAGGCATTCGCATAAAAGCATTTGTACACGGAATGCCCCAGGATGGGCTGCTTATTCGCTCCTTTGTCCCCGAATCCTCTCATTGTGCCAAACGGTCTATCACATCCCATCACGCTACCTTTCCCAATTTCTTCTCCTACTCTGCCTTTGTCTTGTTGTTATCTAACCTCCCCATCCTCGTCCCATAGGGATGAGGAGTCCTGAACCGGATGCCCCTCGGCTCCTGTCGGCCTTCCCCCAGGGATCAGTTTAAAAGCTGCTCTGCCACCTTTTTAATGTTATGCGCCAGCAGTCTGGTTCCATTCTGGTTCAAGTGAAACCCGTCCCTCTTGTACAGGCCCTGCTTGTCCCAAAACATTCCCTAGTGCATAACGAACCTACACCACTGTCTCATCCATGCATTGAGACCCCTGATCTCCGCCTGCCTAGCTGGCCCTGCATGTGGAATAAGTAGCACTTCAGAGAATGCTACCTTTGAGGTCCTGGCTTTCAGCTTCCTACCTAATAGCCTAAATTTGGCCTCCAGGACCTCCTGGCTACACTTGCCCACGTTGTTGGTGCCGACATGCACAACTGCTACCTCCTCCCCAGCACTGTCTACCAGCCTGTCTAGATGAGAAGTGATGTCCGCAACCTTCGCACCAGGCAGGCGAGTCACCATGAGGTCCTCACATCCGTCGCAAACCCCCCTCTCTATGTTTCTAATAATTGAATCCCCCACTACAAGAAGCCCCCGACCCCCCTCCCGCCGAGGAGTATCCTGAGTGCATTCAGAAATGGGCCCGTCCCCTGGAGAAGGGGTCCCCCCTAGGGGATTGTTTCCCTCCTCTCCAGGATGATGTCCTCCAGCCCCGAGACTTCCCACCCAGGCAGCTGAGGAGCTGCATGCCTGAGGTTGGGACGAAGCCTGATCGTCCCCGAAAGTCTCCCCTCGGTCCTTCTCTGCCTGCCTCTGCTTCTCCAGGAAGGCCACCAAGGCTTCAAGGGAGCGGATGCGTTCCCTGAGACCCTGGACCATGTCCTTGCACCGAGGACACACCCATGACTTATGCCCCAGAAGCATATAGTCATACATGTTACACTCAATGCAAAATACTGGATAGCCCCCGCCCTGCTGCTGGCTGTCTGACTACATAGCTTTTTTTTTGTTTTTTATTTAGGGGTACTTAAAAAACCCTACACTGGTTTGCTGCCCTCTTCACAAGGGAAGAGAAGGGCGGTGTCTGGGGCCCTGGCTTCCTCACCCTGCTGCTGAACTTGCCCAGATGCTAAACTCGCGGTGCCTTACCTGGCACTTTGTTCCCAGAGGCACTGGATGTCCCAGAGGCCACGCACACTTCTGCAGAGAGGCTCACGCGGTGGCAGGCACTAGCTTTATAACCCTAGCTAGCTCCTCCTTCCTCCCTCCTTGCTGATTGAAAGGGGGGCTGGTCTTCCCAGGTGAGATTACAAAAACTCAGGAAGACAAAAGGCTGTTGATGGGCTTAATGCCCTGCAGGCCCCTGAATGGGTTGCTTGGATTAGCCTAATGGGGCTCTTATCACCTCCTAAAGGTCAATGAATATGCTAAAATTGCCCTGTCTGGTTGGAAACTGGACCTTCCTAGGTTCTTACCCTCCTAGTTCAGCTCTCTTAGGCTAGACTGTTTTTTAACCTCAAGCTAGTTTTTATTTGAGTTTATTTATTTATTGCTCTCACCTAGATCCTGTGTCCCAATTTACTGAACTGTTTGGATTATGTTCTAACTTAGATTAAGTTTAACTTGGGTTAAGTATAGGATTAACTTAAAACAAAGTGGAAAAACTTGCTGTCCACTTTATCATCCTCTGTTTTATTTATTTGTCCAAGTGCCTGACCTTTGGGCTCTTACTCTCGAGTAGGACTCTGCTCCTGCTCAGAGTAGATCTCTGTACGCTCCTACGTATTTAATTTTTATTGCCCTCACCTAGCTCCTGTGCCCCACCTCGCTGGACCTTAGATTCCTTCCCTTAGGTTAGATTAGGTGCTAACTTAGGTAAAGCTAAATTTCAAAGTTGATTTAAGGTTAGAAGACAAGAAGTTAGAAACACAAAGAGTTAGAAAGAGTACACTTACTCATCCTCCTCCTCTCCTTCTCCAAAACTCAGAGGTCCACTTGCCTTCTCCTCGCCCAGATGCTAAACTCGTGGTGCCTTACCTGGCACTTTTTCAAGATTATGCACCCTCTTCTGTTGCGCATATAAACCAGGTCCAAGAATGCACTGACCCAGTGAAGACTGCACATGGAGGCCCCTACACAAGTAAGGTCTTCTGCTTACTTGGTTCATGACTGAGACCTAGAGCAGGGGGGTCAAACTCGTTTTATACAGCAGGCCGAAGAGCATTCTCAGTGCCTGCTAAAAGCCGGAAGTGACAGCCAGAAATAAGCACTTCTTCACTTAGGAACTCATTTGCTACAAGTGACAAAAGAGAAAAACCTTGACCATATTTTGAGGATATGGGAGAGCCCAATTATCACGCGGGCTGCCCTTTCAGCAGTGCCCCTTCTGTCGAGGCATCACTTTGCAGCTCAGCAGCTGATGGTGGTGCTGGGAGAGCCCATTCACCACACAGCCTTCATGTTTGACACTCCTGACCTAGACTGTTAGTCTGCTTGATGGCACAGAAGCTGAAGAATCCATTTGGGATGTTGAGGACAGAATGAGAATGACTCACCTACAGGCTCCACAAATTCCACGTGATCCACAAAATCTCGTTTCCCCAGGTAGATTGTTAGCTGCGGGGACACACACACAACACAGTAGTTACTCAACAGGCTGCTTGCACATTTATTCTACTGTGTCTCCAGGACATGTCCATGCCCAGGAGTGGCACAGGAGAGTGGCCTGCTCAGGCACTGAGTCAAGGCCCACAGACGTGCCACCTGGCCAGGCTCAGTCCCTGTTGTGGAAGCGGCAGGACCCAACATGTCATCAGGGTTCAGTGCAGGGCTCGGCCACAGGGTGTTAAAGGGGGTGATTTTCAGGCACACATTCACAGGGGGAACCTGTTTTGTGCACCAGGACTCTATGAGTGGCCCACGGCACAGCAGATTGGTGGAGAAGGTGCAACAGGCACACTTTTATTGTGGGTTTTACACTATTTTTTTTTTTTTTAAATTTACAAATGCAGGGAAGAGAAATCCAAACTAAGAGTGCTATAGTTTAAACCCTTTCTGCAGTTCACACATGTTGGGCTCCAAGATGCTCTGTACTAGGGAAAGAGAGAGCAAGGGAAGGCAAAGGGGTGTGTGATGATGGTGCAAGAAAGGGGGGGAAGAATACAGGCAAATTAGAAGGGCGACCGAGGCAGAACTGGGGCTGAATAACTGGGGGAGGAGAGCAGTGGAGAACAGGAAAGGAAGCGGGAGAGATCTCCAAGCTCTGGCCCAAGAGACAAGTCAGCTGAAGTTGGCTCTCTATGGCCTGAACCAAAGGCCCCTTGGTGGGCTGGGAAGTCACTGCTTCATTCAGCCACTTGCTGGCATGGCAGCCACTCAGAGGGAGCCTGCCACAGACAGCACAGCTGTGTGAGGAGCTGCAGGGAGGGGGAGTTTGGCAGACTATGAAAAACAGATCAGGAGTGCTGGCCCACAAACACACGGAAAGATGGCCACAGGGTGTCCACATTGAATACACCCCCCAGGCAAGGAAAGAGGGAGGCGAGCTCTGCAGATCAAAGATGAATCTGCACCAAGGATGGAGTCTGCTTCTCATTCATGTGTGCTGCATTGCATGGGTCAAGACCACCTCCACCCCCCAAAGTTCTGGGCTGAAAGCAGGGCACAAGAGACCTTGTAGAAGGGCTCCAAAGTGAGCCTGGCACCTGGCTGTGCAAGGGGGGGAAGCGGAGCAGGCAGGCCGGGGCTGCTTTCCCGGGAGGGGGGGTGGCTCTCCACAAGGGCTGGCTGCCCTGTCTGCCCTGGCCAGCAACTTTAGGTGGAACTCAAGGAGGGACGTGGGGACGAAGGTTGGAAAAGAAATGGGAGAGGGCCTGGCATTGTGCTTCTTGGAGGCGACTGAACAGGGTGTCAACAAACAACTGGACCGACCACACAGAGCAAGAGGACACGTGGGACATGGGCACCAGCCAGTGGTGGGATTCAGCAGGTTCTCACCTATTCTATAGAACCCCTACCTAATCCAGCTGTTGGTTCTAAGAACCGTTTGCTGGCCAGGGAGCTCACGCCTTGAAATGTCAGGGCTAACCCTCCTGGGGGCAGCAGCCGTGTGGGGCCAACCCGTCCCGGGGGGAAAGGGGGTCGGTCCCAGCAGGTGCCGAGGCTGCTGGGACTGAAGGGGCCAACTGGAGTCTCCTGCGACGTGGCTGCTGCTCACCAGCCCTTGCAAGCTCGCTTTTGCAGCTCCTGCGAAAGGGTGCAAATGGCCGGCGTGCCCGCAGATGCAGCCTGCTGACGAGGGCGAGAGAAGCAGCCCAGCTGCCCTCCCCATGCCTCCCCTCCCCGGCCGAGCTGGCTGACTGGCGAGTAGACTGCTCCTGAGCCTTGAGGCTCCTTGGGCTCAGCTCTCCAGGTGGGTCGGGGGCGCGGGTGGGACGAAGAGGAGGGTGCCGGAGCAGCTCCCGCTCAAAGAGCCCCCTCTGCCCCCGAGGGCGAGCCCCCCCCCGCCGCACGTCCATGGACACACAATGGAACTTACCTCTGGGTAGGCACTGAGCACAATCCTAACCAGGTCTACTCAGAAGTTACTCCTATTTTGTTCAGTGGGGCTTACTCTCAGGAAAGTGATTGCAGCCACTGTCAATCAGAAGGCGAAGGAAGGAAGCATCTCATCCTTGTCACTGAGGCTGCGATCCTGTCCACACCTTCCTGGGAGTAAGCCCCTTTGGCTATAATGACTTACTCCTGAGTAGACATGCATAGGATTGTGCTCAAAGGCTGCAGTCCTAGCCACACTTTCCTGCGAGTAAGCCCCTTTGGCTATAATGAGACTATAATGAGTAGACATGCATAAGCTTGGGCTCTCATGCTTCAGTAAGCTCTGTTGACTATAATGGGACTTACTTCTGAGTAGACAAGCATAGGGATTGTGCCCTTACTTCCCACAAGCACAGGACTGCACCATGGGGTTGGTTTTCATCCTTGGGGTTTGGGAATGCAGTTTTGTGCCTGGGATCTTTTCATTGCAATACAACGTGTTGTTACACAAGGATTGTATAATACACTATCAGACACATAGAGGCGATGCTCCCACAGCTGAAATTCCTCAGGTTAAAAAAAGGCAGGAATGTGGCACAAAACATTACTTCATTAAGGGTACAATCCTATGCATGCCTACTCATTATAGAGTCTCATTATAACCAAAGGGGTTTACTCCCAGGAAAGTGTGGATAGGATTGCAGCCTTTGAGCAGAATCCTATGCATATCTACTCAGAAGTAAATCTCATTATAGCCAATGGGGCTTATTCCCAGGAATGTGGAAGTAGGATTACAGCCTTAGGGCACAATCCTATGCATGTCTACTCAGAAGTAAGTCCTATTGTGCTCAGTGAGGCTTTCTTCTAGCACCTGTGCAGTCACAATGCAGCCCTGAGGTAAGGGAACAAATGTTCCCTGCCCCCCACCACAGGATGCAGTGCATGCGCTATTGGTACAGCTGCACTGGCACTGGAAAATTGGATAGGATTGGGTCCTAAGTCCTCTTAACTGTAACTTTCCAGCACCTAGTCCTGGAGGTCTCCTTGTGACAAGGGAATGTTTGTTCCCTTACCTCGGGACTGCAATGTGGCTGCATTGGCTCTGGAAAGTTGGATAGCCCTTAGGCTGCAATCCTACTCACACCTGGGAAGCAAGCCCAATTGACTATATAATGTGATTTACTCCTGTGTAGGCTTGCATAGGATTGGGCTGCTATTCCCAGGTAAGTGTGCTGAGGATGGTACAGTTAGCATTGCTCCTTCTCTAGCAGAAAAGTTCCTTTAGATTATTCCTAAAAGTGAACCAGATCCTTGAGAGGATTGACTGCTCTGGTAAAAATCACCAAGTTCCCACTGAGAAGGAAGGTGGCCCAGCTCAAAGCCCAGTGCAGCAAGTTGGTTTGTGCAGATGTTAAGGTGCTATGCTGCTGTGGTGTCTCCAGAGGTTGGTAACCTGGAGCCCTGGCAGTTCCCACCTCCTCTTCTTGGTGCCTTCCTGATTTCATTATACAACTGCCTTGAGAATTCAAGAAAAAATGTCCATTTGAAGTGTGCATTTCAGCCGCATGTTTATCCTCCTTGGAAACTAGTGGCCAGAGGCCTGTAAGTATGACTATAGAGGACAGAATTGCAGCCTTGCAATTTGGATTTAGACATTGGGTGCGTGTTAAAGTTACAGTGCAATCCTATGACTGTCTACTCAGAAGTAAGTCCCATTATGTTCAATGGGACTTACTCCCAGGAAAGTGTGTACTGTACAGTATAGGAGTGTAGCCGTAGTCTTTCAACTTCCTTTGCGGCAGACAATTGAAGCTGAGTTGCTCATTAGGACATAGAACCTGTTGTTAATTTATTTGAATCCCACCACTGGCGCCAGCTTTCCATACTTTCTCATCCCATAGACTCCTATGGTATCTTTTGTAGAACCTTCTTTTGTGGAACCTGATGGCTCCTTCCCTGACCTAAATGGGTGCCACTATCTTTTTTTTGTTTTTGCCTTACCAAAAGTGCAACAAAGAACCAGCTTGGGAGGCCGGCTGTCCCACTGGATTTAGCCCAGGAGTTGGTGAGGGCAGTTCAGGTTGGAGACCCAGGTGCTTGACTGCAATCACGGATGGATTGGGCCCTATACTAATCCTGATACCCTTCCCTCGCTGGGAATTGTGGAGACAGGGCTCCATGACTCCTGTGAGGCAGGGGCAGGAGACTCCCGTGGATGAGTGATGCTCAAGGCAGGACCCCAAGGGTTTCTCGTGACACAACCTGTTCTGAACGGCCCCTCTGAAGGGCTGCCTTTGGTCTGCCAGCCAGAGCCTTCTTTGCTATGCACCTCAAGAAAGCCCTGGGGACCAGGTCTAACGTGAGTCCCCCAAGCCCAGTGTGCTTGTGGGGCACCCTCACTTTCAATGGATGTTCTTACCTTCCCGTTGGGGCTGGTCTTCTTGAACACTCTGCGGACAAGACCAGAGGGACAAAATGAGTTGGGGGAACACCAGCCACTCAGACCAACCAGCAAGCATCATGTCATGCATCGGCTTCCCTTGACGTGAGCAGACGGGAAAAGAAGGGCGCCTGCAGGATTGGGACTCTTCTGAGCACAAGTCTCCAGGCTGCCTTCTCTCACCCAGAAACCCAGGCCAGACCTAGAGCCCAAGAGGAGAAGGGTTCGGGCTTCCTTCCCTGACGCTCCCCCTAACAGCAGCCTGTCCAGATACCTTCCATGTTTCTCACACTTTAAGCAGCTAACCACAATTAAAATGCTCTTTAAAATATTAAACAAGCATACATTAGAGTCCAGTCAGTGAGATCGATTCATGTGCCTGGTCAAAGAGGCCTCCAAAGCCAACAATTGGGCCTGACTATAAAAAGACCTTGCTGACCTCAGCCGAGAGAGAGGCACTGGGATTATGTCATTTCTGTGCCAGAGCTGGGCCTCGTTTTCAGATCCAGAAGGCACTCCAAAGTGGCCCACTTAAAATGCTCTCATGAAATTGTTTTCATTCTCAAAGCACAGAGCGGACTGACCCCACCCCCAACTCTCTTTGACTCTTGTGGCTATTCCCACCGTTCCCCGCCTCCCATCCTGCCACCTGCCCAGTCGTCTGGCAAGGTGCACTAGCTGGCAGAGTGCTGTGTCAGCCACTTCCAAACTCCAAAAATAAAACATCCCTGTTTAAGATTAGCTTTAAGGCACATACGAATGCCCTTCTGCACAAAAATGCATGGAAATGGCAAGTCAAGGTATCTTGAACCCCACAGAAACAGTAAACATATTTGTTCTACTTTCTCCTGGGGTGCAATGGCTTACAACTTCGCCTCCAGGCCCCATACTTCCCCTGGCCTCCCAGCCCCACTCCTCTTTTTCTGCATGCAATTTTTCCTCAGGTTAGGTCATTGGGGTAGCCTGAGGAACCAGCCTAACTTCACATATAGGCTGATGGGTTCTGAGCTGTCTGTGACAGATCAGGAGAGAGATCTTGGGGTGGTGGTGGACAGGTCAATGAAAGTGTTGACCCAATGTGCGGCAGCAGTGAAGAAGGCCAATTCTATGCTTGGGATCATTAGAAAAGATGTTGAGAACAAAACGGCTAATATTATAATGCCGTTGTACAAATCGATGGTAAGGCCACACCTGGAGTATTGCGTCCAGTTCTGGTTGCCGCATCTCAAAAAGGATATAGTGGAAATGGAAAAGGTGCAAAAGAGAGCGACTAAGATGATTACTGGGCTGGGGCACCTTTCTTATGAGGAAAGGCTATGGCGTTTGGGCCTCTTCAGCCTAGAAAAGAGGCGCCTGAGGGGGGACATGATTGAGACATACAAAATTATGCATGGGAAGGATAAAGTGGATAGAGAGATGCTCTTCACACTCTCACATAACACCAGAACCAGGGGACATCCGCTAAAATTGAGTGTTGGGAGGATTAGGGCAGACAAAAGAAAATATTTCTTTACTCAGTGTGTGGTTGGTCTGTGGGACTCTTTGCTGCAGGGTGTGGTGATGGCATCTGGCCTGGACGCCTTTAAAAGGGGATTGGATAAGTTTCTGGAGGAAAAATCCATTGTGGGTTACAAGCCATGGTGTGTATGCGCAACCTCCTGATTTTAGAAATGGGCTATGCCAGATGCAAGGGAGGGCATCAGGATGCAGGTCTCTTGTTATCTGGTGTGCTCCCTGGGGCATGTGGTGGAGCCACTGTGAGATACAGGAAGCTGGACTAGATGGGCCTATGGCCTGATCCAGTGGGGCTGTTCTTATGTTCTTATGTTCTTAATTTAGAAGGATCTCGAGCTGGAAAAGAGTTATTTCTGAAATCCTCTAACTGAATTGACAAAGCCCATCAAAGATTTGAAGGATTTCAGCTGGTGGAAGGGAGGGGACCTGACTCTGTCTTGCATTTCTTTGTCCCACACATCTCACAGGAGAGAAGGCAGTTTTGCCTCCCTGTGACATCACTGTTATCAGAGACTTTTACTGTATTATATTTATAAAATACTTGCCACTTCCATGGCCAGGAAAAAAAATGCTGAAAATGCACTTGGACTGGTCATACATTATGTGCACCACAGGAAACCAGGGCTTGTGAGAAAGTGCAGCAGTTGCTGTCCACCCTAAAGCCAGAAACATCTGGTGCCTTTAACCCCTTTTTACATGCAGGAGGGAAACAAAGAGCTGGACCTACTTGGATCCATCGGCCATCTTCAGTCAGTACAGCGGCAGTTCTGCAGAAGAAGGAAAGATAAAAACGATGGGTTAATGTGACATGGACAAAGAGGGAAGGGCAGGCATTCAGCTTTCCAGCACTCCAAGTTCTACAGCTATGTGGCCTCACTCTGGTAGCCTCCTCCTCTGCCCACCCATCCTGGCACTTGTTCAGCCTTCTCCTCCACTGGCAGTCAGAAAAAGGACATAACAAGAGCTCTGCTGGATCAGGCCAAGGGTCTACCTAATCCAGCTTCCCGCATCTACTCACAGTGACCCACCAGACGCCTCGGGAAGCACACGAGGCAACAAGAGATCTGCATCCTGTTGCCACTCCTCTGCATCCGCCGTTCAGAGAAAGCCTGCTTCCGAAATCGGAGGTTGCCTACAGGCATCACGACTTGTACTGTGATGGTCCTTTCCTTTTGGAGGCATCTAGACCAGGTACCGTCCCAAGACAGCATCACCACACTTGGTGCCAGATGATGCCAGCCAGGCACACCAGCTAGCTTCCCAGCATGGCTGCTCTTGTTCTCCGCTTATCAAAAATGGGCTTCCAAAGAGTGACGGTTCTAGGCAACGTGAGCATAGTGCGTCTGCTCAGCAGCAGCCTGGAGGCTCATTCCACTCCCAGCTGCACAAAGATGACTGTCACTGGCACAAGAATACAATGTTTGACAAGCAGGACTATGAGACGTTGGTTCCTCAGCCTTCCCTGCTCCTTTGCCTTTACAGCAAAGGAGGACAAAGGCCACCCACCTCCAGCCAACCCAGCAGTAAGCAGGCTGTCTTCTGCCCAGGAGCATGTCATGGTCCAGAGAGTTCAAGCACTCCACCAAGAACAATGTAGATGTTGCTGCCGCCCCCAGGCTGACACACCTGCCTCAGCTGAAGCAAGAGGGACAACAGCACAACGTAAGGGAGGCAAGTCCTGGGTGCTTTGGTAGTGCCAGCACCTCCTCCCCAAAGAGGGCAGGCAGAGGGAGGGATGCGTGGCAACATACATGGCACAGCTTCAAACCACCTGTCCACACAGGACTGGCCGTGTGACAATGCACACTGCAAAAGGCCATGCGGATCAGAGCCCTCTCCCAGCAGCTTCTCTGCATCAGGAGATCTACTGCTGTCCTGCTGCCAGCAGCTCTGCACACATCTGAGCAAGTCTTCTGAGTAGGGTAGTAAGAGGCAGGCAGGCAGGCAAGACACACTGGTTAAAGCGAAGAGAGGTGCAGCTGGGCATCCAAACATAGACAGGGCACTGAAACCCCTGGGCACTGATGCACTCCCAAAGACCCAGAACCAAGTCCACAGGGACACCAACCTAGTTGGGCAGTTTTTGCAATGGAATCACAGGGTGCAAATACACACTATGAAGAATATATATGCTGCTGCTAAGAAGTTCTCTCAAGAGGCACTCCCCACATGTCATCTTAAAGCTAACTCTACCACTGTACCAAGAGGACTTGAGTTGCACACTGTGTGGTTCTGTTTGTGTGTGAGAGACAAACCTTCCCAGTGACAGAGAAGCCTCTTTGAGCCGCTCAGCTTTCTCATGGAAACCACACCTCTCTAGCTGACGAAGGGATGGGCTGCCATCACGTGTGCAGGAATGTGACAAGCGCTGGTGCTCACTTGAGCACATGCTCAATGAAAGATAAGCTGCCTCTTGAACTGGGAAGGCCTCACTCGCCAAGAATGAGAGGACATCACTGGCTTTGGGAAACATAAACAGGACAACATCAAGTCAAGCCTGAACCTGCATGTTGCACGAAGACTTCTGGGACTTCGAAACCAACCTGCGCCACTGGTCCTGAAGCAGGAGCTATCGTGACCCACCCTTCCTCCCCCCAGGCCCCCTTTCCAGCAAACACATGCTTTCACAAGGCTGCCCCTTTGTCAATTAATAATATTAGAACCAGTTCTACCATTCCTGCCACCCAGCAGATCATGACTACACCTGAACAGCAGCTCTCAGACACAAGGACTGCTTGTCTGGCCTGGGACTGTAATCCGCCTCTTAGCTGAATGAGTTTTGCTTGCTCAATCTCAGCCCTCAGCAGCATCCTGTAAATATCTCTCTGTTGTAATCAGCCTATTTTCAGGCAGTTTAAGAGGGATGAGCTCAGGTGCCGTGACCTTAGCATGGCTTAAGCCAAGTGGGATGTGAGCCAGTTGGCAGGCCAGGAGGGAGCCTGTCATGCGAGAGAAAAGAACAAGCACAACTGTGCAGGTGGCACCACTGAGCAATCAAGGACTTGGTTTGAACTGGCAGTGCTCACGTGGGAAACAGCTCGCTCCTCTGAAAGCCCTTCTCTGGTCGGAAGACAAAAATTCATACCAGCCCTTGCAGCATTGAATTCCCTGTTTTTAGCACATGACTACGATCCAAGTCCTTAAGATGGTGGTCCAACTAAACAAAACACTTGGCTAACTCTTGGCTCACCCATGGACCATAAAGGCCATGGGGCACCTGAGACCAGCTCTGCTCCAAGTCCAGAAGGAGAAGGAGGCATCAGCCAGTCTGACCACTGCACAGCCAGTATCCAAACCAGCCATGAGAGACGAGTTGCACGTCTAGACGCTGATATAATGAGGAGTCCTCCAGCAATTTGACTGGGAAGGCAGAATTATATTCTGGAGATTTATACCCTCTTCCTGCCTCCAGAAAGGCCCCAAAGCCAGTGTGCAGCAACTAAAATATACAAATATAGCAAGAAAATTCTTGAATAGTCATCTAACCATCCCAGCACGTTTGCTGGAGCAGACTTCCATCCTATCAGGTGTTCTCTCTGATGGAAGACAGGGCTGAATCCAGCACGCCCCTTACTGGTGAGTTTCCTGAGGGCACTGGGTATATCCACCACCTGCAGACCTGATGGTCTGATCCACCCAGTGAAGACTTAACAAGAACTGGCGAGGCTGGCTCTCCTCGGTTCCCGAGATCCATAACCATCTCTGAGCACAAGTAGCTGAAACAGCAGAGACCTGGATCATTCCATCCCTTCTGGTCCTTTGTATGCCCTTCTGGGTTCTAGGAGGCCCAGGAGCAAAAGAGCCCCAACTGGTAGGATCTCTCCAGAAAGCGGCTGCTGCTGCTCTTTCTGCAGGCAGTCCAAAGCAAGCCGGATTCAAAAGTTCCTTACCTTCAAGTGAAGCACAAGGAGTCCTCTCTCGGCTTACAAGCCTACAGGACTGGGAAGCGCCAGTGCCCAGTTCCTAGGCCTCTTATACCCCTGGGCATCCCTCCCCCCAACCACAGCTCATTCCAGACAGGAGCTGCAACTTCAAGTGTGTGTGTGTGTGGCCAGCCACGCTTACTGCAGAGGGGGTATTTTGAGGCCAGAATCCTATTAGACTATTAGTTGGAGGGTACTACACTTGTTGAATAAGAGAGTGGGCTATAAATATTATGCTTGATGGAGTCCAGAGAAAGAAGATTACTGAGATTGACAGAGCAGGCTCAAAAGGAGAGCAGCGATTAGCCAGGCTGGCCGTTGTGCTCACGATCCCCAGGTCTTCGGTGTCACTTCCGCTGTGTTGCCACCTTCAGGACATGCAATCCTCCTGGCTACAGGAGGGAGGCGGGTGGGTGCAGGAGCCCCTGGGGAAAGAAAGAAAGACCAGCCAAAAGGAACTGACTGCTTGGGGCACTTTTCACCCCCTGCCCCAGTGGTATCCAATCTGTGAGCCATGGCTCTCCAGGGAGCCATGGAAACCAGCCAGGGGAGCCCATAGCATCTTTGTGAAACCCTGCCACCCTGTACAATGTATAGGATTGTAATCCTAATGGGGAGCTGCAGCCAATGGGCCAGTAGGTCAAGGGAGCCATGAATAAAAAAAAAATTGGGAACCACTGCCCTACCCTCTTTGGACAGAGCTGAAGGAGGCCACATTGAGATGCTTCCTCAGACAGCTGTTCTGTCCTAACCAGTTGCGAAAGGGGCTCCCAGAACTCAGTGTTGGTGCCCCAACCTGCACAGTTGAGACCTGCCAAAGCCAAGGCATGCAAGTCAGAGTCAAAGTGCCCTTTTCCGCTGTGTCGCCTTGACTGTTCTACCCAAACTTTTGCTATGATAAGTAAAGACTGAAGAAGAGCCAAGAGGAGCCTCTCCCCACAGGGGTAGCCTGCAGCTCACACCCAGAGTGCCTGATGCAACACAACAAACCCTCCAAATGCGCAGGGCAAGGTACAGCCATGGGACAGTCTGCTAGCAGTTGGACAAAGATCCCTTCAAGCACACGAAGACAAGCCTCTGGGCTCAAGCCTCCACCCAGCTTGTCCCAAAACAATGCCTGAGACTTCTTATTAAGAACGTAAGAACAGCCCCACTGGATCAGGCCATAGGCCCATCTAGTCCAGCTTCCTGTATCTCACAGCGGCCCACCAAATGCCCCAGGGAGCACACCAGATAACAAGAGACCTCATCCTGGTGCCCTCCCCTGCATCTGGCCTTCTGACATAGCCCATTTCTAAAACCAGGAGGTTGCACGTACACATCATGGCTTGTAACCCATAATGGATTTTTTCCTCCAGAAACTTGTCCAATCCCCTTTTAAAGGCATCCAGGCCAGACACCATCACCACATCCTGTGGCAAGGAGTTCCACAGACCAACCACGCGCTGAGTAAAGAAAAATTTTCTTTTGTCTGTTCTAACTCTCCCAACACTCAATTTTAGTGGATGTCCCCTGGTTCTGGTGTTATGTGAGAGCGTAAAGAGCATCTCTCTATCCACTCTGTCCATCCCCTGCATAATTTTGTATGTCTCAATCATGTCCCCCCTCAGATGCCTCTTTTCTAGGCTGAAGAGGCCCAAACGCCATAGCCTTTCCTCATAAGGAAGGTGCCCCAGCCCAGTAATCATCTTAGTCGCTCTCTTTTGCACCTTTTCCATTTCCACTATTTTTTGAGATGCGGCGACCAGAACTGGACACAATACTCCAGGTGTGGCCTTACCATAGATTTGTACAACGGCATTATAATATTAGCCGTTTTGTTCTCAATAAACTTCCTAAAGATCCCAAGCATAGAATTGGCCTTCTTCACTGCTGCCGCACAGTGGGTCGACACTTTCATCGACCTGTCCACCACCACCCCAAGATCTCTCTCCTGATCTGTCACAGACAGCTCAGAACCCATCAGCCTATATCTCAAGTTTTGATTTTTTGCCCCAATGTGCATGACCTTACACTTACTGACATTGAAGCGCATCTGCCATTTTGTTGCCCATTCTGCCAGTCTGGAGAGATCCTTCTGGAGCTCTTCACTTCTGGTCTTCACCACTCGGAAAAGTTTGGTGTCGTCTGCAAACTTTGCAACCTCACTGCTCACCCCTGTCTTCAGGTCATTTATGAAGAGGTTGGAAAGCACCGGTCCCAGGACAGATCCTTGGGGCACACCGTTTTTTACCTCTCTCCATTGTGAAAATTGCCCATTGACACCCACTCTCTGCTTCCTGGCCTCCAACCAGTTCTCAATCCATGAGAGGACCTGTCCTCTAATTCCCTGACTGTGGAGTTTTTTCAGTAGGCTTTGGTGAGGGACCATGTCAAACACCTTCTGAAAGTCCAGATATATAATGTCCACAGGTTCTCCCGCATCCACATGCCTGTTGACCTTTTCAAAGAGTTCTATAAGGTTCGTGAGGCAAGACTTACCCTTACAGAAGCCAGGCTGATTCTCCCTCAGCAAGGCCTGTTCATCTATGTGTTTTGAGATCCTATCTTTGATGAGGCATTCCACCATCTTACCCGGTATAGATGTTAGGCTGACCGGCCTATAGTTTCCCGGGTCCCCCCTCTTTCCCTTTTTAAAGATAGGCGTGACATTTGCTATCCTCCAAACTTCTGGCACCGTGGCCGTTTTGAGGGACAAGTTGCATATCTTAGTCAAGAGATCAGCAACTTCATTCTTCAATTCCTTAATAACTCTTGGGTGGATGCCATCAGGGCCCAGTGACTTATTGATCTTTAATTTATCAATGAGGTCTGAAACATCTTCTCTTTTAACCTCTATCTGACTTAACTCCTCGGTCAGTAGGGGCTGTATGAGCAGCGGTATCTGCCCGAGGTCTTCTGCCGTGAAGACAGATGCAAAGAACTCATTTAATTTCTCTGCCATCTCTAAGTCTCCTTTTATCTCCCCTTTCCCTCCCTCACCATCCAGAGGGCCAACCGCTTCTCTGGCGGGTTTCCTGCTTCTAACATATTTGAAGAAGCTTTTATTATTCCCCTTAATGCTGCTGGCCATGTCTTCCTCATAGTCTCGCTTGGCCTCCCATATCACCTTCTTACATTTCTTTTGCCACAGTTTATGTTCCTTTTTATTCTCCTCATTAGGGCAAGACTTCCATTTACGGAAGGAAGCTTCCTTGCCCTTCACAGCCTCTCTAACTTGGCTCGTTAGCCATGCGGGCACCCTCCTGGATTTAGTGGAGCCCTTCTTTCTTTGCAGTATACACATCTGCTGGGCCTCTATTACTGTTGTTTTAAGCAGCCTCCATGCACTCTGGAGAGATTGGACTCTTTTTACCCTCCCTTTCAACCTCCTTCCAACCAGCCTCCTCATCTGAGGGAAGTCCGCCCTTCGGAAGTCAAGGGTTTTTGTTAGAGATTTGCCTGGTATTCTTCCCCCAACGTGCACGTCAAAACGGATCGCAGCATGATCACTGATCCCCAATGGCTCAGTAACATTGACATCTCTAACCAGGTCCTGTGTACCGCACAATATTAAATCCAGAGTCACCTGCCCTATGGTGGCCTCCGTGACTAGCTGCTCTAAGCCACAGTCATTTAGCACGTCAAGAAATCCGGTCTCCTTATCGTGACCAGAACACAAATTGACCCAGTCTATATGAGGATAATTGAAGTCCCCCATGATTACAACCCTGTCCCTCCTTGTCACCTCCCTAATCTGTTTCCTCATTTCAAGGTCCCCATCCAATTTCTGGTCTGGAGGACGATAGCACGCCCCCAGTATTACATCACTGCACAAGCCTGGTAATTTAACCCACAGAGATTCTACGGTGGAGTCAGACCCACCTTCAATCTCTACTTTGCTGGATTCTATCCCTTCCTTAACATAAACGGCCACCCCACCTCCAACACGCCCCTGCCTTTCCGTCCTGTAGAGTTTATCGCCCGGGATTGCGGTATCCCACTGATTCTCCGCATTCCACCAGGTTTCCGTTATGCCCACTATGTCAATGTTTTCCCTTGTCACCAGACATTCCAGTTCTCCCATCTTTGCTCGGAGACTTCAGGCATTCGCATAAAAGCATTTGTACACGGAATGCCCCAGGATGGGCTGCTTATTCGCTCCTTTGTCCCCGAATCCTCTCATTGTGCCAAACCGTCTATCACATCCCATCACACTACCTTTCCCAATTTCTTCTCCTACTCTGCCTTTGTCTTGTTGTTCTCTAACCTCCCCATCCTCATCCCATAGGGATGAGGAGTCCCGAACCGGATGCCCCTCGGCTCCTGTCGGCCTTCCTCCAGGGATCAGTTTAAAAGCTGCTCTGCCACCTTTTTAATGTTATGCGCCAGCAGTCTGGTTCAAGTGAAGCCTGTCCCTCTTGTACAAGCCCCACTTGTCCCAAAACGTTCCCCAGTGCCTAACGAATCTAAACCCCTCCTCCCTACACCACCGTCTCATCCACGCATTGAGACCCCTGATCTCCACCTGCCTAGCTGGCCCTGCGCGTGGAACAGGTAGCACTTCAGAGAACGCTACCTTTGAGGTCCTGGCTTTCAGTTTCCTGCCTAAAAGCCTAAATTTGGCCTCCAGGACCTCCCGGCTACACTTGCCCACATCGTTGGTGCCGACATACACCACAACTGCTACCTCCTCCCCAGCACTGTCTACCAGCCTGTCTAGACTATAGCCTGTCGAGACTATAGTCTACAACAGGGGGCCCAAACTCTGGCCCAGGAGCCATATGCAGTCCTTGGGAATCCCCAATCCAGCCCACAGGGAGCCCCCAGTCTCCAATGAGCCTCCGGCCTGCTGGAGCCCACACTGTTTGCAGCGCAAGGGCCGAACGGTCAATCTCTTGCACGAGCTGCAGGTTGAGTTTTCCCTTTGCTGCTTGCTCTTTCATGTCTGTGAAGCAGAAATGGCAGCGAAGGAAAAGCCAGCCTTGCTTTGCACAAGGCCTTTTATATGCCTTGAGCTATCGCAAGACTTTCATTCATTCATTCATTCATTCATAGAGATGGAATTTACAATATATTCATTATGTAAATATTTTCAAATTTTAATTGTAAATTACAGTAGAAATAGTAAAATTTTTGCCAAGTAATAAAGCTCCAATTATCACTTTGCCTTAGGGTTCCACAGAGATCATTTGTTTCTACAGCAACTGGGAAATTCCAGTCAAAGTTAACCTTTTATTCTCCTCTGTTCCATTTTGCAAATGCTGTTGCAGCCTGGTTCTGTTTTGCATTTAGCAGAGATTGGTTTTTTTAACACCAGGATGGGATCCTCCTTTCCATTTGAAGCAAAGTTCCAGGCTACAATTCAATGCACCATTACTTAAGAATAACACCCATGGAAAGCAGTGGGTCTACTTCTGAGTAAAAAGGGTTGCAAATATATGCAGTTGCATCTCTCTGCTGTGAATTGAATTGCATACTCCCAGTTATGTGTTATGGGTTGTATGTTGAATGTAGAGCTTCTGGCTTAACACACCAGACACCTTAAAGGTGGATTGTTTGATTTGTTATGTGTTGTGTGTTTGTTTATATTTGTTTTTGAAAAATACTTAAAAAATAAAAAAGGTGGATTTGATTCATGGATCTCCTGCAGTGGTTCCCAAACTTTTTCACTTGCATATCCCTTGGCAGCCCATTTCCATAAATTGTACCCTTCATATTAGCAAAATGTTTGTAATTAATAATACAAGCCCTCATCGCCTCTATATGAAAGCCCAGACTTCATGTATTTATCACAGTGTTTTCTCTTTTTATCTGTTTGAAGAACAGAAGACTCTGCCTTTGGACTGTTTTGTACCAGAAGTGTACTGAGAAATTCTGGGTGGCTGATCACTTTCCATATCATGTTTCAGCTTTTTTACTGTGCTGGTTTTCAATCACTGGTTCATGGATGAATTGATGACCAAAAACTAGCTATTGGTGGGGCTTTCACAGTCAACTAGCTACCTCCTTTCCTGCCTTGCTGGTCCTTGCAAGGCATTCTGGAGCACAACATGCCTTTTTTTTTGCCATTATTCCATTCTTTTTCAAGTACCCCTAAAGGTCCTGTTGAGTGCCCCTGGGAGTACACAAATCCTAGTTTGGGAACCACTGTTCTACTGGTATGTTGTTTATAGTGCATGGATCATGTTTACAAAAAGGTAGTGAAGACCAGAATTTAAAAAGAGTAAAAATGTATCTTATGATCTTTTACTATGTTTTTAATAAATTAGAGACTGTACAGTTCTTAGGTTACAATTAGTGGTAAGTCATTTTTCAGGATCTGACCTCAGGTAAAATCAGTCAACACTATAGTCAGACACACCCCCCCCCCCTAAGTTTAACTCCCGACTTATCCAAGGGTCATAGAAAATTCCATGATTTTGCTTAGAGCCTGCCCTCGGCTTATCTGTGAGATCGGCTTATGGGCAGGTGTCTTCGGTGATTATTTTTCCCCTGGCCCCCAACAGTGTCTGAGAGATTATGTGGCTCTCCTGCCAAAAATGTTTGGACAGCCCTGGTCTGCAAGAATGTTGAAAATTCTCTTTAAAAGTCATCTAAGCCAGTGACTAACCTTCCCAACAGGGGCATCACCAGGGTTAGTGCTACCTGGTCTGGTAACTCCAGGTGTCACCCCCATTCACTTTATTTAACTATAGAACAGGTCACCCAACCAATCAATAACCAACACAAAGAAAACTGTGGCCAACTTGAGGACACTCACACAACTGTACAGGAGTTGGAGTATTAGCTCCAATACATGGAAAATTGCATTGGTTCCATGCAGAGTCCTCACAACACCCCGTGAGCTTTCAGAACACTCAGACTCACTGGACAGCTTTGTGTTCAGAAAATCCACCTTTTGTTGCCTAAGTCAGCTGAGTTTGCTTTTTCTGGTTATTTGGCTACAACTTTGGATGGAACACAAACATCTCAACTCTGCTTGTTTCATTACATTCTAAAATGTATTATAAAATGCATTATAAAATGATGGCATCATTTCTGAAAAACCAGTTTTTATTTATTTTGAGAGTTTGATATGCCGACTTTCTATTCAATTAAGAACACTCAAGGCGGCTCACAATTAAGGACAAATTAAAAACATAAAATATACATATATAAAAGACATTAAAAACAATAAAACACAATAAAAACCTTAAAACTTAAACTTGACTGCTTGTTCAGAATAACATTTCCAGAATTTAAAATTCCACAAGGCCCTGTCACAGGGCAGGCTGCTCCAATGTGCCAAGATCCTTGTGCCAGTCTGGATTTTCTTCCCCATTTGCATCCAGCCTAGAAGACACTTTCTTCATTTTACTTTTCAGAGTAAAACAACTGCAATTTGATTGTCACAATGACAATCATTGTGACTAGTGACTAGTCACATTGTGACATTGTGACTAGTGACTAGTGACTAGTTTTGGTCACTAGTGGTGTGTCTCCACCCCCAGGGTGTCCCCTTACTAGCACCTTATTGTTTCCATGCTGTGTCACAGCAACAGCTCATCGGCTCTTCAACAGTCAGTCTCCTTGGCCTGTTTTGAGGAAAGGAAAACCACTTCTTGAAAACACAACTTGCAACGTTTCTCGAGTCTGAGCCACAAAGTGAAGCACAACGTAGGATCCGGTCCCACATTCCACTTTCAGCTGTGGAAAATCTCCTCAGGTGTCACAAAGAATTTGCGTCCCTCAGCTGCTAGCTGGCCACTTGCTCCACTGCCAGTTCCTGCGGGAATTGTTGAAGGCCTTAGGGTTAGGGTCCTTTACTGAGGAATGGGCACTCCGAATCTGAGGAGTCAGACTGGCCTGAACGTTGTGAGGGAGAGCTGGAAGGGACGGGGCTCCTCCACCCCTGAGGCTGCTTTCCCTTTTCCAGCCTTGGTCCTTCGGTTGTTTAGGGAGAGGAAGCAGACCCTGCGAGGCCAGCTTGCTCTCCATCAAGCCCTTGAGCCACAGCACCCGGGACAGGAGGAACAGGGGTGACAGCAGCACCACTGCTTGACCCCTCAAGCTTATCAGCACCTCTAGGCTATATATACAAATATATATGACCACACTGAACAGCCGAAGAATAACCATCTGGCTGTTCACTGGACCTTTTATGAGGGAAAAACAGGTTGGGCAAAAAGAGCGGGAAAACAAACCCCTCACTGGCTCACTCACTGCATGTGAGGAAAATGTTGCCCAGAGACACAAAATGGCACCTGCTGAGGTAAAAAACAGAGCCGGTGCTTGTGAGCGTTGGGCAGGCTCTGGGCAGCTGATGGAGAGTCCTGCCCATTTGCCCCGACACTGCAACAGTGCCTTGATTGACGGGTGCGCCTCTGTTCCTCAAACTGCAGCCACCTCAGAGAGGCGCGGACCAGGCGCTGCCGCCCAAGCAGCAATTTCCCTCACAGTGAGCGCCGCCTTCCCAGAGGGTGAAAAAGTGGCAGCTGATGTTCCTGCGGCGGAGAGAGCCGCCTCAGCCGCGTCTGCCAGGCAAAGACGGTCCTTGCTCTCCGGAACTCAGCTGAGCCGACCTCGCTGAGGAGGGAGTTGAGACAGGCCGAAGAGAACCATTTTCCTTTGCCTTGAAAGCGCTGAGGAGCTCCAAAGGAGATGGCCGACCTCCAGCGAGGCAGGGACGGTCGGGGGCAGGACCCCTGTGCTTGTGGAGCTCTGCCCGCCTTTTCGCTGGCCCTGCTCCAGCAGCAGCGAGGGACAAGCCAGTGTTGGGCCAACACTCTTCTCCTGTTCACCACTGCTGTGCAGCTTTTCCCGAAAGTTTTTATTCTCGTGTGTTGGTGCTGGAAGCAGGACGACTTCTGCCGAGTCTCTTTTTGGCGATATTGTTTTGAATTTCAGTGGCCTCTGTAGCTTCACTGTTCTTTCCGCAGTTCTTTCTTGCACTGTGGAAAGAACCTGAGTCTGATTAAAATTTGTTTGGTGACCGGTTCTCACAGTGTACTCTTAGTATGTTTGCAAAACCACTTTTTGTTACGTACGACAGTTGTTTTGTTTTCTGGTTGTTGCCCATAACTTTTGATAGAACTGAGATATTTCACTCTGGTTTGCTTCGTTGCGTTCTGCTGTAAATACACATCAAATGATACATTACGGTATTATTGATGGTATTATTCCTAATGTTATGCAGGATCGAAAGAGACCACTAACACCAAACTGAGTTTAAGGCTTTTATTAGGAGGAATGGAACCTGAACCAAATAAAAACAACCTTGTTCCAAATTTCCCCAGCTGAGTGAACCTGAGGCAGGCAGGCAGGCAGGCAGGCAGGCACTAGGCAGCAGGACTTGAGGCAAAGGCTGGGTGGCTGCTCCCTGGTTCTCAGAGGCTCTCCCAGGGGCTCCTTCCTGCAGCTCCCTCCTCAGCTCCTTCTCTAGCTTGGCCTCTCCCAACTCGCTCCTTGCAGCTCCTTCTCTCCCAAGCTTCCCTGGTGGTCTCCCGCTCCTTGCTTGTGCAGCCCCTTTTATAGGCCTCTGCACACAGCAGCCTCTACCTTCCCTCTACTGGTACTGCAGCCTTCTCTCCTGCAGCAGTTTTCCCTCTGGTCCTCCTCAGACAAACTCAGACTGAACCCAAGTTCTACACATATCATTCCCCCCTCTTGAACATCATTCTTCACCTAGAAGAATTGTGTTCAACTTCAGACTGTTTGCAGACCCAACAAAAGGAAGATTCTTTCCCCATTATCTTTTCTTTTTAAAACAATTCAAACTGTAGCCATCAATGGTAACTAGCGTAAACATAAACCAAGGAACAGAGCAGTGCATTATTCTCCTTAGTCCGGTTTCCTTTCAGGTCTTTCACCTGAGACTTCCTTTCTCAACCTCAGTGGGCTTTCTTTTAAACAAGAATTTCAGTCCATCCAGAGGTTCAGCTTCCCAGCTGTCTGAAGCTCTTTCCAAGACTTTTCTCTGGGATGAGTTTTCTTCTTCCAAGGCATGAGTCAAAGCAGTCAATTCCATTTCCTGGGCTGACAGATGAGATGGTAAAGGTTTGGCTTCCAAAGTCACTACTTGGTCTTTATTTTTCATCCCATCTCCCTCTGCTCTGGTAAGTACCTTTGTAGCTGGTTCCATATGAGCTTGTAGTCCTTGGGTTTCTTTAACAACAGCCTTTAAGCATCCACTGGTCTGCTGCAGGTCTCTAAAGTACATTTCTACAGTCTCCTTGGTCTGGGTTTTCCAATGTGCTAAGTAGCCCAGTTCCAGTTCACACAGTTCCAGTTCACGCAGTTCTTTTTCCTTGTAGGTCAGCTGCTGGCCTGCTTCAGTGCACTTAAGGTGGCTATCCTCTCTTTCCCTAAGTTCAGACAGGTTCTCTTGCAACTGTGCAACTTGTTCAACCAGCTTGCTTTTCTCCTGCTTTTCACTCTGCAAGGTACTTACTATCTCCATGTTCCTTTTAGTTAGTTTGACAACCTCATTTTGCATTTGAGTTAGTTGTTCCATAAGCTCTCTATTTTGTATTAGTTGCCTTATTATCCTGAATGTCCTTTTTCAGGGTTTGCTGCATATCCACAGCCTCTCTGGTGTGGTACAGAATAATCCTTTCCTGCATCAGTAGCTGCTTTCGCTGCTCTTGGTTGAGGCTGTGCAGCTTCTCATTATCCCTCTCCAGAGCTTGGCACTGATTGCAAAGTTCTTCTCATTCCTGCTGTAGTACATTCACTTGCTCCTGCAAAATCAACTTAGGTTCTGTGAGCTTGTCAAGAGTGGGCTCATTTTCCTGGAGCTTTTCAGGCTGACTGCTGGCTGGCTCAGGTAAGGTAACTTCCAGTGGTTGATCTTTTGGAGTTGAAGGTGTAGCCTCTGTCAGACAAAGCATGTCTTCACCCTGGTCTTCTGAAGGAAGGCAGTCTATTAAGGTTAAAATTGTCTCAAAATGTTTCTTTTGCCTTCTCCTGGGGGTCTGATGAGGAACAATGAGTAACAGCTGGTGTAGACCCCCTTCAGCACTGTCATTCACCTTCTGCCTCTCGGATGCATTCTAGCCGCTGTCTCTCAGGGCATTCTCGCTTCCAATGTCCTTTTTGATAACACAGGTAACACTCATCACGGTCCAGTCTTCTTCGGGGTTCCTGGAAAGGAGTCTCGAGTCTCAACTTCCCTGCCCTTGTAAGCCATGTTCCAAGGTCTGTCTCTGCCTCGCCAGTTGGTTCTCTTGTCTCTGGGTGGCGGTTCTTGAGATCTCCTATTAACAAAGACATGAGTGGCAATTGTCAATAGTTCACTTAAGCTCTTGCTTTCAAAGCCCTCTATGTTTTGTATCCTCATCTTTATATCTGGTGCTGACTGGGCTGCATAGACTTGGCTAACAAGCTTGTGGTTCTCTGTTAAGTGAGGATCAATACTTGTGTTTCTCTCAAATGATGTAAGCAGCCTGGATAAAAAGTCAGAGGGGTGTTAGTATGGTTCCTGCAGACAACCATGGACCTTATCCCAATTTAAGGTCTTGCCCACAGCATTCTTTAGTCCACTGAGGATGGCCTCTCTCATGTTGTTCAGGGCTTCCCTTCCTGAAGAAGTCTCATAGTCCCAGTGAGGTTCCCTTTCAGGGAGGGCCTCAGCCAAGTTCCATCTCCGTTCTTCCATGTATTTCCATGCAGCACCCATGACCAATCTTCTCTCGTCAGGTGCTAACAGGTTCTCAAGCAGAGTCCGGCAGTCACTCCACATTGGGTCATATGTGCTGAAAATGTTCTGAAAACGTTTGAAGACCCTTTCAGGATCATCCCTTAACCATGGTGCTGTCTCCTGCCAGTTAAAGATGTCTGTGGTGGAAAAGGGCACATAAACCATCTTGGTTTGTATCTCTCCTTCAACAGCAATAGGCACAGTCCTCATTGGAGCCTGCAATGCTGTGCTCCTAGTTACCCTTCTCTGAGGCTGGTATGGGTTGGCAGGCGTTCTGGCTGTTGCCTCTGCTACGATGTTCTCCAGCCTTCTCAACTCAGTTAGTGTCTGTTTAGGAGAGCCATTTCCCAAACACAAAATCGCCCTGTTTGCTTTCTCCAGGGGTTCCTCTTCTTTTGATGCCTTGTCCAGTAGCTGTGGTTCTCTTATCCTCTGTGGCGGCTATGGAGCTTGTCTTTTCCTCTGGGCTGAAGATGTCACAGGATGCGAAGAGATGAACAGAGCCTTTTCCACGGGGTCCCATTCGTCTGTTCTGCAGTTCTTAACCCGGCACAGCATCTGTTTTTCTGCCTGCTCTGATTCTTGTTTTCCTGCCTGCTCCCAATAGTCAGCATAACGGTACTGTCCCCATTTGTTTTTTCCCCTTAATTTTGCTTTTAATTTAACTATTTGGTTCAGGTCAAAGGTTCCATTCCTCGGCCACCCAATATCAGGTTTAGGCCACACTTCCACACATAACTTCACCATTTTTGCCCTCTGTACATCCTTAGAATAGCTGGTAAGCATTCCCCACCTCTCAAACATTTTCCCCACAGGTGTCTCTGAGGAAATTTGTTTGCGGGAGAATCCTCCACCCATGTTTAAGTTTTCAGGCTTTAACCTTGTACTTTTTAAAACTCTGCCTTTCCCTGGCACCCATTCTTATCCCAGAGCACGCCTGGCAGACAAAGGTCTTCCTGCGTCCGCCCTTTTTCAGAGCTCACTATGACCAACGACTATATCACTAACAACCACGATTTAGGCAATTTTGGTCACTTGTGGTGTCACACCCCACCAAGGGTGGCACCTGGGGTGGCTCTCCCCCACCAGCCACGCCACTGCCTCAGGCAGCAATTGGTGGATGGTGCCATTTGTATCTGCCTCCTGTCCTCCACTGTTCCTTGTTCTCCTTCCACTCCCTGGATTGGGAAAGGAGGAGGGGGACAAAGAAGCACAAAGGCGCCATGCCTTGTGCTGAACCAAGCCAGCAAATGAGCCACAGAGTTTCTTTCTTCTAGAGTTTAGGGCACCGAGGTGGGAATCTTGTCATGTTGGAAGGCCGAATTAAGTTAGCTGGAATCTAATAAGACCACATTCAAGACACTTCAATTAGATATACTTACAGCCCAATCCTGATCTGTGCTGGAACAGGCCGGGCGGCTGGCCTTTGCCGGTGGCTTAGCTAATGATCATGCAGCTTGGCGTGCCCCAGAAGTTATGTCACAACCGGAAGTGATGTCATGTCCAGACTTTTTTAAAAGTGAAAACCTGAGGAAAACCTGGCTCCTCTCCCCAGCAGCTCGACACCCACTTGCTCCGACACCTCTCCCCACCCAGTGGCATAGCTGAGGCATCCAAGGCCAAAGAAGATTTTGAAGTCCCCCCATAACAGAATCAAATTTAATTAAATAAATAAATAAATAAATAAAAAGTGTGCCCCTGATTGGTTAGAGACACTGTGCTGGGGTAAAGAGGGAAGGTTATTCTCCCCTGCTAAATATAAGAGGAGGACCACTTGGAAAAGTGCCTGTTTACCCACTTAGCAAGAGTGAGTGTATTATGATCCACTGGAATGAGAGCTGACTCATTGACACCTTATTGGTTTCCTGCTGTATCATAACAACATCTCGTTGGCTCTCAGAACAATCAGTCTCATAGGTCAGTTTTGAATTAAGAAAATCCATTTTTTTTCCATAAGGCAGTTGTGTTTTTGTTTTCTGGTTAATTTGCCATAACTTTGATAGAATACAGCTATTCTAATGGGGTTTGTTTCATTGCATTCTGCGTTAAATTACCTTTCCAGTGATATATAACATGATGGTATTATTTGTACAGTTTCACCATTTTGGCCACTAGTGTTAAGCTCAGCTTGTTGCCCCCCCCCCCCAAAGCTTGTTGCCTGGCGCAGTTGCTACCCCCTGCACTTCCTTAGCTATGCCACTGGCCTGCGCTGTTTCCAGCACAGGGTTTGATGTGGAACTGGCGCAACTCAGAGTAAGGGAACTTGTGTTCCCTTACCTCGATTAATGCCCCAGCCACCTCAGTGGGGCTACTCAGATCTACGCCAGGTTCGAGCAGCCTGGTTCAAGGCCAATCCACTTGGGTGCGAGGTTAGGATCCAGCCTGCCAGAGGCAGTCCCACTCCCCTCCCAGACCCACCCTCTCTGAACTCCCACACTGGCAGTCCAAGACAGGAAATGGAAGGCCAAGAGCCCTCTCCTTCTAAGGCCTCAGTGGGATGGAATCTCAGACCTACTTCCCCTTATCTCCCCGCCACCGCTACAGAGGAAGGCAGAGAACGGTGTGCCATTGTCCACAGCTGCACTCTGATTCTGACTCTGGCAGGCAAGGGAGAGGTCGTCGGGAGGGAGGGGCTCTGCTCACCCACGTCATCATCAGTGGCAATTTTGTGCCACAGAAACCACAACATGAAAACCATTTCAGGAAAGGCTCTCAGCACACAGATGGATTCTGTGCTCAGTCTGAGTGCACAGCACTCTGGTTTCATTGGTGGCTCATCCTCCTCTCCTGGGCTGATCTTTTGAGATCAACACTGCTCCTGAGCCACCCTGCCCAGCCTGGGTGCAAACCACCCGCAGGACAGTGCCTCTGCCTGCTGTGGGGCCAGCACGTTGCCCAGGGCTGCTGGGACTTCTGATCCTGTAATTGCTAGTCGCAGAGCAGCTTAAGGCAGTCGGATTAGCAGTGGCTATTTCTGCCAAGGTCAAGGGGAGCAACAACCCTATTTACTTATTTCTTAAAAATGATATTGTATATGATGACTCACAATCTCAATTAAATTCTTGGAAAATAAAATGTCAACAACTTAAAAGTAGAGCAGCAATAGGCTGCCCTCACGATACTCTAGCAGAGCAGCAACAGGCTGCCCTAATGATGCTCCAGCCACCATCCCCCCCCCACCATGAGGTTGATTTCCAAGGCCAGGGGGAGACCCAGCAAGGCAGGCCTCCCTTCGTTCTGCCACAGCAAAAGGCCCCAGACGTCAGGGATGACCCAATTCAAGCCTCTTAGGGGGGCAAAGATAGGGTATGTATTTCAAGTACTTTAGAAGGACCACATACCACAGAACAGCAGTTTAGTCACCCCTGCAATCCATTCTCTTTCCCTTCTCTGCTCTCCCCCCACTGCAAGGTCCCTTTTCTCCCTGTGTGCCTAACGCATTCTCCAGGCACCCTTCCATTTTGCCTGCTCATTTTCCCCAGGTCAATCCTGGTGGGTTGGCAACTGGAGCCTGGTGCCTTTGTTCAATTTTGATGCCTCTCTGAATTGATGCTTTTATGTCTTTACTTTTAAGGTAATGTTGATAACATGTAATAAATTGGGAGGCACCAGATGTGAGATCCTGGCCCCTGTGCCATCTGGGTTGGGGGGTCACCCCCCATTTTAGCATCTGGGCTTGTGCACTTCTAAAACTGAAAGTGACATTTAAAGGCCTCTGGGGGAGGCTGTGCACAGCCTCCCTGGCCCTCAGAAGGCATCTGGAGGACAGCTAAAGGCAGCAGTGGTGGGACATGGTGGGCACTGTCCCCCTGGAGGTGTGACGCCCCAGGGCATTTGCCCC
The DNA here is from genome assembly GCF_035046505.1 of Tiliqua scincoides. Lineage (NCBI taxonomy): Eukaryota > Metazoa > Chordata > Lepidosauria > Squamata > Scincidae > Tiliqua > Tiliqua scincoides. Next base: position 19,712,556 of record NC_089832.1, on the reverse strand, counting down.
CCCCCCCTTGACCTCAGGTACACAGTTGGAAAAAGTATGGGAAGAAGCTTCTCTCCCACTCTCACAATACGAGAACCCGGGTTGGTCCCATGAAACTGACTGGTGGGAAATTGAGGGGGGTCAGGAGGAGAGCCTGTTCCCAAACACAGAAGGGATGCCTGGGACTGGCTGGTGCCAGACTGGGCCTGGCCACAAGTCATGGCACCTTATAAAGCTGCCATGTTGCACCTTATAAAGAAGGGTTCTTAAGCAGCCACATCCAATTCACAGCCACAGCAGCAGGCAGACCACTGGCAGCATGTTTTGCTCACCCACCAAGCTCAATACCTGCTTGGTATTACCTGCTAGTCAGTCTGCATTGCTCTGCAGTCTGAGGCAAGTGAGGAGCCAGAATGAACCACCAGCACCAACGGCAACCATAGACCAGTAGCAAATGCTTGCTGGCATCCAACAGCAGCCCCTGCGGTCACGGACCCCCTTCGGTCCCAAGAATACCCGGCAGTGTGGCTACCATGGTTTGACCCTGTACTTCCCAGGCAAATAAGCTGCTCCTTTGGGGGACTGCCCTAGGGACTGGGCAAGCACCTTCACTGAAGGCTGAGTCTGCAAGAACAGACCAGTGGCCCAACTCACAAGAAGCACACAGAGCCAGGACCTCTCTGAGGCCCCCTGCACACCCTGCCTGCCATCAGCACGGAAACCGCTTCCCTTGCAGGTCTCTTGTACCGCTGGAAGACAGGGGGCCTGTCATGTGGCAGGAGGGGAGGGGCCAATGCAACTGGTCCCACCCACATTATGGTGCAGGAGGGTGTGTAAGCTGGGCCCCCACTCTGCCAAGAGGGTGTACGTCCACCCGCCTGCCTCCTCTGTCCACTCCCTGATTTGGAAAAAGCAGAGGGGGACAAAGAGGAAGAGGGAACGTGGAGGGGAAGAGAGTCCTGAGCGCAGAAGGCCAGGTGCAAGGGAGGGCACCAATTTGCAGGTCTCTTGTGGTATTGTGTGCTCCCCAAGGCATCTGGTGGGACCCTGTACAGGAAGCTGGACTAGATGGGCCTGATCCAGTGGGGTTCTGCTTGTGTTCTTATGTAACACTGCCGAGTGGGAGGATCAAGGGCTGGCACATCACTGGGTAAGGGGCACAGCATTTGGTGTGCTGCGTCAGGGGGCCTTGGGCCAACTTAAATGTCAGAGCACCTGCTTCTATACGGAAAGCTCCAGGTTTAGTCCTGGACAAGGTCTCCGGGTGGGATGGGAAAGGTCCTTCTCTGAAGCCTTGGAGAGCCACATGTATTGATGCAGTACCAGATGGAGCAAGGATCCGGCCACCTGCTTAGAAGCAAGCAGGGAGGCTCTGCTAACTCCTTGCCACAGGATGTGGTGATGGCATCTGGCCTGGACGCCTTTAAAAGGGGATTGGACAAGTTTCTGCAGGAAAAATCCATTACGGGGTACAAGCCATGATGTGTATGCGCAACCTCCTGATTTTAGAAATGGGTTATGTCGGAATGCCAGATGAAAGGGAGGGCACCAGGATGAGGTCTCTTGCTATCTGGGGTGCTCCCTGGGGCATTTGGTGGGCCGCTGTGAGACACAGGAAGCTGGACTAGATGGGCCTATGGCTTGATCCAGTGGGGCTGTTCTTATGTTCTTATGCTAGAGCAGGGCTTCACTGCTGGGAGGTGGATGTAGCCCTTTGCCCCCTCCTGGCTAATAGCATGTGTGTGGGGGAAGGAGGTGCACAGGACTCAGCGTGGCTGCTTTTGAGTGGCAAGCAGGCCTGCCAGCTGTGGAGCAGTCATGCTGCCACATTCAGCCTGGCCCAGGGCTGCCACCTCTGGGAGTCCCTGCTGGCGGTGGGAGCCACGCTCCTCAGCTGGGCCTGGCAAGCCACTTCTCTGGGTGGGACCACCCCTCCCCCACCCTGCCTTGTGCCCTTCCCACCTTGCCCTCCCACAGTCCTGACAGTGACAGATGGCGGCTGCTGCTCAGCTGTAATTAATTGAACTCGGCTGTTAATCATCCTAAGGCAGCCCTAATCAGCTTCTCTCCTGGAAGCCTGTGACTGCTGCCCAGAGTCATGCACTACCCCACCGCTGCTGCTGCACTTACACAACAACTGCCCGTTCTTTGGCCACCTATTTATATGTAGTGCCCAAGGAGGGCAGAGGAGCAGCTGCTGCAGCTCTTGGGAACACAGGGAGGCTCTGCTTCCTTGGGCTCCAGTCAAGCCTCGGACCCCCCTCCTCAGCCCCTCCCAGGGCATGATGGCCACAAAGGTGACCAGAGGAACCACAGCCTGCCGGCCTCTTCCACAGCCCAAATAGTCCCAGAGGCTCACCCTGCTCCATCCCACAGCAGCTGTGCAGAAAGTGGCCAGGGGCCGCTGCAGTGCCAGCCTTTAGAAAGTGCCAGGGTGACTGTTCAGGGTGCAAAGGACCAGGGGACTCCTGCAGGGGAGCCTCTGGCCGCCGAAAGTGAAGCCTGAGAGCAGAGCAAAGGGGGTGGCAGTGGCACCCTGAACCCCATAGTTTGATAACTAACATATGGCCGTAATGGTCTGAGTTGCCTCAGGCTGCACCCTTCTAGAGGTGACTCTGCTGGGGGCTTTTAGTTCTGAGCAGGAACCCCAGGGGCCATGGAGCAGTTGATGGAAGGCAGTGCCTGAGCCTGACCTTTGAAGCAGGTTGCAAGCCTGGCTCCTGGACCTGTACTGATGGATCACTGCCCGGCTGGGGGGTGCACCCGCATTTCAGAGCCAAACACACCTACCCACCCAGGATGCCCTTGCACTGTGCTCAAGTTGCTCTGCAGACCAGTTCAGCCATTGCCGCCTCCTCTGCACCCTCAGTCCAGCAAGGGTGACGGAGCCTTGTGCAGCTGCACACGGAGGTCTGTAGGCGCCGCCTTGGTGCCTCCATCACAGAGACTCGTGGGAAGGAAGGAGAGCGGCTCTGCTTTTGGCTGTGACCTCTTCCCTAGACTGGCCACCAGCTGGCAGGATGGCGCTTCATTCAGCGCACCTTCCAGGGCACTCCAAAACATCCTTTGCCGCAAGCGGGGGGCAAAACTGGATGCCTCGTTGCTTTGGGCAGAGGGGCCATTTGTCCTGCACTCAGAAGAACGCAGGCATTTTTTGGCTGCAGTGCTATGCACCCTTACCTGGGAGCAAGGCCCACTACAATCAATGGAACATACTTCTGAGTAGACATGCCTGGGACTGCATGGCTAATACCTTTCGCACGTGGCTCCTGAGGGGTCTGACAGTGCAAGCCCCAACATGCCTACTCAGAAGTAAGCCCCACTGAGTTGAATGGCTGTATCTAATACTGGAGCTGGCCTTTGGGCATTCCTGCTCTCATGGGAGTTGTTTGAGGCTGTGCGGCCCCCTCTCCCAGCTCTCAAGGCATCTTCCTTTGACCTCAGCAGTGGCCAGAGGGCTGCCTTGTGGCCAGCACTGCCAACAAATCTGCTTTTGCACAGCTCCCCCTGGAAATGCAGCGGTCGGGAGACGCTCGGGCACAGGCCAGTCAACACCCCAGTGGCAAGAGGAGGGCAATGAATGCTGGGTCTGGCCAAGGTGTTTGGGAAGCCGCCCCACTTTGCTCAGCCCTGAGAACACAGACACATATCCCCAGCTGGAACGGACCTGACCGTTGGTCCAAGGGTTCCTTGCTTGGCCATGATGAGTGGAGCGGAGCACGCCTGCTTTGCTGCAGGTCCCAGTCCTCCCAGGCAGCCTCTGAGCCCCAGCAGGGAATCAATCAGGCACCCACCGCGCTGAAATATTCGTCTTCTGTTAAAAGTTATGGCCAAATAACCAGAGCAAGAAAACACAACTGCCTCACGTCACAGAAAGTGGATTTCCTGGACTCAGTACTGACCAATGAGACTGATTGTTCCGAGATCCAACGAGGTATTATGACACAGCAGGGAACCAATCAGGCAGCAGCTCTCATTTTCATGGATCAGCTCACACTAGAACTTGTTGGGTTAGAGCTAGATTTAGCAGAGCAGATACCAAGCAAAGGGCTTCCACCAGGCTGCCTGCACTAAGACGGTTGAGAAGAAATGTACTCAAATTCCATGGAAGTCAGGCACACACTGAGGAACTCCTGATGGACTGAGAAGACCAGGAGCCCTCGACAGCCACTCCTGCAAGCAGAAACCTAAAAATGCACAGGGAGAAGCCAGGAAGGAAGAGAACACGTACTCTGAGGGAAGAGGAAATGCAGAGGACACAACAACCACTGAGAGGGAACAGGTGCAGTATCACCTCCGTCTTGTACCAATAAAGCAGTGCTATTCAAACTGGGACGTCGCGACGCCCCAGCCTGAGGGCCCTGGTCTTTGTCCCCTTAGGGGGTGGGGACAGCCTAAAGGCGGGGGAAGGCAGCGGCTTCCCCAGGATCACGCTGCTGCTCCTTCCCCAGCCCCTGCAAAGACTTACTGGCTCTCAAACTCTCTGGGTTACCCACTGCAATAAAGGTTCTATGTACGATATCACTTCAGAGCATTCGTGGTTGCCCTCTGCTGGTAGATGCAGCTCAGGGCCCCATCCTGTCCAACTTTCCAGCGCTGATGCAGCTGCAGTGCAGCCCTGAGGCAAGGGAACAAACGTTTCCTTACCTTTTTTTTTAAAAAAAAAAAATTATTTTCCAAAAACAAATATAAGCACACATAACACATAACACAAAAAACGTAACAGCACTACACAAAAAGGGGGTGCAGGAAATCATATATCATTATCATATATCACTAAAACTAATAAATCATTAAATATCTTAATCAGTTTCCTCTTCTAAATTTACCTCTTAATATCATTTTTTATTCTTCATTCATCTATTATATCATAGTATATATATAATACAATCATCTAAATGCCCTATCATATATTTCCAAAACTTCATTTTCAGCCAAGCATAAAATAATTTCCATTGCTCAATTTGGTGTCGGTTTTCGTTGTTGATCCAAATTTTCTGAAAACCTGTCCATTTCCGCCACATTCATTATTTTCTCTATTAATTCATCTTTCACTGGTATTTTACAATCTTTCCAATATCTAACATATAAAATGCAAACCTCTTCCACGATTTCTCCTCACGCCGATAAACAGCTGAGGGGGGAAGCCTCCCCGCCCCTCTTCCTTCACGGCAAAAAAGAACCAAATCAGGCAATCAATTATTCAGTCCACGCCAGGCAGACACAAACGGAATAACACTTACTGAAGTCTTTCAAAGTCTCTCCCTGCTGAGGCCTTGATTCAGCATGAATTCTTCACCATTGCTGCCAGATGGCAAAAATCTCCTGGGAAAGCCCCCCTGGCAGGGCTTATCACCTCAGGGATCGTGCCATCACCTGGAGGAATTTGTCTCTCCTGACAAATATTCCCGGGTCACCTGGATCCACAATTTTTGGGGAAAAACAGAGTGCCTTTCAGGAGCTCGAGAAAGGCACGTCTGTTCGGCTGCTGGCTGGCCCCTCCCCCCTCAAACATTTCCTTACCTTGAGGAGGTGTGACTGCCCCATCACTGCAGGATGCAGTGCACACCCCGTTGGCGTGACTGCAGCAGCGCTGGAAAGTTGGAAAGGACTGGGCCCTCAGTGTTGCTATTTCCAAACAGAACTCTTATTCGGTTGTGTGAGTGTCATCAAGTTTGCTACTGAGTTTTTGATGGTTATGGGTCTGTTGGGTGACCTGCACTGTTAGATCTTTAAATACATGCACACAGTTAATGGGGGTGACCCCAACCTAGTGATGCCACTGCATTTCAGTTGTGCATAATTGTAATTCATTTGGTATGGTCTGGTACAGGAAGAGGCCCATCATGGGGTGTGATGCAATGAGCTCTCGCACCAGGTTACGCGAACCCTGGTGACGCGTGTGCTTCCTGAGGCATCTGGTAGGCTGCTGTGAGATACAGGAAGCTGGAGTAGATGGGACCCTTTAGGCCTGATCCAGCAAGGAGGCTCTTCTGAGGTTCTTATATTCATGCATGGGGACCTCAGCAGGGGGTGGGGTGGGGTGTGTAAGTCCTTTGCTGCTGTCATCCTGAGGTATCTCATCTGACCTCATTCCCAGCCGTCTAGCCCTCAGCCTGCACTCTGCCCAGCTCCGGGGCCTGCAGCATTTCTGTGAAAAACCCTGTCAAAGGGCAAATCTTGCCCAATATTGGAAAACTGAGCTGGAGCCCCCAGCAGGCTCTCCTGTGACTGAAACACTGCAAAGCGCTTTATTGTCTCACCTGGAACACACACTCTCCACCCCTGCCTGCAGAGCTTCCACCCCATGACAGAGTCTTGCACAATTGACTCCCAAAGCGCCTGGTGCGAGTTGCCTTCTCTAGTACCGAAAAAGGCCACAGGGCAGGCCCGTCTGCTCAGTGGCTGGCTGGAGTCGCAAGGGGCAAGGAGCAGGCCTTTCGCCCTGTTTGCAAAGCAAACTGTTTTCCTTGTATGCTGCCTTGATTTCTCTATTCTGCACATTTGTATTTATTTCTTTAAATAAGTTATGCCCCGTCTTTCTCTTTGTCTCACCACAAAGAGGCGGGTCAGGCTGGGAGATCGCGGCTGGCCCGATGGGGTCACCCTGTGGCCTTCATGGCTGAGTGAGGGCTGAAACTCTGGTCTGACTGGCCCCGGCCTGGTTAAATAAACTCGCCTCAAAACAAAGCACTGGGTTCTAGAGCCAGCCCTGCTTCAGAAGGCAGCGAGCAGCCAGGCAACTGGAAAGGAGCAAAGGCAGTTTCATAATGCAGAGACGGGGGGGGAGCACATCAGTTCACAAACCAGAGAGGCGATGGGGTGCTTTTCCCAGATCCTCTAAGGCCTGTGTGCCAGGAGAGCATCCCACCCAACAGACAGCCCCCCCCCCTTTCCAACAGGTAGCCGGCCTGCCCTCTGGGTGTTTGGATTCACCTCCTGGCCGTCTCTTGAATGGCTGTTCTCTGCAACAAACAAGCACATCTCTGCTTGGGATGGTCACCGTGGCATTTGAGCCCCGTTTGGTTTGTGCCTTGCTTCAACTGCCTTGAGCGGGGGGGGGGGGCGAAAATACCTTTACTAAATAATGAAGGGAACCCCCTTCCCCAATTCCTGGCCCCACTGCCGGTAGGACTCCTGGTGCGGCTCAGCACAGGCTTCTGCTGTCACACTGGCTCTGCCAGCATAAGCTGCTGCTCTGAGCCTGCCTGCTTGCCTGCTGCTGTGCTGCCCCGGCCCTCCCTCTCCCTGTCACCAAGCTCACAGTGCACGGGTTGAAGCTCTGCAAGGTGCCAGGACAGCAATAGGCAGCCTGCCGCACAGGAGACCTTGTGTGAGGAGGAGGAGGAGGAGGAGAGGGGTGGACTCCTGCCGGAAAGTGCCTGACATGAGGAGCCCAGCTGCCAGTCTGGACAGCAGGTGAGGACAGATGGGGGGACTTGGCAGAGGGCTCCACGGGGAAGGTGCCCTGTGTGTGTGTGTGCCACCCGCACTGGGATGTTGGAGGAGGGAGGCCTCGTGACCATGCCACTGCTCCTGCGTGGACCGAACGGCCCTGAGCACAGAATCTGAGGCCAGGGACCAGAAAACATGAGATTCTCTTTCCAGCGTTGTGGAAGGCGTGGAGGACGCACAATGCAATGCTGCACAAATAAGTGCTGAGCGTCCCTGCTTCAAGGGGTGGGCCCCTCCACTGACATCCCCTCCACCGCTACTGCGCTTCAGAGCCTCTCTCCCTCTGGGGGCCAGAAAGGCACCTTTCTCATGTTTGTGCCAGGCTTTGAAAGCAACTGAGGGCCAGCCAGAGAGGCAGACCTGAGCCCGCCGTCACTGCAGGCTCTCCATCTTGACTTGGTTACAGACTGCAGTGCCAGCTGCTCACTTCACACCGATGCTGTTTTGATGACAATGTGCTAGAGCTACGTTTCCCAAACTGTGGGTCGGGACCTGATTGTTGGCGGGTCATGAAACGGACAAGCAGAGCACAAGAAAGCCCCATAAGGGAGTGCATGGCAGTGCATGCGTATGGGCAGCAGGTGAGCACAGAGATTTTGGAACGTTAAAAGGATGATGAAAGCCCACGGGGGGGGGGGGGAGTTGTCACTCACCATTAGAAACATCAGGAGACCCTGGCAGTCCAGCTCCCACTCTGAACCCCCTGTGGGAAACACTGACTGTACCATCCCTACAACTGAAGTGCCAGCAGAAGGAGGGGCATTTCTGGCACTACTGGACAGGTTTGCCTCAGTGAGGCGGAGGGCAGCTGCTTGCTCCAGCCCAAACCCTCCTGGGACCTCCTCATGGCAAGTGTTGCAGCTCCAGGGGCACTAGGGCAGCTCCTTTGTCGGGGCAGCTGTGAGGACCATGAACTGTTCCTCCAGCCATCGAACAGCTCCTCCTGCCAGAAGCCCCTTCCCTGGAAGAGAGGCTATTTCCCGTGGGAGTCTGACAAGCCAGGCAGGAAGTCTTTGCACCTCCTCACTGTGCGGTGCCATGTTCACCACAGCCCTGCAGATCTACATGCCCATTGACCTGGCCCTGTCAGCCAGCATGCACAACAGCAGCAGCTGAGGGTGGGCAGTCAATTTTTTTATCTACAATAAAACTCTGGTGCAAAAGGGATGCTTCCGCAGCAAAACCTTAAAAGAGCAAAAGCATGGGTGGCTGCTGCATGAAGCCAGGCATGGTGACCAAATAGGTGCTCTCTCTCTCTCTCTCTCTGCCTCCAGCAATACCATGCCCCCCTCATCATGTCCCTCCCTCCTCTCCCCATCAGTTTCATAGCCAGCCCCCATTGCTGCAGTCTGTTTTCCCTTCCTTGAGGGGAGGGGCTCCTGCCTCTGAAGAGAGGCCTCAGCACTCCCAAGGTGGACTGAGGAGGAGACAGAATTACTTGCTCAGTCTCCGTGACTCATCCAGTGATAAGGAGCTGGTCGTCCCCCACCTGTCACAGAACTTTTATGCAGCTTTCAAGGCGCACGCAGGACATGCAGCCATGTGCTGATCCCCAGGATCCAAAAGGTGCTCAATGAAGAATATTTTATGATTAAGCTAAGCTGAGGCAGAAATGCAAAGTCATGCTATATCTAGCAGTGCTCTTCAACCTTGTGGTCGGCCCCCCAAAGGGGTTGCAAAGTCTCAGTTGTGGGATTGCGGCAACTTACAGGAACGAGAAAGGTTGAAGACCCCTGAACTAGTGCACCGCCAGGCAAAGGGGGAGGCATCCGGTGTACCCCTTCAGGTACCAGGAGACAGTGTCCCAGACCTGCTCGGGTTCTTAGCAATGGTGCCAGAATAGCTTTCATAGTGCCAGGTTTCAGGGTAACTTTTTCTCCTCTCTCTAATAAGAATATTTGGTTACAGTGAACAGTGTTGGGAGGGTGCAACAGGGGCAGCAACAGGTGTGGGGTTTGATCAAATAGGGTCGTGGGAGAGGGGGTGGGATCAACAGTGGGGTCCCCAGTCTCATACTTTATACATTGGGGTCATGACATGAAAAACGATTAAGACCACTGCTAAATAGCATACACTGAGGGACAAAATACTCCAAGCTATGAAAGTGAGAAGTGCACATTGCTTTTAAAAATGGTTTTAAAATTAAAACCAGACATATTTTGAAATCCAACAATCATGAAAGTATCTGGTCATAAAATGAGAGATCACAGAACTTGGCTGCCATTAACCATGAGCGTTCTAGTCTTCCCATAATTGCTCCAGAAATAGAGATTAACATTGTGCACCAAATTCACAGCCTGTCTCCTTTGCTCCCAAATTAATTGGCAAGTAGCAAGTTCAGACAGGCCAGACGTGCCAGAGCCACTGACATCTTGGTGGAAAGCAGGTTGCCTCCCCATCGTAGCTACTCACGGCCACCCCTAAGCGCTTCGGGTCTTTTCCGATGTGCCTATCCAAGGAGTTGCAGGTATCCACTGTCCCAGCTTGTTCTTCTCACACAGCCAGGCGCCTCCCAGAGTCCCTGACCTGCTCAGGGCCATTCCGCAGTCTCTTCCTGCCTAGCAGGTGATGAGGCCAGCTGCCTAGGAGCAGCCATCTTCCCCGGGGCCCGAGGTGAAGGAGTGCATGCATGAATCGGGGGAGGATGGAGCAGCCAGGAGGGCAAGGCTGGGCCAGAACCTGGCAGAACCTGTGATCAGTGGTGTAGCTAAGGGAGGCCAATTGCCTCGAGTGCCATGCCTGGGGGTGTCAGGGGTGTCCTTCTAAGCCCAAGTCAGGCGATGCACTGCCTCCTGAGCCTCAGAAGGCTTCAGGAGGCCTTAGAAAGGAACTTCTGGTTTTCACGAAAACAGGAAGTGCCTTTCCAAGGCTTCCAGCCAGACTTCTGACCCTAGGAAGGCTGTGGGCAACCTTCCTGATCTTCAGCAGACCGGCCAGAGGCCTTGAAAGGAACTTCCAGTTTATTATGGAAAAGCGGAAGTGCCTTTGTAAGGCCTTCTGGGGGACACTAAAAAAATGGGTGCCTGGTTGCCAGATGGCATGGCTACACCACTGCCTGTGGTGCAGAGGGAGAGAGACACCGCCTGTGCCAAGCAACTAGGCACAGCCAGGGCCTGCTTGTGCTCTGCACAGCCTCACCTCCTCCCCAGGAGTCCTAGGAACTGTTGCCCTAGAAGAGCAGCCGGGGGAAGGCTCAGCAGCCCCAGGAATCTGGAGGGGAGGCTCTCAACCAACCAACCCCCCCGCCACCTGCGTGCAGCCTCTTAGCCTTCTTCCGCCTCAGTGGAATTGACTGAGTAGCTCTTGCAAATATTTGCTCAGGATCCACCTGGCCCTGCTGGAGCTCTTCTTTGGGCACATCCCAGGAATGCAGTCATAAACCTCAGCAGCTGGCACGGTACCCTGTCCTTTAGAAAGGCCAGCCTGGCAGGGCTTCATTTCCGAGCCTGTACTGAGGCAAGAGCGGGAGGGGCTGCTGGGGACCCCCAAGGCCTGTGGAATGTTTGTTTGCTTTGCAGCCACAGCAGCAGGGCACGGTTGCAATGGGGGGAAAGCACTCTACGGCACAGCTCCCTCCCCCGCATGCACTCAGAAGGGCCCAGGCGAAGCGTCATCAGAGGGCATGGCGTGTCTGCAGCCGTCTCCATCAGCAGCCAGCTCTGCTGCTATTCCAGAGACTGCTTCCAGCTCACCCCGAGTGAGACTCCCTGCGAGTTCCACCTCTCAGCACGCAAGCTGCACAGCTGACTCCAAAAGAGTTTGCCTTTCCTCTGGCTGGAGTGCCACCACCAGCGCGGGGAGGGGGGGTGGAGAGTAGGGCATCTTGCAGGATGACTCTACGGTGATGCTGCCCTATCGAATAGCAACCCTGAATGATGAGTGGCCCTTGCCTTCATTGGGTGTGCTGTCCCTTCCCTGCCCAACCCAGGGATGGAGTATCCGCCTCACTTAGCTTTCGACACATGCGCCAGTGCAGAACTGGTGTTGACTGGTGGACTACTTTGGCCCAAGGGTCTCCCCCCTGCCCCACCAGCTGCTTCTTGGCTACTCAGGTTGGTGCATTGCTGTGGGGTCAGCCCAATGCCAGGCCAGAATCTGGCCCTGTGCTGATGGCACAATCCACGCCATCCTGTGTAGGCAGCCATGGCTGGATCGCAGTCACCACCTGACACCAGTGCATCGAGAACCCAAGCACGGCATCCTGGAAACTCTGTCAGGAAAGGGCTCAGGGGCTCTCTCCACCATCATCATAGCTCTCCGTCACAGAGAAGGACTACAATCCCGGGCAACCCAGGACACGGAAACCAGTTTCAAGCTGGTTTCACTCTGCAGTGACACTGCACCTGAGAACGTCCCATCCCAGTCAAGGGTCTCCTCCTAAGGTTCCCTTTGGCAGCTCCCCAGCAATGTGAGCAGGCCACAAAGAGGCTGCTGAGAGATTAGTTTCTGCACAGCGACCCTGCCTTTGGGTGACACAAAATAAGACCAGCTTCGCTCTCGGAGGGGCCCCTTTGCTTGGCACCCAGGACTCTGCACAAAGAGCCTGTTGTTATGCGCACAGGAGGGTCATCTGAGAAGCTTGAATTAAGAGGGGCTTAGAGGGGGAACAAGCAGCCCCATTCAGTGGGGACTTCCCGGAGAGTGGCACTGGTTTCCTGACACTCTGCCTGGAATCTTTTAGCAGGAGGAATCAGCTGAGGACGGGTCAGCTGAAAAAAAGACTGTGTGTGGATTGCAATCTTAGAACCCCCAACTCCCTGCTCGAAAGAGGCAGATCTGAATGAGGGGCAAAGGCATGTTTCTGAGTATGTCCAAGAATGTCCCACTCTCAGCCCCAAGCAACTGCAGCCTGTCCCAGATACTGAGAATTACAGAGTGGGGGGGGCACCCTGTCCGTCCACCCAGTCACCTGTGCGACTCCCTCCTTGAACACGGAGACATGCCCAGCTCCATTGGGTTTTTGCTGAGCATACAGAGGCCATAGCTGAAGGTGGTGCTAAGCGGCACTGTGCTTGCACCGTGCACCCAAGAATGCCTCCACCTCGCAGTGTTCTGCGAAGCATGTCTGAGACTCTCTTTCTGTGTCCAGGAGATGGCCAGTCTGCTGAAGGCACCGTCCACCACCAGCCCTGCTGCCCCCGCCTCCAGTTCCCTGCTGGCCCAAAACACCACTGGCAGTCTGCAGGAGGAGAAGTGTGTCTTCAATGAGGAGTTCAAGTTCATCCTCCTTCCCGTCTCCTACGGAGTCGTCTGCGTGGTGGGCCTTCTCCTCAACTCCTGCTCCCTCTGGATGTTTGTCCGCAGGATGCGGCCCTGGAATGCCACCACCACGTACATGTTCAACCTGGCTGTCTCAGACACGCTCTACGTCCTCTCCCTACCCACCCTGGTCTACTACTATGCGGACCGCAACAACTGGCCCTTTGGTGAGTGCCTGTGCAAGATCGTGCGCTTCCTCTTCTACGCAAACCTCTACAGCAGCATCCTCTTCCTCACCTGCATTAGTGTCCACCGCTATGTGGGGATCTGCCACCCCATCCGGTCCCTCCGGTGGGTCAACACACGGCATGCACGCCTGATCTGCCTGGGCGTCTGGCTGACGGTCACGGCCTGCCTTGTCCCCAACCTGGTCTTTGTCACCATCAGCACCAGGGGCAACGACACCCTCTGCCACGACACCACCAAGCCAGAGGAGTTTGACCACTACGTGCACTACAGCTCCTCAGTGATGGTGCTGCTCTTCGGCATCCCCTTCCTGGTGATCGTGGTGTGCTACTGTCTCATGGCCAAGAGGCTGCTGAGGCCGCACACCCTGGACTCCACTGGCAGGAGCATCCCCTCCTACAAGAGGCGCTCCACCAAGATGATTGTCATCGTGCTGGTCGTCTTTGCCATCAGCTTCCTGCCCTTCCACATCACGCGGACCATTTACTACACCTCGCGGCTTCTCCAAGCCGACTGTCACACTCTCAACATTGTTAACGTCACCTACAAAATAACACGTCCCTTGGCCAGTGCCAATAGCTGCATAGACCCCATCCTGTACTTCTTGGCTGGAGACACGTATAGGGGGCGGTTGCGGCAGGCCTGGGTTAAAATACCCACAGCCAAGCACACGTCCACTTTGGGGCTGGTTTCCCGGGCCAAGGAGCCCAACCTTGCCAGCAACAGGGGCACGGCTTGTTCTTGAGAGAAGGCAGCCAGGGAGGAAGACAAGGCCCAGAATGGGCTGTGTGGGAGAGGGGCTTGTCTGTCCTGTACTTAAGGGGGTGATGGTTTCTTGGTGTCCAGATAAGGACACAACCATATCTTACACAAGTAGCCAAGATCCACCAGCAGGGGGAGATCTGGAGAGGATGCACTTGGCACATGGCAAAGCTATGGGGCATGTGGGGTGAAAAGAGTCCAGCAGCCCCCTCTTGTGGAGCAGACAAACCTCAGTTTTAGGTCTGCCCTGAACAGGAGCTTAGAGTCAGAAATTGCTTAAGGCAGACACCAAACGGCAGGCTGGAGAGAGTCTACCTGAAGCAGAAAAGCAAATGGCTGCTTCCCGAGAAGGGAACGGCGCTCTCCAGAGGCAAGTCAGGAGCACTGCTGTGAGCCTCCACAAACGGCCTTGGGGAAGGCCCAAGCCCAACATGGAGCAACTTGCAAGAACCTGGGAGGACCCAGCATCTGCTTCCATCAGATCCCCCAGCAGTGCGAGGAGAGCAGTGCCTCCTCCCTCACTCAGCAGGGGCAGAGGGGTGGGCAACCACAGGAGAGCTGCACAGTGTTGGGCCACCTTTGGCATGCACAGGTCCTGGCCCTTCCTCGAGCCCTGGGCCTTCAACAGCCATGTTGGCTTTGCCCAGAGCAGCTGCAGGGGTGGGCAGATAATTCCCCCATCCAAAATGCCCACGCCTCTCTTCCCCCTAGATGATTCCCAACCGCTGGGAAGCACCACCCACCGCTGACATGATAGCTTTAGGTGTGCTGGGAATATTTAGTACAGATGAGGCTGCAAACTTCAGAGCACAGTTAATAACTTGGTCAACATAAATTCTTTTTGTGGGATGGTCAAAGTTTGCTCCCAGGATAAACCTGCCACATTAGAGGTATAACAGTAGCCAAAGGTCTTGGTCAGCCTTTCTGTACTACTTAGTAACTTCAACTTAGCTGGTCCCCTCATTGCACAAATATACTGGGCGTCTGGCTGACGGTCACGGCCTGCCTTGTCCCCAACCTGGTCTTTGTCACCATCAGCACCAGGGGCAACGACACCCTCTGCCACGACACCACCAAGCCAGAGGAGTTTGACCACTACGTGCACTACAGCTCCTCAGTGATGGTGCTGCTCTTCGGCATCCCCTTCCTGGTGATCGTGGTGTGCTACTGTCTCATGGCCAAGAGGCTGCTGAGGCCACACACCCTGGACTTCACTGGCAGGAGCATCCCCTCCTACAAGAGGCGCTCCACCAAGATGATTGTCATCTTGCCACCATCACCGGTCTGCACTCCTTACAATCTTGGCACCTGGTGAATGAGCCAACACCCCCTTTAATTAGACAAGCTCATTTCCCAAATTAACCAAGGTTGCACTAAGGCTTCTGGACTGTAGGCTCTAGCGTAGCTTTGGATGCACCCAACCAAGCAAGAATTCACTTTAACTCGCATTTCTGCCCAGCCCACAGGAGTATGCATTTGATCCCTGTTGCGTATATTCAACAATGGGCAGAAGAAATGGCTTTAAAAGGTTTATTTAGAACAAAAACATTCCATAAGGAGAACAAAAGTTCCCACAAGATAAAACATACAAGAGATACACACAGGAATGAAAATAACCAAGGCTCTAACTTAACCTGGCTACTATACTTACCTGTTAACAGAAGTTCCAGCTTGTAGGTTAAACTGATGCACAGCTCAGGAGAATCCAGGTTCCAGGAGACAACTGGCAAGAAGGAGCAAGCGCATGGCCAGCCCTTATGTACCTCAGATGACTTGGGGCCTTCCAGAAAAAAAGTTAATTTAGGGCACAAGCCTAACCAGGTCTACTCAGAAGTAAGTCCTATTTTGTTCAATGGGGTTTACTCTCAGGGAAGTGCAGTTAGGATTGCAGCCTTACTCTCATGACTCTAAATGTCTCACAGCTGTGTCCAGCCTCACCCCTCATCTTGCCTTCTCCTGTCACCTTAAGCTAAACAAGAAAAGAGGAGTGACTTCCAGCATTAACCCTTTGGCCTCTAAACTCTTGACCAGTCCTGTTTCTCTCTACACAAGTCAATAATCGGAGGGCTGGAGCGTTGCCCCTGCTAGGCAGTGCTGGGAACAGTGAGCTCACTCAACCAATAGACTTGGTGGGTAGCGGCTGTGGGCAGCAGAGAGAGGAGAGGCCTCCTTCTAGAGACTCCAGGGAGCTGCTTCCCAAAGGAATAAGCAGGAGGGGAGCTGAGATGCATGGAGGGTCTGGCTCAGGACGAAAATAGCCACTTTCCTGCCATGAGGACAAGCAAGATAGGCTTATGTGCCTCACCTGGGTGGGACCTGCTGCCCCCCCAACAGCTGGCTCTTTTCAGGGGGCTCTGAGAACTGTCTTCTCCTATGCTGACAGTACACATGGCACAAGTGTGCCAGCACATGCTGTGCCACCCCATCCCACCCCCCACCCCCACCCCGGTGTTGCTTGCACCAGAACGTGGGCTCTAGGACCAAGTGGTGGGTGTGCATTCGGCCCCCTAGGATGCTGTGTTCTTGGGGAGGGGGCTCCCCCCCGCTTGATCTGATGGCCTCTGTCTCTTGTCTCTCTCGTTTTCTCTTTCAGCGAATGGATAGACGTAGGCAGTGAAGGTGGAATTCTCCCTCCCCTCCCCCCAGCGCTGCCTGGCTCTTCTCATTCCTGGAGGTGCCTGAGCCTACATGAGCAAAGGGGCAGTCGAGCAGCTGCAAACCATTAGGTTCTACTCCCCCTCCCCTGAGTGACTCCCAGGCCTTCTAAGGAGTTGGCCAGAAGGGATGTATTCAGGAGTGAGCTCTTTGTCCAGCCTAGTGGGATGCAGAAGCCCCCCCCCAATAACTGAATCTGCTCCTGCCACCATGGCTGCACCGCTAAGTGCTAAGCACCCAGCTGATGCTGGAGAAGCTACATCCTCTCCACCAGGCCAGTAGCACAGGAGATGAGGCAAAGGGTTGACTGAGACCGAGGTGCTGCATCAGGGCAGGCAGCACTGCACCTGGTGGACCAGGGCTCTGACTTGGGAGGGGGAGCTCCCTGTGCGGTGGCGCCTGACTCTGTCCATGGTGCTCAAGTGTCGATAAGGATATGCGTTAAAAATTGGTCACTTGTGTTTAATAAAGTGGCCTAACTTAAACCCAAATGCAGTCTGGTGTCTTCATGGGGGGGGGGGGGTGCAAGGGTAAACAGAATGCTAGGTGCAGGGGAGTGGCAGTGAGATGCAGTATCTTGTAATCTGGCTCCCTGAGGCATCTGGTGGATGGCTGTGAGATACAGGAAGCTGGATGAGATGGGCCTGGGCCTGAAGCAGCAGGACTCTTATGTTCTTATGACTGGGTTCCTTGCCACTCTTGGGCATTGGCACCCTGCTGCTGTGCCCAACCAGGGACAGTTCCCCTGGACACCTGTGCCAGAAAGTGGGTCACAAGATCCCCCAACCAGAGACAGAAAGTCCCTTGCACACCACACAGCTGCGTGGCCCTTCCTGTGTGGACTTCTGTTCGCTCCTGCAGAATACAAGATCCTGCCTTGGCCAGGCAAGTGATGGCCGGTCTGTTGTGAGCGAGTCCCTCATTCAGTTCCAGGCACCTGTGGTAGCTTGGCTGGGAGGGGCCAAGAAAAAGCCCAGCCTGCCTGCCTAGAGGTCGGGTCAGTCTGGCGAGTGGAGGCAGCCCCTCCCCTCAGGAAGACTTTGCAACCTGACCTGCCTGCCTGAGAGGGAGGCGCTTCCCCCGATGCCAAGGACTGACCCTGCCGTGGAGATTCCAGTGGAGAAGGAAGAGGACCTGTTCATACTCTGTCCTTCCCGTGCATGATTTTATATGTCCCAATCATGGCCCCTCAGATGCCTCTTTCTAAGCTGGAGCCCCAAAAGCCGCAGCCTTTCCTCATAAGGAAGGTGCCCCAGTCCAGTCATCTTAGCCGCTCTCCTTTTCCATTTCCACGCTGTCCTTTTTGAGACGCAGTGACCAGAACTGGACACAATACTCCAGGTGTGGCCTTACCAGCGATTTGAAAAACAGCATTATAATATTAGTCGTCTTATTCTCAATACCTTTGCAAATGATCCCAAACATAGAATTGGCCTTCTTCGCCGCCGCAGTACATTGGGGCGACTTTCATGGAGCTGTCCACAAGCACCTCAAGATCTCTCTCCTGATCTGTCACAGGCAGCTCAGAACCCAATAGCCTATATATAAAATTTTGATTTGTTTTGCATTACAAATGGGCATTACTTTGCATTTACTACATTGAAACGCATCTGTCATTTTGCTGCCCATTCTCCCAGTTTGGGCAGATCCTTCAGCTGACAGTGGGCTCCTTAGCTGACTAGGGGGCTGAGGCTCAGTTCCCAGACAGGCTCTTGCAAGGGGCTCTTGCGGAACCTTCTCCTGCTGGCTTTTTAACATCCCTAACTTGTTAGCCCCTCACAGCTTGGTGCTCCCTCCCAGGCCCACTCTCCCCAGCACCACCTTCCCTGCTGGCCCAGGAGGACAAGAAGCCGGCAGCAGCTAGAGCACACAAGAGCAGGCATCATGCTGGACTGTCCTGGGGATGAGGCAGCAGGCAAGAAGTGGAGGCATGCGGGGCGCTGCGTGTTCCTGAGGTCCCCATCTGCCTGCACGTTTCAAAAACACACGTGTGCTCCACACCCGGCTTATTCTCTGTACCCAACAACAGGGGGGGCATTTGCTCTTCTCCCGGAGGCTTATGTGGCTGGTTCAGGGCCAGTGCTGGGGGCTGGCCAGTTTGGGGACTGGACAAGGGTCACATCTGGCTGAACTGACCCTTCACTCCCAGCAGTAGTGGCGCTGCCCAGTGCACCCTCCAAGGTGATGGGGGGGCCTCATAGAAATGAAGGGAGGAAGCTGCCTACAAATTGGCCCCACTGGCACCCCTTGCCTTCGCCCATCCATCTCCCTTGGTGGAAGTCATTCCCACAAGCCCCCCAAGGTGGGCCCCCAACACCTCAGGCCCCAGAGCAGGTTGACACCCCTTCCACTGGTCAAGCTGGGCTGCTCACATTCCTTTGTTCTGAACACAAGACAGGACAGAGAGGGACGACAGCCAATGGAATGAGCTGGCAAAGACATTTTATTTTTTAAGAAAATAAGGAAAAAACAAGAATAAGTTACAGTAGCCAACAGGACCTTCCTGAACAACACCCCCCTGTCAGCTTCTTGTCATGTTCAGGGAAGGGGGATCTGGGGAGCTCTGAACGCAACCCTTCAATAAGGCCTCCTTTCGACAAAGCGTTTGCCAACTCAGGATTCATGGCACACACAGGAGTAGTCTGACATTTAACACAACCCACGACAAACCTCGCCTTGTTCACCCCTCAGAGCACAAGTGGGAGAGAGCCTGCTCTTGCCCAGTATGCACTGTTCAACCCCTCCCACAGAAGAGCGCCAAGCCCCGGGTGGGGGAGGTCAACCCATGTTCTTCCGGTTCCCGTAGCCTCGCGGGTGCGTGTCCTTCCAGTCGTCCCATTCGCGGGCCTTCCGGGTGGCCTCTTCGCTGTCCTCCCCAGCCTCCACCTTCTCATCCGCCTGCTCCTTCTGTTGTTCCTCCACAGTTGCTACAGGCCAAGAGTGAGAGGAAAAAGAGTCAGCTCAAAGAACACCCATTCAGGCATTTCCAGTCACACTGAAGTTTTCTTCGCCCTGGGGGATCACAACCAGTTCCCTGAGCAAAACCTTTTGTCTTCCTTGGGACTCGCTCAAGGGGATGCACATCTGAGAAGGGCACAACGCCAGAATGGACTAGAGGACCTCCAACCTCTCTCCAGCTCCCGCATTCCCACCAGAGGACCCAACACTCTGAGAAACACATACTGCCTGGAGAACCCGACCCAGGATTGCCACAGAAGAGCATATCAGTGGCCCTCCGTTCCAAAGAATCTCTCAGAAATTTCACATAGTGAGCAGAGGGGCCTTGTATCCACAGTTTCACTTAACTACAAATGAGGGACCCCCTGCCCCCCTGGAGGTGAGGGCAGCTGAGTTCCCCTCACCTCCAGAGGTTATTCTGAGCCTTGCAGAGTCCACACACAGCTGCCTGTGGCTTCTGCAAGGCTCAGAATGGCAGTTTAGGTAAAAAAAGGCAATTCAGGTTTTTTGTAAAACCGGATGTAAAGTTTTTATGCCTTTAAAAGGTGTCAGGAGATATGGGGAGAATGGGGGGCACTCCTGGAGGGCACCTCCATTGCGAGATTCTCTTCTCCACAGACTCACTGCAGTCCATGCCTGCGCACCTTGCAGAACTGACACAGGACCAGGACCATCAAGCCTACAGTCCCCTCACTGTTGCTTGCTCTGGGTCCTCAGGATGCTCTACTCCACACATGGGAAGGAAGAGGCCTTGAGCTGCCGCCTCTGGGTACGGACAGCGGAGTCCAGAGCACTGCCCACCCATCTGCTCTGCAGAAGAGACTCCTCCTCGCTGGGACTTGGCCAAAGAACCCCACAGGTAAAAGCTGTGCTCTGACAGGCCTGGAGTTGCCTTCAGCACCAGAGGGGAACAGCAGAAGGCAGCATGAAGGGCCTGGCCTGGCCAGGTACAGCAGGTAAGGAGGGGCCTGCCCCACAGCGCAGGACTTGCTCCACCCAGCGCCTGTGTGCCTGAGGGTCGAGGCATCAGTTGCAGAAAACTAGACAAGGGGGGACCTGGGCCCAGCTTCATGCCAGTTGCTGCCTGAGCTTGTGTGGGGAAAGCAGCCGGCAACTAGCTCACCCAGTTCTCTGAGCAGGCAGGCAGGGCAGAAATCCATCTAGACCCACCACGGATTCCACTGGTGGCCTGTCAGGTGCTTGGAGGCAGCCAATGCCTATCAGGTCACTCCCTGAAACCACCAATCAGAAGTCTCCTGCCTCTGGGCATTCAGCCCTAGGTGATCAAAGTGGGTACTTGAGCCCACCCAGATCTGCTGCTGCCACTCATAGAAAGTAAACAACCGGGAGACGCGGCGCACACAGAGGACGTGCCAGCATCCAGCCAGGAAACAGCCGCACCCGACTCAGTTGCCATTTGCCAAGAGCCACTGAGCCCCCCCACCAAGCAAACACACACCCCTGCCATCCTGCAAATACCTGTGTGTCTCTGGGGAATACCCTGGTCAGGCAGGATTCCTTGCTTCTGGTGCTGCTCGTACCAGTCGTCCACCGTCATGGTCGCCAGGCTTGGGTAGCCAGCCCCAAACACCCTACAAAGAGAAAGTCAGGTCTGCCCAGTGCTGCCACTTTACTACCCCGCACACCACATGAGCACAGCCACACTTAGCAATGCCATACTTGGCCTGGGCAGCATCCCGGGTCAGGATGAAGGGCTTCATTGGAGGCCTGGTCGGATGAAGCTGGCGGCGACCCGGACCCTGCAAGGACAAGAGGAAGAGTACAGCGTCTTCTAGTGCCTGTTAGGGCTCACACACCACCAAAACCAGGAGATGGGCTTCTGGGCACCAGGATTCTGGCAGCCTCACAGTCCCCTTCTCCTCAACCCAATGCTGGGTTGTCTTCACAGCCAACATCCACCTGTTCCCAGCAAGCACCATCTCCTGAGGTTGCCAAACCTTCTCCACCCAGGAGACCACCAGGTTTCTCACATGTACACTTCTCCTGGCCAAGCCCGAAAAACGGAACATCCACCACTTCCCTTAACAGAACCCAGGCAACTGCCCCAGAGCACCAGGTGCTCTTCTTGGCTTTGTGCCCAAGAGACAATGTCTCAGGGTTGCTTTCACCGAAGAGTTAGAGAAGGAAAAGGGACGTGGAGGGCCAGTAACCTGCTCAAGGCCACCCAGAGGCCAGAGGCCAGAGTCTGCCAGCCTGGCCACAGCACAGAGCAAGCAGCACCACCGGTCTACAGCCTGAGTCACAAGAACGGGGGAACCTGTTTCTTGGAACGCAGCACACTGAGCCTGCAAGCGGTGGGGGACTCTACTTGGTGCTGTTCCGCTCAGAAGGGCAAACTCCTCAACCACCCACCTGCGCACACAGAGCACCAGCCACATTCCCAGCCCAGCACTCCCCTGGCTGGCTCAGTTACTACATGTGGAGACCACCCAAAGACAAAGCCCACCACCTGCAGCCCCAAGTTGTCCTCCCAGACCTGGTGCCAATGCCAGCTGCACAGAATCCTGCCAGGCCCACCTTCTTCAGGGCATCGCGCCGGTTGAGGATGGCCATTTCCTGGTCAATGCTCTCAATCTCTTCCAGGCTGGTGCCAATCCACTTCTTGATCTGCAGCAAGTAAAACTCCCGCGTCTGCTCCTCCTCGGCCTGGCCGCTGTCCATGGTGGCTTTCAGGGCAGCCAGCCTGTTCTCTATCTCCTTCTTTTGCTTGTATCTGTTTTGCGGGAGAGAGCCAGAGTCGCTGCAGGACACGGAGGAAGCCCCTCTCACCACTTCCTTCCCCCCTCCAGGCCAGCTGGCAAGAGCCTGGCACAGAGAGCAGCCCAGCCACAGCATTCCCAGGCTGTCCAGCTACTCTGCTCCATTCTGACTTCCAGGATATCTTTGCCTGGCCTGTCTCCGTACAGCCTTTCAGCAGCAGAATTTGGCTCTGACAGCTGAAATGTTGCCACAGCCCAGTGGAACCAGTGCTGGTCCCAATGCTGCTGTCGGCTTGGCAAGCTTCCTGACAGACCCCCGTGGGGCCCTCAAGTGGCCTAGAATGATGCTTCTCACACATTTAGTACTAGGACTCACTTTTTAGAATGAGAATTGGTCAGGACCCACCAGAAATAATGTCATGATCAGAAGTGACATCATCAAGCAGGAAAAGTTTTTAACAATCCTAGGCTGCTATCCTGCCCATACTTACCCAGGAGTAAGTCCCGTTTACTATCATTGTTAAAAGCATACAAACAGTCTGTTGAAAGTACAGATGTGTAACGTTTCCCCAAGAGCAGTCATGTACCACGGTAGCATCGAGACTAATATGTTAAAAATAAAATTTTGAAATGCCTGGGGACCACCTGAGATTGGCTTGTGACCCACTAAGAAACACTGCTCCAGACCAGAGCAAGAGGCAGGGAATGGTTCATTTGGCAGCACAC
The DNA here is from genome assembly GCF_035046505.1 of Tiliqua scincoides. NCBI lineage: Eukaryota > Metazoa > Chordata > Lepidosauria > Squamata > Scincidae > Tiliqua > Tiliqua scincoides. The sequence continues at coordinate 19,689,856 of NC_089832.1, read as the reverse complement.
TGGGTTCTGGTCCTACTTCCCCACTAGCCAGGTCATCCTGCCTGCTTGCAGACTGGGGGAGTTCATGGCTTGGGCACTTTTCCCCCACCCCAAAGCCAACGACTGCACAAGGTGACCTGACCTGCCATCCAGGGATGGTGGGGAGAGTCTGTCCCCTGCATTCCTAAATGTAAGAACAGCTTATTCAGAAACTACCTTTCAGTTCCTTCTGCCCTGTCTCTGAGTGCGAGCATCTTCCTGTCCACATTTTCTTTCAACAAACCTTTCCTGTATTTACAAGGGCGCTGAGAGTTCTTGGTTTTTCTGTTGGAGCCAAAGGCCCAGTGTACGCATGCGGGAGCAGAGGGCAGCTGGGACCCCCTTGTTGGGGGGGGAGGCAGAGGGCAGCAGCAGAGCCTAACAAATACACATCTGAAACAGCCTGCAGGGCATGGGGTGAGGGACAGCTGCCAACACCACTTGGGCAAGAGGAGCCACTGACTCTGGCCTATCCACAGGGACAACTTCCCAGGCCCCCTTCTCGGATGTCTGGCCAGGACCCGCCTTTCCTGGCTTTTGTGAAAAAGTGTTGTTTGGTTTTACTCATAAACACCTACCAGCTGCCATGCTACTCCCGTATACAGCAGACAGAAATGGCAGCGCAAGCAGGGCCAGCAACATGGCAGTGCCAATGCTCAACTGCCCATGACTAGCTTTCCACCCCCCCCCCCATGGGGATGGCTGTCACAGAGGCTCTGCATGCACCTCAGTGAAGCCCTGCCTTCACCACTCAGCAGTGCTGGGGGTGGAATGGCGATATAATAGGAGTAGGTGCTCCTTCCCCATGTGATGCCAAGGGAGTGGCAGCTGCATGCCTCTCCACTTGCTTGACACACAGTCCATCCCTGTGTTGTGGGGGGGGGGGGCTGCCACTTTCAAGAGAAACATGTTACGTTTCCCTTGCCATTAACTGGCATGCTGGAAAGAAGCAGCTGTTCCTCTGCTGGTTACAGTGTAGGGCACAGACCGGGTGGGGCCTGCCAGGGCGACCTGCACACACACCTCTCCTTGCAATGTGGAGAAAGCAGCTCATGTACCCTCCTGGTGCCAGCCTGCAGCTGCACACATTATTATTATTATTATTATTATTATTATTATTATTATTATTAACAGTATTTATATACCGCTTTTCAACAAAAAGTTCCCAAAGCGGTTTACAGAGAAAAATCAAATAACTAATGGCTCCCTGTCCCAAAAGGGCTCACAATCTAAAAAGATGCAAAAGAATACCAGCAGACAGCCACTAGAACAGACACTGCTGGGGTGAGGAGGGCCAGTTACTCTCCCTCTGCTAAATCAAAGAGGAGCACCCACTTGAAAAAGTACCTCTTCTCCAGTTAGCACTGAGATGGGCAGCCCAGCGACCCTAGAGTCAGGGACCAGAATCTGCAGCAGGCAGGTTGCCTGCATTCATGCCACTGGCCTGTAAACCCCAAACTGCCTTTAGGGCCATGTGTTTGACCCAACCCCAGTCCCCCGGCTGACCCACCCACCTCTCGATCTTGTTCTGCCGGTTCTGGGCCATGGCCAGAAGCGCCGCCTGCTCCGAGTGCGTGCTCTCCACGGAGGACCCGCCGGCCTCACCCTCCTCCTCCTGGGGTTGGGCCCGGCGTGGTTCCGGCGGCAGCTGGAAGCGGCCCAGCCCATAGTCCCGGCAGACGGTCAGGAAGCTCAGGAAGGAGGCGCGGGCGCGCTCCAGACGCTCCAGCCGCTCCTCGCACTTGCCGGTGCTCAGCTTCAGCAGCATGGCAGCCAGGAGGGCCGGCACCAGCATGAAGCGCAGGTCTGCAGAGGGCACCTCCTCCAGGTCCTCACCGCGGCTGTGAGACGGAGGGGGAGAGAGCGTGAGAACAGCGGAGCAGCCCCAAGAGCAGGGTCAGGCCGAGGGCCGCCCAGCAGGCCTGTAGCCAGGACTCCAGAGGTGGGGCGATTGTTTTTCAGGGTGGCAACTATGTTGGGATCTATACCGGTGGGCAAAATGAAGTGTGGAGAAACATCAAAGACCCCAAACTCCCCAAATCTCATAAAGAGAAAATACTTTGGGGGTCTTTGGAAGACGCATCAGCATCTGTGGAGCAACTAACACTGATCTGCACAGAACGGATGCAGCTCTGGCTGCAGAGCGAAGCGTGTTTGTCTACGCAGAAACAGCCTGCGACACGTTCTTCCGTTCTGCACAGCAGCGCAATCCACAGGCCGTGTCCCTGCAGCGGCAAGACCCTCACTGTGGCGCAGGCAGCATTGATCGCACTGAAGGCCCTTCGCTTGCTGGCGACACGCCGCTGGTGCACCGACTGCCTCACGCAAACCCACGTGCTCCACGCGAAGGCAGGAGGAGCGATGCGCAAGCGGAACAGGCGCAGCACCGGGACACGCTCCGCACAGCTGGAGCCGCCCAGCGGCGAGTCCTCCTCAGCGCCTGCGCCTGGGCCGAGCACTGCCTGCAGAGCCGGGCGGGCAGACGGGCTCCTTGCCTGCCTGGACACGGAGCAGGGCCGAGCGCATGCCGGGTGGTGCCGCACGAGGGGCCTGCTGGCTGGGCCTGGAGAGGGTCGAGAAGGGGGCCCGGAAGTCTCCTGGCCACAAAGCCTGCTGGGAGCCGGAGGCAGCCACTGGCAAGCGGGCGGCCGGGCCGCAGCGCGCACTGCTCAGCCCTGCCGGTGCTCCTCGGCCTGCAGAGGGCGCGGGCGCTGCAGGGGGCTTTGGGCGCCTTCCGTCCGGGGAGCCTCAAGCAACGGCGCAGGGCTCGGCAGTCCTCGAGGCCCCCACCGCTCCCGTGGCAGGGAGTTCCGCGGGCCGGCCGGCCGGCCGGCCGGGCGGGGAGTGGCGCCTGTCCTGGGCGCTCCCGGGCCGCGTCTCTGCGCCCCCCTCGCCCGGGCCGCTGCCCGGCCCAGCGCGGACATTCCCCGTCGCAGCCTCCGCCGCCCCGCGCCCAGTGGCGGGGAGTCCCGCAGGCAGGCAGGCAGGCAGGCAGGGAGGGAGGCGCCCCGCCCGCACCTGAAGAGCTGCAGCTCGGCGGCGGCCCGGGCGGCGCGCTCGAGCAGGCGGACGCCGCGCTGCACCTTGCGCTGCACGGCGACCCCGGAGGGCTCCGCGCCCGCCTCCGCCTCCTCCAGCAGGCGCCAGCCGCCCTCCAGCAGCTCCGCCGGCCGCAGCGCGCGCTCCTCCGCCTCCTCCGCCATCGCCGCCGGAAGCGCGTCGGGAGGGCAGCCGGCGCGCCGGAAGTGCGGAGGCGCCGCCCGAGGCCCCGCCCTCCGCCCGCCTGCAGCGCGGGGCCGGGCCGGCGCTGCGCCGGGCCCTCGCTGGGGCTCCGCCTGGAGGGCGCCTGGGCAGGACCGGGGCGCGGGGGCAGGCAGAGGAAGTTCTGCGCGGGCGCGGGCGGGTCTGCGGAACTCCCTGCCACCGGACGCGCGAGGCACGGGGCGTTTCTGGAGGAAAGTCCGTCGCGGCACGAGCCCCGCGTGCCTGCAGCCTCCCGGGCCAGGCCTGCCGTGCTGGCGCCCTGGCCTTTGGGGGCCGCTGAGAGGAGGCTGGCCCGGACCCCGCGGGGCTGTTCCCGCGCCCGGTCCGAGGCAGGCACACAGCCCCGCGGCACTCCCGTCCCCCGTGCTGGCTGCTCAGCCCCCTCCCGGACGAGCCGGGCTCCTGCTGAGAGGCTCCCGGCCCAGGCTGCGTCCACAGGGCACCGGTCCTGCCTCGAAGGTCAGCTGTTCGTCCAGAGCCCTGGGCAGCCTGCCGCTGCGCTCACAGCTGCCCCCGGGGTGCTCGTCCTCACATGCGTGTTTCTGCACCGTCCGCTGGCACTTCCTGCACACCACGTGGCAGCACCAGTGGCACTTGCAGTGGCACCGCTCCTCCACGCTCTCCGTGCAGGTGTTGCAGCCAGGCCCACAGCCCGCAGAAGTCTTGTGCATTGCCTCCGTGAGAGGAGTCCTGCCGAGGAGGCACAGAAGAGGCAGCACCGCTGGCTCTGCCACAAGCAAGGGCTCACCACCAATGTAGCCTGTAGCGCTTTCTCTCCACTGAACCCAGAGCAGCACAGCCGACTCCTTCCAGGCACAGGCTGACCAAGGAGGGTGAACTGTTCTCTGACAGCACACTGGGGAGAGTGAGGAAGGGCCCCCTTCCCTGCTGCAGGGTCAAAGGAGGCAACTGGGCTCCCCCAGTGGACCCCCTGCAGACTCTGCTGCTGTGGCCATTTATGGGTGTGTTACCTTTAGTAGTTTAGTGCTATTTGTGGGCAGGACGTCTACGTCAAGAAGGCAACCAGTCTGGCCCCTGCTTTCCAAGGCATGCAGGGTCTTCTCTGCAGTGGCTTTCTGCATAATCATACAGGCTCCTTACCAACCTTGCAGGCAGGAGGCCACAGCGCCTTCTTCTGGCCTAATGCTGATGACCGACTGGGCTGCACTTCAAAGCACTCAGCAGTATACTGGTGATGGAACATCCTCTTTTCACCCTCTTTGGAGGCGCAGAATAAGAGCTCAGGGTAGCATCTGCCCTTTTCTCTCCCTACTAGTACTGAGGAGAGGGGGAGGTTCCCAGGGGCGCGTGCCCAGCAGTGATGCAGGTGCGGTGCAGCAGCATCTGGACTTGCAGGAGATTGATGTGCTCCCTCTCCCCCCACTCCTGAACATGGAGGGTCTTGTGAATTACCTTTATTTACTCAAGAGCTTGAAAACTGAAGGAAGTGGACCCTGAGGTAGGAGAGGGGAAAAAGGAAAGTCTGGTGGTGAGCGGGAGAAGGTTGCTGAGTGACAGAGAACAAGGAAAGCTGCAGCCACAGCCGGGAAGGAGGAAATGGCTGCTGCAGATATGGGTAGCCAGTGGGCCTTGCAGACCACGGGCCACGCCAGAGGAAACTGGCCTGCTGCTGTGGTCTGCTTGGCTCCTGGAAGGTCTCTTCAACAGCCTTCCTGCATGAACTCACAGCAGGACTCATTCAACCATGGGAGGAGCCACTCGGTTTGTTGCAGAAGTGCCCACATGGGAGTCGCAACCAGTCGGGTAGGACAAGCATGGCCCAGTAGCAAATTCTGCTCAGCCGCCTGGCAGTGAGAGTTCCACAGCCCACTGCCAAGGAGGGTGTCCTGTACCCACCCTGCAGCTCCGGCGCAGGTGACACATGGCCCTCTGCCCTGGATCACACTTTTGTACTCTCGTCAGCAGAGCTCGGCCCACTGGTGGCCTCCTCGCTCTGATAAGGAGTAGGCTGCACCCTGCTGCTGAGCCCCAGATGCAGCAGCACACGCCCCTTGGCCGCCTTCTGCAAGCAGCACGTGGCACACGCGAGGCAGAGGGAGCACAAGAGACCCGCTGCCACCCCCGCCAGGGCAGTCGGGTAGTCCCTGCGCAGGCGACGAGGGCAGGGCCAGGCGTGTCTGTGGGTGAGCCGAGCAGTGACGTTCTTCTGCCCATCGTGGTAAGAACAGTGCGTGTCCTCCAAGTCCCACACAGTGACGGCAGCAACTCCCAGGATCACCTTCAGCCCCCTCAGCTCACAGCAACTAAAGGGATTCCCGGCAAGCGTCAAGTTGCGGAGGGTGTGGGCCAGTTTGGCAGCTGTGGCAATCTCCAGACTTCGGAGATTGTTCTGCCGAATGTCCAGCTTCTCCAGAGGGGAGCAAAGCAGGGCAGGAGGCAGACTGCGGAGCTGGTTTTGGGACAGGTCCACTGACTTCAGCGCCCCCAGGCAAGGCAGGTTCAGGTCTGAGATCCTCATCTGGTTTCCTTTTAAGAAGAGCATCTGCAGGGAAGACTCCAAGCCCTCTAGGGCCCCTTCTGGAATGACAAGACCCTCGTTCTCAGACAGGTCCAGAGAGCTCAAGGCAGTGTGGCTGAACAGGTAGCTGTGCATGATGGCAAGCTGGTTTCCACGCAAGCTGAGGTGCCTCAACTGTGGCGCACGATGGAAGGCAGTGCAGCTGCTGCCTTCCCCAGAAGGGCCCTCCCTCTTGGAGGAGGGTGGGGCTCTGCACAGCTGGATGTAATTGCGACTGAGGTCCACTGACTCTAGATGGGGCATCAGAGCAAAGAAGCAGCGCGGCAAGGAGTGGAGCAGGTTCCCTTGGAGATCCAGCTTCTTCACGGACAGCACCTCTGCAGGCTCCCTTCCGCTGGCGGCATGACCTGGCCAGTGGCAGCGGGTGGGCTGCTCCACCTCCATGCCCCGGATGCAGTTCGTGGCCAGGCTGAGGGTGTGGAGAGAATTCAGGGTGTGAAGAAAGGAGACTGGAAATGCACTCAGCTGGTTGCTGCTCAGGTCCAAGACCAGGATCTGTGCTAGGCCAAGGGTGGCATCCCAGAAGCTCTGGCCCACGCTGAGTCCTGCCTGCCTGGAGGACCAGGGAGCAAGGTCCTCTGTCCGAGTGGCATTGGCTGCCAAGTGGGCAATGGCATTGTGTGAGAGGTTGAGGTACAGGAGCCGGTTTCTTCTGGGGAGGAGAGGCAAGGAGGTCAGTCGATTGTGGCTCAGGTCCAGCACTTGCAGCTGATAGACCCCCCTCACTTCCCCTCTTGCCACAAAGGACTCCAGTGCATTGTGGCTCAGGTTCAGAACCTGAACTTGTGGCAGGTGGAAGCCTGAGATGCACCGAAGGAAATTCATGGCCAGATCCAGCACCCGCAGGGCCTTTAGGGCATCCAAAGAGCCTTCCTCTATTGCTGCAATGTGGTTGTTCTTCAGGTTGATCTCTCGCACCGTGAGCACGCCTCGGAAGATGCCCCTAGACAGCTGGGTCACCTGGTTCCAGGAGAGGTCTAGCTCCTGCAAGGAAGGGAGGTAACCCAGGTACGATGCAGCCATATTGCTGTCCAGGTGGTTCCCAGAGAGGTCCAGGGCCTCCAAGCTCCCCAGGGAAAGGAAGGCCTTTCCATTGGCAGTGTGGTTCCAATGGAGGCGATTTGCGGCCAGGCTCAGGGTGCGCAGGTGCACCAGGGGCGCCAGTGCTTGCGCCGACACGGCTTGCAGCCAGTTGGAGGACAGATCCAGGTGCTGCAGGAGCTCCAGGCCAGCTGTGTCCCCATCCGCCAGGCTTGTGATGGAGTTGAGTGCCAGATCGAGCTGCTGGACGTCACGGCCAAGGCCCTGAGGGAAGGCAGGCAAGCGTCGGCCTCGGCAGGATATGCGGAGGGGGGTCTGGAGAGGGAAAACACCAAGCCTGAGTGCTTCTCACAGCTGCCGCGAGAGCCAAGTCACACGCACATCCTTCCCCCACCACCCCCGTTCCCCAGAGCTCTTGAGACTTCGGGCCCTCAAGCAGCTCCCGACAACCCAACTGGGCAGGCCATCTTAGGGGTGTCACTGGGGCGACGGGCACCCCGTAAGGGTTGTGGGCGTTCAGAATTTGCTGCTGAGAGCTTCAGACTTGCTGTGGATTTTCAAACACGGCTGCCAATGGCTTCAAAATGGCTGTCCCCATTCAAAATGGCCACCGCAGTTCCGCAAGTAGCTCCAGAGTGGCTGGAGATGGCCGAGAACGGAATGGGTGGCAGGATGTGAGCAGCAGGGGACACTGCAGTTAACAAAATCCCTCTTTGTGTTAATTCAGTGCTGCCCTGCTGTGGGTGGCAATGTTGGTGGGTTGTGAAACTGAGAAGCTGACAGCAGGCAAGAAAACTGTATTGAGCCCTATGGAAAGTGAAACAGCCACACGTGCATGTTTACTCACGAGCAGACAACCGTGCCTCAGCCTACTTGAGTGACCACGATGACACCCAAAGGGTCCCAGTCCACTTGTTCTTGATCTGGACTGCTACCTCCCGGCATACTCGAGGAGGTTTCTGGGGTGGGGTGGGGTGGGAATCATGAAGCCAGTAAGTCTATCAAGGGTGACTATGGATGGCGCCTCCTTGCCCCAGAGCAGCATCCTGCACCTTCCAGGCCAACTACAGTTTTGGTGTGTCCTGAGTGGGTCATTGCAACACTCACCAGCCTCACCCTCCACCCAGCCTGCGCATCCATCAATCCCCTGACCAACCCAGCTAATTGGCAGGGCAGGTGGTCGCTGGGCACAGCATGCGTGCCAGGTGGGTGATTGCCACTTGCCTCAGCAGGGGGAAGCACCAGGAGGGAGAGGCCTGGAAAGCAGAAAGCTGCACCTGGCAGAGGAGACCCAAGCAGGAGGCCCACCCGCACCCCAAAGTCATTTCTTACCTTCTCGCATGGCCTTGGCCCCTCCACATTGTCCAGCTGGCCTTTCAGGAGCGCGGGGAGCAGCCAGAGGAGGAGTAGGCCCCCTCCCTGGGAGGGGCAGAAGTGTCTCCTCCAAGCCATGGCTGCTTGGTCACCAGCAGTCCCAAGCTGGCTGTGGTCTGCCCAGACCAAGGCAGAGGAAGAAAAGGGCTGGTGCATAAATAGCCACCCCTCCCCTGGTCTGGTGGGAGAAGATAACGTGCAGGCAGGAAACCAAAGCGAGCCTGAAGCCAGACTCCACAAGAGAGAGGAACACCGGGGGGGGGGGGGAGAAGAGACCCACGTCTGGGCTGTTTCCAAGCCGGTATTCAGCCCAGAAGGGAAGGATGCCCAGGAGGTTAGGAAGGGCCCAGGTTTCCTCTGGAGCTATCGAGGTTAGAAAGCCTGTTCTTTGCCAGAGCACTGTGAAGGTTGCTCAGCTCAAAAGCAGGAGAAACTCTTAGGGAACCCTCTGCTGCTCAGCCTGCCGACCAGGACCTGCAGTGGCTCCGGTGCAGCCTCCCTAGGCCTCTCCCTTCCCCATTGGAGGGGTGGTCCATAACAGGAGGGGCTGCCTGCAGTGCCAGAGTTTATTCTTCATCATTTATTCAGTTCCAGGAACTCAGCTGTTCTTGGCGCCAAACCGGGAGGACCTTTGCTCTGAATGTGCAGGTGGAGGGTTTAGCCTAGATGGCCCCTACTCCCTTCAGGTGCATTCCTTACCTAACAGCAGTTTTTGGCTGAAGCAGAGGGCAGTGGCAGATGCCTCGTCTTCCTGCTCCGTACAGAGAAGCGGGCCAGAAGTTGCTACTGGAGAAAGGATGTTCTCTGAGCACGTTCTCTGATCTTGGAAGCGACAGGGCCTGATGCGACAGCAGTTGTTGTAGAGGCCTCCACCCCGCAGCCCCCTATGAGTGGCAGGTGCACCCATGGCCACTGGCACCTGCTGCAAAGCACAGCATCACCCAGAAAGAGGTGGCCGTGACGTGATGATGTCATCATCAATTGCTTCTGGAAGGTCCATCTTGGGCTAAGTGGACACGGGGCAGGCAGGAGGGTTGGCAAGCACAGAAGCGCCACTCGCCATGCCGGCCTCCTATGGCTGACCCAGCAAGAGAGCTCTTGAAGTGCCTGGCTGAAGCGACCCAACTGCCCCAGGGCTGGCTCCGTCTCTGAGAGACTGCAAGTTCCAGGTGAGAGACTCGCTTGCCTGAAATGAAGAGGAGGATGAGCCTCTTTGTGGGCACCTGACTGCCGTCAAAGGGTCCAGGAGGCTCCTTGGCCAACCCAGCCAGACTGTGCCTTCTAACTAGCCAGGCACAGGGGATGCTCTGAAAAAGCAGCCCCCTTATGCTTGGCTTCAAGGCCCTCCGTTGCTCCCTGTGGTGCCCCATTTAGACTACAAACTCTCATGCTGGGGGGGGGGGTGTTATTGAATGGCAGTTTCTAAATAGTTATCCGTCGTAGCTGGGAACTCCACCTCCCGGAGAGCAATACACAGGCATGCTGCACCACCCCGTAGGCATGTCCCAGCCTTAGACATTACAAAGCGACTCGAGTCAAGGGAGAAGCTGTTCCCTGACCTATGCAGACAAAGCCCGTAATTCATACATGAATTTTGGACCAAGTCAAGGCAATTCAGCCATCGCTGAATGAAACCAGAATTTCAGCACACAACAAACTGCTAACTGGTCACATTCCTTTGGACATGATCGAAGGAACATGCAAAGGGCCACGTTCACTCATACTCTGCTGGAATACAACGGTTAGTGTGGCCCATGAGCAGGAAGAAGACTTGAGTTACTGAGACAACAGCTACAGCAGGCAGTGAGCATCAGATGCAACTGGTCACCAGAACACAGCAGAAGCCCTAGCAAAGGTCTGACTGTGGCCTGGCACTCGTGCCACCAATGCAACTGCAGTGAGCCAGTTGGCAACTAGATGGCAGCACCGAGTCAGGAAACCTTTTCAGCAACCATGTTCATGGGAAAAGGAAGTCCTGGCTAAAGGGGCAACTTGCAAGCAATGTGTCTCACTTGCAGAATTTCAGGAGGGGGAAAGCAGAGCAACGGTCTGTATTCCTCCTATGATCTCTGCAGGCTCCCTTGTAAATCCTGAGAAACAAAAAAGAATCCACCAAACTGCTTGTTCTTTAAAAGCTGCAATAAATTAAGCCAGCAGCAGCTCCTCACCCCTGCCCTTTGGCCTTCCAGGGTCCTTTTCACTCTGCTGTCAGCCCAGGCACAGGGGGTCCCTCCGCACCTTGCCAAGGTGCCTCGCCTCTTGCCGCACCCCAGAGATCAGCCGCAAGGGAAAGACCCAGACAGTCTCTGCCTTCACTCCAAAACGGTCTACCAGAAGTCCCAGGCATTGTGAAAGCAGGATCCCTGCAAAGACGCAAGCACCCCCACCCCCCTTGAACCCCCAAGTTTTAATTGGGCCTTTGACTGGAGATGTTCTGAACACAGCAGAAGAGTGGAGTCCAGTGGAGTCAGAAAAGTTTTATTGGCAAGAAAAATACTGACAGTTTATGTAAACTTACATCCCATTTTATATACATTATGTATATTTTATGTACAGATTATGTTGCGAGTAGAGATGTTGGCAAGAGAGTCGCCTCAGGGCACTGCTGTCTGGCTCACCCCCCAGCCCAGCAGGTGGCTGCTGCCCTGGACCTGCAGCTCTGGGGCTCTTCTGCAGGCTTGAGACTTGCACCAGGAGATCGCGAAGCCAATGGCCAAACCAACAGTAGCAAGAAGCCACAGCGGGCTGGCCGGCCAGCTGGCCTCCTGAAAGCTGGAAGAGGCACAAGAGGCAAGCAAGGGGGCCATGGCTGGAGGAGCAGAAGCTCTTGCATGTCTGCCAGTGGGCTGGGGAAAAACATGGCAGGCTTGAATTGCTACTGCCAAAGGGTGGTCCAGCCAGGCACCTCTTTCTGGAGGCTGGCAGGCAGAGATTCTCAGGTGGAAGCCACCGGCACTGGCTGGCTGGCTGGCTGCCTCCGCTACAAGCTGCAGATGAGCCAGCGTGCACAGACACACGCGGCTGGAAGGCACTCGGTCCAGGCCACCTGCTTGGGAACAAACTCCACATAGCCAAGGCACTGGGCTGCAGCATCCTCATGGAGCTCCAGTGCTACTGACAGAGTCAACTGGCCACAAACTGCATCTCAACAAGCAGCTCCTCAAGGGCCTTCTGCCTCTGGGATGCCCCACACCACCCCTGACTGCTAAAGGCAACCCGCCAGAGCAGTGGGCACTTCCACACCCCCAGACAGGTAATGTGGGTGCAAGAGCAGGGGAAGAGCCTGCAGGTCCCCGACCCATTCGGAGTGGCCTCCAAGGAGAGGGAGTGAGGGCGCAGAGGGCGCGTCTGCTGGGGCAGCCCTTGGCGAGTTATGCCCGAGAGACTTTCTAGTTCCCACCAACCACGCATTGCAAAGGGCCTTCTACCATCATGGGGCTTTTGCAACATTTTCCCCTTGCCAGCAGGTGTCCCAGCGCTCATGGATGCCACCATGCATGGCCGCCACAGCACTACTCTTGAGCTGCAGCCTCACTACCTGAAGAACCCCTCTCCTGCAGGGCTGTGTATCCTTCTGTTAAGCAGGCACAGGTCACTGCGCTGAGAGAGGGCAGGCCCCTGCTTGCACCCCTCCATCAGGACCTGCTCCCTGACCATTCCATGCCCTTTTGCCAGCCTTCAAGGGACAGCAACCTTTGGCACAGCGCAAGAGCAACCAGCAAACTCAGGCCAAGGTGACACCCAGACAACAAGTGCTGGGGCTTGGGAGCTCTGAACAGCTGGGAAGCCCTCTCCAGTTTTACCACTCCCGTAGACCCCACAGTCCAAGCCCCAAAGGAAGCCTTTGGACTGCTCTATTTAGAGGATATTTCTGGAGACGAGCTGGTTGCCACTCAGGGTGGGGGGGAAGGCAGAAGGACACCGAATCAGGCTGCCAGCTGGAACAATAGGGATCTTGGAGGACAGGCTGCAGTCGGTGTTCTCATCCCACACTCATCAGGCAGTGGGGTAGAAGGGCCCCTGCTGAACACAACTGTAATCAGCTTTCTAGGTGGGGAACGCTTCACCCCAGAAGGACCCTCGTGACTCAGCGGTACTGAGCTGGCACCCAGTCCTGAAAAGCAAGGCGGGCTTTTTGAAGAATCAGATTTCTGGGCAGCGCCTCGTTGGGTCACCAAATGTACCTGCTCTCCTGTGACCTGCTTCCTACCACTGCTCAGGAGCACCAGCCCCTGACCGCAACTGATCAAGCATGACTGCCAAGCAGCACCCTCTCCTTCACTACACACACCGGGACACCACCCCTATCCTGCAGCAGAATTTGCTCCACTCAGCGGGGAGGAAACCCCCTGCCTTGGCCTTGCTCTCACTGGGGTGCTCAAGAGCCTGCAGGACAGAATCGCTCCCCAGCAGTCTCTCCTGCCATGAATTTTCTCGCTAGTGCAACACAGAAACAGGAAACCATCTCAGGAGGGAGCCATGAAACGGGCACCAGGGCTGTGGCGTCGAAACACTGAAAGCCAGCCCAAGAGGAGTGCCCCCTTCCCCTCCACGCCACCACCTGCCTGTCCCTCTCCCCACGAGCCCAGTGCAAACCACAGAAACGCTTCCTCTTCCTTCCTGCATTTACATCAACGCATACACATTGCTGTGGAGGCTGAACTAGACAGTTCTGGGCACCTCTTCTGCACGTGTCAAGTTCCTTTAGGAGGCGGGGGCATCTCCTAGCCTGATGGCGCCAAAGAAGGTGGTGTGTTTGCTCATGTTGATGGAGATGTCAGCATGGACCATCTTCACTGCAATCTTCTGCCTGGCCTTCAGAAGGCAGACCCCAGCCGTGTAGCAGGTGTTGAAATTGGTCTTGCCCGTCTCAATGCTCCTGGTGCACTGGAGGAAGGGCTTCTCATCCACCACTACCTCATAGCTGGCAAAGTCTGTGAAGTTGATGTAATACACCTGGTTGGAACAGGGAAAAACCTCTCATTAGGAGGGGCACAGCAGGTGCGCATCTACACATCACAAACCCCTGAGTCTCAGCAGGCACCCCCCCCCCCTTCAAACTAGTGACATGTCCCTCCCAGATGAGAGCAAATCATCTCCCTGAACCACGAGGGGCTCCCCAAGTCTCCAGGGCATGACTGGGAAACTTGAACTGACCGGGCAGATGCAAAACTCTTCTACAACAAGGCACGGGTCAGGAAATGCCTCCGCATTTCCACCACAATGCGAAGCTCAGGTCTGACTTCACCTTCAGTCGCTGGTGTCCCAGCAGATGCCCTGCCGGCATGCCCAGGCCACGTGGAGCGGATCCCACAGGAAGTGTGCCCAGAAGCGCTGGGGCTCCCTGGCTCCAGGGCATGCCTGTTTGTGCCCTTTGCCTGCTTCTGAGGAGAACCACTTTGCCAGCCCACTGAAGACCACAGAAAAGACTGGAGGAGCGAGACAGTCGTGGAAGACACCAGCAGGTCTGGAAGTCAGACTCCCAACACTCTCACACTCCTCAAAGAGTGGCAACATCGAGTAGGTGCAAAGCCTGCGAGAGTCCAGCGCCTGCCTCAGAAGCGACGCTGCAACTCGCAGATGGGGAAGTAGGCCAGACAGGGGCGACGGGCGGTGAGAAAGGCGGACACTCCCAAGGCAGAGGCCCTCTTCTTCGGGTGTCAGGCCCCACCACTGCAGCTGGCAACCATGGCTACCTTCATGCCCATCGCGTCCTCCAGCCCTGCACCCCGACATCTGCAGTGCTGACTAGCAGGCACCCCAGCATCCTGCACACGGGAAAAGGAGCGAGGCCTCAGACCGTACTCACTTCTACCTGACTATAGACGAAGTACGTGCCGTCCACCAGTACCTCCAGCTCGCCACTGCGCACGTGCAGCTTGAACACCCTCGGGTTCATCGCGATGCGGGACCAGTCACTGAGCACTCCCCCTGAAAGATCTCAGTATGAGAGAACGGCAGTCACTCAGTACCCGTCAGAATGAAACACACAGCAGCAGCACAGACACTAGCCAGCCTCATCAACCACTTCCTTCTCTCTACGCAGGCCGCCAGCAAGCAAGGCACAGCGTGCACCCAGCCCACCACTGCCTCCCCCCGCAGTCCACCAGACCCTTGAAGGGAGGAGAGCCTTCATCGGTTTTCCGGGGGGGGGGGGGCAGCAGCTTTCCTTTTCTGCCTGGCCTGCCCTTCTCCGTGAGTTGCTTTTGGGTTTCGTGGCTGCATTTCCTTTCTGTGTTTCCATTGCACTTTTCTTTCTGATTCTTTACAATTATTGCACCTTGTTCCATTTATGGCCTTTTACTGCTCCCCCCCTCCCCCCCCTGTGATTTTTAGCCTTAAGCACTCCATTTACTCATAAGAAAAAAGGCAAGATCTAAATTGCTTGGAAAAATCAGTAAGAGACAGCTGAGCACCAGGGCTGTGCGATCAGGTGGAGGAAGGGGGTGGCTGCTCCCTCAAGCTCGACCCTGCTGGGGTCCTCCTGATCAAGCTCTGATAGAGTCCAGAGCCGGACAAAATAGGAAACTCTCTCCTCAAGCTGCAAAAATACATGTCCAGGACAACGCAGGTCCCCAAGGCCCAGAGAAAAGATGACCTCCTCTTCACTGTGCAGAAATGAAGAAGTGCCACCTGCAGAAGCAGCAAAGAGGAGGAGTCTATTTGTGGGGGGGGGGGCTGGGCAGACAGAGAGGGAAGCAAAGATGCCATCTTTGGGGAGGGGGAGATTGATTCTAGAAAGACGATCAGCCACACACTCAACGTGCACTGCAAGGGCCAGCAGGGCCAGACCACAGCCAATGTCTTCTGCATTGGGTTAGGGTTAGGTGGTGGTGTAGAGAGGAGGGGTTTAGATTCGTTAGGCACTGGGGAACGTTTTGGGACAAGCGGGGCCTGTACAAGAGGGACGGGCTCCACTTGAACCAGAATGGAACCAGACTGCTGGCGCATAACATTAAAAAGGTGGCAGAGCAGCTTTTAAACTGATCCCTGGGGGAAGGCTGACAGGAGCCAAGGGGCATCCGGTTCGGGACTCCTCATCCCTATGGGATGAGGATGGGGAGGTTAGAGAACAACAAGACAAAGGCAGAGTAGGAGAAGAAATTGGGAAAGGTAGCGTGATGGGATGTGATAGACCGTTTGGCACAATGAGAGGATTCGGGGACAAAGGAGCGAATAAGCAGCCCATCCTGGGGCATTCCGTGTACAAATGCTTTTATGCGAATGCCTGAAGTCTCCGAGCAAAGATGGGAGAACTGGAATGTCTGGTGACAAGGGAAAACATTGACATAGTGGGCATAACGGAAACCTGGTGGAATGCGGAGAATCAGTGGGATACCGCAATCCCGGGCGATAAACCCTACAGGACGGACAGGCAGGGGCGAGTTGGAGGTGTGGTGGCCGTTTATGTTAAGGAAGGGATAGAATCCAGCAAAGTAGAGATTGAAGGTAGGTCCGACTCCACCGTAGAATCTTTGTGGGTTAAATTACCAGGCTTGTGCAGCGATGTAATACTGGGGGCGTGCTATCGTCCTCCAGACCAGAAATTGGATGGGGACCTTGAAATGAGGAAACAGATCAGGGAGGTGACAAGGAGGGACAGGGTTGTAATCATGGGGGACTTCAATTATCCTCATATAGACTGGGTCAATTTGTGTTCTGGTCACGATAAGGAGACCGGATTTCTTGACGTGCTAAATGACTGTGGCTTAGAGCAGCTAGTCACGGAGGCCACCATAGGGCAGGTGACTCTGGATTTAATATTGTGCGGTACACAGGACCTGGTTAGAGATGTCAATGTTACTGAGCCACTGGGGAACAGTGATCATGCTGCGATCCGTTTTGACGTGCACGTTGGGGGAAGAATACCAGGCAAATCTCTAACAAAAACCCTTGACTTCCGAAGGGCGGACTTCCCTCAGATGAGGAGGCTGGTTGGAAGGAGGTTGAAAGGGAGGGTAAAAAGAGTCCAATCTCTCCAGAGTGCATGGAGGCTGCTTAAAACAACAGTAATAGAGGCCCAGCAGATGTGTATACTGCAAAGAAAGAAGGGCTCCACTAAATCCAGGAGGGTGCCCGCATGGCTAACGAGCCAAGTTTGAAAGGCTGTGAAGGGCAAGGAAGCTTCCTTCCGTAAATGGAAGTCTTGCCCTAATGAGGAGAATAAAAAGGAACATAAACTGTGGCAAAAGAAATGTAAGAAGGTGATATGGGAGGCCAGGCGAGACTATGAGGAAGACATGGCCAGCAGCATTAAGGGGAATAATAAAAGCTTCTTCAAATATGTTAGAAGCAGGAAACCCGCCAGAGAAGCGGTTGGCCCTCTGGATGGTGAGGGAGGGAAAGGGGAGATAAAAGGAGACTTAGAAATGGCAGAGAAATTAAATGAGTTCTTTGTATCTGTCTTCACTGCAGAAGACCTCGGGCAGATACCGCTGCCCGAACGGCCCCACCTGACCGAGGAGTTAAGTCAGATAGAGGTTAAAAGAGAAGATGTTTCAGACCTCATTGATAAATTAAAGATCAATAAGTCACCGGGCCCTGATGGC
Organism: Tiliqua scincoides; assembly: GCF_035046505.1. Lineage (NCBI taxonomy): Eukaryota > Metazoa > Chordata > Lepidosauria > Squamata > Scincidae > Tiliqua > Tiliqua scincoides. Next base: position 19,673,071 of record NC_089832.1, on the reverse strand, counting down.
ATCCACCCAAGAGTTATTAAGGAATTGAAGAATGAAGTTGCAGACCTCTTGACTAAGGTATGCAACTTGTCCCTCAAAACGGCCATGGGGCCAGAAGATTGGAGGATAGCAAATGTCACGCCTATTTTTAAAAAAGGAAAGAGGGGGGACCCGGGAAACTATAGGCCGGTCAGCCTAACATCCATACCGGGTAAGATGGTGGAATGCCTCATCAAAGATAGGATCTCAAAACACATAGACGAACAGGCCTTGCTGAGGGAGAGTCAGCATGGCTTCTGTAAGGGTAAGTCTTGCCTCACGAACCTTATAGAATTCTTTGAAAAGGTCAACAGGCGTGTGGATGCGGGAGAACCCGTGGACATTATATATCTGGACTTTCAGAAGGCATTTGACACGGTCCCTCACCAAAGGCTACTGAAAAAACTCCACAGTCAGGGAATTAGAGGACAGGTCCTCTTGTGGATTGAGAACTGGTTGGAGGCCAGGAAGCAGAGAGTGGGTGTCAATGGGCAATTTTCACAATGGAGAGAGGTGAAAAGCGGTGTGCCCCAAGGATCTGTCCTGGGACCGGTGATTTCAACCTCTTCATAAATGACCTGGAGACAGGGTTGAGCAGTGAGGTGGCTAAGTTTGCAGACAACACCAAACTTTTCCGAGTGGTGAAGACCAGAAGTGATTGTGAGGAGCTCCAGAAGGATCTCTCCAGACTGGCAGAATGGGCAGCAAAATGGCAGATGCGCTTCAATGTCAGTAAGTGTAAAGTCATGCACATTGGGGCAAAAAATCAAAACTTTAGATATAGGCTGATGGGTTCTGAGCTGTCTGTGACAGATCAGGAGAGAGATCTTGGGGTGGTGGTGGACAGGTCGATGAAAGTGTCGACCCAATGTGCGGCGGCAGTGAAGAAGGTCAATTCTATGCTTGGGATCATTAGGAAGGGTATTGAGAACAAAACGGCTAGTATTATAATGCCGTTGTACAAATCTATGGTAAGGCCACACCTGGAGTATTGTGTCCAGTTCTGGTCGCCGCATCTCAAAAAAGACATAGTGGAAATGGAAAAGGTGCAAAAGAGAGCGACTAAGATGATTACGGGGCTGGGGCACCTTCCTTATGAGGAAAGGCTACGGCATTTGGGCCTCTTCAGCCTAGAAAAGAGGTGCCTGAGGGGGGACATGATTGAGACATACAAAATTATGCAGGGGATGGACAGAGTGGTTAGGGAGATGCTCTTTACACTCTCACATAATACCAGAACTAGGGGACATCCACTAAAATTGAGTGTTGGGCGGGTTAGGACAGACAAAAGAAAATATTTCTTTACTCAGCGTGTGGTCGGTCTGTGGAACTCCTTGCCACAGGATGTGGTGATGGCGTCTAGCCTAGACACCTTTAAAAGGGGATTGGACAAGTTTCTGGAGGAAAAATCCATTATGGGGTACAAGCCATGATCTGTATGCGCAACCTCCTGATTTTAGGAATGGGTTAAGTCAGAATGCCAGATGTAGGGGAGAGCACCAGGATGAGGTCTCTTGTTATCTGGTGTGCTCCCTGGGGCATTTGGTGGGCCGCTGTGAGATACAGGAAGCTGGACTAGATGGGCCTGTGGCCTGATCCAGTGGGGCTGTTCTTATGTTCTTAACTACAATTCCCAGGAAGCCTTGCAGGTCTCTTGTTATCTGGTGTGCTCCCTGGGGCATTTGGTGGGCCACAGTGAGATACAGGAAGCTGGACTAGATGGGCCTGTGGCCTGATCCAGTGGGGCTGTTCTTATGTTCTTAACTACAATTCCCAGGAAGCCTTGCAGGTCTCTTGTTATCTGGGGTGCTCCCTGGGGCATTTGGTGGGCCGCTGTGAGATACAGGAAGCTGGACTAGATGGGCCTATGGCCTGATCCAGTGGGGCTGTTCTTATGTAATGTCAGAATCGGGCCCACTTGGACTCCTCCCAAGTGGGGGTGAGGCAGGTGCTCCCCCATGATTTTTCCAGAGATCAAGATGATCGAGGAAAATAAAAACAACACTGGTTTCTTGTAGAAAAACCTGCTGCCTTTTGATCCCAGGAAGGGACTATCCAAGCCGATCCTAACGGTGGATAAAGATTTGGGGACCCAGACCCCGTAATCCACTGCTAAAAACATCCATGGAAAGGGTGCACACAAGGAGTCAGTCAGCACAAGCAAGTCAACCGCAAGCCCACAGGAGCAGGGGCAACTGCGACCCTTTCGAAAATGGGGCATCCAGAGAGGACGACTCCAGATGTGGGGCTGACACTGCGTTCCCACTGGCCGAGACTGTGAAGGAGGGAGTGCCAAGCAGGGGTCTCCACCGAGAACTGCACTGCGTGAGTCAGGACCCCTCACCCCACACCGCACTTCAGATGACCTCTGCCCCCCCCCACTTTCTGGGACCCCAACTGACTCCAGGCAAGAGCCCAGAACATCTCCAAGCCTGACCGTGGGGCGGAGGAGATTGTGGGACTCCTGCCTCCCTTGCACAGACGGGAGGATCCAGCCAGGCAACTTGGATACAGCAGTGAGGACAGGCAGAAGGAAGACGGGGCCATCGCCTCCCCACCAAGGCTGCAGAGCTCAGCGTCCCTGTGACCAAGACAGGGCAAGGAGCACCACACGGATCTGCGGAATCCCAGAGGAACCCAAGAGAAAGATCTGTTTGTCAATGCCAGGCAGCAGACCAGAGTCTCAGCCACTTTATGGGACGCCCACTTGGGGGATCATGTCGTGGCCAAGCCAAGCCAGAGCCAGCCAAGCTGCCTGATGGGCCAGGAAGCGCCAAAGAAGCTACCAGGAAAGGCCAGCGACAAATATCCGGTTTGAAGCTTGAAAGGGGGAGCGAGGGAAGCCCTTCCAGAGAGCTGGCGTGGTGGTGACGAGGCCGAGCTGCACATCTCGCCTCTCTCCCTGAAGGGGGCACAAGCAAGGCCTCAGGCTCTCCTTCTCCGCCTCACTCTCCCCCACTTGTGAAATGGGGAGGACACACCGACCCTCCTTATGGGGCTGTTGCAAGGGCAACCACAACAGTATGCGTGAAGTGTGAGGCGAGCTCAGAAGGAGCCTGGCAAGTGGAAGTGGGGAGGAAGCATGTGCCAAAGGGGAGCTGCAGCGCGAGATCTGGGGCACCAGAGTGGCCCTTAGAGGTGGACAGCTATGGGGGAAAGGGTCAGGCTGGTCTAACACGGCAACCAGTCCCAGCTGCAAGGGAGGTGTGCCTGAGCCACATCTAGCTTGGGAAGCCATTTACTGAGGGGGCCGCAGCAGAGCAGCGCTTGGCCTTCCAGGGTGGGGAACCTGAAAGGGGCAGTTTTCAGCAGCCATCACTTGAAATTCTTACCATTCTTCACTTGAATTGCTGATCCCTGTCCCTGGAGGTGGACGACAGCTGGCTGCAAAGCAGAACACAACAGAGGGGAACTCAGCATGCTGGAAGAACTGCCTTGGCCAGACGCAGGGAGCAGGTGGACCTTTGGGGGGGTCAGTCTGAGAGACTCCAGCAGAGGACACCAGGACCAGACCTGGGTGGTTCATCTGGGCCAAGCCCTCAGCACATCGAGGAAGACTCAGATGGAGGAAGAGCGGGGGCTCAGATCACGGAGGATGCAAGTACTCACTGCAGGGCTGGAAGCAGACCCTTTTCTTATGTATAGCTAGTGGGGGAGGGGTGAGCATCCTTGACGGAACTGGGGATTCAGGAAGTTAAGCAACAGAGAATGTTCCCCTCCCACTGCGGTACTTCAGTAAAGGAGTTCCTGCAAGTAGGGAGCGTGTTTCGGGAGCTGCACACTTGTGCAGCTAGTGCAGCTCAGCCCTGAGCATCTTTGGCACAAAGTGTGGAAAGGCCTCTCAAACGCAGCTCCTGAGGGTGCCCCTTTTCCTGCTTCTGCTAGTTAAGCAAGCAGCAAGGCAAGTCATGTCACCCAAAGGCACCTTGGGGTTCCTAAAAAGGCATGTTGAGAAATGCAGCCTGTTCCAAGTGAACACAACACAAGAACTAAGAGCCGAGATTCAGAGGTGCCAACCAACCTGTGCGTCCCTGCTGGGTGCTGTGGATTTGTCTGTTGTGCCTGCAAAACAGAGCATTCCACATGTCAGAGTTCAGTATGGTTGTGTAGAACCAGTCATGCCTCACAGTGCTAGGATTTCAGACGTCTGGGAACAGCCAAGAGTACCTGAGCCCTGTGACGGCTAACACCCCTCCCCACATGCAGGGGAAGAGCTGACTCACATTTCACACGGATGCATCAAACATCCACAAGGGTTGTCCAAGTGGTTCTCATTAAGACAAACACAACTACAGTCCCATCTGGAAGTGAAACTTGGTTACAAATTGGTCCCCAGGATGGTAATTTTAAAAACCCACAAAAACCCCGGCTGTTCACACTTGTGGGCTTGCAGACACACACAGCCTGCCCGTCCAGCACATCCCTTTTGCAGAGGACTTGGCCCAAGAACTCCTTGGGAGTTCTCTCTCATCTGCTGAAGAAAGGAAACAATTGAGGTGCTGGACGACTCCTATTCCTGCAGAGGGATGTGTCTGGCTTCCCTGCCTCAAGGCTTTCTTGTGCCTTTATTCTCAGGCTTCCCCCAGCCTGCAGGTTGTCCCACGTGCAAAAAGTGGGCTTCGGCTTCACGTGATTTGGCAGACTTTGGGCCCAGCTTCCACGGCAGCAACACACCCCACTGTGACCATCGAGAGGTGGAACCCGGAGGCGACTGACGCCTGGCCCTGCTTGGAGAACCCAATTAATGAGACAGTATTTTCTGCAACCCTGTGCTGGGACTGCTGCCTGCTGTGGGCTCCTGGCAAGAAAAAGGCTCTCTGCGTGCGGAGAATCTCCACCTACACTCTCCCACTGCTGGTTCTGGGACGCCACTTCCATTGTGCCAACAGCAGTCTCTACTCTCTCAGGCCCTTTGGCCACACCTTCCTTCCCAGCTGAAGGCTGCTCTGCCTTTGGGGAGACAGGCCACACCAGCACCGCTGTGCTTGGGCAGAGAGGCACTTTCAGGTGGCGGCAACCGGCCCTTTCCTCCCGTATCCTTCAGGGACAGGAAGCCACTCTGCGTATTAAGCCACGTCAGCTGCTTTGTCACCTTTCGGTTGTGGCTGAAAAGTGAACTATGAATATTCGTCATCATCTCAGGGGTTAAAAAGCCCACGTCAGCTGAGCCCGAAGAATAACCAGCCGTGGAGCCCAATGACATCTCCGAGATCTCACGCTCAGCACCAGCCGCGTCAGTCGGGCCTGCTCACAAAGCAGCAAAGGGAAGCCACTTGGCTCTGTCCCGCCCAGCCAGGCAGGCACACTCATCGGGAGCCAGGACCAGGCTTGGCTCCCTGCTGAGCATTATCAGCTCCGGGCAAGTGAGGCCTGCTGCTCTGCAACTGAAACAGCCCCCGGGTCTCCGGCACTCTTTCCCAGTGAGCGATGTGCACGACTTCAGTGCACAGACAGGAAGGACTCCGAGTGAACTGTGGCAAGCGCCCTTTAACTGGGGGTGGGGGGGGCTCTGCTCCACCTTCGCACAAGGAGGCTGCACACGCGGCCCTGCTCCAGGCAGGCTTCTTACCCTGCAGGGCACTTACCAGAAGGCCCCTGCAGTCCAGCAGGTCCCTGGGGGCCGGGGGGTCCAGGCGGGCCAGGAGGTCCCATCACTGTGGTGCCTGGAATGCCAGGGATTCCTGGGATTCCTGGGGGGCCTTGAGGCCCAGGAGGGCCTGGTGGTCCCTGGGGCCCGGTGGGTCCTGGAGGGCCCACTTTCTTGCCTGAGAAAAAAGAGAAAGCAGACAAAAACATTGTCGCCACCATCACTTCTGAACAGAGAAGAACGAGTGTCCCCCTCCTCCTCCCCCACCTGTGAGCAGCGAGAGCTAAGACTCCGCCCAGAGTCTCGGTCCAGGAGCAAGTGTGCACACCAGACCCAGCTGGAGCTGAGAGGTACACAAGCTCAGGTTTCACTGCTGACAGGGGGCAGGGGTCCGAGGCTCCCCTGCCCCCATTCAGCCGAGGCTGGCTGGCGGGGCAGCCAGGGGTGCCCGAGGGGAGGCACCAAGAGCGGTGCAGCGCTGGCAGACAGACAACTGCCGAGCGTGTGACTTGCCAAGGAATTCCAGGCAGGACGCAAGACAGGGGCTTTGTAGCTGTGCCTGCCTCGCTCAGCACGCGGGCCCCGGCAGATCTGCACTGGCCCCTGGCCAAGCCTCGCTCCTGCCTCTGTGCGCTCCCCCCCAGACAGATGTGCACCCAGCGAAGAACACTCTCACCTTCAGCCACATTCCACATCTTACAAACACTTCCCCTGCGGCGGTTTTTGTGAACTCTCCTCCTCCATCCAGACACGCCTCACTCAGGGATTAAGTGCACACCAAAGACAGGTGTTGAGAGACTCCCCTGCCCCTCCCCCACGGAGGATCCCGAAGGAAACCAGGTTCACAGCTGTTTGGCTCCTCCTGCCCCCAGGGCCTCAGCTAAGTCTCCATAAGCTGCTCCTTCAGGTGCAGCCCCACAATCTGCAGCCCTCCAGCTTGTGCAGGCAGGGCCTGGTGCCCTCCTCCTCCTCGCTTCCCTTCCAAGCCATGCTTCTCCTCGCAGAGCTGAGAGGCTCTCCCCCCACTCCATCCACCTCTGCAGCCATGTGAACAAGCAGGCCACCATCACGGGCATGGCCCGGCTTCCTGAGAGCCCTTCCCCAACTGAATGACGGAGAGGGCACAGGGCAGCAACCCTAACCCTCACCTGAATCATCCCATGCCACTAACATGCCTCTTGGGGCTATGGAAAAGCAGTGCTACAGTCTGGGTACCACCACTAAAGAGCTGCCATCCTCCGAGGAGGCCACAGGCCTCCCCTCCGAGAACAGGGCACCCAGAGAAGAGCCCCCACAGGCAACGTCCACTGTGGGGCAGAGGAGGGCTTGGCCCAGGAGGCAGGTGACCAAGCGGCCTGTGGGATGCAGGATGCAGCCCAGGGAAGTGGAGCAAGGAGGGGCCAGCATGCCATCAACAATTCTTTCTATCCAGCTGCCAATTGGTTTAGCAATTCTAATGCAAATCCTTGTCTGCCTGGGGATAGAGAGATGCCATCAGCTCACAATGACTTACCTTTTTTCTTTTTAGAAGAACTTGTGCCTGCAAGGAGAAATGGAACAGTTTTAGCCACCTGAAGCTAAAGGAAACACCAGCACACACCAGATGGATGGAGAGCGCAGTTTTCATGGGCTGGGGCTCCCAGTGGCAATTACAGAAACAGAAGGGGGGTCTGGAAAAGACATTCAGTTCCATTCGCTTACACCAAGAACAGGGTACAAGGAACACCAAAGAAGGAGGTCCGGAAATTTCCTGGGATCTCACTCAGTCTCCTTGTCTGCACGGGATGCTGGGGGCACCACTGAGGGTGTGCAGCTGCAACTACTGCTGTAAGGACACGCCGGGCCAAGTGTGCATTTCTTGACACAGTGTAAGATCTGGGAAGAAACTGGCCTGCTACAGTGGCTCTTTGGCTTGTGAAGCCACTTGCCATGAAGGAGTGCACAGGAGCTCAGGGACACAGCTGCGGGGCTACAGCTGCTGCAAAAGTAGGACTGGGGGCACAAAGGACACTTCCATTCCAGTGTGAGCCTCAATACGATGATGCTCGTCTTCTATAATTATTTACTCTATTTAAAAGATTTTAGAGAGACTTTGGCGTGTGTTTGGTTTTCCATATTACTGTATCTAGCTGCTGATGCCACAGGTAGGTAGACCTGGGTTCAGTAGATTTGGACCCCAAAGTTTACTCCAGCCGTTGCCATCCTCCCCCCACTGTTTTGCCTTTGGGGAGGAGATCAAAAGAAACTTTGCTCCCCCTGACAGAATTTCTCACAGAGGCCCTGGGTCAGGGAAATCTCACAGAGATCATTGCCGCAAGCCAAGGGCTTCTTGTGCTGAAGCTGCTGTGGGAGAGCCAGGAGGACTCTGGTGTCCAGGCTGCAACAGCAGAAGCAGCAACATGGCAGATCCAGCTGGACGTCCAAGCATGGGCAAATGCACCCAGCGCCACTTGCACAGAAGAACCGCCTTCCCTTACTTGGCTGGATGATCTGCAGAAGAGAAGGCACCCTGCAGCAGCCTGTAGGGAGGCCTCGAGATCGTGAGCCAAGAGAGGACTGGAAAGGGGGTTGGGTGTGGGAGGAGCGGTCCGGAACAGGCCAGGCAGCTCCACCACCACAGGAATCACTCTTTGTCGTTGGGGGGGAGGTGAAATTTAGAGGGCACCTCCATAGCCTTCCAGGCCTTCCGTGTTCTATATTCAAGATGCAGAGACTACAGCGGAGATCGGTTGCCAGCGAGAGAGAGCCCCAGAGAGCAGTGAAAGCAAGCTGGAAGAAGAGCAGGAAGACGGCCAGACACGCCCCCCAACACCCCCACACTGCTGCAGACTCGAGTCCAGAAGGCCATCCAGGCCAGGAGTGCGCATGTCACACACACACCCCAGATGCAGGTCACCCCCCATCACACTCCACAGAATTATAAACAGAGTGAAAGTACAAATAGCTGTGGTGAGCCAAGCGCACTGGGGGCGGATGGAACTGATTGCCTTCAAAGACCGGCGGGAGGAACGAGAACCAGATGGGGGGCAGGGCCCACAGAGCACAGCTGCCTGCTCTCTCCAAGCCCAGTCGACTCACGGCCGGCACGAGGGGCTCCGTCCTCCAACCGTCACTGGCAAAGAAAGGAAGCCCCCAATGGTGTGGCAGCAGGGGAGTCACTGGCCTCAACTCTCCATGCCATGAGGCGGTGTGTCCTGGCAGGGTGCAGTCCCAGCCCTCGGTATCTAGGCTCGGGTGGGACACATTTGCTCCCCAAGCTGCTGCAGAGGACCCCCCCCATGACTCCTCTCACTTAAAAATGTAACTTTTTGAAAGAGAGAGAGAATGAGAATGAATCTAGGCTGTGAAATACGTACAAGAGTAAGGAAAGACAGAAACTGCACTCCTGGGGATACTACCTTAGGACTGGAGGAATACAGAATGGAAGGCCAGGGTGCTGCCCCGACGGGCATACAATTTAGACAGACGCAACGGAAACTGAAGCCAGGTGGGCAGATGCCAGGTTATGCCGACTGCACTGTGGCTGCAAGTTGGCCAAGAGATGAGGGGGTCCTGCCAGAGATGGGTGCAGAGGCGAGAGTCAGAGAAGAGGCAGTGTGCAGATGATTGGGGGGGATGCCAGGTTGCAAGGGAAGGAGGAGCAGGAGATCCCAGGGTGACTGGGGGTCAGGGAGCAGGTCTCCGGCAGGAGTCGGCGCGATAGGAGAGCTGAGCAGCAGGGGGAGGAGACTGCTGCAAGGACAAGCTGCCTGAGAGCGGAAGGGAGTCAGCAAGGGACTGAGGGGGTGGGAGCGCCTCTGAGCGAAGGAGGACTCCTTCACAATTTAGCATAGAACGGTTGAGTGGGCCTCCTGTGCAGCCAAGGGGTTGCGGTGCCAGCCATCCGGGGATCCATCTCTTTCTTTAGGATTCCAGGGGGCACAGGGTGGGGAAAAGAGTTCCTTTCTGCCCACATTCGGCATGTAAAGCCAAGGGGTGGGGTTTCTGCTAGAGTGGGGGTGGGGAGTTTTGCCTGCTGCTTTGCCAGAGGTTTTCTTCAGAGGGCTGCCAGGCAAGCCAGAGGCCTCCAGAGCCCGGTATGCCATTCCTGTAGCCCCAATCCTGGCAGGACGCCAGACTCTAAGGGATCTGCCTCCGTTCCCACTGGAAGGGGACATTCCCAGGGACCAGACATTTGTTGCCCTCTTTTACCAGCTGGCACAGCCTTCCGTCCGAAGAAGGGTGCACACATTTTAGCACCCCAGAGTGCACGCAAGCCGATTCATTTCCTGCCCAGGCGGGGCTTTCGGCAAAACCACATCATCAAGAAGGCACCAGCACACTTGCGAGGACCAGTGCCTGGAGGGGGCAGAGGGAAGGTGCTCGAGAAGGGAAAAGGAGTTGCCCTTGACAGGAAGCACAGCCAGGACAGCACCTGGGGAGGGGATTAGAGGGTGGTGGCCAGCCTATCGCTTTCCCCCTCCATCCCACACACAGCTGTCCCGGGGCTACTTCTGTGAGCGACAGCAGCAGTGCACGGCTGCCAGGCAGAGCCAGGCATTGTGGGCAGGCGCCACTGGGGGTGAAAGAACTCCAGAGGCTGGCAAAGGAAATTCTCACAACTGCCCTGAAGGTGCAAGTGGGGGGGGGGGGCGACGACTCAAAGGCTCTCCAAAAGCTGTCCCAGGGAAGGGCCCCCCTCCCCCAGGAGGCCACTGTCACAGCAGCGCCTTCCAAGGGATGAAGTCATTGCTTATGAAACACATTTGTTTCTGGGGAATGTTGCTGCAGTGCCTCGGTGGAGCAGTGTGAGCTCAGAGGTGGGGAGTGAAGCCGGGAGAGGAGAGACTACAAAGGGAGCTGAGCCAGGGATGCAAACCAGATCCCCCCCCCCCTTTTCCAGCAGGACCACAGCTGGGCAGAAGGCGAGTCCATCCATCCAGCCACCCACCAGGGCAAGAAAGGGAGCCTGAATGCCCAGCCCTGCCCCACCGGCAGGGACCACAAAGCCCCTCCTCCTTGGGCTCCTGCCTCCAAGGCTCGCTCTGCAGTCTAGGCAGGACTGGGGGGGGGAAACATTCTCTAAAGAGATGGCCCCGCTCTTGGCCCTCTGGTTACTTCCCCGGAACTTGACCGAAGCCAGCACAGAAAGGCAGAGACTGCCAACCCCCCCCCCCACAAGCAGCACCTTCCATCGCTTGGGAGGGCAGGCAGCCCCCCTTGCCATGAAAACTGGGGTGCCCCTATTTCCGCCCATTAATGCTGGTGGGTCTGGAGCCTCCCTTTCCCCACTTCCATCTGAGCCAAGGGAGGGAGCTGTGACCCTGATCCAGACCAGAGGGAGGTTTCACTCCAGAGCTCAAGCCAGAACATCTCAAGCGAGAAGCAGATGGTTTCTGGGCATGAGAAAAGTGCTTTCAAAGACACACAGAGTTGCCCTGCACAGTCCTGGATCCTTCACAGGGGTCCCTTCTGGCCTGTTCCCCCAACCAGCAGCTGCTTCTGCAGCAAGAGCCCAGGAGACCGAGGGCTGTGCCTTTCGTTTAGCCAGACACATGCTGAGCACATACCAAGAGGCTTGCGAGGCAAGCTAGCAGCAGAGCTCTTGGCCAACGGCCACTGGTGCAAGGCCGGCCCCATCGACGACTCAAGGAACAGAAGAGGCGGCTGTTGACTGGGCAGGTTCCCGAAGGAATCGCTCAGTTTCGCAACTTGAGGAGACACGCTGTGCAGACAGTGGGCAGGGTGGCTCGCCAGAGCAGTGGCGACGCCCCTTGCGGCCTCGTCTCAGAGCCGCCATCCTGTCAGGCACTGGGTGTCCCAAGTGCCCACATCTTCTGCTTAGCCCCTGATGAAATCAGGCTGCACCTTCTACTTTGTGGCTTGGCCAGAGAAGAAAAGGAGCTGAATGGAAGCAGGCAAGCGAGGCCGAGACAGAGTCGTTGCCGCAGGTGAGGTGATGAACCTGCTTCTCTGAGTGAGAGAGCGAAGCGCAAGCCCGACGCTCGTGCGCAGATGATGTTGTCACACGCCTCTGCAGCAGGCCAATTCCACAGCAATTCCAGCCAGACGAGGTCGCAGCCATGTCCCGGTTGTGTAAGGCAGCACCTGTGGCTCAGCAGCCAGAGAAGACGGGAGTGAAACACCTCCTCCGACTTCAGAGAACAGGTTCTAGCCTCAAGCGCCCACAGACCTCTGCTCTGCTGGAAACCTCCCAAGGCAGGGAGGGGGAGCAACAGCTGGTGATGCAAGACAAATATTATCTCTGGCACCTTTTCCCTTGCAAAGATTAATAGTTTGCATTTCTTTACTAATTGCACTTTCTGCATGCTACAGCTATCAAGATTGACTATGTAAACCTTCCAAGGCCTTCATCACTTCCTCAGAAACCTTTTCACAACATGAAGAGAGTGAGGCTGCTGCTGCTGCTGCGAGCAGCTCCCTTTCACCAGCAGGTCGCAGTTTCCCAGATGCTGGTCTGGCTCCCCTGCTCCGACTGCCCAAGCCAGGCCTCCTCCTGGACGCCCAGAACTAGAGCGCCAAGAATCCTACTGGCCACAAGCAGCATGGCCTCCCCACATAAGATCAGCCCTGCAGGATCAGGCCACAGGTCGATCTAGTCCAGTTTCCTGACTCTCACAGCGGCCCGCCACCTCAGGGAGCACACAAGGCAACAAGAGACCTGCATCTCCGCATCCTGCACTCACACTGGCCTCAGGAGCAGCCTGGGGGCCTAGATGTGGTAGGGAAATCATCTGACCTGTCAGAACAGCCCGGAGGAGCAGAATGCTCATCGCACTCCCCCGTGGGCACACCCCGCCCAGCTGCGACAACAGAATCCTGCCCAATGCATGTAAGTGCAGTCCTCCTCACAACAGCTCCACTCAGGCTGGGGCATGGCCTCAGAGGCAGGCTGGTGCAGGAGCCCCCCGTCTGGCCCCACTTCTAGAAAACCCCTCGTGAGGAGAGGACGACGCCAGCATGGTTAGTAACCAGGCAAGCTTCCCTCATCCCCACCTGAGCATCTTTCTGATAGCAGCGGGACGTGACTGCAAGTACTTGCAAACTGGTTTTCACCAGGAAAAGACTAAACAAATGGCTCTGTCCCCAGAGGGCTCCCCATCTAAAAAGCAGAAGAAACACCAGCAAACGGCCCTGTGCAGAAGGACAGGGGCTCATCCCCTGCTAAATAAAAGACTGGAGAAGGGGCAAAAACCAACAGACTTACTTGCTGCTCCTGCCGAGGCCCTGAGGATCGAGCATTCTTCCCCCGCTTAGGGCAAGAGCTCTTTTCCCAGGTGGTTCCCTTCTGAACTTGAGCTCCACACTTCTCAGAGCCAACGAGTTACCATTAAGCAAATGGTGGCCTAACTGGTCGCCACCCAGAAACTGGCTCTGCTCACAGCCTTGAGCCACCGCCCTGAAGTACTGGGGGCAGAAGAAAGACAAAGGGCATCCAGCCTGGATGCCACGGCAGCAGAGTCAGAGAGGACTGCTGGTCCTGATGCAGGAGAACTTGAAGCATCAGGATCATCATCACCGTGACCTCTTTGGAAGTCCCATCTCAGCTGCCTCAAGCTGCGTGGAGAATGGACAGGCGGACACACACACTCTGCCCAAGTCCAGCTTCAGAGCATTTTCCTATTGCCGCTGTGTGCATCTCATTCAGTTCAGCAAAAACACATACAAACCTAACAGGGAGGTGCCAAGTGAAAGTCTGCTGGAATGAGCACCCGAACCTCTCCAGGGTGCAGATCTGTGTACACTAAATAAGAAAGAGTTCCCTCCAAAGCTGCCCAAAGCCTGCCTGTGGTCATCCAGCATGTGCTTCACTGCCTTGGCGATCCTGCATGACCACTGAAGCAATGGCGTGCAGTCAGGGGAGGCAGAACCCCACCAGACCCAACAAGTTTTTTTTTTAAAAAAGCACAAGGACCCAGCGAGTAAAAGAAAAAGTTCTGTGCCTTTCCGCACTGCTCCTTTCTTCTCCAGCACAATCAGCGAGTTAAGCAGAGCACATCCACCCATTACAATACACAGGGAAGCAGCCAATGCGCTGCATAAGAACATAACATAAGAACAGCCCACTGGATCAGGCCATAGGCCCATCTAGTCCAGCTTCCTGTGTCTCACAGCGGCCCACCAAATGCCCAAAGGAGAACACCAGATAACAAGAGACCTGCAAGGCCTCCTGGGAATTGTAGTTAAGAACATAAGAACAGCCCCACTGGATCAGGCCACAGGCCCATCTAGTCCAGTTTCCTATATCTCACAGCGGCCCACCAAATGCCCCAGGGAGCACCCCAGATAACAAGAGACCTGCAAGGCTTCCTGGGAATTGTAGTTAAGAACATAAGAACAGCCCCACTGGATCAGGCCATAGGCCCATCTAGTCCAGCTTCCTGTATCTCACAGCGGCCCACCAAATGCCCCAGGGAGCACACCAGATAACAAGAGACCTGCAAGGCCTCCTGGGAATTGTAGTTAAGAACATAAGAACAGCCCCACTGGATCAGGCCATAGGCCCATCTAGTCCAGCTTCCTGGATCTCACAGCGGCCCACCAAATGCCCCAGGGAGCAGACCAGACAACAAGAGACCTCATCCTGGTGCCCTCCCTTGCATCTGACATAGCCCATTTCAAAAATCAGGAGGTTGCACATACACATCGTGGCTTGTACCCCGTAAAGGATTTTTCCTCCAGAAACTTGTCCAATCCCCTTTTAAAGGTGTCCAGGCCAGACGCCATCACCACATCCTGTGGCAAGGAGTTCCACAGACCTACCACACGCTGAGTAAAGAAATATTTTCTTTCGTCTGTTCTAACTCTCCCAACACTCAATTTTAGTGGATGTCCCCTGGTTCTGGTGTTGAGAGTGTAAAGAGCATCTCCCTATCCACTCTGTCCATCCCCTGCATAATTCCGTATGTCTCAATCATGTCTCAATCATGTCCCCCCCTAATAAGGGGAGCTGCAATAAGGGCTGGCTCCCAATGAAAAACCAGCAAGGTTCCTTTATCAGTAATCTCTGGGAAGGCAGCTAGCAGAGTTGCCTCCAGCAGGTTTGGCTGTAATCATGGCTTTTAAAGAAGGGCAACTAGCTTCCAATTTAAAAACAAGAGCAGGTGCCTCCCTCAGCAAGCTCTGGGAAGGGAGAGGAAGAGTTTGTTCTGTTCAACAAAGGCCATCAAGAAAGCAGAGCCTGTGCAAAGGACTGGCTCTCTAAAGCACCAGAAGAGGCCATTTTCTTGTTCCCTCAAGGGTGTGTCACTGAGCTCCCCGGCTCCGAGTGGGGCAGAAGAGGTCGGTTTTGTTACATTTATTTCTGGAGAAGGGAGAAGAGAATGCGAGTGCGCTTCTCAAGGCACTGAGGCAGAACTTAAGGGGGGAGGGAGACAGCTGAGTATTCATGTGGTTGAGGCTCCCTGAGCTCAGACCTCACCGCATGACACTGAAGAGGCTTCAACCCTCAGGCAGCTGGGGTGTGCAGTGGGAGCGGCTGAGCTGTGAACTGGGACTTCCCTTGTTCGAGTCTCACTTCTGCCATGACCTCCCACCTTGGGCAGGCTGGCCTTTGACAGGGCACTCCCCCTCCATCCGCCACATGCAGATAACCATGCTTCACATACAGGGTTGTGGTCCTCTGCTGCGAAGCGCTTTGCGCACACTGAACACACTCAGCATTATCTACCCAGAATCTGCAGCTTTTTCCAAAAGGTTCGTGGATGGAACAAGGTCTCCCTTTCCAAGCACATCTCCGAGGCCTTCAGAACCAGAGGAGTGACGAAAAGGCAGCCGATCGGCAGAGGCAGCGGGGGGGGGGGGCGGCCAGGGCTGCGAGTGCCGGGGCAGGTCCACATGTCTGGAAAACGCTGACAAGCAGACAGAGCTCCTGGAAAAGAGGCACACTGAGGAGGCTGCCTGTCCTCCGACACAAACAGATCAACACTAATTTGGCATTTCTGCTCCAGCACATTAAGAAATGACAACTCAGAAGGTGAGGAAAACCTCAGACACGCAACTAATTATGAAATTACTCAAATACTTGTTCAACACGGCCCCGACTTGTCAGGAACAAAACTCACCTTGGCAAAGGACAGCCATTGAGCAATCCAAGCACTCGCTTCGTTCAGGAGCGAGGTTTCTAACGGAAAGCCAGCAGAAGCGCAGCCCAGCCTTTTCCCAGGCGCACTCTCCGTCGGCAAGAACCCCGCCAGCCTCTCAGGGCGTGTGGGGCTGGAAAAGTCACCGAGAGATGCCTGCAGCAGGCCGATGACCCACCACTGCCGGTGCAGCAAGGGGGGGCTGCAAGGCCATGGCAGACGCAGGCATTTCAGGAGTCCCGCCAATATCTAACTCTCCTTTCTTTTCTCCAGATGTCAATTATGGGAGCGCCAGACCTCAGAGTGAAGCACATGCGCAGAGAGCCCGAGAGCATCACTTGGTCCAAAGGTGACCCAACACACCATCTGATGTGCTCCCTTCGCAAGGGAAGAGAAGAGGAACAGCAGAAGCCTGAGAGCATGGAAGCGGGTGGGGTGCCTTTGGTGCAGAGGTGCCCCCGCCCGTCCTCCAGGGAGGGAGAGACCTGCCACAGGCTCCAGATAATCACATGCTGCCCCGCAATAGTGCCTGTGGCCCAGTGGGGAGAGGCGGGATAAAGACACACACTCATGGCCGCTCACAAACAAAAGGGGTCCTTCGGTTCTTCCAACCCACCTTGGCCCCGATGCGTGGGCAGCAAGGCCCCTTCCAAGCAGGCCCGGGAGTGGACGTTAGCAGGGGGCAGTCTGCACATGCCGGCTGCAATGGCCTCCCTAAGCAGCCAGTATTACCACCGCAGCAGAGCCTAAGCACTGCCTGCAAAACACACGCACGCAAGATACAACAAAACCACCATTCACCTTCCCTCAGTACTGGGAGCAGGTCGCAACTTGCCAGTGCAAACCCGTATTTCTCTCAGCAGTTGCTCCAGTTCTCTCTTCACTTGTGAGTAACCAAGAAAATATGAACCAAAAAGCTGCTGACAAATGTATCAGACACTGCAGCGCTGGGTGCCGCTGATGCCTGTTGAGCACCTGGAGCGGCCAGAGTCGGGGCAACGGCAGCCGCAGCCTCCCCGGCTTCCAAGGCTCTTTTCCTGCCCTGTCAAGCGAGACCCCCACCCCCTCTACCCCCTAATCCAGGTCCCACAGTTAGCTGCTTGCTCTGTGCCTCCAACTCAGCATCAGGCTGTCTGGACAAAGAATACGCTCCAAAGTGAAGATGGAAAGAGCCCCCAACATCTCCTGCTCTGGGCTGGAAGGAGGTCAATGGCGTCTCCTCTGGAATTTGCTGCTGCCTAAGGAGACCACTTCCCCTGGCTTCAAAGCAAGGTAAGCCTGCAGCCAGTAGATCTGGAATGGACTCAATTGCCCACCCCCCACCCCCAGAGCAAGTCCTCACCAGTTGTGCCTCACTACCCTTAACATGTATAATATGCAACTTGTCCTTAAAACAGCCACGGTGCCAGAGAATTGGAGGTTAGCAAATGTCACGCCAATCTTTAAAAAAGGAAGGAGAGGGACCCAGGAAACTACAGGCCAGTCAGCCTAACGTTTGTTCCAGGCAAAATGGTGGAAGGCCTCAAAGATAAAATCTTAAGCACACAGAAGAACAAGCCTTGCTGAGGGAGAATCAGCCTGGCTTCTGCAAGGGTAAGTCTGGCCTCATGAACCTGACAGAATTCTCTGAAAAGGTCAACAGGCATGTGGATGCAGGAGAACCTGTGGATTTTATACATCCGGATTTTCAAAAGGCATCTTGACACGGTCCCTCACCAAAGGCTGCTGAGAAAACTCCAGCCAGGGAACATGGCAGGTCCTCCCCTGGATTAGGAACTGGTTGAGGACCAGGAAACAGAGAGTGGGTGTCAATGGGCAATTTTCACAATGGAGAGAGGTGAAAAGCAGTGTGCCCCAAGGATCCGTCCTGGGACCTGCTCTTCAACCTCCTCATAAATGACCTGGAGACAGGGATAAGCAGCGAAGTGACCAAGTATGCAGATGACACTAAACTATTCTGGGTGGTGAAGAGCAGAAGGGATTGTGAAGAAAGAATCTCTCCAAACTAGGAGAACGGGCAGCAAAATGGCAGTTGTGTTTCAATATAAGTTAAATGTAAAGTAATGCATATTGGGGCAAAAAAATATCAACATTTCACAAATGCAGTGGTTCCCAAGCTGTGGGTCGCAACCTGATTTTTGGTGGCCCCATAGCAACTTAGCAGAGTTTCCAATGAAAACACAGGTGAGGGAAGAATCAGATAACCAACTGTCTCAAGCTTTGAGGCTTTTCAAAAATGAGGTAGCTGCTAATTGCCCTGCAAAGAGCTCCTGCAGTTTGCAAGCATGTGTAAATATAGGGAGATAAATGTTGGAACATCTTTTTTCTGGTTAATATTATGTGTAAATAAATAAAGCTATTATTTCTTTCTAGATATATTTTTTAAAAGTCTCATAAAACAAGGTGGGTTCCGATACAGTGTCATTTTAAAAAGTGGGTCCGAATGCTAAAAGGTTTGGGAACCACTGAGCTAATGGGATCTGAACTGTTTGACAGATCAGGAGAGAGATCTTGGACAGCTCGATGAAAGTACTGACCCAATATGTGGTGGCAACGAAGAAGGTCAAGTCCATGCTCGGGATCCTTAAAAGGCGGATTGAGAATAAAACAGCCAATATTATAATGCCATTGTACAAATTGATGATAAGGCTACTTCTGGAGTATTGTGTCCAGTTCCGGATGCCGCATCTCAAAAAGATATAATGGAACTGGAGTAAATGCAGAAGGGAGTGACCAAAATGATTACTGGGATGGGGTGGCCCCCCTTACAAGGAAAGGTTACAGCATTTGGGGCTCTCTAGGAAAAAAAAAAATATGCCTGAGGAAGGGCATGACTGAGGCATATAAAATTATGCAGGGGATGGATCGAGTGGCTAGAGGAGTGTTTTTTTCCCTCTCACACAACACCAGAACTAGGGGACAGCCACTAAAACTGAGAGTCAGAAGAATCAGATCAGACAAAAGAAAATATTTCTTTACCTAGTGTGTAAAGAATATGTGGAACTCCTGCCACAGGTTCTGGAGGATTCTGGTGATGGTGTCTGGCCTACATTCCTTTATAAGAGGATTGGACATATTTCTGAAGGAAAGCTCCATCACAAGTTACAAGCCATGATGGGAAAGCTCCATGGCAAGTTACAAGCCATGATGGTGCAGCCTCCTGGTTGTAGGGAAGTGGGGAAGCAGGCGCTTTGGGCGAAAGCAAAAGCAGTCCCACTGCTGCTCCGCCAACAGCCATCTTCACTATTGGAGCCAATACAGACTAACATGTTAAATCCAACATCCAGAGGCTTGTGGGCTGGAATTAGAGAATCTCATTCTTGCACCAATCGCTGCTCCCTCCTGCCTTTCAAAATCAATGCCACATGGTAGAAAGTCAACAAGTTGAAGGGCAGAATTACAGCTGCTGCATTTCTAGCCAGCTTAACACGAAACAGCCTGCCATTTTGAGCAGTCTCAATAGGATAAACAACAAACATGTGTCATGAATTCCAGCACAAATGCTTCCCAAGAGGCTGGGCAGGCAGAGCTCCTCACATATCCCGCCTCTGAAAGGTCCTCCCTGCGCAAGCACATCATGGGCAGGTGCCACAGTGGTCTGTCTTCACTTGCAAGTCGTACCCAGGCATCCAGACAGCTTGAAAAGCCACATCTCTGTCACAGGCTTGCTGTGAGGACAGAGAAAGTGTGCATGAGCAGGGGGTTCAGAATAACCCCACGCAGAAGAGTGGGATAGAAGCACTTTGCCCAAGCCCCTGCACACAGGCTTTTGAAAGACAGAAGACTATGCAGAACCGCCTGGGAATCTGACTTGGGGAAGGCACACAGTGCCTGCATCCCGGGCCCTGAGTGTTAAGAAGCCTTCAGCAGGGCTGATCACTCGCTTCGGACTGAGGCCTGTCTTAGGGCGCGCCTTATCTGCCCCACACCATCGTCCAGACTCCAAGCGTCTTTCTGACCCTGCCTTCTCTCGGAGGGGTTCCATCAGCCTCCAAATGACTCCCAGGGAGATGGCTGCTGCATGCAAAGCGGTTGTCAAATGCTGGACTGCAGCTCAGCGACAAGCCGCTCCTCAGCCTGGTCCAAGCTCCACAGCAGGAAAAATGCAGCATCCTCAGTAAGAACCAGTCATTTGCCAAGCCAGCCTCGTTGCAGAACTCTGGCCCGCATAAGAGAAGGACCGCTCCCCCTTTCTTTGGGCGAATCAGGGCCTTTGCAGATTGCCACTCTGTCCTTAACCAGAGTCCAGGGCAGAGGAAGAGGAAGCTGTGCCCTCGACACGGCCACAATGGCAGCCACGGAAAGGGAAACCAGGCCACTGAGGGGACGTGGTGTTCGAGACCCCGAGAACCACATCGGCTCTGCTCTTCCTTTTAGGAGACTATTTGTGTGTTCCAGTCCCACGGAAGCCGTTCTGCGAACACAGCTGGCTCAACAGCAGGGCTCTGAGCAAAGATAAGCATTTATTTCTCCAAAGGAATCCACCTCCCAGCCGGCCTTTCTGCCAATACAGGCTACAAGACCCCTCCCCCTCCAGTCCCCCTCACAGGCCAGACCAAGGCACGCTGCCACCCTGCAGAGAAGCCCTTTCCTCCTGCACCCTCCTTTTGCTTGGTGTATAGTCATGAATAAGAGATTGACTGCAAATAGCCGAGTTCCACTTGGTCCTCATGCAGGCCTCAGAAGGTTCAACTCTTCCTGCACAGAACTTGTATGGTGGGTCAAGAGGACAGCTGAACTTTCCAACTACTAATGGGTCACGATCCTGAGAGCTGGAGTGGTCGGCTGGGCCGATCAGACCTCTGCTGCAGGACTTGTGTGTAATATTGAGTATCTGGGATGCGCCAGAGTTGGAGGAAGCAAGATACATTGAGACAAGTGACAGATGGGACGAGACTAGTCAACATCAAGGCAAGGAGCCAAGCCTGGCTGTTACCTTTCAGAAGCCAGAGATGCTGGCAGGAGACGCCTGGGAGCGGACGGCCACTCTGAAGAGAGTCTTCCAGACTGAAACTTCCAAGCAAGGAGAACAGGTGGCCAAACAACGTCTTGTGCTAGTAAATCTGATCGCCAGCAAACTGGCTCCCCTCAACATCCCTCTCCATTTCCAGAGGGGGAAAAGGCAGCAGAATTCAGGACTGCTTTTCCAGACTCAGTGCTGAAGGAGAGGAAGTAGGAATAAAGACAAAGGAATGGCAAACTCACCCTCGGAGCCTTCGCTGTTTTTACTCCGTTTGTTTCGGCGGACACGATGGCTTTCTTCCCCAAAGCGAGGTCTGTCTTCAGGTGAAAAGAAGTTGAACAAGGCCACCTGAAAGAGAAGCACAGACCACTTCAGCTCCCTTAAGGACCAAGCTTGCACCTGAGTTATGATGGCAACGTACAGGCAGCCACTAGGTAAGACTACCACCAGACTCTTCCTGCACAATTAAGCTACAAAAGGAGACATGGGCACAGTAAGGGCATCATCCAAGGCATGTTTACTCAAAAAAAAAAGTCCTACTATGTTCAATGGGGCTTACCCACAGGAAAGTATAGGATTGCAGCCCAAGTAATTTCCAGGTACCAACTCCAGTTCCCTGAAATCCCCCTCTGGAGCATCAGGACACAGGCAGCAAGGCAGACCGGGGAAGGTGGCCTTCCCTGCTGCGTGGCTCAGGACTGCCGCGCTGGCTGCCCAGGCTTCAGGCAGGGATGTTTCCTTGCCCTACCTGGCGATGTTGCTGGGCTCGCAACCGCTGGAACCTTCTTCATGCCAAGCAGGGGAGGCCTTGATATCTGTTTAAGCAGGTGGTAATGGTGGGCGCCCTGGGAGGAGGAGGATGATTAAAAGGGGTTGGCCAAGCTCCAGGAAGAAAGGCAGCTGGTCCGCAGCAAGTACAAAGGCAGCAGGCAAAGGCTGGCTTTGGAGATCAAAGTGATAAACCAGTCCTCAAACCCAGAGACAGACTGTACAGCTTCGTCCAAGGTTGGCAGAAAGCCAACGATGAGAGATGCTCCAGCCGCGGACAGCACCCCAAGCAGAGTTGCTGTAAAGCCAGTTGCACACAGCTCCAGGACTCGACAGCAGAGCTCTGCCAAGGCTCCCTCTCACCCAGTTTAGAAAACTATGCAGATGCCCACCCACCAAGCAGGCTTGCCCACTGAGCAGAGGAGCAAAGTCACTCCAAGGCCAGCCGTGTCAAGGCAGCCGGAGCCTCAACTCAGAAAGTCCTTGAGATTCCGCTGGCAATCCCCACCTGGATTTCCAAGTCTAAAGCGCTCAAAGCCTGCCAGGCCGACGCAAGGAAGGCCCGAAGGAGATCCAAGAAAGAGCCAAGTCTTTGGCACACAACTGCTCGGTGCAGCGGCCAGGAACAGGGACTGCAGACTCACTCTGCAGGTGCTGAATCCAGGATAAAGTTTCAAGACGACTCCGACACCTCAGCAGCAAGGAATGCGCGATCCCCTGAGGGAGGTCATTCCACCCCAGATTTTACTTCTTATCCCCCCTCCTGCCTCCAGCAGCAAGACCCAAGTCAGACTCAAGGTGGGAGGGAGCACTTGGGCCACGACCCAGAAAGCCTCGGGGCTGAAGCCACTGTGGACTGGAGCAAGTTTCCCACTTGCCCCACAAGAACTGAATCCTTGCAAAGGAGCACTGGCAGCGGTGGCCTCTCCAAGAGAGCCTGGACACATCCCCAGCTGCCAACACGCCAGCAATGAAGGCGGAAGGGGTGTCCACATTTCAGCTGAGCCACAGCCAGCGAGGGACACGAGCCTCACCTGCCTGCGGTTCACACCCAGGCCTGTCCTGGAGGCCACAGGGGACCAGGGGAAATGCCAACTGCATGGGCATTATGACAGTTCCGCACCTGCTCAGAGCCTCAAGCCCACACGGCCCATTCACTGCTTCCTGGGTTAAGCACAGTTCTGCCCAACAAGACTACCTGCAGGGCAAGTGCAGCCAAGGCTCAAACACGCCTCATGGCAGTGAGTCACCCTGATCCACCAACACAGCACATCCCAGCACAAAAGCCAGCCTGTCAAGGAATTCCTCTGCCCTGCAGTGACACGCCAGTGCCTATCCAAGGAGGCCTATCGCTCAGTAGAGTACCAACTGAGCTCAGAATGCCAGGACGACAGCCAAGCAGGAACTGGCAATGCTGCACAGCCGGAGGTCACACAAAGAAGCTGATCGGGGGGCTCGATAAGGAGCCCTGCCCCACACCGGCACTTGTGCAAGCCGCCCTCAGAAGCTACCACAGAGGCAAGTCAGCAATTCCACCTCTCTCAGCCTCCAGGCCACAGGACGCCCAGAGCTCTCCAAAAGCACCCTTTCGACACAAACGGAGGGCACTCCGTCTCCCAAGGTCTTCTGCACCTTCCGCTCGTCTCCTCCAGGGAAAGCGAAGCACCTGCACAGGCTGCTCTCAGTCAGAACCACTGGAGCTCTCCCGAGAGCCCACAGATACAGCCTGCACCCAGGCCTACAGCAAGGCTACGGCCCTGCTCACAGGGGAGTCCTATTCAGGTCTCCAATGTGCAAACACGCCCCCTTGCCCTGCCACTTTACAGAGCTGCCCCTGACGCACACGGGGCCGCTGGCTTCAGGCAGAAAGGTACAGGAATTAACGTCCGAAATCTGCCATCATTCCTTGCAGAGAGAGAGAGAGAGAGAGAGAGAGAGAGAGATTCTGGATGCGTCCCAAAGCACCAAACGGGAAGCCCCAGAGTCTTCCAGGCAGAGGTCCTAAAGAAAAGTCTCCTGACAGAAAGGAATCTCCAGAACCCCAAAAGTCACACACAGCTGCAGGGGAGGCTTCAAAGAGCTCTAGTGCAGAAACCAGACCAGCCACGCAGCAGGGCAGGCTCAAGAGGCCCCCCCCCCCATAGCTGGCACGTACTGGGGCAGAAGCGAATAAGACGGCCAGCAACAGGGAGGCTTCTTCATGGAGGAGGCCTCCTCAGGAACAGGGCTCCCCCCTGGCATTCAGCTGACCAAGGAGCACCCCCAGCCCTGCCTTCCAGTCTGCAGCCAGTGCTGCTGAGTGGGGGGCCGCTCCAGAGCAGGATCAGCAGCTCTGCCAGGAAACCAAGTGGAACTGACAGCACTGGCGGTGCCCCCAGCAAATCTGACTGTGGCAGCACAGAGCACCCCTGCAGACAGCGGGCACTGCTCCACCCACACAGAACAAGGCCTTGCAGACAGACACTGGGAGCCCACAGGGTTAAATGCCAGGCCAGAGGACCCCGCCTCTCAGCTCCACTTCCCTGACTCCGTCTGTGACAGCCCCCCTCCTCTGTCCGCAGCCTCCTCCTCCTCCTCCCATCAGTTATGCCTGCCGTCCTCCCTCCTGCTGCCCGGCTCCTACAAGGCCAGCTCTTCTTTCACCAAGACCACATGAAAAGCGCCCCCGTCCAGCAGCCTGGCCCTCAGAAGCCTGCACCAAGCAGCACATGGCCAGGCTGGCGGAAGCGGCACCCACAGCAAGAGGACTGCACAGGCTCGAAAAGGCTTGTTGAGAGCAGAGCTCTGGTGAGCAGAGGGCAGGGCCACCCCCCCCCCCGGGATGCAGGGCTCTCACCTGTGGGGCGGCCATCACAAGGTCACAGGCCATTCCCGGCAACGAAACAGGCCTGCCTGCACCCACCACCTCCTGCCAGTGGGCCTCTCAAACGCCTGTGCTTATGATTGTGTCCTGTGGCCAGAGTTGCAGTGCAAACAAGCCAGGGGCACTTGTGTTGCTCCTGCAGGGAGGGGGAGAAGAAGGTGGCTTCTGAGGACTGCAGCTGCCCCACCGCCGTGGGCCTCAAAGCAGAGAATGTGAAGCGCGTTGTTCCGTCTCACAATCCAGATTCAGGGGGAGGAAGAGAACCCCAATGGCGGTGCCTGTTGGGGGGGGCGATCCCATCGCTGCCCACAGTCCAGGGCTACCCCCAGAACGTCAGTGCCACTCAGTCCTCCGTTCCTGTGACTCATCAGCCAAACTCCTTCTTGAGTTCCTGACAAGACCCGATTCTTGGCCATTTCTTTTAAACAAACACCCCCAAGCGCTCCTTATCAGATGCTACAGCACTACAGCGGAATTACTACACTTTCTCTGTCCCAAGACTGACATTCCCTCTTAGTGTATTTTTAAAAATGCAGATGACATCCTTAAGAGGCAGTAATTAAAGCATCAACAGTAGTTTGATTGCCAGATCATATAACTGCTCCAAATATATATTATAATGTACATGGAGGGAGAGAGAGGAGGAAAGACAGTCTTTGCCTGAACACGAAGCCTGCGGAGCTGGGAGTGGTTTGTTTAGACTGCTGCCCTTGGCACAGGACATGGCACTGCCAGGAGCAGGCGAGCGAGCAAGAAATCCCACAGACACTGAGATTAAGAACAGCCTCCAGCCTGAAAGAGGGATACTGGCTGCTTCACAAAGCAGGGTCAGGGCAGCCTGTTGGATCCAGTTCCTCCAGTCCAACAACCTGCTCCCAGCCAGGAGCCTCCAGGACAGGGATTTTCAACCTTTTCATCTCACGGCACACTGACAAGGCACTAACATGGGCAAGGCCACCACCAGGTTTTTGACAACTGACAAGGCACACCATGCTGGCTCACATCTCCCGTTGGCCCTACTAATAAATGACCTTCCCCCAAATTCCTGTGGCACACCTGTGGACCACTCACGGCACACCAGTGTGCCACGGCACAGTGGTTGAAAATGGCTGCTCCAGGAGGCCCCCAAGCAGGGCACAGCTTGTGCCCTCTCCCAGGGTACACCATTCCCTGCTACTGCCATGGCCTGGTGCCAGTCTCCCTGGCATCTGCCAAGGAAACCGGGCTCCGGTTCCTTGTGCCAAAAAAGAGCATCACCACCGAGCCACACGGCCCTCCGCTTCTCCCCTCTGGGCCCCAGCTGAGGAGTTTCCTGCTGTAGGATAATCCTGCCACATCTCTATCGTGCACACTTGGAGACTGCTTTTCAAAACAGAAGTGCAGGGCAGTTTAGACAGGAAAAGGAGCGAGAGGATAAGTGCAGAAGCCTCTGCCTTTGCCCAGCGAGGCCAGAGCCATGGAGGCAGAACCAGCTGCACTTCTGTTACTTTCCTCGCAGGTCAACTGCAGCTCTGATGATAAAAAAGGATATTTGTACCACTGTCCAACCAAAAGAGTTCACAGCAAAGTTATTCTGCACGAAAGGCATCCAAGCCTGTTGAAGACGCCCGAGCACTTCTGGAGCTCGAGTTTAACCACAGAGTTGACCCGAGTTGGCCAGACGTTCAACGGGTTGGCTCCCCAGGCTCCACATGGACCATCCTGCCTGCGATGCAGGGTTCAGGACGGGAGGTCTCCTGCGCTCGTTTTGTCATTTTATTTATTTCTTTTAGAGTTGAATTCCGCCTTTCTCCCCGAAGGGCACCCAATTCCTGGGAACTCTCATTACCCTTCTTGGCTACAGCATCCTAGAAAACCAGCACACGGATCCACCATTCAACGAAGCACCGGGGCCCCCACTTTCACCCCTTGCTCTTCTCTACTGCCCGACAGCCACGGATGGAAGCACCTCCAGGGAGGGGGCTCGTTAACCAGCCCCTGCCTCAGATGCCATCTGTGGCCTCACTCGTGCCTTTGCCCCACTAGTACACACACAAAATGCCCAAACAGGTTCTAAGCGAGAACACCAAGCACACTCACGCTGGGCAGAGCCTCGCCTTCCTTCTTAAAACCCGGTACTCAAAATGGGACGCAGGGTCCCCGGCGAGGTTCAACTGGTGCAGAGGGGAGCAGAGTCTCCCTTCCCACGATCTGGCAGTCTCCTCCTCTCCTGGCAGTTACATCTCATGCTGGCTCGGCTCGGCCGATGCTCTGCTGGGACACTTGGATCACTTTCACAGGTGCTGAAAGCCAAGGTAGGTTGCTTGCCCCACCCTGAAATTATGCCTCCAGGTTGCGTTTACGTCGACAGTCATCTCCATCCAACCTCCATCCGTGGAAGAGGGCCCCGAACCAGCCGTCGAGGTCCTCTGGAGCTCTGGCTCGATTTCTCAGGGGTCGGCCTGCTGCCCCAGCCTTGCCTCACAACGCACTGATCAAAAGGCCGGGCACAGAGGGCCCTGGGGCACCCTGGGGCACCCATTCCTCCAGACAAGCAGTGCACGGCACTCATTGGGAAAGGCTGCTCAGCTGCTGCTGGAGGACCCCTCCCCAGCAGCAGCTGCCCCCTCCCACTCCTCGACTACTCTCTCCCCAAGGGTACCTTCTGCAGTCCTCCGGGGAAGCAGAACAGTTCCGCACGCGGCACTTCTGACCCCGTCTGCTCTGTGGCCAAGAAGAGGCCAACTGGACGCACGCAGGAGAGCGGGAGATGGAAACATCCTAATGCTGACAGCGGCACCGAGCCTTTGCCTCATCGCCACTGGCAGCCCGCTTCCTGGAAGACTCCGAAGACACAGGAGAGGCTGGCGACTGGCAGCAGCCAGCCCTTGGGAGCCCTCCCAGCACTGCCACAGCCTGCAGAGGGGCGGCCGCAGGGACAATCTGCAAAGGCCCCCCAGGAATAGCTTCGGCACTCCTCAGCCGGCCAGAGGAAGTGCTCCGGATTGCATAGCAGCTGCTGCTGCTGCCGCCACTGCCTCTCCTCCGTGAGGTGACTCAGGAAGACACCCGGACAGCCCCGCCTTCAGCCTGGCTCTAAAGGCAAAGAAGCACCCAGGAGTCTTGATCTGCGGGGGTCTGAATCCCAGTCCCTGCATTTCTTGGTGCTGGAAGGCCCACCCTCCAGGATTCCGGGTCTCCAATGCCTTTCCCACCAGGATCTTCTGCACAGCCAATCTCTGGAATGCAAACCAAATCAGTTTCGTCTCTCTCACAGCCAAGCAAGCAAAGCCATCTGCAGAGAGCACGTGTGTGCATCCGTGTGCCAGAACCCAACACAACAAACTTCCCACAATCTATCCCAGAAATACCCCAGACTGCCAGGACATCCCCCAATACCTGCCCTCCCTGCCTCTGTGGGTGTGTTTCTAGCCGTGACATTTATCACCCCCCTTCCCCAGGCATGCCCGTCACAGACGCCTTCAGGTTTCTGCCACGGCTGGCCACTTCTCTCAGCTGGGACCCGGCCAACCCTTCCCCTCAACTCTTCTCCCTCCTGCCTTTGACCCCACAGTAACCACCAGGCCCTACTCTCTCCACGTGTCCCCAAAGCTTCCTTTCCAGCAACAATCTAGGCCTAGAGCACTCTGCTCTTTCGCAGTTCATTTTTCTTCCAACAGCCTGGAAGTCCCAAGGGGCAAACAAGTCCTTGAAAGTGATGCAGACTTGGCCTTGCTCAGCATCGGTCGTGGGGCTTTTAAGGAGTACGTCTCTCCCAAGTTACACGGACACCCGCTGCTTGGCATTCTAGCAGAGGCCTTCTCACAGGCAGCAGCCACAGCTACCAGGCACCTGCCCCCGGCTCTGGTTCGAGGCTGCAGCCAACACTTTTCCGGGCTGTGCTGTTCTGCCAGGATTCGAGGCTGGGAACTAATGCACGTCCCCCTTCCTGTGCCCCTGCCCTGAACGAGAAGAGCCACCACCACTCACTGAGTGAGCTGTCAGAAGCCGGGGGGAGGGGAGAAGGCACCTCGTCACCCCCCTTGGCACACAGGCGGGCCAAGTGTTGGACAAGATGTTGCACACTGCCAATACACGGACTGCGATCGACTCGCTCATACTTCAGGATGGGCCGGCTGACAGAACCAGGTGCTTTCCCTCTGCAGTCCAGATGAGTCACAGCTGGCCCACAGCTGTCTTCCTTAAAGGGCAATTTTGTGCAATAAGCCACGGGAGGAAAAAATAATTTCCAGTAAAACTTTAGAGTGATAAAAGCAAAATCCCATTACAGATTTTGCTCTGCAAGTGAACTCTTCAGCTGTCACGGTACTATAAAGCCACTCCTTCAAAATAAAAATCTCAGTGCTTGAGAAAAACCAAACAAAGGCTGTGCTGTAGCCATTCTCCTGAATCTCCAGAGGCAGCCTGACAAACCGCCACACTCAAGCAGACTCAGGACGCCAGGACACCAGCCACCTTCCAACGTCGCTGCACAGAGGCACACGCTGAAGAGGCTCGACTTCTGCAAGTTCAGAAAGCTCATTCAAGACTACGAAGTCAGCAATAGGACATTAATCTGAATCTGCTGCTATTGCAAGTCAAGTCTGTGCTGCTGATTAGAGGAGGGAGAGGACGCCCGCAAGTCCAAGAACAATCCATTTAAAGGATTTGAGGAATGAGAGGAGAAGTGTCTACAGCCTGAAAAATGCCAAGGCAAACAAAGAGAGCTCTTCTGTTCCAAGAACAAGCATTGCAAATGCAACTGAGCCACAACAATTGCCTGTGCTTTCAACTCCAGTGAGCAGAACGCAGAGGAAGACCATACAGGGGTCTTTCACTCTGCAGCCACCAGCCACACTCTGCAAATCCCTGCAAGATTCTCCTTTTCCTCATATTCCAAGCACTTCTTGTAGGCGTTTCCAAATTCATGCTGCCAGGAAGCAGAACAGCGACTCCACCCGCAACCAAAAAACCCAGTTCTGGGCAGCGGGACACATACACACACTCGCACCTGCCTCTGCTTCCAGGAAATAGTCTGGGGCAAGAACCTTTAGTTGAGTTTGGCATGCTGAGAGGCTGGGCTGCTCCTCCCAGTGGCCACCTCAGGGTTAAAGGAGAAAGGGAGGGCTCGTGCCCATCAGAATGGCACAGAAAGGCCCCACTAACTCCTGAAGCAGCCCAGCATCAGGGCTGGCCCTGGACAGGCAACTGCATCAAAAAACTGAGTTTATTTATCCCACCAGACTTCCAGCCTTTGGATGCAGCCACTGGAGGAATGACACCCCCCCCCAGCGGCTGCTTCATTTTTATGTTACTGTTGACCACCCTGGAAATATTCTGCTTGAAGGGCAGGATACAAATCCTAAACCAAACAAACAGCCCACTGGGGTCTGTGCAGCGTAGTGAGAGGCTCTGCATTGATCCCAAGCCCCGACAAAGCAGCACGAGCATGGCCGGGGTGGGGAGCGGAGAAAGGGGTCTCCCAGCTCTGGCAAGTCCCATCTGCCTTGCAAGAGAGGTCTCCCTGCGGCTTGGAACTGCTCCCGGGTTCTCGGCACCGGCAGCCTCAGAACGCTAACCAAGATCAGCTCCATCAAGATTTTTGTCTGCATTGTAGATCATCCAAAAACAACCCAGCCCAGGATCCCCTCCTCTAATGGGAAAACAATGAACTGCGGATTGATTTATTGCTTCAAAGCAAGTTGCTGTTTTCCCAACAACAGCCTTAACAAATTTGTTCCACCTGTTCAGTTCTGCACCCACTGGCTTTCTTGTGGTTTCCTTGAAGTTTTTCAGCCAGACCTCAAAGCGCCTGATCTTTGCACTGAAAACAAACTTTACACCAGGGCTGCCACTCCATAATGAATACCATGGAACGCTACACAATGACTGATCGCTAAGTTGATGCAGGCAGAAGAACCAGCACAGTTGCTGGGCGCAGGCCATGGGCAGATGCGCTCGAGAACAGATGCTCCCTTCGCAGCATCAGCTCAGGGGACAAAAAAGGGAGGATGGCGGCAGATTCCATCAGATCAGCTGATTGTTACCGATCCAAGAGGAGAATCCTCTGGGCAAGAGAAGAGGACTGCACAGCTGGTGGCTGGTCCAGGTGAGAGAGAAAGCTCTTTGCACACACCCTTCAAGGCTCTGGGCGTCTGTTTTGCCATGAGGGATGAAGGCCTGGGAGGGGAGACGATGGAAACTGCTGCATCAAAGCGCTTGAACAAGTGGGCAAAATCCTGGCTGGGCCACGAAGCTCACCCAACGATCCTTCACCTGTCATTCTGTCTCAGCCTGGTCTACCTCACAAGTTGTTTGAGAGGGTAAAATGGAGTGGGATGGGGGACCTGGATCCTCAGCCAAGTTAGGTACGTTACTTCTGCAAGAAGTATGCAGAAGGCCAGAACGGGAAGGCGCTATGTGGCCACATGACGGTTTTAGACTTGGGGAAGGATTGGCGAACGCTCCTCCGATGCTCATCTCACAGAACAAGCTTGCAGCGGGCCGAGGAGAAGGCACTGGCCAGCCAACGAGCCCTTCGGCACAGACCATCGCTGAACGACACAAAGCACATCATCGCTTTGCAAAGAGCTCGGCTCTCTCCCTGTCAACGTTTCCTAGGCTCTTGTCAGAGGATGACCATTCCCAGTCAGGTCAGGCCAACCGTTTCTGTCCACGTGCAAAAACAGTCCTCAGAAGCAACTCAGTGGAAGGTGACATTTGAGTAGAAAGGGTCTTGTAAAGAAAATCTAAATTTCAGACGTCACCACCCATCTGACAAGCGCTCATCACTTCTAGCAAGGAGTCCAGAAACATCCCGACTCAGCCTCAGGGGGCAACGCCTTCAGACGAGAGGTGGGAAGACTGCACGCTTGAGTCGTATCTGTTACTGGTAGCACAAAACCCAGAGCCAGCTGATGCCAGCTGCATCCCCCTCTTACAAACTCCCTACATGCAAGCTGCTACCAGAAGGGAAAAAAGGTGTGCCAGCCTCACGTTTTGCCAGATGAATGTTCTGCAATACCCAGAGATTCCATGCAGAATCAGGACCCTAAAACCACCTGGGTTAGCAACCGCATCACACACCGACACGCACAACTGCGGTTCCCTTCTCCGGCTCAAAAGCCATGCTAGAAAATGGCAGCCATATTAACTTTGTCACATTCACTCTGCCTTCCCATTTTATGCTGAGGAGAGACCAAGACCACTAAGTTTGCCTCTGAAGGGCACAGACCCTCTGGGAGGTACAGAGCAGCTGCAGTTTTGGCAGAAAGTGCTGTGCACCAGCAGCTAGTTGGGGGCATAGACCACTCCCTTTCATGACTACACAGCAGCAGTTCAGTGGAGCACACTCAGCACGCCAAGGACACCGAGGACTTTATACCTACACCAGGTACCTTCTGAAGCAAGCCATGCCCTCCACGTTGCAAAGGGAGGCTGGGCACTTGCCCTTCTTTAGGAGCTGAGAGAAAACCAGGAGCTTTAAACTGGGGCAGCCAAAGTGCTCAGCTGGGGCAGTACCAGTTTCTAGGATGTATCCAGGGCAGTGCCCCACACCCGCCCAGTGGTCTCTGAAGGAATGCTCCCCACCCATCGTCATCACCAGAACAGAAAAGACTGAAGAGAACAAATGCAAAGACACCACTCTACATCATGCCCACCAGCTGCGCTTTCACGGCACAAACCACCTTCAGTTTTTCATCCCGGTTGCTACTGCCTCACCCCACACAAAAAAACACACAAGGTGAAAGGCAGACGCAAGCAACTAGAAGCAGAAAATAATCATTCAGCAAATCATACTTGTCCAAAGCAATTAATTCAGTCAAATGCGGGCCTCTCTGACCTCCAGAAACTCAGATGCGGGAACGGATGAGGGATGAAGACAGCCCTGACACAGGGCAGTTCTGGGAAAAAAGAATTCCATTGTTGCTTCTTGCCTTGAGTACCTGAGACGAGCACCATGGCTGCATCAGCACAAGGCTGGTCTTGGGGAGAGCTGTTCACACTCTCCTCCACTCAAATCTCTGCAAGTCATGGAGAAACTCTCAGACAGCAGGGCCCTGCCTCGGTACACACAAGGCTCCAGGGGTCTGTAGAGAAGCTGAAACAGCCAATGCCTGCCGGCCCAGCAGCCCTGAGGGAGGTGCTGCACCTGCGCGAAAGCGCCCACATCTGCCTGTAGTGCTGCGGCAGCCAGCAAGGTGCCAGACAGGCATCCCCATTACCACCTTCTGGGACCCATCAGCCAAGAAGGAGCAGGACCCACCACAAGGTCACACCCCCAAGCTCCAGCTCGGTCAACCGACCCGAAAGACACCACAGCCAAGGGCGTTCAGAGCCACCAAGAGGTCCAGCAGGGACCCACTCCTGCTCTCTTGTCCGCAGTGCAGCTCATCAAACAGGTGACCAATGCCGTTTCTGTCCCAAAGCCCAGCCCAAAGTCAGATGGAAAGGGGTCCTGATCATGTGCTTCATCCAGGACCCCCCAGGGCTAAGATGCCACCCCCTCGACAATGACAGTCTCTCTTGAGAGACTCAAAAGTGGCCAGTAATTATCTAAACTGGAAGAATCTAAGAAATGTTTGTATTTTCATCTAAGCCTTCAGGGATTATCAGACATGCAAGTCCACAGCAAGCAGCAGACACAGGAGCAGCGAGAGAGAGAGACTGACACCAGGCATTGCCCATGGCCTCCTCCAAGACCTGCAGAAGAGTTCAGGCCTGGGCTGCAATCTATGGGAAGGCAAAGAAATGCACACCAGTTCAGGTTCCGCCACAATGGCTGACGATACTGACCACGAACTAGCATTTGAGAAGGTCAGCACCAGAGTCGATTTTCTCTCCTCCACCATATTTTTCTCTCTTTGGTCATTTCTAAATAAGCCTCTCTCTGTACTGCGACACCCGATGCACACATTCCTCTTGGGAGACTCTGTGGGAGGAAGGCAGCCACTGACCTCAGCAATGCATGTCAAACCTTAGAAGTCTGCGCTGAATTCTTCTGCAAAAATAATCCCTTATAGTATCGATGAGTCATTAGGCGCTGGCTCACATGCTTAAACTCTATGGTACCACCACTTCAGAAGGTTCAACAGTAGTAGCATTCTACAGCTCGACTTCAATATACATACTTGTAATACAAAGCAGAAAATATGGATTCAATCAAGCCCCTGTAAACCACAAAGGCTCAAGAGAACCAAAATGCAGACTAGACAGCAGGCCCATCCAAACCGCCTGGTCGAAGCACAACCGCAGCCCAGAGCAGGGTTAGGAAGGCTGGGCTCAGCAGGACGCAGCGGCCAAAGGGTGGGGAGAGCAGAAGGCACAATCGTGCCCAAGGGCCCGCTGCCCAGCAAGCCTGCCTCGCCATCTGCACAGGTTGCCACACCTACAGAGATAGCTGCAATTCTGCTCCCAAGTCAAGGAGGCCAAAGGATCAAAGGCAGGTCTACTCGGAACTCAGCACGCCTTAGGGAGTCTGGGACTCCACACCTTGTTCCAACTGCATGGCCAGGCGAGTGCGGGAACCTTTCTGGAGTGAGGCTAAATACAAGGACTGTCCAGGGAAAATCTGGAGGCTTGCAGTCAAAAGGCAAACACACCCCCTCCACCCCCAAGATCCAAGGCTGGCTTCTCAGGGTGGATAATTTCAGAAAGCACTGCCCTGGGGGAACACAGTGACAAGCAGGAGGGGAAGCATCCAGGAG
Source organism: Tiliqua scincoides (assembly GCF_035046505.1). NCBI lineage: Eukaryota > Metazoa > Chordata > Lepidosauria > Squamata > Scincidae > Tiliqua > Tiliqua scincoides. The sequence continues at coordinate 19,639,104 of NC_089832.1, read as the reverse complement.
AACTCAACAGCCCGGGCAGCTGAAGGTCAGAACCCTCCCCAGAGCTGAAGCCCAGCACAAGCATGCCCAGGAAAGTAAATCCCTTCCAGCTTTCAGAAAGTACAACCCCATCCCTTTTATGGAGTGGGGAGCAGATTCCTGTCTCCCAGGAACGCTAGCTGCCACATGCGATGCTCTGAGGGTCTTCCTGAGCTCTGGGCAGCAGTGTCTGAAACACGACACGCGGTCCACTGGGAGCAAGGGCCCACTTGCTCTTCCTGCTGCACAAAGGGCAACGTTGCCCTTGTGGGCGCTGCTAACCCTTGGCAAGGCAAGGGGAAACACTCTGCTATTTGAAACAGGAGTTGTTTCCTTAAGAACAGCCGCAAGCTCCAAGTCCTCATGGTTACTGACTTGCTTGCTGCAGGAACATGCTCTTTTCCTGACACGGAGAGCTGGATTTCATTACTCCAACTCTGGGATGTTTGGGGCAGACTGAAAGCCAGCCAGAAACATCCTGCCGGTACGCTCAGGGGTCCCTGGAATGCCAGAAGGCACACTGTTGCGTTGCGCAAGAATTCTCCTTGCCAATAGTCTCATTCTAATCCAACAACGCGGTCTTGGGCTTGAGCAAATCATGCTCAAATTCATAGCAGATAAGAGCATTCGTCAAATCCCTCACCAAAACAAATACGCACATGCTAGGGTCACCCGTTTGGAAAAACTTGTCTTTGTGTGACAAACTAGACCCAAGAGAGGCCTTGCCAGAGATGTTTAGACTCTCTTTGCAAAGAGGCAATGGCTGGCAAGAGTTCAGCTGAGCCCTCAGAGCCCAGCGCATGCCAATTCCAAAATGCGTTTCTTGGAGAGCTTCCCTGTAACCCAGAGGCAGCAACAAGAGGAGAAGAGCAAAGAGAACTGGGTCAAACCTTCCGTGTTTTGGAGCTCGCTCTTTTGCACTTTGGTTGGGAGCCGAGCAGCTCATTTGATCCTTCTTTGGATCATTTGGTCTGCATTGCAGAGCAGGTCAGTGGGGTGCCTGGTTCGGCCTGGTGCAGAAAGAGATGGCAGCAGCCAGGAGTGCATGGGCTGCCCCAAGGCGCTTGAGACCGAGACACGGGGCTGCACCTCACACCCAGCATCACAGAACCACAATGAGTGTTGAGGCATTTCAAGAGCCCTGCATGCCACAGTGTGAACCTTTCACTCACTCATGCTCCTCTTCCTCCACCTCCTGCAACCTGGGGCAGTACAACAGCTGAGACACTGCACTACCAAGCGGGACTTCCCTGGTTCATATCATGCCTCTGCCCTGAGTGGCCTGGGCAAGCCACCCCCTCTGGGCCTCAGCTTTCCCCATCTGCACTATGGGACTCACGATTGCCCTCCACCGGAAAAGGTTCTTACAGACAACATGAACTGGCAAGAATGTTTCAGCAGTCGGGTGCAGATGGAAGTATCTGCAGAGGCAAACAACACACACCAGTACACCACCATGGAGAGACCACAGGATGGCTGCACTCGTTCTGGGCACTGCTTTTCCAAAAGGGCATCTCAAGAGCAGAAAAGGAGGCAGAAAAGTGACCTGGCCTTGAAGCACCTTCCCTGCAAGGGAAAGGCTTGGACGCTTCCAGGTCTTAGAGAAGAGAACTGCCAACAGGAGAGGGCCAAAAGCACATAAAATGAGGTGTGGGGAAGAGAGGACGCTTGGGGCTCCTGATCAAGCTGACCATGGGCAAAAGGACGCCCTTCTTCCCACCGACCACAACTTTGCGCTTTGTGGACCCTACCAAAGTCTGGCCCCAGCCTAGTGCTTAAACTGCTGCTTTTTGGCTGACGAGTGGCATCTGCCCAGACGGGGGACCCCCAACCCACCCCTGTCAAAAACACAGTACGTAGGTGGGCAGTTTGGGAAAGGAGCCACTCAAGCCCCTCCTGTCCCTCCGCTCCAGGCACAGTGGGGCTTCAGGGGGTCCCGAACGGCTCAAAGCCCAGCGCCTGGTCCACAGTCCCCTGGCGAAGAGGACGCGGCCCAGCCTCCGGCAGGCAGCCATTCCAGGCCCACTAGTTCCTGCCAAGGCCTGGTCGGCGTCCAGCCCACCCGCCAAGGGCGCCACACCAACGGAGAACTGAGCGCGGAGCCAAGACCACCTGCACAGGCGAGAAGGCGGCTCTGCGCGGGGAGGCAGAGGCCGGCCTGGCCGCTGCAGCCAGGCCTCCCCAGGAGGACTTGCCGGGGAGGAGCGGCCCGGCGCCCGAGTGCTGCGGGGCTCCGCGCAGGCAGCAGGCGCTCGCCGCCCCAGGGAGCCCCCGCGGACGGGACCTGCTCCGCGCAGGCCTGCGGCCTCGGGCTCCAGCGCCGCTCCGCCCTGCAGGCCGCGCCGGGACCCCGCAGCTGCTCCGGGCACGGCCGCGCGCGCGCGCGCTCGCCCGGAGACCGCGCGGAGCCGGGCAGGAGGAGGGCGGCGGGCTCCGCGGCCGGCACCTGCCGGGCACCTGCGCAGCGGCGCGGCGCCCCCGCCATCCCCGCGAGCAGCGCCGGGCCGGCGGGAGCACCTGCCGCCCCCGGAAGCCCCGCGGGACGGGACGGGGCGGGGCGGGACCCACCTGTCGGCGGCCGCGCCGGCTGCCGCTGCCGCTGCCGCCGCTGGGCTGGCCGGGCAGGCGCGCGTCGGGCAGGGCGCGGGCGAGGGCGCAGGGCGCGGGGCGGCGCAGCTCGGAGCGCAGCTCCAGGTAGCAGCCGAGCGTGAGGAGGTGCAGCGCCAGCGAGAGCGCGAAGAAGCCCAGCAGCGCGCGCCACACGCCCCGCCGCCCGCAGGCGCAGCCCGCGCCCGGGCCCTGCCCCGGCGGCGCGGCCGCCCCGCGCTCCGAGCCCATGGCCGCTGGCGCTCCTCGCCCCTCTCGCGGCCGCCGCCAGCGCTCCGCTGCGCAGGGAAGGCGGCGCGGCGCGGAGGCAGGCCGGCGGAGGCCCCGCCCCGGCGCACGTGTGGACGGGGAGGCGCCGCGCACCGGCCTGCGGGGAAGGGCAGCGCCCGCGCCGCTCCCTGCCCGGCGCCTCCGCCTCGGGACGGCGGCTGCGAGCCCGTGGCCGGAGCGCAGGGCGCGGCACCAGGACCGCGCTGGGCCGCCCCGCGGCGCGAGGAGGAAGGCGGGAGCGCGTCTGAAGGGCGCGACGAGAAGCGCCTCTCCGCGCGGGAGTCGCACCTTTCCCCCGCGCAGTGCGACACGCAGGCCTGCCGAAGCAAAGCACGTCACTGCCACGCAGTAGGGTCGGCTGGCATTGGAAGGGCCTGCTGCACCTAGCCAGTGCAGCCCTTCTCAGCCACTGTGCCCCGGCCCGCTGGAGTTTGGGGAGTGCCAGTCATTAGTGTGGCAGTTGGGGGATTTGAGCCCCCTACCAGCAGCATGCTGTGACTTGTCAGTGGTCAAAGGACTGATGCTCTGCCTTGACCATTTTAGCAACTTGGCAGTCTGCCATGAGATGAAAAAGGTTGAAAATCCCTGATCTAGTGCCTATGCAACACCTTTAGAGCGCCTGTCTAGCACCTATCTATCACCTATATAGTGCCTATCTAAGGATTGAAGATTGTTTTTCTAGTAATAATATGAGGCAGATGTGGCAAGGGGTTCAGCAAATTATTAATTATAAAGTAAAAAATGCTGCCCCCACGAATGGAGATGCTCTGTTGGCGGAGGAGCGGAATAACTTTTTTGCCCAGTTTGAGGTAAATCAAACTGAAGTTGCCACACGGCAGTTATTAACTCAGCTCGGCTCCCTCCTTGTTGAGGGAGAGCATGACGTGAGGAAGACCCTGAAAGCGGTAAATTCAAGGAGGGCCGCCGGACCTGATGGCATTTCCGGCCGGGTGGTAAAAGACTGCAGACCAGTTGGCTGGGGTTTTGACTAAGATTGTTAATCGGTCTCTATCCCAAGCTATTGTTCCATCGTGTCTGAAAGCTTCCACCATTGTTCCATTGCCAAAGAAGTCCTTTATAGGTAGCCTCAAAGATTATAGACCAGCGGCACTCACTTCTATTATTATGAAGTGTTTTGAACATTTAGTTCGACAGTACATCATCTCCTGTCTTCCAGACTCATTTGATAGATATCAGTTTGCATACAGGGCAAATAGATCAACAGAAGATGCTATAAACACCATCTTACACACTGCTCATTTAGAGCAGCGGGGGACCTACGTAAGAATGCTCTTCGTGAATTTTAGCTCTGCATTTAACACAATTATACCATACAAACTGATATCTAAACTTAAAGATCTTGGGCTTCCAGTTCCAATCTGTATGTGGATCTTGGATTTTCGTTCAAATCGCCCTCAGAGGGTGAGATTAAGGGACTTTGTTTCTTCTGCCAGGATTCTCAATACGGGTACTCCACAGGGCTGTGTGTTGAGTCCACTACTGTTTACCATCTACACTTCAGATTGCACCAATATTTATCCCAGCAATAAGATCATTAAATTTGCAGACGACACCACGTTACTGGGGCTCATCTCTGAAGATGATGAGTCTGCCTATTGTGAAGAGGTACAACAGTTGTCTTTATGGTGCAAAAACAGTAACCTTATTTTTAATATCAATAAGACTAAGGAGTTTATTGTGGACTATCGGAAAAGAAAACCTGACATTCGGCCCTTGCGTATTGAGGGCGTTTGTGTAGAGCAGGTGGACGAGTGTAAGTTTCTGGGGACCATCATGAAGAAGGATTTGACATGGAGTGCAAACACCACGGCTCTGGTCAAGAAGGCCCAACAACGACTGTACTTTTTGAGACTCCTCAGCAGACAAGAACTGCCCAAGACACTGTTGGTAATTTTTTATCGCAGCTACATAGAGAGCATTCTATCTTATTTTCTCTGTGTTTGGTTTGCGAGTTGTGCAGTGGTGGAGAGAAAAGTGCTCCAGAGGGTTATCAACCATGCTCAGAGGATTATTAGCTGTTCCCTCCCTTCTTTGGAGGAGCTTTACAGTACAAGGTGTATGTCGAAAACCTTAAAAATTCTGAGAGATCCCTCGCATCCTGGTTACCAGTTTTTTGAATTATTGCCATCAGGAAGAAGATATAGGGTGCTAAGAACAAGAACGAGTAGATTAAAGAACAGTTTCTATCCCAGTGCAGTGTCTAGATTAAATGCAGGGGTTCAGTGATATGTTGAACAGAGTTTTAGCAATGTGGTGATTGTATATGTAGTCTGCCTGGCTTTGTTGTATTGTTGTTTTGTGTTGGTCTTGTCTTGTTTTACCTTGCGAAAGCACCTAATTTCGTTGTACCTGTGTATACGGGTACAATGACAAATAAATTTTCTATTCTATTCTATCTAGCATCTATATTACATTTGTCAATGACACATTGCTGGTGCATACCTGCTGTGTAGACCTGGGCTCCTGCTTGAGCTTATTGCTTCTGTGGACATTTGCTGGGCAGGCAGACCTGGGGCTACCACCTGGACTTGGAGCCCAGGTCTACCTGCTTGGGTAGACCTGGGCTCCTGATTGAGCTTATAGCCTCCATAAGAACATAAGAAGAGCCTTGCTGAATCAGGCCAAAGGTCCAGCTTCCTGTATCACACAGTGGCCCCCCCCCCCAAATGCTTCAGGGAGCACAAAAGACAGCAAGTTACAGCCTGCATCCTGGTGTCCTCTCCTGCATTTGGCATTGAGGTAGCCTACTTCTAAAATCAGGAGCTTACACATTCCTATCATGACTTGTAACTTGTGATGGACTTTCCTCCAGAAATTTGTCCAGTCCCCTCTTAAAGGCATCTAAGCAAATTGCCATCACCACTTCCTAAGGAGTTCCACAGACTACATACACGCTGGGTAAAGAAATATTTCCTTTTGTCCGTCCTAACTCTCCCAACACTCAATTATAGTGGATGTCCCCTGGTTCTGGTGTTATGTGAGAAGGAAAAGAACATCTCTCTAGCCATCCCTTGCATAATTTAATATGTCTCAATCATGTCCCCCCTCAGGTCTCTGTGGCTATTTGCTGGGTGGGTAGACCTGGGCTCCCGCCTGAACTTGGAGCCCAGGTCTACCTATTTGGGTAGACCTGGGCTTCTGATTGAGCTTCAAGCCTCTGTGGCTGTTTGCTGGGTGAGTAGACCTGGGCTCCCATTCCAGCCAATCTCCTTGACGTCCACTCAGTGAGTGTTCCCCTGACACCTGATTTTGCTCTCCATCCTGGCGGGCGCCCTTCCCTGCTGGCAGGACAGTTGGGGGGGGGATATGCACCCATGGCCTCCCCTGGATCCGCCCCTACTTAGAACCTTTCCCACACTTAAGTTCTTGGTTCTCTTTAGCTCAAATGCTTTCCATGTTTTCTCCCACCAGTAAAAGGGTCTCCCCAGCCCCCAAGCAGCAGCCATTACTTTTAAAAGTATATCTGAAAGGCAAGAACCAGCTCCCAAGATTTCTCCAAACAGAAACATTTCTCCCTGCCCCCCACAGCAGTACCATTGTAGTAATTAGCATGTTCCACAGTAGAAGAAATAGCCCCCTCCCTTCCCCCAGTCAGTACAAGTAGAAATCTCTCCCAACTTTCTTGTAGCTGCTCTTGACCAGCCCTGCTCTCCATGTGCTCTGGTTGGGGGCAGGGTGACCAGAGGTCATAACTTCCAAGGAGTCCCCCCAGGACCCGGTTCTACTCACACATGCACTCTCTCTCTCCTCCCCAATCCCTGCCAGAAGCACCAAGTTGTCTTCCTTTCTGTTCACAAAAATTGTTGCAAAAAGTACTTCAAATCACCCGGAACTGATGCCAGATAAAGAGGGCAGGTTTGGAAAAAATGCTAGGGGGGGGGCAAACTGCTGGCTCAGGGGGGGCAAAGCCCCCCGCCCCCTAGCTATGGCCCTTCCGGTCTACCTGCAGTGCCACTGGCAGACTGAGGGTGTTTTCACAACCCCAGTAGCCTGCTTGGGGAGGCATTTTTCCAGGGAGCCCTATGGGAACCGGGCCTCTTGGGTTGGCGCAGCAGGCCGGACCCATCAAGCTGCAGGTTACACCGGCTGAAAGAGTGGTTGGGAAGGGAGTGAGCGCTTGGCACAGGCATCAGGGCCCTGGATCAGTGCACAGGCCATCGATAGAAGCCCCCTCTTTCATGACAATGCATAGCATTGGTTACAAAAGTACCGTTTCCCACCTGGCCTGGGCCTAGAGCCAGGATCGCCAAGGTTTGCAGGCCCAGGCTGGGGACTGTTTCTTGGCCATAGCCGATTCAGCACTTCCAAAACATGATCAGCAGTGCTCTGAGGGTGTGAAGGAGTCACTCGTTTTCCATTCCCTCAACAGACTCAAAGCAGGAGTCCGTGCTCTGTGGGGTCCTCTCTGCTTTTGCTGCCACGGCACTTACTCCAAGGCACATGCGTACAGGCTGACCAGCTATGATGGAGCGCGCTGCACGCCGATTGGGGAGTAAGCCCTGTTGAACACACTGGGGCCTGCTTCCAGGTAAGCAGGCGCAGGAGCAGGTTCTGGAAGTGGCTCCTTCAGGCTGCTGGTGTGAAGGGCTTGTGGCCCCAGAGGCTCGCCCCATCTGATGCTGCCTGGAGGAGAGGGGCAGCAGGTGAGGCCCAGGTGCCCTTGCAGAAGAACAGGATGGCTTCCTGTTCCAGACATTCTCCCTTTACCTGGCTGAGGGGCCAGCGGAGGCGGGTCCTGTTCCCCAGGCCAACAGGCTGGCTGCGCATGCAGCAGATGAGACTGTGCGCATCAAGCTCGGTTTGCACGTCAGACCCAGCAAAGAGTTTCCAACAGGAATTGAGTTTGAGGCAAAGGAGGTTTCATAAATATTACAATTACTCAGACTACTTTCAGCACCTCATTAAAACACAATTTGGCACCTGCCACGGTGGTGCTTGCCAACTCCCACATTTCAGGGATTTCAGCTCTGCCCTATACTGTTGACAGGAAAGTCAACACCACTGCAAGTTGAGTCAGATGCCTGCAGTCACAGCACCTGTTTGCCCCCACAGCTCCCCTTCCCCTCCTCGCCAGAAGCACCATCTCTGCCTGGGAAGACGCTTCCTCCTCTGACCAGATTCACAGACCCAGGACTCTGCCTCGCACAGGGGCTGCCTGTGTTTTGCTTCCTCTGCACAGACAGATCCCCTTGCTGGATCCTGAGGTTTCCTGCCCGCACTTCACGCATTTGAGTCTAGAGTCCTGGCCTTAAAAAGCTTCTCTGTGGGCTTCCCCAATATTTAGATATCAAATGTGCAAAATCCTGTCATTCCCTACAGTTTTTCATTCTCCAGCTCTCTTTCTTGCATCAGCAGCTTTTGAGCACAGTGGAAATGAAGAAGATGCACTTCTCCATAAATGCATCCAGGACCGTTGACTTTCTTTTCTTGACAGCCCTTCCCCTTGCCTCTCCAGCTACTGGCCATCTCATGCTGGTTGGTGCTGGCTGAACGGACCAGCCACGGCTGCTCTCAAGAATTCTTCTGCTCCAGGGAGATCATCCCCATTCTTGACTCGAGCAGGAGGCCCTGAGCGTCCTCCTACTCTAGGCCCACAGTGGCACCTTCTTGACAGCCACCCTGCCAGGATGCACGGGAGTGTTTTTCTCTCTGATTGTTCTCAGACTCACAAAGGGGAGCGGTGTGGAGTCTCACCATCTCTGCACTGGTCTGCATTCATCTGTTATTTTATGCACACCAAAGCACCTTCTGCACCAAAATGTCACCAAAGGGGAATAGTGACCTATTTCAAAAAATGGTAAGGATGCCCGAGACACTGTCTGGGAATCACCTTCAACACAAAGAAGAGTGCATAGAAGTGTTCACAGTTTGGGTCCTGCGCCATCATCTTTCATCCAAGCATTAGACCAGGGCTGTCAAACATAAGGCCCAGGGGCCGAATGCGGCCCTCAGAAGATTTTATCTGGCCCTCAGGCTCTCAACTGCTGAGGTGTTACACCTGAAATGGCAGCCCACATGAAAATTGAGCTTTCCCAAATCTTGAACTATGATCAAGATTTGCGTACTTTCTCTTCTGTCATTTGCAGTTAACGAGTTTCTATATGAGAACAGGGTCTGATTTCTGGCCATTAGCTGCTTAATGATGTCACTATCTGCTTAATGACATCACTTCTGGCCCTAAGCTGGAGCCCTGAACACTAACTTTGGCCCTCTGTATGAAACAAGTTTGTTGTTGTTGGCATCCTTCAGTCTCGGAAGACTACGGTATCACGCTCTGAATAGTGGTTCTGGAACAGTGTCCTCTCCAGTGTGCGAAACCTGGGTAAAGTAGATATGAAGGATAGACTGTTACCCATGCAGCAAATCCCCCCTCTCCACGTCGCTGAAATGGTCCAATGGAAAGGCAGAAGCCAATACGGTTGGTTCCAGTGGCATCGCAGGAGTTGCCAGAACGTGACTGTGTTCAGCCATGAACTGCCTCAGGGACTCCGGCTCCTGATTTTGCCTCAAGGTTGACTCCGGAAGCCTTTTCCATAACTGAACATAAGAACATAAAAACAGCCCCACTGGATCAGGCCATAGGCCCATCTAGTCCAGCTTCCTGTATCTCACAGCAGCCACCAAATGCCCCAGGGAGCACACCAGATAACAAGAGACCTCATTCTGGTGCCCGCCCTTGCATCTGGCATTCTGACATAGCCCATTTCTAAAATCAGGAGGTTGCACATACTCATCATGGCTTGTAACCCGTAATGGATTTTTTCTCCTGAAACTTGTCCAATCCCCTTTTAAAGTCATCCAGGCCAGATGCCATCACCACATCCTGTGGCAAGGAGTTCCACAGACCAACCACATGCTGAGTAAAGAAATATTTTCTTTTGTCTGTTCTAACTCTCCCAACACTCAATTTTAGAGGATGTCCCCTGGTTCTGGTGTTATGTGAGAGTGTTAAGAGCATCTCTCTATCCACTCTGTCCATCACCAGCATAATTTTTTATGTCTCAATCATGTCCCCCCTCAGGCACCTCTTTTCTAGGCTGAAGAGGCCCAAACGCCATAGCCTTTCCTCATAAGGAAGGTGCCCCAGCCCAGTAATCATCTTAGTCGCTCTCTTTTGCACCTTTTCCATTTCCACTATGTCTTTTTTGAGATGCGGTGACCAGAACTGGACACAATACTCCAGGTGCGGCCCTACCATCGATTTGTACAACGGCATTATAATATTAGCCACTTTGTTCTCAATACCTTTTCTAATGATCCCAAGCATAGAATTGGCCTTCTTCACTTCCGCCGCACATTGGGTCGACACTTTCATTGACCTGTCCACCACCACCCCAAGATCTCTCTCCTGATCTGTCACAGACAGCTCAGAACCCATCAGCCTATATGTGAAGTTTTGATTTTTTGCCCCAATGTGCATGACCTTACACTTACTGACATTGAAGCACATTTGCCGTTTTGCTGCCCATTCTGCCAGTCTGGAGAGATCCTTCTAGAGCTCCTCACAATCACTTCTGGTCTTCACCACTCGGAAAAGTTTGGTGTTGTCTGCAAACTTAGCCACCTCATTGCTCAACCCTGTCTCCAGGTCATTTATGAAGAGGCTACTGGATGTAGCCACAAGGCAATGGAGGTTTGGGATCAGAGTTTTCCTTCTCTCAGATGAGCTGCTTTCCCAGGCTAACGAGTCCCATCTACCCGGCAGCTGTTTAGTTGCCTCTTACGACAAGTACAGCCAAACTGAGGGCCTGTTCTTATCCCCCAGTCCCCAGGGGTAAAAAAGTTCGACACCCCTACATTAGACTAACTCCTGTGGCTGTACGGTTTTAAGGCATCCAGTCCCACACCTACGAGTATGAAATGAAAGACTCAGGCTGCAATCCTAATCACACTTTCCTGAGAGTAAGCCCCACAGCACAAAATAGGACTTACTTCTGAGTAGACCTGGTTAGGATTGTGCCGTCAGTCTCCTGTGCACTTCCTGGAGATGAAGTCCCATTGAACACAGTGGGACTTCTTTCTGAACAGACATGCACCTTCTCCCCTAGTGACAGACCAACCCACATGGTGGACAACATCATGGTTCAGACCTGGGGAGGGACGGAAAAGGTGGAGAAGCAAACGGCCTGATGAAAGATTTCTGACAAAGGATGTGTCTGTGCAGAAACCCGATGCAAGTGGGACTGCCTTCTTCAGGACCACAGAGAAGAAATCCACCACACCAAAGCACCCCCAGCTCAGATACAGATGTGTTCTTTATCATAAATCATCCACCATCAACTCCCACTGGAGTTCGTCTCCCCACTTTGATCTGCCTCAAATATGCATTGAAAAGGGGAACCTTCCCTCTGACCACCCCATTCTGAGCAGGAAATGGAGCCAGGGAGCCACAAAGCTTCATTACATGGTCTTCTCCTTAAGAATATGCTCCCAGACTAGACTTCTCTCTTCTTCCACCTCCACACATGGAAGGGGGGCATGCATCATGTGGCTACTTTCCCGCTGATCCATTCAGGATTCTTCCAGTGGGCACTGGATGAATGCAGCGGACCACAGCCTACGAAAGCCGAGTGCACCACAATGTGCAAAGGGCTTTTGTTTTCCACCACAAACTGAATGGCCAATATTCCCCTGGTGTATCTTGCTCAGGGATCTCTTGATCCCTTACCTCATCCAGCACAAGGCCCCCCCCCTGCTTCCTAGAGCTCTTTCTTGCCAGATGACAGCATACCACTCAGCCTAAACCAGCCTTCGAAATAGATCCTGTTCACGCCTCTCCTCTTCACACCTCTATCCTGACACCAGTTTCGACATGCTCCAGCTGTTACTCGCATTGACACATGTTGCTATAGGGTGAGGCAGCCTGGAGGCATCTGTCTGGTCGCTGCTTCTGTGCCCCAAATCCCTGTTGCATAAACCTTCTCCCACCCTCCCCATCGAGCAACAGTCCTGCCTGTCTCCCTTCACGAGAGGATTCCAGTAGCCCTGAGAGGGGGATGAGTTTGTCCCTTCCCCCCACACGAGGTGGGTGAGACTCAGCTCAGATGCCTCCAGCCTCCACAGCTGCTCTCACCAGGCATCGCAAAATGCAGGACAGAAATATGAGGGCTGTGAAACTGAATGGCGGGAGATCTGGGGTGACCAAAAGGAGGGACTTCTTGGCACAGCAGCCCTTAGTCTATGCAAGTCATTGCCACAGGGTGTGTTTCTGGTCACGAGCTCAGGCGGCTTTTGTGACACCTTCCTGGAAGGCCAGGGGTCTGGGATCCATGGCTTGCACGTGGGCCGTGGCAGGAGTGAAGCCTGCCTTTGCCCCTCACTGGGGGCTTCTGTGGGAAGCAGGTGCTGGGCCTGCCGGGCTCCCTTGGGCCAGGGCCAGCAGGGTTTCTCTTCTGGTCATCTGCAGAGTGAAGACACTGGCAAGCAGAGGTGGCTGATGGGGCCAGGGCCCACCTTAGGCCCACTTCCCACTGGCCGTGCGTGTCTCCTCCCAAGCCCGTGTCTGGCTTGTTACGGGCTGGCTGTTGCCTGGCAAGAAGCCCTCCTCAGCTTCTATGTGGCAACATGTTGTGTGGAAACAGACCTGAGAAAAACTGAAGGATCCCGAGCAGCCTCCCCTGAGTCATGCTCGCCTGCAAGCCTCTCGGCTATTCCGCTTCCAAGAGTCTAGATGGTGACACATCTGGCAGGCCGCGAGTGGGGCAGTTTCAAAGGTGTCTGCCATTTCTGACTCAGACAGGACAGGTCAGGACAGCCTATGGCTCCCCCACCCCACCTGTGGCTTTGACGCAGCCAGCAGCATGCATGCGCACCCCATGCTCCGGAGGCAGGCGCTCACAGCTCCTGGTTCTGCAGTCGGGGCAAGCAGGAGAAGACACTGCCTGGAAGCAGCAGCGACTGAACTGCGGCTCTGCTCCAAAGAGGAGCTGCCCCAAACTCTGGTGGTCAGAGTGTTCTCCAAGAGCTCAGTTAGAAAGGGCTCTGCACACAGGGTGCCCCCCCATCTCCATCAGGCTGAAGGTGTGCTTTGGGGTGACCACAAGGTATCTAGACAAGGTATCCTCTTTTTCCAGGACAGTCCTCTTCCTTAGCCTCATGTCCTGGAAAGGAACTTAAATGTCCTCCTTTTTCCTATGAGCAGCCCCTACTGGCAGCACATAATCTTCTTGTAATTAATAAATTATATGTAATATAATTTAAAATTTAATAGTAAGTAATACAGTGTTTAAATTAACCACATGAAATCACATGAGATCGATATATGAGTGTTTTTAGCTTTTATTTTGCCATGCTCTATATTTTTCTTGGATGTCCTGCATTTTGGGGTGGCTTGTCCTCCTTTGTGGTTATGACAAATGGTCACTCTGGGTGACCGGAACAAACGTGGGCGAGCAGGTGGACTTTTCAGAGGTCTGTGGGCTTACAGAACCTGAGCAGGCTTCTTTGAAGTGAAGTCTCATCAAGCTTCCTGGGAAATGGCTTCCTGGGAAATATGGTGGGGGTTGCAGGCTCCTTTGCAAGGCTGGGAGGCCCACCAGGCCAGCACTCTCTCCTCGAAGGATTCGATCCCTCTTCCCACCAGGTGCTCAAGCAGGCTGGCAATCACAGCACAATAATGGTGTGTTTGAAAACGACCAAACTCCTTGACTGACAATAAAAGAGCAAGGCCTTCTTAGCCCGTGTCCCACTCAGTGTGTTGGTTCATGACAACACACAGAAGCTCAGGCTGCTGCCATGTGCTGAGCTTAACTGGCCTGAGTATGGGCTGCCACATTGCCACAGTTGCTCAGAAACAACATGGACAGCGGTAGGTGCAGAGCAGATCTGGCAGGACCCGTTCAGCCCACAGCATGGACACGCAGAAGGACAGGTACAGCCGGAAGGCTCACTGGACTTACAGAAGCAGGGGCTGCCTTGGGCTGAGGGGCTTGTGGGAGGACACTCCTGGAGAGAGACTGGAAGGGAGAAGGGAGGCAGCGGGGCTGGAGTGGGAGAGGAATGGGGCGGCAGGCAGGCAGGCGTCATCTCTTTGTCATGCAAAACTGTTTCCGTTCACTGGGGCTGGCTGGCACCTGACGTGCTTATTTGTTAGTTCCTGTTGATTTCCTTGGAACCGACTTCCAAGTTTCTGTGTTCAGGCTTGCAGCCCAGTTCCCTGATCCAAAGCACATTTCTTGGAAGTCAGTTCCACTGAAACCAACTTCCAAGTAGGGCATCTTCACAACACTTTAAGACTTTTTATTCTATGCAGAAAGCAAAGGAGACCCCACTTTAATCTTCTTGGACGCACATCTGTCTCTGCCTTTCTCAGCTCAGAGAAGTGGTCATCCCCAGTTCTCCCTGCTCAGTTGGCAGGAAGTGCAGATGTTGTGATTGTATGATGACCAGTCAGCATTCGTGCTGCTGCACTGGAGAGGCCACTTGGTCCTCCCAGGGCTTGGAAAAAGGGAATCTGGCTTCTCCTGGAGAAGCTGGGCTCATCAGCAAGAGGTTTCCAAGGCATGCCAAGCCCTGGAGCCAGAGGGCGAGCTGAACGAAGGGTGGTCTGCACTGGACTGCTCAGGCTGCCAGTCTCCCAAGGCAAACCCAAACAGAAATACTTTGCTTGATGGCTGGGAATATTTTGGAAACCTCTTGGATTGCGATCCTTTTATTAGTTGCACAACTTTGCGATTTTTCTTTCATCAGAGAAGTTCTGTGAAGCTCCTTTAATGCGAAAGCAAACAAGACTTTCTTCCCAAGGTCTCCCTGCCAGGCTGATTCAGTGCAACACAATGTGATCTTGTTCACTTGATTAGAAGAGCGCTTGAAAACACTTACCGGGAAGGAAGCTACAAGCAAACCCAGAGTGTTCCCAGTCTCCCAACAATCATGCCATTGCTTTGGGGTGAAAACAGATGCCTCATTGTGGAAGGGCAGGCTGGGTTCCCTAGTTGAAGCTGCACGGCCACACAGCTCAAAGCCCTGGCAAGGCAAGCTTGGAAATGGTGCCACAGGAACCACCTGGAGAGCCATGGATGGGGGGCACCCACCAAGACTGCTCACCACCCAGTAAGTCCACACTCGACGCCACCTAAGTGGCACCCAGGGCAAATGCCCGCTCGTGCCACACCCTATCTATGCTTCTGGCAGTGAGGAGGCTGCACCTGCAGAACAGATAGAAGCGGCCGCAGCTCACCTTCTCCCAGGAGGTGTTGCAGGTGAACTGAGAAATGAGTGACAAACTCAGAGGTCTCAACAGCCTGCCTCCAGGGCAAAGGGTTGCTGGTTTCACTTTAGGTGAAATATGCAAACACTCAACCCTGCAGGTGATGAGGAGCATTGTCAGAATCCAGGGCTGGGCTGTGCAAATGCAGAGGGGTTGTTTGCTGATTTTGACCATCAGCCTTATTGTTCAATAATGTTCAATAATGTTGAGAATGCCCCATTTCCAGGCTGTTTGGTGCACAATCGAATGGGTAAGAACCTTCATTCTCTTAAGCCACCGCATTTTTTTAAATTCTAGCCTGTGTTTGTAATGTAGACTAGGAAACCTTCCCCCACCCATTTCCAGAATGCCTGATGTGTGTCGGCCCAGGGCACTGACCTGAGGGAATGCAGAGGCTTCCTGGCTGGTACTTCACAGCTATTTGTTGCAAAGTGAGTTGCTGGCTTCTGGGAAGGCTTTTGAGAAGCAACAGTGCCCTCTAGTGGACAATGCTGAGAACCACAAACAGGAATGCTTTCCCCTTTTGCAGTTTAGCCGCAAGTCCAGTTCAGGTCCCTGGCCCAATTCTGAATGCGGCCGCCAGGAACTGAATGCAACAGATGAAGGGCCGAGCGAGACTGAGCCAGAAGTGGGTGGCCGCACGCTCCTTCCAGAAGCCTCCTGCCACCATCTCCTGCACCTGCCCCCTCCCTGGAAGCTCTGCCGGCTCCCGGGCAGTGCCAAGAGAGGCTCTGCCTAGTCTTGATCCACTTCTCCGCCTGGATCTCACTAACAAGCTTCATGAAAGGCTCAGCAATGAGGCTCCAGCCAGACTGGGTGCAGCTCCTTCCATCATCCTCCCCAATTAATTAACTCATCAGGATGGAACCATCCTGCCACTCTGCCCCTCCAGGCGCGTGTGGGAAAGGGATCAGTGTCACCTCTGCGAGAGGCGCACTCGTCCCTGACCTGGTGAGCAGGGCGCAGTCCTTGCCTGCTGCTTCTGCTCCGCTGGGCGAGGCACCTCCACCTCCACCGTAAGAGGGGGGCACTCATGGCCTTGGCTGGGTGGCTCCTCCTCGGCCTCTTGCCCTCCACCTCATTGTCTCTGGAGCCAAAGCTGACCCACTGCTCAGTGCTCCTTCCTTCCGACTCCCCTGGGGTGCTGGCCAGGCCCCGCTTTCTGCCTCCCAGCCTCAAGCAGAGCGGCACTGTTGCTGCTCCTGCATCAGCCTCCACAACCACAGCTCTATGTGGCCATCATGTAACACGGCCTGACCAACCCCACCCCCCGCCTCTCTGGGTCTCCCTGGTATCAAGGCCATCGATCTGCCAGGGAGGCCAAACAGCAGCATTGGCAACTGCAGGGGTGGCACAAGACCTGCTGGCACTTGAGGATACCAGCCCCCTCACCCTCAAGTGGACAGCCTGCATTGGAAATGGAAGAAGAGGGCGGAGCAGGCAAGGACATGGGGAGGTGGGCCCTCCTGCTGCCTTGTCCTCTGCCCCACCTCCCTCTCCCTGTTCCAATTTCAGGAGTGGAAGGAAGGGGAGATGGAAGTGGGCAAACCTGTCAATCTGCTGCCTGAAGTGAGGGCCTCAGTTGGCCTCAAGGAGAGGCTGGCCACGAGGCCCTCTTCAGAAACCAGTCGGAACTTCTGTGTTAATAAATGTGGCCATTAAGCTCAGGGAAAAGGGGGCCGCACAAAAGATGGGTGGGGAGGTTGCATGACCAACACCCTTTGTGAAGACTGAGTGGGCACTGGCCACCCATCCTGAACTCAGTGCCCTCCCCAGATGTGCCTGTGGTGGCTTCTGTGGCCATTCTCTCCTGTTCGAGGTTCTCCCTGAAGGGACACGCTTGTCATTTCATGTCCTCTAAGCGATACTAATCTCCCCCCCCCCCAGCAGCAGCAACTTCAGCTTGTCTCTTTTGTGGGGAGATCTGCCTGCAGGTCTAAGACAGACAGCAGTGCAACAGGTCCAGCTTTCCCGGTCCTCACGTGATGGAACCGTCACCAGAGGGTGCCAAGCAAGCAGGGCACCCTGAGCTACTCTGCAGCTTCCTGCATCCTTGGTCCAGAGGATTGTGGGAGTGTCCTGTCACGCCCTCTAAAGGCACTTCTCCCTCCCCCCTTCCCCTCCAGCAGGGGCTTCTTGGGCTCTCCCTGCAAAATCCCCTCTGCACCCTCGTCAGGCCTCATTCTGCAGCGAGTCAGGCAGGCAGCTGTGCTAGCTCTTTGTCAGAGGTGCCAGAAGGCAGGAAGCCAAATGCCAGGCGGGATCTTGCTGTAAAACATCCAGGGAAACAAGAGGCACTGCTTATCTCTTCCGGATAAACACCAGGGAGGCTCTGGCAAGCAGGCAGCTTCCGCTCACTGCCTGGGGCCTGCAGCATCACCTGTCTCGCTGTGGCCAACAACCCTGAGCAGTCCGGGCAGGGCGGTTCCTGCACACTGCCGGCCAGGAGGGAGGCCTGTCAGTGCTGCAGTGAGGTTCCACTGAATGGGCCTCACGGAGGCACCCCTCCTGCAGTGCGGTGATGGACAGCTGTTTCTACCCTGGTGCTCCAGCCCCACTCCCCACCTGCGGGGCCTGCTGTGCTGCAGCTCCCACTCCCCGAGTCCATGTGCAGAATGTGGCAAATCTCTTGACCTGGGACTGCCTGACCTGAGGTCACCTCCCAGCTGGTGACTGAAGTCTCCCAGTGAGCCTCCCATGTGTGCCCCAACAGCCCTGGCCTGCTTGTGCAAAGGGAGGTCACCAGACAGTTGAGGACTGCTGCTGCAACTTGGCCTCTTTGACAAGGGCTGTGTGTGTGTAGCGATGCAGCTGAGGATTTCCTGCGGCAAAACACCAGCAGACAACAATCAGGTGCCAGCCCAGCTGAGGGAGCTGCCAGACGGGGGAGTGTTGCCAAATCCGGCACTCGGGGAAGGCAAGTGCATGTCTGCAGACTTGCCGGCAAAGCTGGCACTCAGCCCAAGAGCAGCCAAACAAGGAGCCCCCTCGTGCTTCTGCCACGTCTAGCAAATCCAGCCCTGCAAATCCTCCTCCTCCTGGCAGCTGATGGGCAGAAATCCAGCTTCTGCTCCTCGGTGATTGACATGCAGGCCAGGCCAGCCAGGAAGCACACAAGGCCCTGCCTGTGCAGAGGTGTCTGCCTGCGGAGAAGGCCTTTGAGCGAGGACGTGGTGGATGGGTGGCCCTCCCTACCAGGGCTGTCCTGGGGGGGGGGCAGGCTGGCCCAGCAGATGCCAGCCTGGCAAGAACTCTCTTCTCTCACTCCTGTTGCCTTCGCCTCTGCGGGCAGCTGTTGGGTGTCCCTGCAAGGCTGGAGCAGCTCTTGGATGCACAAGGAGGGGAAAGAAAACTGTGTGTGTGTGGGGGGGAGTTATCATCAAGTCTTAACATTTTATTTCTTTACTGGGTTAAACGAGGAGCAGAGAAAACCTCTGATCCCAAATACAACAGAACTGAAAGCCGTACTGGTACAGAGACTATCGAAACACAGAGTAGTAGGATAATAGGTCAATACAACGGAAGTATAGCATGGTTTTGTTGTGGGTGGGTTTTTTTGTCAAACCATCCTGGAAAATAAATGTAGGAACTAGTGCAAAAGAGTTCTGAACATGAAGCACAGTGTATAAAAGGGCATAAGAAAACTGCCCCCTCCAAGGACACAGTCACTTTCTTAGGACAGAGGGAGGGAGGGAGAGAAACCTGGTGGGGGTCATGAGAGCCAGAGAAAGGAGGGGGGGGAAGCTGGAAAGAGAAACGGGGGGGGGAGTAGAAAGAATCTTGTCCAACACTGACTGGAGGAGGTCTGGCTGCCACTCACCCGCTGAGCCAGGACACAGGACCACTTGCCGGGCCAGCAGCCACCCGGCTCACCCGTGCGCTTGAGAAGGGTTCAGTGGCAAGCAGCCAGTTCCTGGTCCTGCTCAGCACAGTCCCTGGAGCGCCCCCCCCCCAGCTTCTCTTCCCTGTCTAGCCGAAGGTTGGGCTGGAGTATTGGGGGAGGAGCTTTGGCAGCGGCTGGAGAGCCCCCTTCCCACTATGAAGGCCCTAAAGGTTAAAAAAAATACCCAGCATAAAAACGAACCTTCCGAAACCCCCGCGGACGTGAATGGAGGGCGCGGGCTGAGCTGCAGCCTCCCCTCCCCTCCCCCCACCTGTGCAGGCTCCTTTGGCCACTGCCTCCCCTTTCCCACCCCACCCCTGAGGAGCAGCTAGAATGGCCGGGGGTGGGGGATGCTGTGCAGCCCTCCCTTTGAGAAAGAGGCTGCTGGTCTTTCTGGCTGGGACATGAACAGCAGACTGCTTCAACCTGCGTCACCAGCAATGGCCAGGGGAGGGGTCCCCCCTTCCCCTCCTCCATATTTTCTGCCAGGATGACAGAAGCACAGGCAGGCACCATGCTGCAGCCAGACTTTCTTCAAGGTTTATCCTCTAGAAGAGGGGTGCCCAAATCCCAGCCAGGGACCACTTGTGGCCCTCGGGAGCCCCCAGTCTCCAATGAGCCTCTGGCCCTCCGGAGACTTGCTGGAGCCCGTGCTTGCCTGATGCAATTGCTTTCAGCAGGAGGGCAACTGTTCAGCCTCTCACCTGAGCTGTGGGACAAGGGCTCCCTCCACTACTTGCTGTTTCATGTCTGTGGTACAGCAGTAGCAGCGAAGGAAAGGCCAGCCTTGCTTTGTGCAAGGCCTTTTATAGGCCTTGAGCTACTGCAGGATCTTCATTCATTCATAGAAGTTCCATCTCTAATAAATTCATTCAAATTTGAAATGTAAATTAATTCATTTTTTCCCCAGCCCCCTACATAGTGTCGGAGAGATAATGTGGCCCTCCTGCTAAAATGTTTGGACACCCCTGCTCTAGAACGCCAGGGAAATGTCGCTTTAAACTCCCCTGCAGATTCCACCTGCAAGGTATCAGTCCCAGGAGAGGCACTGGAGGGCTCTAGCGTGTGTACGACAACAGCGCAGGAAAGGGCCATGAAGCAAAGGCAGCTGGAAGGTGCAACTGAGCTCATCTCTGAGAGGGACACGGACATCCCCCCAACTCTCATTTGGCTGGGCTGCCCTGTTGCCTCTCCCATTCTGAGGAAGAACTTCTGGGCTCCAGGAGAAGCAGTGCCAGGGCGGTTCAGGCCCAACCAAATGTGCAGAGACCTACACAAGGTGGCCTGATCTGGGAGGGGGGTTAGTGTTTGTAAAGCAAATCAACCTTCCCCTCCAATCTGGTCACACTTTGTGATTGCACGCACAATTAGTTTGATCCCCTGAGCTCAATCAAGGCTCTGCACCTTGGACCAGACTAGGCTTCCTCCCAGAAGAGGGTCCTGATCACACCCTCAGCGGCTCCAGGAGAACAACCCTTGAAGCCCCTCATCCATGGGCAAAGTGGCACTTGAAAAGAGATGGATGACTCCATGCTCCTGGCAGCACCCGTCGGGTAAAGAAGAAGACAAGACAATCACAAACCTGCAAAACGTAACCAGAACCATTTTCTAAAGGGCCTGCAGTAATGGAAGAAAATCTGAATGGATCTTGTCAAGAAAAGGTAGGCAAACTTCCAGCCTCACTGCACGTGCAACTGAACTGTGAAGCCCAGAATCCTGGAGGCCACCTACAGCTGGTGCTAGAACACATCCAGCCAGGTCCCCCTCACTCCCAGTAATCCTGGGAGTAAGCCTTACTGCCCAGGTCACACCTCCGCACCCCATGCCCCACTTTGGCTGACTCTAGTGCTAGATCTCATGGCAGAGAGTTCCCAGGTCAGGTGCATGAAGACTGACAGAACTCACTCTCTTGTCACCTAATGGCCAATGGCTGAAACCACAATTAGCACAGACATTTGTAAGTTGCCATGGGGGAGAAATCAGAATAAGCATTTTAGCTCAGTCTGGCAGCTGTCCTTTCTAAATGTTCTGGAAACTGGTCTTCCAGAGATGTCTTCCTGGCCTCCTCTTTACTTGAGAGCTCAAAGCTCTGACAGAAAAGGTCTCTTCTGCTGAAAAGAGCAGCAATCCTCCCTCCCTCCTCCTTTCCATGGAGGCCTCTCACACCTCTGGAACTCCATGAGCAGAAGCGGCCCATGCATGGCAGGGTGAAGCGGCTGCCTCAGGCACAGGCCAGGTGCCCCTGCCCCCTCTCCCCAGGGTGAGAGAGCCTCTTGGAATGCCCCCCCACCTGCCAGGTGTCTTGGCCCTGCTCCCAGGGTGGGGAAGCTGGAGCCCTTTGTGGCTGCGGCATGCATCATGTGCCAAGGCGTCCTCTTTTTCTTTTTTAGGGGTGAAACAAAACAGAGTCTAAAACTCTTCTTCTGTAACTGTCAATTATGTCTAAAATAATGCTGGACTTGTCGGATTGTGCCCAGACATTCGGAAGCATGCTTAGCAGTTGTGGAGGGGCTTTGAGATGGGATCACGGAGTGTACTTGGCTCCATGCAGCCCACCAGGAGTCTGGCTGAAAGGCTACGAGCCCCATGGGGTGCGAGCTTCCATAAAGCCCAAAGAAGCTATCGCGACCCACTATGGGTTTCATGATCACAAACCAGAAGTGGGTCATAACAGCTTTTTAAAAAAAGCTTTTGAGGCTTGGGGAGCCCTGCAGAGGCATCCACGGGGATTCCCGCATGCCACAGAGGCCAGCACTGCCTTAGGTAAGTCTCAAACCCCCACTTTTGGCCCCAGCAGTGACACAATTGTGGCAGTTGTACCTGTGGTCTTTGCCACCACCCTGCCCCTTAAGGGGGCAGGGACAAGGCTTTCCTGGCTGGGGTGTTGTGATGCCCAGTCTGTGAACCTCTGCCTAGATAACCCCTGGAGAGTGCCCTGTCCTTTGGGAGCCTGTCGCTGCCAGACCTCTGGGAGACGAGGCGCACTTTTCTGGTCTGAATGAAAAATGGGCGCCTCGTGTCACTCTCCCCCGAAGATGCCTGCATTTAAAACAGGGGAGAGGGAGAGCTCTCTGCTGCCGCTCTCTGACTGCAGTAACTCAGGCAGAGCAGCAGTGGGCCGCCTCCTCCGAGAGAGATGGATCTGCTGCTGCGTCTCTGTGCAGGGAGTGGCCCCACCACCTGAGTGCACCCAGCATCAGGTCAAGCAAAACCACCCAGCCAAGCAGACCCGAGATTCAGGCCCAGAACAGCAGATCCTCCTGCCAGAGGTGGGCACTGTAGGAGCCCTGATGGAAAGGAGGATTTCTGGGTCACACGTGTGCCACAGGTGAGTTTATCTGGCACCTGGCTTAGGAAGTGACTGTGTGAGGGACACCCTTCAGCCTGTCTTTGGAGGTACTTCCCTTCCTCTGCTGCCTCGTCAAGGTTTCCATTGACTCTGGTGTTTCTTTGCGGGGACTGGAGAGCTGCCGGATGGAGGGTTTCTGGAGCGATGAGCTGCTGCTCTATCTGCTCATCCAGCTGGCAGGTGGGGAGGAGTGTGTGCGGAGGGAGGGGGTCAAGGCAAAGGCCCAATCCAAACAATACACTGGGGTGGGATTGTTGGGCCACACCAGCCTGTCCAGTGACACACATGCCTGTCCTGCGCAAAGCAACTGCCTGTCTACACTGCCAGCTTGGTCCTCCACAGACCCACTGGCCGATCATGAGGCCTCGGGACAGCCCGTGCCCCGTGCAAGGGACCAGCAGCCCGCCGCAGGTGCTACTGGCAAGTGCGTCCACAGCCATCCTGGAAGAAACAGGGCAGCCCCTGGCAGGGCCAAAACAATCCATATCACACTCGCTCCTGCCAGAGGAAATGTGGGCCAAGAACACAGGCTGTGTGGAGTGCAGCCACAAACCATCCTGCTCCCTGCAAGCCACTGAATGATCCAACTGACCTGGAGACGTGAGGAGAGCCAACAGCAGGGACAAGGAAGGACTCGGATCGACAGAGGAGATCAGCGGAAGAGCCGAGCGGACAAGATGGACCTGAAGCTCCCAAAGCAGAATGGGTGGAGCCTGTTGTATGGGCCAGAGGTCAGGCAGCCAACGAGTGTTGGGGGGGCAAAGACCACACCTCACCCACATAACTGATTTGGATCAGACCCACTAGAGACTTGGGGCCTTGGGAACCACTCTGCCCAGGCCCCGCTTAATCTCTTGCTTTGGTGAGATAGACACAGCAGTCCCAGATGCCGCCTCCTTGGAGCCCACCTTGCAGGGGGAAGTCTTTGCGGGGGGGGGGGGGGGGTTCTGCCTAGCCTTGCATTTGGGCACAGCATCTCTGGTCTCTTCACAGGCAGTGGAGTCATTCTTTCTCTGGGGGCTGCGGCCTCCTTCCAGGGCCTGCTTGACCAATGCACCAGCCACAGGCCTGGTGGACAGGAGCTCCCAACAGCAAGCCGTTGGCCAGGCTCGCTGCTCCCCTGGCTGGCTCCACAAGAGCTGCTGGGAGATCCCCAGGAGGGGCTCCCTAGCAGGACCTGCTCAGCAGCACCAGAGCCATCACACACTGCCCTGGTGCCCGGGCAGGGATGATGTCACGTGACACGTGTCCCGTCACCTCACTGCCAGGTTCTCCCTGGAGGAAGGGGTACTCGCTGCATAGGCTTCATGCCCCCCATTCCTTCTCCAGCGGAGGCTCTCCTTTCCATGGGAGAAGGAACAGAGAGCACAAAGCCACCAGCACCTCCTCCACCCCCCTTGGTGCAATGCCTGGGGCAGCTGCCCCTCAGACTCCACCCTGGTTACAGCACCTTCTCAAACACAGCCATTCTGCTTGGGAGCACCCGTGACCAGCCCACAAACACAGAGGCAGCTGTGCCCCTGAGCCGACGGGGTGCGTGTGTGCCCAGAAGAGGAGCAGAGCCCTAGAGACAGCTCAGCGGGCGGGGATGGAAATGCACTCAGGCCCCACCAGCTGCAGAGGCAGCCAGAGAATTCACGCACAGGGGGATCTGAGCACAATCCATGTCCGAAATGACAACGAAAGGGGCGAGCTGGTGCAGACGGACCCAGGCGGGGCCGAGAGGCACTCTGGGAGGTCACCCGGGGAAGGAAGGCCCATTCCTTTCTAGCGAAGCAGAGAAGCGCTGCCCTGCCTGGGAGGCACAGCCTGAGCCGGCTGCTTGCAGCGTGGACAGAGCCAGGCCCCGGGAAAGGCGCAGCCTTCCGCAAGCAGAGGAACCCACGTGGCTGGAAGTGCCAGCAGTGCTCTGGGCTTGACCTGCAGCAGTGAGGACAGGAGATCATTCTCTGTGTGGCATCGGGGGGGGGGGATGAGTGGGGCCTCGGACGCCAGTGGACAGGAGGGAGCGGGGGGGGCCTCTGTGTCATCATCAGCATCACTGTTTGGGTCTGGCTGAGAGAACAATACAAACGTGGTGCCTCTGGCCGGCCGGCTCCGTTGCCCCAGGGCACAGGCACCCAGGAGGGCACTTCTGCCCCAACCACCATGGACCGCCGGTGGCAGCGAGTGGAGCGGAGCCCCCTCTGCCTCTCCTCTGCCCCGGCCCCCCGCCTGGCCTGCGGGGCCTGGCTGTACCTCATCCTCGGGCCCCCACGGGCCTGCTGTACACTGAACCCTTCTCAAGGCGAAGCCCCCACAGCCCTGCAAACGCGCCGGGGGCCTCTTCGCCACAGGCAGCCTCTGCGACGAGCCGCTCTGGGAGGGAGATTCCGCGCGGGGTGGGTCTGCGTGTGCCACCCCCGATCCTGCGTCTCCCACTGGGGGAAGAGCGGGTGCTTCCCCCCCGGACAGGGACAGAGCAGGCACCTTGCCTGGAGGTTTCCTTTCCCGCTGCAGAGTCACTCGTCTCTGGCCAGGCTCTCATCCATGGCAGGCAAGGCCTCCAAGCGCAGCCCCCCGCTGCCAGCGGCCCCCCCACTGTGCACGCTGGAGAAGGACACCATGGTGTGGAGGAGCATTAAGACCAGTACACACAGTCTGAGCCGGCTGTGGCCGAGGCGGGCCCCTGCAGAGACGGGCAGCAGGGACGGGTGGGGCTGGGGGTGCTGGGGGTGGTGGTAGTAGAGGTGGTAGTGCTGCTGCCGCTGCTGCTGCCGCTGCTGGTGGCGGGGGGCGTCCTGGTGCTGCTGGCCACGGAACGCCTCCGACTCCGTGGACTTGGTGGAGGCGTTGGAGTTGCTCTCGGGGTGGGGGTCGCAGGAGTCCCACGGCACGTCACAGCACTTGGCCTCCTGGGGGGGCAGTGGGTTCTCCAGCAGCCCTGGCAAAAGACAACAGGAAAGAGCAGGAGTCAGCTGAAGGGAAGAGGCTCCCCCCACAGAAGGGCCGGAGGAACACAGGCAGGGCTGCAAGAGCCCTTCAGTAGGCCGGCCCAGGCAGGCAGCTGACTGGCAAAAGGGGGTGGGGGTGGGGGCCAAATCCAGATGTTTGGCATCTGGCTGGTGTCCATAGACAGACAAGGTGGCAACTGCCCCTCCCTTCCCCCCATCCCCTGAGAACAGCCCCATCAGAAAGTGCTCCACAAGAGGAGAAGCAAAGGAATGAAGGGAAGCTGACTCTGGGCCCCCGAGGCCTTCATGTGGGACTGGACCCATGGCGGGTTGAGGCGGCCTGGTGCACCCGACTACTGATGACTCCACTGCCACCCTCTAACCTCCTGCCCCCTCCACCCCCACACCTGTGCAGTACAGTCAGGAGGTGGCAGAATGTGTCCCTGGCACAGCCACTCTCCTTTTACCACCAGCCCCTCCGCCAAGCGCTCCCAGGATGCCTTTCCAGACCCACACCAGCCTAGGAGGAACCAGTGCCTCTTCCCGGCCTGTGAGGCCCTCTGGGGCTGCCCACCAGCTCCCTCCTCACTCACTCTTTGCTCCAGACGTAAAGCCCAGTCTTACTGGCTTGTCATGCCAGTATATTGCCAGGGCAACGAGAGCCCCACTGTCAAAGGAGCTCCTCTGCAGCGGTTAAGTTGCATGCTGCCAGCAGCCTGGTGCAGAGGCGGGGAAGGGGTGGGGCAAGATGGAGTGGGACTGTGCCTTCAGCCGTAGTGCTTGATCCCTCCTGCCACTTGCCTCCCAGTTCTTGCTGCAGGCTGTGTGCTGCCACTGCCTTGACGCTCCCCGCTCCCCAACTCCATCTGCTCTGGCTTCCTCCGTGCACCATGCTCTCCACCACAGGGACCCGCCTTGCCAAGTGCCCATTACCTGTACAGATGAAGCCAGGCAGCCCTCCATAGATCAGGTCGTCATTGTCCGGCAAGACAAAGGGGCACCTGGTCTGCACCTCCAGGCAGTATTGCTTGCATGGAATCCGGTGTGGGCACTGTTGCTGTGTCACATTGAAATACTCCGAGCACAGCCAAGCCTTGTAGACAGCCTGCGGGAAGGAAAGGAGAGGCCAGAAGAGGGTGAACACACGACCGAGCATAGAACGCTGCCCCGCCGCTGGGGCCGACCCAGCATGCTGTGGAGATGCTGCTGGGCACCCCTGCAGGCAGAGATGGGATGATAGTGGCTCTCCTCCTCTGTAAGAGGCACCCCAAAGCCATGGGGGGAGAATGGTGGGGTGGAGGGCGACTGCCTTGCAGACCTGGGAAAGAGCAAGCTGAGCCAAGGAGGTGTCGGGGAGATCAAAGGGCCACGTGAGCGAGAACAACTTCCGCTCTTAAGGTCTGGGAGGGGGTGGGAACGGACTGGGCGTCTGTGATGAATGCCTTGTTCCCCCCATCTTCTTTTCGGGGGGGGCAATTTTTAAACACTTCTTCCTGTCCAGAAGCTCCTGTGCAGGTCCAGCAGCTTCAGAGCAGCTGAGAAGTCCTCCTGCAGCCACCTCGTCCTTCCCTTGTGCAGGTGGATCTAGTCTTTCTGCCCAGCTGGAGTAGCCAAGACTCACTGACTGGGGGCCGAACCTGCTCCTCTAAGACAAGGAGTGGGGTGGTTTGGTGGGGGTTCTACTCCTCCAGTCAGGCAGGCCACATCAAACGGGGGGGGGGGGATGAGGTTCCAGCACAAGGCCAGGCTCTGTATGTTCCGTCCTCCTCGTGGAAGGAGCACCCACCCACTTCTCACCCAGGGAGTGCGGCAGGAAGCAGGACTCCTGGGACCAGGGCAGCAGCTAGTGACGGGATCTGCTGTACATTTACATGCAGATACATGTGGGGATTGATGTGGGATTTGTTCACCTTTTTCCCTCCAAGCCAAGTGGCAAACTTCAGAGGGGCTTAAGGGAGGCGAGTGGTGCGGGTGTGCGCCTGCCTGCCTGCCTGCCTGCCTGCCTGCCTGCCTGCCTGCGCTTTGTTCTGGAGTAGCACACCTGCTCCATCTGCTGGACACTACTGGCTACTGCAGCCATTCAGACCAGCTTCACTTTGTGTCCATTCTGCCAAGTCCCGGCATTTCCATCAGCCTGCTTGTCCTCTGCCCCCTTTCCTCCTCTGGTTTAATTCCTGGATTTTTGATTAACTAGACCACTCTGTCTCCCGCCTGCCTGCTGGGCAAAGTGTGACATTGAAAGGGACGGGGCAAGGCCAATTCGGTTCCACTTTGTTTTGCAAAGGGACATGCTGGAACTCGGTATGCTGTTAAAAGAGCTTGGTTTCTGGTGAGGGTTTGTATGGCCTCCAGGCCTCTTCTTGTGGCTGCCAAGGAGAGAGTGGTAAGCCTAGTGGGGCTGCTGAGTCTCTGGGGGGTGGGGAAATCCAGCAAGTATGGCATGGGCTCCTCAGCTGCCAAATCCCTCCCCCATAATCAGCCAATGACTATATCTAGCTGCTGATGTCACCTGAGTGGGTAGTCCTGGCTCCAAAGACTTTTCTAGCTGTCTCTACCCTCCCACCACCCTGTTTTGCCCCTTCCTGCTCCCATTCTGCTTGCTCGTCACCACACTCCCCCGCTCAGTTTCACCCCTCCCCCTTTGCAAAGGGACCCCAAAGAAACTTTGTACCCCCCAAAAAATTCCTCTCAGAGGCCCTGGCAGGACAGGATGGCACAGGCTCCCCTGGCTGAGGGGGCAGAGCCAGGCTGGCCAGCGCCTGCTCTCTCCCTCGCTCTCCTGTCCCCCTTCCCCCCTGCGGCAGCAGCGCCCTGCCACGCGGGACCTTTGCCTGGGCCCTGGGAAACACCTGCCGGAGTGACTCAGCACAGCACCCCACACCTGCAGCTGGCCTTGGGTAATCCGGCTCACTTCTTGCAGCACCCCCCCCCCCCAAAAGATGTCATTTCCTGGCCCAGGCAGCAAGTCCCAAATCCAGGGAGATCTCTGGGAAACCTTTCCTGCCCCCTCGGGGGGGGGGGGAGGTAAAAATTAAGTCCACTGAACACAAGAAGCAGAACCATAACTCCTTGAACCACAGACCCCTTTCCCAAAGTAGCTGCAGGAGACCACAAGAACAGCCCCCTCCCCCAGCCAGAGGCGGCATTTCTTCTCTATCTTTGAGATGGAGGGGCTGAACTTCAACACGAAGAAGCAATCAGGCAAAGATGCCCACTTAGCCAGGACCCCACAGTGGTTTCAAACTTTTAGCACCGGTACCCACTTTTTAGAATGAGAATCTGTCAGGACCCACCGGAAGTGATGTCATGACCAGAAGTGACATCATCAAGCAGGAAAATTTTTAACAATCCTAGGCTGAAGTCCTACCCACACTTATCTAGCAGTAAGATTCATTTACTACTATTGTTTAAAGCATATATAGAGAGTAGCCTGTTAAAAATACAGATCTATGACATTTCCCCAATGCAGTCACATGCCATGATAGCATCAAGTCTAATATTCAATAGCATCAAGTGTAATATTTAATATTCAACAAAATATTGAAATGAGTGGGGACCCACCTGAAACTGGCTTGTGACCCACCTAGTGGGTCCTGACCCACAGTTTGAGAAATACTGCTCTAAAGAATTTCCTGATAAAATTTTCAAAGAATTTTGTCCCCAGTAATGGGAAGTGTGAGCAAATTCATGTCACATGGAAGCCACTGGGGTGGGGGGAAGAACCCAGCTGACGGCACTGGTCTGGACACCAATTTCTGTTTGGAATTTTCTCCAGGCAAATGAAACTCTGTCTGAATGGATCTGGAAGCCCTTCAGATGGTGTCCAGAGGCCGTCAGAACAGCCTGCCTGGACCTTCAGCTACAAGCACTAGCCCTGCGCCTTCAAAACCTCACAACGGTCAGCAGAAATTCAACAGGAAAGGTTTTCCTGCCTCTGTAGCTCCATGCCCCAGAGCACTGCCTCTTGAATTTCTGCCTGCCAAAAGCCACTGTACAAGAGGCGAAGGCAAAGTGGCAGCAGTCCTGACCAGAACTTGGATGGCACCACATTTTGTAAACAGACCACTGATGAAATAAGTCAGGATTTCCCCAAAAGTTGAAGCCCCAGGCTTGGCCTCCCCCCATCCCTGGTCAGTGCCAACTGCCAGCCTTCCTGCGGACAACAGTTCTGTAACCAGCAACTCCTTTGCTTCCCCTCCACTAATTCTCTGAAGGCAGTGGGCCTGGCAGTTTTACCTCGGTCAGCAAGGAGCATCTGCACTGGACATGCCTCATTAGTCGTGAATGCAGGGAAATGAAGGCTGCTAATGAGCGGTTTGGGCACCTCTCCAAGGCTGGGCACACGAGGAAGCAGTGGGAGGAAGGGCAAGAGGGCAGGCCTCTCTAGCAGCAGTGATCACAGAACCAGCCAGGGGGGCACAGGCTAGAGTCAAGGGAGGCCTGCTTTGCAGACACAGCAGGACAGGCAGTCCTCTCCCCGAGGAAACTTTGGGGGGAGGGGGCGCAGGTGGATTTAAGCAGACTCTGCCCTGCATGCCTTTCTCTCCTAAGGCCACGCTCAGCCCTGTTGATGTTCACAGGGACGCCATGACCAGAATTTGATCTGAAAGATCACAAAGCGGAAGGGAGACCATCAGTCTGTCCAGCTTTGAGTGGCAATGGCTTGCCGAGGTCTCAGGCAGGGAGTGGTCTTTCCTAGTGGTCTATCCATCCCATTCCCTTGGGATGGATCTGCACCCCAAGCAGGAGCTCACCACTGAGCTGCAGCCCCTGTGGAACATCTCTTAGGTTTACCAGGGTAGAGAGATGCTCTTTACACTCTCACATAACACCAGAACCAGGGCACATCCACTGAAATGGAGTGTTGGGCGGGTTAGGACAGACAAAAGAAAATATTTCTTTACTCAGCGTGTGGTTGGTCTGTGGAACTCCTTGCCACAGGATGTGGTGATGGCGTCTGGCCTGGACGCCTTTAAAAGGGGATTGGATAAGTTTCTGGAGGAAAAATCCATTATGGGGTACAAGCCATGATGTGTACGCGCAACCTCCTGATTTTAGAAATGGGTTATGTCAGATGCAAGGGAGGGCACCAGGATGAGGTCTCTTGTTATCTGGTGTGCTCCCTGGGGCATTTGGTGGGCCTCTGTGAGATACAGGTAGCTGGACTAGATGGGCCTATGGCCTGATCCAGTGGGGCTGTTCTTATGTTCTTATATTCGGGGCTCTTCTGTAGATAGCGACTAGCAGGAGAGATTTTGTGGGAAATTCCAGTTGTGGGTTTGTCTCACTCCAGTTGTCTTTTCAAGCTCTTAAGACAGTTTGGAGCTGCTGAGTGCTAACAGGAGCGTTAATCTGCCCTGCCCAGATGCAGATGAATAGATGGGGGAGGGAACAGATGGATGGATGGAAGGCAGATGATCAGACTGAGGCATGCCCCTCCAAGAGAGAAGTGGGGGCTTGTTCATTTCATTGGAAAAGAGGTCCCAGGATACAGAGGAAGTGGAGGTAAGGGGAACTTATCTCCGAGTAAACCCACCTAGGACTGCCCTCTAATTTTATGATTTGTAAATAGTTATACATCTTCATATTCACTGTAGATACTCGAGTATAAGTCGATCTCACAGATTAGCCAAGGGCAGGTTTTGAGTCAAAATTATGGAATTTTCTATGACCCTTGGATAAGCTGGAGGGGGATTAATCTTAGAGGATTGTCTGATTATAGTTTTGAATGATTTTAACTGAGGCCAGATCCTGAAAAATACTATATTTATTAAAAATATAGAAAACATTCATTTTTATTCATTAATGTTTTAAATTCCGGTCTTTGCAACCTTTTTGTAAACACTATCAGAGTAAGTGCACTGTAAACAACATACCAGTAGAACCATTAATCAAATCCTTCTTTAAGGTGCCTAGTGTGTTAAGCCAAAGTTTCAATATATAAATGGTGGTGGTTGGCAACCTTCAGTCTCGAAAGACTATGGTATAAGCCTACAGCACCTGGTATTCCCAGGCGGTCTCCCATCTAAGTACTAACCAGGCCTGACCCTGCTTAGCTTCCGAGATCATGGCATAAGCCTACAACACCTGGTATTCCCAAGCGGTCTCCCATCCAAGTACTAACCAGGCCTGACCCTGTTTAGCTTCCAAGATCAGACAAGATCAGGCATGTGCAGGGTAATATATAATGTGCAACATATAACACATAACTGGGAGTGTGCAATTCAATTCACAACCGAGAGACAAGCAACAAGAAATGAGCATGAACAAATGCAGCTACACATAGTTGCAACCCAATTTACTCAAAAGTAGACCCCATTGCTTTCCATGGAAGTTATTTTTAAGTAATGGTGCACTGAACTGTAGCTTTGGACTTTGCTTTAAATGGAAACAGGGATTACATCCTGGTGTTTAAAAAAGCACACCTCTGCCACACATCTGCAAAACGGAACAAGGGTGCAGAAGGGTGTGCTAAAGAGAAGGAGGCTTGCTTGGAAGCCTTAAGCCAGCCATTTTCAACCACTGTGCCATGGCACACCAGTGTGCCGCGAGTGGTCCACCTGTGTGCCACAAGAATTTGGGGGAAGATCATTTATTAGTAGGGCCAATGGGGATGTGAGCCCCCCACCGGCAGCATGGTGTGCCTTGTCAATTGTCAAAAACCAGATGGTGTGCCTTGACAATTTTGATGCCTTGTCGGTGTGCCACAAGACAAAAAAGGTTGGAAATCACTGCCTTAAGCCCTGGCTTGTTTTTTTTTTTCTCAGGAGACTAAAAGATTGACTTTGGCTGCAGCTTTGCCCTGGAGGGGTTGATATGCAGACTAAGAGCCCTCTAATTATCTTTGCATTGTCCAGTATCACTTGCTTCAACAACCCTGACCCTGAGTGATCTCACAGATAAGGCGAGATGATCTAAGCTTGATTTATTGGCAGAAAGTTCTCATCTTATAGGCAAGGATCTATTTGGTATTTGGGATACCATTTTAAAAGTACATTTGTTTTAAACTAGTACCCTTATCTTTTAAAAGGCGCAAAAAGAGAATCTGGGAAACTACAGCTGGACATCAATACCTGGAAAGATTCTAGAACAGATTACTCTGCAGAATGTCTGTGAACACTCAGAAAATAATAGGGTGATTTCCTGGAACCAGCATGGATTTCTCAAGAACAAATCATGCCAAACTAACCTCATCTCCTTTTTGGTACAATGCATAGCCTGGTAGCTCATGGGACTGCTGGGGACATGTCGTGCCTAGAGTTCAACCAAACAGCTGACAGCCTCCTGTGACATCATTGTGGAGAAAATGAAGGCGTGTGGGCTGGTCGCTACTGCTGCTGCTGGGGGTGGGGGAAGGGGTCCGAAGCTGGCAGAACCACCATTTCCAGCGAGGGCTATGAATTGGCTTCACATCAGCCTGGAGAGACGTATCGAGCCACTGGACTCTGTCTTGGAGCTCCTGGTGACTTGGAGGAGGGGAGTGAGGAGGATATGCAGGTGATGGGGGTCAGCGATTTCCCGGGAGAAAGAAGCAGGACTCCAAACAGCTGGGACAGACCTGATCACTGGACATGGGCCAGCAAGATGAACTTCCATGGAAACCAGTGTTAAGTGCTAAAAAACCCAACCCAGAGGTACATCTTTCTTAGCAGAGGCCAAGTACAGACCAGGCGACTTTTGGCCCAGTCCTCCCAAGGGCCAGGGAAGAGGAGGCCACCGCAGGGGTCAGGCGAAATCAGACCAGGAGGTGCAGCCGGCGCCCCCTCTTTCTCCCAGTGGCTGGGAGCACCTGGCAACAGCCCACCCACTCCCTCATCCTGCAGTTCCGAGGTTCTGCACGCAATTACGAGAACCAGGGCCTCTGTGTGTGTGTTTACACAATCAACATTAAGCTCTGTTATTAGATACCTATCATGGGCAAGCGTAGTGCCCCCTGACTCGAATGTACAGGGGTTTGGAGAAGACCCCTTTGGAGCCAAGGACACGCTTAGAAGCCCCATGTTTCACCTGGATCTCCTTGTCCTGGTTTGCCATATCTAAGCAGGTGCCAGGAGGGCTCCGAGGGAGTTAATCCTGCAGAACTGCTCCACTTTGCACTCTGCTCTAACACTTACAGCTTGATTGGCTGCAGAAAAACACAACCACAGCCTCAAACTAATTCCAAACACGCAGGGAACTGGGAGACAGTCACCACAGTGCAGGCTGAGCTGGAGAAATGCCACTCATGACCTCCAGCAAGGCCTTGTTCCTGCTAAGCCTAGCCCTGCGTTCACAGGCTCAGAGAAAGGATCACTGGGTCATGGATGCAGAATGTGCCCCTGAGCACCAGGGCCCCAGGCCACTGCACACTGCGGCGCTGGCACAGCTGTTTCCGGGGACATGCAGAACGTCCTGCAGGTGAAAGATGTTTTCCTTGCCTGTCCCACTGCTAAAGAGAAGTGCTGGGGTCAGGGTGGGATAGACATCCTGGAAGTAAATGCATTGAATGACCAGCAAACAAGAGAAGCCCTCTTGGCTTTGGAGGTGCCCAGTCCCACCAGGTGGGCTGTTGCAGAATGGATGGGAACATTCTGGCCCAACAGGCAATCAAGAACCACCAGCAATGGAAGATCCTAGAGGGGGGCAGCAGGGCCCAAGCAGTGGAGAAGTCATTCCTCAGTAAGCGAGCCCCCCGCCAGCTTTGCCTGCAGAAGATCCCAGGTCCAGTCCCTCTTTGCTAATTCAGGGGGAGAGAGGCTTAGAAAGACCCCCCCCCCCCAAGCCTGAGGCACTGGCAATGGATGGATGGAGTCAGGAGAGGGCAGGCGCCTTCTTTCTTTCCTTCCCTGCACTTGGAGGCTGCGTCTTCCACTGCCTGCCTCTGGGGTGCATTCCCTCCAGGTTGTGCTGCACATGGGCAGGCAAAGGACAGGAGCACCACTTGTCTGCACAAGGCTGGGGAGGGTGCAGCAGCATCCCCTCTACTGCCACTTCCTGTGCCCCCGGCTAAGCTCTGCCTGCCGTTACCACGCATGGCATGGAAGCTCCCATTCAGTCCTTGCAGCCTCGTTGCCATGGGAACCCGTGGATGTTGGTCTTCCAGAGGTGGAGCAAGGGGAGTGGGGGGGCGGTGGCAGCAACAGCCAGACCAGTTATCAGCATGGCAAAGCTGGGACCAACTTCTCTCTGGCAGGGAGGAGACACTGTCTCAGCAGCCCGTCAGGCCAAAGCAGGGTTGCCACCTGTGGGCTGAATAGCAAAGGCTCTGGGCCTAAGAAGCAACAAGGCTGCCAATCTTTTGGCTGGCCTTGTTCTTGTGCCGGAGACCCTGGTGGGAAATGCCTCACCGAGCTGACACCAAAGGTGTGGGAGTTGCCCAAGAAAAACATTGGCAGACAAGCTGGAACACAAGGGGTTAACATGTCTGCAGAAATGGGAGGGGAGCTCACTCTTACCATTCCTGCATGTGTTGTGGGGGGTGCCACAAAAAGAGCGGGGTGGGACTGAGTAGACAGACAGTTTGTGCGGCACAGAACCGAAAGGTTTCACATGGGACAGGGTTGGAGGGATGCCTGGGATCAGTCCCTCAGCCCTGCTCAGGTGCTCAGACTTGACGTGGAACCCTTGGGGTCTTGCACTTTCCCCATCGGAGGATGTGGCAACAGCTCCTACTACACTTGGGAGAGCCACTGAAGTGGGGCAACCCCTGCTGCCCCACGGCACATGACGCCCCCTGAAGGCCTCTGGAGCCCTGTGAAAGCAACCACTCCCTGGCACAGCCCTGCTGCTCGTGCGCTGGAGGAGAAGCCAGCCAGCCAGCCAGCCAGCCAGTCGCTGCCACCCGCAGAGTCCTGAAAGCAGGCATGGGGGGGAGGCGGGGGAGGGCTGCTGTCACTACAGTCGTTCTTCCAGGCACAGCCACTGAAGTCAATGTTTTGACCAACCCGATTGTCTTTGAGGTGGCACACAATGAGCCTCCGATGGAAATGAATTCCTGTAATGTACGTGGGAGCTTTTGTTTAAGTGATCGTCAATCTGCCACTCGCTTGTGGACTGACTCCAGGAGCCTCCCTCCCGCAGAGCGGCTTTTCCAGTGCCTGCTCCCTGCCGTCACAGGACCCTTGATGGGAGTCTTTGGGGAGGGAGCCTGGGCTGAGATTCCAGGACACTCAGGTTCACTGTGTACTCTGGACCGCAGGCCCAGTGCAGGAGAGAGAAGACTGGCTCTCAGGGCCTGGAGAGCTTTATCTTGATTCATCGGAGAAACTGGAGGAGTTCAGGGCCACCGGACTGCCTCGCCAACACCTGTCGGACTACTGGTCCCTTTGGCAGGGTGAAGCTCTTGACCTGATCTGCAGGGGAGATGGTCTCCTTCCCTCCCTCCCATTCTCTGTGGCCCCTGAGAGTGAGTCTTTCATCTCTTAGGAACTGAGTGACCTGGAAGCTCAGCAAAAGCATCATTTGCATCTTGTTCCAGCAAAACACTCCCAAACTCACCCACCTTCCTAACAACCTGTGATGGTCCAGGAGCCGACAATGGTCCTTTCTGAAGCCACAGCGGTTCTTTTTCTTTTTTTTTTTTGGGGGGGGGGGGAGGATCTTCACAGATGGGATTTTGCACCTAGAGACAAGAAACCGATACAGGAGGCTGCAGGGGGAGAGTGTCTATGAGGCCTCCTGGTGGCAATGCTGAGGAAGCCGTCCAAACAGCCTCACCGGTGCTTTCCAACCCGACTGACATCCCCACGCAGGCTGGATGTGGAGCTCACTGTCTTTGCCTTGCCCTGCGCGTGGGGCTGCCACGCATCTGCTAGCACTGCTCCTGTGAGTCTGCTGATTGCCGAGTCAGGCCGCGATCGGCTCACTCAGCCCAGAGTCCTCAGCACTGACTGGCAGCAGCTCCCCAGGGTTACAAAATGGAAAGGGCCTTTCCCAGCCCTGCCTGGAGATCCTGCCACGATTCTGCAGGAAAGTGCCCCCTGCTGTGTCATGGGGAGGGGCATGAACCACACAGGGCACGGATGCTGTCTCTCCCCCCTCATCCCTTAGAATCCATTTCTGTCCTGTGCTGGCCTCTG
Source organism: Tiliqua scincoides (assembly GCF_035046505.1). NCBI lineage: Eukaryota > Metazoa > Chordata > Lepidosauria > Squamata > Scincidae > Tiliqua > Tiliqua scincoides. Next base: position 19,602,758 of record NC_089832.1, on the reverse strand, counting down.
AAAATTCACAGGCAGATCCCACTGCCTCCCCAGTCAGTCTTCTCCACCCTACAAGACAGAAAGGAGCAGGCTTTTAAAACAAACAGAAACACAACAACTGCTACACCCCCAGGATGAGGCACTGTGCTTTTCTCCTGAGTTCCTGCAGCAGACCTGTGGGGTCCTGTGATGAATGCCCTGCCCTCCCCCCCGACTTTTGGCCCATTTCCCTGCATCTTTGGACATTCTGAACCAGGGAAGCCCCTGCTGCCCCCGCCCTGGCAGCTGCACTGTGGGCAGAGGCCTCCGCTCCACCTCCCCCCTCAAGAGCAGGTGCCTCTGCCGAAGCCACATCCAGCTGGCTCAAGACGCGGACGTGCCAGGGAGGGTGGCAGTGGTGCTGGTGGAGATGCTAAGGCAGAAGGACAAACACACCACCTGTCTGGGGGTCTGGGGACTCGGTCCCCTGCAGACACACACCCCACGCCTGGAAGCCTTGCTCAGAGGGAATCCCAGGTGCAAAAGGCCTGGAGGGCCTCTCCAGCATCGTCTCCTAAAACGGTCCCCTCCCCAGTGCACTGGCCCGACTGGAGGCAAGCCTGCCCTCTGGTTTCTTCGCTGCACAGCTAATTTGGAATCTCCCCTGGATGCTGGGAGTGGGAAGATCCCTTCCTCCCCCGTCCGCCTCTCACCGACTGCACAGGCTCTGGCTGCAGAGAAGAGAGGTCAGGACGCATCCAGCATCCCCACTTGTCTCCATGGCAACTGGCAAGCAGTGAGAGACACTCAGGCCAGCGACTACCTGCATCTCTTGCAGAGGCTGCAGTCAGACATGCAGAGGGGAAGGAGAGACGCCCCCACCCTTTGCACAAGAAGGAAAGCAGCCCTCTCTTGAGGGGAAGCCTGCATGATGCGTGTGCCTGGGGGAGGAATAGACACAAGGACAGGCAGGAAGTGGGTCTTGGGCCAAAAGGGGGAGGCACAGGGGAGGAGGAGGCAGATGCTGGATGCCTCTTTGAGACAGGCCTTGGAGGTGTTCCTGGAAAGGGAGGTCTGACTCCTCTCCTGCCACCGCTGGCGTCCTGGCTGCTGTCACCCGCACCTCCACCACAGGAGACCTGACTGGCGCAGGGCCTGCACCACCAGGCAGCCTGCCCGTGTGCTGTGACCATGTCAAAACCAGTGGCCAAACCCGGAGAAGTGCGTGAGTACAGCACCACGGCCCTGCTTGGTGGGACGCACAGCAGGCAACAGGCCTCTGGGCACAGAATTATTAACAGAATCCCAGACCCCTGGCCAGGCTGTAGTTGAACACCTTGGCACACACGTTGCGTGCACATTATCTGACAGTGTGGGCCCTCCTCGCACCCTGCTGCCCGTCGACTTGCACCCCAGACACAGCTGCTGTATCACCTGCCAGCCTGACCGTGACTGCTTCGGATGGCCTGAGGCAGAGCCAAGGAGTGACCAGGCCTCGTTTCCCGAGCCTGAGATGGGCACAGCTGCTCTGCTGATTGAGCACACCGAAGTGCTTCCTTCGGATCAGAGCCTTGCCTAAAAGAGGGGTGGAGTCAGGGAGACTCTCCATGGTGGTCCTCAGCATCCCACTCCAGTGCCGGGGCTTCCACAGTGCAATCTGAGAAGGGGGAGGGGCTCATCCCGGTTTGCTGCTGCTGCCGCCTCGCTATCTTCCGGGAAATGCCTTGTATGTGTGTGTGTGTGTGGGGGGAGGCCTTCGAAGTGCCTCAGGAACAAACCACACGTGAGGAGGAGTTCCAACAGGGTCCCATCAACACTGGAGGGGGGAGATCTCTTCCCCCATCCAAGTTTCTCTTCAGCAGTTTTGTTAAGGAGAGAAAAGCACCAGGGAGTTGTCATCTCTAGGGAAGCAAATGCGGTCAAGGGGGGGGGGGTTCGAGTCTCCTCCCTCTCCTACCCACGCTGCCTGTGATCGTCCCCTACCCGCGTCATGGTCTGAATGTGACACGACATGCACTGGAAAACAGAGGAGGCCCAACGCCAAGGAAAGCCAGAATGGCAGGCCAGCTTCTCAGACAGACAGACCGTTCAATCCCAGTCCTCACAGGCGCTACCTCAACCAGCTCCTCAGCATCACGGGTGACCCAGTGCCAGGCTCCAAGGGGCCAGGAGAGTCGGCCTGGGACCTCTCTCTGTTCCCTCCCAGCAGCTGCTCTGGGTTCTGGGAGTGCTGAGCACCTGCCTGCCTGCCTTGGGCCTCCACTTTCCAAGAATGAGCAGTAGCCGCTGGTGCTTTTCAGCATAAGCACAGTGGAAAACAGCTGAAGAGTTGCTTCCTCCGTTTCAAACACATCCTGTGCATTCCTCACAGTCCCCCTGAAATAAATCACAGCTACCTTCTAATTTAGTCATTCACACAGCAAAATCACCTCTTCCTGGCTGTGACTGCTCCACCATGCATGACAGGGTGGGAAAGTTTACTCGGGAGAAAGGAGGGTCTTGGGGGGCTGGATCCCTGGTAGTGATCTCCTCGGCAGGAACTGCTGGCAGCTAATTTAGGACCACACAGCAGGGCTTTTGAACCCATGATTTACACATCACGGCCTCACCTGTGGAGTATTTCCACAATGCTTGTCACTCTGACATCTGTAATTTTGGGCGGTTATCTATAAGGATATCTGTTTTCTCTGAAGCAAGGGAAATGCCACATCCTTCCAGAGACTGGAATTAAGGCACAACTTTCCCTGCCTTCTGATGCAGGTACCCTGAAGCATCCCAAAGAAAGGAGTGGGGGGGGGCTGAGTACACCACTGTGCCCCTCTGAGACGTGGCCAGGAAAGATGCTGTTTCCCCCAGTTGGGGCAGGGCCGAACCCTGGCAACCTTTGGCTGCACGGCAAGTTCGGTTCCGTCACGGCTGAGGGGACTGGAGCCTGTCCCACCAACTGCTCCCCGCGTCAGGTCAGCACCTTCCCTTTCCGTGCTATCGCTTGATCTGCTGTATTTTTCCATTCTTCAAGCAGCTCAGCGGGTGTTTAGTGTGCATATTTTCCTGTGACATGTGAGTCCTGCCCTTCCTGCTGCAGGTGGGTCAAGACGGCTCACAGCCCAAGCATGCTGACGGACATGTCCCCCCCCCAATTGAGCGTGCAGCAGCCCCAGGAGGCAGAGAGGCCCATGGGCTGTGGCCAAAGGGCCAAGTACAAGCCCAGTCAACCCCTGCAGGCAGCACGGGAAGGGCTCTGCTTCCACCCCACCCTCTCCAAGCCTGGATCCAAAACTGAGACAGAGATGGGAACACAGGGGGCTCCTCACTCACCCGGTGGTGGCAGAGCAGGGAGGGGAGGGGAGGGGTCGCTGGAGGCACAGATGATGCAGCTGCTCAGCCTGCTCCCCACCCCCTGCAAAGGGGGCACATGCCATTCTCCGCTGAGGTCAGCACTTGCTTGCATTCTGTGTAGCTGCCAGTGGTTTTGAAAGGAGCACCTGTCACTTAAAGACCTTGGAGGTCAGAAGCTTGGAGGTGTCTGGATCACCCTGGGTCCGGCTACTCTCTGCTCTCTTTCATCCACACCCCCCGCTCCAGTTTCTCTCTCTGCTCATTTTCTCTCTGCTCCCAGACGGCTCCTGAGCACTGCCTAAGCTCTCCCCCATCCAGGCTGGCAGGAAGAAAAGGCAAGGCACTGGGAGGCCCAGGACAGATGCTGCTCCTGAGACTGATTCTCTCCCTCCCCTTCTCCCTGGGTATGGTCTCTTCCTTGCAAGGCAGGCCAGCTCAGCCTGCCTGCCACACAGGGCTCTGGCTGCCTCAGGGGCCAGTGGACGGCTCACTCGCGGCTGTCCTTCTTTGAGGCCCACCTGCTAGCAGCCTGGATGGGGCTCCGGGCTGCAACACTCACAGATTGCCATCCCCAAGCGGCTGCCCTTCAAACAACAGCTGAGCCTAATTCTGCGAATACAGCGGGGCGTGAGCTGCATCCTGATGGCCCCTGAGTGACAGTCAGCTTAGCCACTCAGCAGCTGCTGAGAAAGAGGTGTCCTGTCCTGCAGAGAACCCCAACTCCGCAGCAAAAGGCTTGACAGTGTGGGAGGGGAGAAGGAAGCTGGTGGGGTGCTCTGGTTGCAAACACCTTGGCCTGCTCAAAAGGTGCAACACGTGCTCAGTCAGGGTTCCAGTGCCTCCCTTGGCACCAGCAGCATGGTGGGAAATTTGGAGGTGTGGGGGCCACTGTGACACCTCTTCTTAGCCGTACCCTCGTCCCTGCAAAGACCAGACAACCACAAGGAAGTACTTCAAAATTCTCTCCAAAGCATATTCCTGCCTCCTGTTCACTTACTCCTACTGCGAATCAGACTCTTCCTCATTTAAGGATTCAGGTCATTTCATCCCAAACTCTTGGCAATAGTTTTAAACAAAGACAGAAACACTGAAACATGAAATTAAAGGGAAAAATCTATGGAAAATGTTAAAGTATACTAAAAGGTTAGCCCCTGCGTGCTTATTCAGAAGTAGGCCCCACTGGACTCCACCTGGTTTACACTTGGTAAATTTACAAACCTGATAAGTCCTAGTGAACACAGTAGGACTTACATCTGCATAAACATGTATAGGATTCTGTTCGTAAAGTAATATGAGCTGCACGGCTGTCTCTCTGGCAGCCCCTGGCCCAGGCATTAAGAGGTGCTCCTCGGCTAACTTCTCAGTTTGCCTCCTAGCATGCCTGGTCCTTTGAAAAAGTTTCCAAAACAGCATCTGAGCATTCCTGCTCAGGGGTGGCTAACTTCATCAGCCTCCCGAGTAGGCAGGTGGCAAGACTTCTCTGGACTGGCCAATCCGGGCACCACTGCCAGTGAGTCAGGCTCACCCGACACTTGGCTCTTTCCTGCCACACCCTGGGTCCAGCTTCCCTCTGTTCTCCTTCACCCCCGCCCCCCACTGGCTGCTCAGAGACCATGGCCCACTTCACAGCCTCACTCCTTTGCGTGTGGCAGGAGCGCTTTTGGGACAGACACATGCAACGTCACCAATGGTAGAGCAAGCTAACCTTGAGGGCCGCATCATCAGTCATGGTGAGTGACTGGGCCCAAGAGCCCCTTCCTCCTCCTCCATGGGTGACTGGATTTTTAGTAGCTGCCCAGCAAGCAGAAATCTAACAGCAAAATCATTCCCAGCCTGAAAATGCAGTGATGGAGACAGCCTTGACCTCAACTGGGCTACGTGCTGGGAGATCTTCCTTAAGGCCCCCTATTTCTGTGCCGTGGCCCGGGAAGCAGGTTCCGCCAGTGAGCTCAAGTGAAACCCAAGCAGGGCTGAGTGCATGTGTGGCTGCTCAGTTCCAAGAATCCAGCAGTGGGAAGGGGGTGCTGAAGGGTGCAAGGCCAGGCCCTCCCTACGTGCCTGATGCCGGTACACAGCATGAGCGAGGGAGCTACACCTGCTGCCATGACTGAATCCTGGGCCTCTGTTCTCTGACAGTCCTGTGCCCCGCGTGCCTTCCTCTTTCCCAGCCACAGCTGAATCCTTCAGTGGTTGGCCCTGAGCTCCTTCCTGTAGTAAGGCTCTGAGTGGAGTACCTGCTGGACTGACGTTTTGTCGCCTGAGCACAAGAACATAAGAAGAGCCCCACTGGATCAGGCCAGAGGCCCATCTAGTCCGGCTTCCTGTATCTCACAGCGGCCCACCAAATGCCCCAGGGAGCACACCAGATAACAAGAGACCTGCAAGGCCTCCTGGGAATTGTAGTTAAGAACACAAGAACAGCCCCACTGGATCAGGCCATAGGCCCATCTAGTCCACCTTCCTGCATCTCACAGCAACCCACCAAATGCCCCAGGGAGCACACCAGATAACAAGAGACCCGCAAGGCTTCCTGGGAATTGTAGTTAAGAACATAAGAACAGCCCCACTGGCTCAGGCCATAGGCCCATCTAGTCCACCTTCCTGTATCTCACAGCGGCCCACCAAATGCCCCAGGGAGCACACCAGATAACAAGAGACCCGCAAGGCTTCCTGGGAATTGTAGTTAAGAACATAAGAACAGCCCCACTGGCTCAGGCCATAGGCCCATCTAGTCCACCTTCCTGTATCTCACAGCGGCCCACCAAATGCCCCAGGGAGCACACCAGATAACAAGAGACCTGCAAGGCTTCCTGGGAATTGTAGTTAAGAACATCAGAACAGCTCCACTGGATCAGGCCATAGGCCCATCTAGTCCAGCTTCCTGTATGTCACAGCGGCCCACCAAATGCCCCACCGAGCACACCAGATAACAAGAGACCTCATCCTGGTGCCCTCCCTTGCATCTGGCATTCTGACATAACCCATTTCTAAAATCAGGAGGTTGCGCATACACATCATGGCTTGTAACCCGTAATGGATTTTTCCTTCAGAAACTTGTCCAATCCCCTTTTAAAGGCGTCTAGGCTAGACACCAGCACCACATCCTGCGGAAAGGAGTTCCACAGACCGACCACACGCTAAGTAAAGAAATATTTTCTTTTGTCTGTCCTAACCCGCCCAACACTCAATTTTAGTGGATGTCCCCTGGTTCTGGTGTTATGTGAGAGTGTAAAGAGCATCTCCCTATCCACTCTGTCCATCCCCTGCATAATATTGTATGTCTCAATTATGTCCCCCCTCAGGCGCCTCTTTTCTAGGCTGAAGAGGCCCAAACGCCGTAGCCTTTCCTCATAAGGAAGGTGCCCCAGCCCAGCAATCATCTTAGTCGCTCTCTTTTGCACCTTTTCCATTTCCACTATGTCCTTTTTGAAATGCGGCGACCAGAACTGGACACAATACTCCAGGTGTGGCCTTACCATAGATTTGTACAACGGCATTATAATATGAGCCGTTTTGTTCTCAATACCTTTCCTAAAGATCCCAAGCACAGAACTGGCCTTCCTTACAGCCGACGCACACTGGGTCGACACATTCATCGACTTGTCCACCACCACCCCAGGTGGTGAAGCAGGTGAAGCAGGTGGAACATCCAATGTATGCCACTGGGGGACAAACTGCATACTGGAAATGGTGCTGCTGACCCCCCACATTCCTTCAGGGTACTATGAATAGGGATAGCACTACCAAGTCACTGCTAGCAAGGACAACAAGGCCAAAGGGCTCTTGCAACCCCTTCGAACGGGCAGGTTTCCTGCACAAAGGAAAGATCCTGGCAATTGCTTTCAGAAAACAGGAGCAAACCAGCCTGCAAATTGTGCGGGTACCTGATTCCAAAAGGCACCCGGAGAACTGCATAAATAACATACTAAACAGCTTGGTCAGTTGCATAGGCTTCATGCCCCCATGGTCTACTCACTGTCTTCCCCCCCCCCGCCCCGGACAGTCATGCTGCTCGTATACAGCCAGAGCGCACTCTCCAGACCTCCTCGTGTCCAGATAAACTGATCCTTGTCTCAAGCAATCTCAACTCTGCAGACTGGCTGAAGAAGCCCATCAGTTGTGCCAGCCCAAAGCCCGCTTCACCCAGCAGCCAGGCACAATGATCCCAGGAGCAATGGACTCTGCCCTCCCCAGGTGTAGGCAAGTCTGGGAAGGAAGGCAGGCACTAAGGGTGGCAGCCATGAAGGGCAGAATCGGCAGCTGAACTTCAAAGAAGAGTGAAGAGGGAAGCTCAGCGGGTGCCACTTCTCTTGCCTCTGCAACACTAACATATGACAAGCTGCACCTTTTAATAATAAATAATAATAAAACTTTATTTTTATCCCGCCCTTCTTCCTAACGGGACCCAGGGCGGCTAACAACATATTAAAAAAAACAAATTTTAAAAACATTAATCCATAACAGATAAAAACATTTAAAAACACATTACAGGGCCATAAAAACAGTAGTCAGATTAAAAGACAGCATAAAAGAGCAAGTCACCGAGGAATCAAGCCTGTAAAAAAAAACTAAACGATGTATAAAAAAGTTAAAAAGGCCAGAAATCAGAAGGCTTGTTTAAACAACAGTGTTTTCAGGCCTCGCCGAAAACTCTCAAGAGAGGGAGCCATTCTCAAGACAAGGGGAAGGGAGTTCCATAATGTTGGTGCCACTACCGAGAAGGCCCTATTTCTTGCAGCCGCCCCCCGGACCTCCTTGGGTGGCGGCACTTGCAAAAAGGCCTTCTCTGATGACCTGAGAGGGCGAGCCGGATTGTACGGGAGTAGGCAGTCTCTAAGATATCCTGGCCCAGAGCAGTATAGGGCTTTAAAGGTCAAAACCAGAACCTTGAATTGGGCCCGGAAACGAATTGGCAGCCAATGTAGCCCCCGGAGAAGCGGGCTGACAGAGTCAAACCGCCTAGCTCCGGTGACCACACGGGCCGCATTCTGTATGTAGTTTCCGAACCGTCTTCAGGGGCAGCCCCACATAGAGCGCGTTACAGTAATCTAACCTTGATATCACCGTGGCATGGATCACCGTGGCCAGGTCTGCACGATCCAAGTACGGTTGCAGCTGGCGCACCAGCCGAAGCTGAGCAAAGGCCCCCCTAGCCACAGCCGCCACCTGGGAATCCAGGAGCAGCTGCGAGTCCAGGAGGACCCCCAAGCTGCGAACCTGCTCCTTCAGAGGGAGTGCAACCCCATTCAGAGCAAGTCGATAATCCAGCACCTGCATCGAGGTTTTCCGAACCAGGAGAGCCTCTGTCTTATCCAGATTTAATTTCAGTTAGCCCCCATCCAGATCCTCACTGCTTCCAGACAGCGCTCCAGGCCCTCAACCGCCACCCTGGAGTCTGGAGGAAAGGAGAGATAGATCAGCACATTGATGACACCTCACTCCAAACCCCCGGATGACCTCTCCCAGCGGTTTCATGTAGATATTAAATAGCATGGGGGACAGAATTGAACCCTGCGGCACCCCGCACCTCAAGGGCCAGGGTGTCGAACAGGCATCCCCCAGCACAACCATCTGGGACCGACCCTCCAAGTAGGAGCGGAAATTCCCTTTTGAAATTCCCTTTGCTAAAACCAAAATCCAATCCCCCTCCCCACTATTTGTTCTTCTTTTGGCTTTCCAAGCTTGCATGTTTCTGTCTATGTTCTTGGCTTGTTGCTACCAATATTACATTAATATTAGATTCTAGCTTTTCAAATTATGTTTTTGTGATCTCTCTCCCTATTTCAAAGATCTGCAGTTTCACTTATTTATTCTGAATGTTTCGAATCCCTCTCTCCAAGCCTGGGATTCCTACAGCAGCTTACAACACCATGTAAAATCCTGCAATAAAACTAACAATCAGAAGAAGAGATTCCATTGGACCAAGTCAGCAGCAGCAGAAGGGACATGTGGCGAAAACAGCAGATCCCTACGGCCTGGGGAGGCAAGGCAGGGTCTCCTGCTCAGGTACCAAAAGGTGAAAAGGAGATGCCAAGTGAAGCTGCCTGAGGATGCAGGGGGTTCACAGCAAGGGCATGTTGGCAGGGCAGACCCCTTCTTGGGGGAGCAGAAAAACCTCCAGACAAAATAAAGATGGGGGTGTCAGCCTCGCCCTCAAAACTCCGGAAATACTGACGCTCCTACATGGCAGCCCAAATCTTGCTGGCACCTGAGAATTTTCCAGCCTCTGAACAATCTTGGCTGTTAAATTTCCAGCAGAACTCGACAGCCAGTGGTCCAGAGTGTCCTCTACACACCAAAAGGCTGGCGATGTCGACTGGGCAGATGAGGTGTACCGGTGCGACTGGCACCCACTGCTCCAAGGAAGGAGCCTGCAGGGCAGACAAAGTGAGGCAGCCTCTCAGGGTTCCTGGGCCTGGGCCATGGATAGGGTCCAATGACTGGGTGAGAATGTTTTCTGGGGCACGCACATCGTTTTCTAGGTGCAGGACCTTTTCTCTTTCTCAACGGAGAAGCACTGAGGCGCCTGAGCCTCCCTCAGCCGTCAGAGGTGGCACGGCCCAGCTGCAGGCTTCCCGCCTCCACGAGCACCAGGGCTCGCCTTTGGCATCACTGTGCCTGGCTTGTGCTGCCTGAGGTGGCAGGCACGGGCTCAGCTCACAAGACAGGCTGCTTCCACCTTCCCTCCAGAAGACACCCTGGAAGCAGCTCCACAACAGGTGGCTATTTGTACTCTGGGACGACACATTCCAGCAGCAGCACCATCTTCTCCGATGACAATGCAATGCTGCCATGTTGCAGTTATCCCTTTGAGACCCTGCCCTTCCCCCACGGAACTGGCAGGAGACCTCGCTTGTTCCTCCAAAGAATCCTGTGAGGCAGTCTTGAGTGCAAGAGCCAGAGGTTCGCCTGAGGCTCTCCCATGATCAGGTTGCAGGCATGCTGACCAGAAGAGGTCATTGCCAGGCCCCCTGATCACGTCCACAAATCTCCTTCCCCCGAGTGCTCATGGTTCCCTTTTGTTCAATCCCACGCATATCATGTGGTCTTGTGTGCTTCCTGAAACATCTGGTGGGCCACTGTGAGATACAGGAACTGGATGGACCTGAGGCCTGATCCAGCAGGGCTGATGTTCTTATGAGAGAGAGAGAGAGAGAGAGAGAGAGAGAGAGAGAGAGAGAGAGAGAGAGAGCGCATGTCAGGGGTGGTGGGGTGTGTCTGCCATAAACCATCCAGCTGTTCCTCATTTGCTTTTCTTGCATTTTCTCCTTTAATTTTCTCATTAAAAGTCATCTCAAAGAGTTAAGAGAGGGAAAAACAAATGCAAGAGCTCTACAAGGTTGGCTAAATGCAGATATTCTCTGACAACAGACACTGGATTTTAGGACGTAAGCTGACAATCTGTGTTGGGCCTTTCTCAGCATAAATGCATCCCAGGGGATAGAAGAAGTGGCAGTCCCTGTGCAGGAGTCTGGGGCGAGAGCTGGATGTTGGCTCCTTGGAAGTTGTTTTGCTCCACCTTCTCAAAGCCTCGGCAGTACATAGGCTGGTCCCCCAAATGTTAACCCATCCCCTCAAAGCACAGCTGTCCTTTCGGTCCTGACCCACACCACTTGACAAATCTTTACGTTGAACAGCTACTGACCACCATGATGGTGGTGATAATAACAACAACAACAGCTGATAAAGTTTTGACGCACGATACACCAGAAATTAAAAGAATAGAGAAAAATTGACCATTATCGACACAGCAACATCTGCCTATAGTAGCATTGATGAAAAGAGCATGGAAAAAATTAGTAAATATCAGGATTTAAACATTGAAATCCAAAGATTATGACACAAACCAGCAGTGGTCATCCCAGTGGTGACTGGTAACTGGTGCAGTCCCCAAAACACTTGAACTGCACTTAAAACATCTGAATATTGACAAAATCATAAAACTGGCCAATAAGCTACCTGCCTGGTCCAGCACGTATTATTCATGAATACATCAAGACTTCTTAGGCCCGACTAGTAATTAACACCCAGTCCAGCTAGAGAACCAGCAGCTGTGATATGCAAGAAATCATAACAGTGCTTCTGAAGCAGCCAAGGGCTTCACATGTCTTAGCCTGATGCTGCAACATGCAAGAACAAAAACTGCAGCCAGCTCTACAGGTTCCCTGGAGGAAATCGGAGTGCCATGGGCAGCCTCTTGCTTTCCTGAGAACCAGCTCAAGTGTCCCAGTCCAGGCCCTTTTCAGCTGGACCTCCTGCAAACCAAGACCACGGCTGCTGGTGCTGCCAGGATGTTATGATGCTGCTTGTTCAAACACTACCAAGGAACGACATCCACAGAAAACCACTCCTATATAGTGGGAATAGTTCAGGCCTCAGCTTGCTCAGTAGTCCTACAGTGCGGCAGCTACGTTTCTCTGGCCTAATCCCCAACCAACACAAGTGGTTGACCAGACGCCCACAGGAACCATTGCCTTCCACCAGGCCCCCAGTCTGGCACTGTCAACACAGACTAGAAGAGGTTCCCCATGAGCTGAGAGAAGGGCTTCTCTCCTTAGAAAGGTGCGATGCTGCCAGGGATCCAAGCTGGAGTCTTGGCACGCAGAGTAACTGGTCCAGCACAGGAGCTGCAGCACAAATGACATGGGGTCATGGGCAAGTCAACAGGTGAGTCCCTGGACAGCAGCCCCTGCAGGATAGTGTGACACAGGATCCCCTCGTCCTACATGACTGCCAGTAAAGATGCTACACTGATTCTCAGAGACAGGACTTAGGAGAAACCTGGACCCAGCACTCAGACAAATGGAGAACTGCAGGTCAAGTCTCTATCTTGTAAATGGCACCCCACCTGGGCATGTTGGGTCTGGCTTAAGAGGCAGCCTGTCACCTTTCCCATTCTGCAAGAGCTCTGCTGCATGTACCGCAGTAGGACTCACTGGGCCTTGGAGCGAAAGCACCAACCCTTCCAGTACTGCCAGGGGAAACAATGGCACCTGAGAAACCCCTTGGCCAATGAGCTTTGCTCAGGCCTGGTCTCTGGTCCAAGTCAACCAACCTGACCTGACAGCAGGAAATTTGGGGCGCACCTAAGTTAGACTGACCTGAGCTAGCAGAGGCCCTTTCCAAGGAAGCGCTAAGAAGGAGTGGACTAGTGGGGTTTGCAGGACTGGATTCCCACCAGGTGGGGAAAAGGCCGTAGCTGTCAGGGAGCTCAGGCTTCATTCTGGAGACATCCTTCCTGTCCAGGCTCAGGTAAGGACACCGGCAAGGGGGCTTCGGCAGAATGCGGCTCTGACCTCCAGCATAGTTTGGCTGCTTGTCTTCCCCAGTTTTGCCTCCAGAAACCTCGTCCTTGTTTCAAGGGGCCCGCCTGGCTTTCCAGGGTGCCTCCCTGGAAGCCTTCCCAAGCGGCCTGGTGCGCCCCACGTGCACAGCGAGGAGAGGTCCTGGTTGGGGAGGCCCTGCGGCCCACTCCGTCCCTGCAAGGCCGGCGGGAGGAAGACCAGGACCAGAGCTGGGGCCCTGGCCTGCAGGCCTGGAAGCGCCTGCCCGCCCGCCCGTCCGCCCGCAGCCACCGCCAAGCACCTCCGCCCGGCCTACCTTGCAGTCGCGCAGGCAGGAGCGCACGGAGTAGCCGTCGGCCTGCAGGAACTTGCCGAGCAGCAGGTCGAACTCGTCGAACTTCTCGCGCGCGTGCAGGTCCAGGCGCAGGTAGGCGTCCAGGCAGGCGGCGCAGGCGTCCCAGGGGCGCGCGGGCGGGCGCAGCTCGGCCCGCAGGCGCTCCAGGCGGCAGTCCAGGCCCTCGGGGCGCGCCATGCCGCGCAGCAGGTCCCAGGCCGAGTAGGCGTCGCAGAAGGGCAGGCGGAAGCGCGCGAAGTGGCGCGCCCAGGGCTCGGCCGGCCCCGCGGCGCAGGCGGCGCCCAGCTCGGCGCGGGCGGCGCGCGGCTGGCCGGAGAGCAGCGCGCCCAGCAGCAGCAGCAGCAGCGGCGGCGGGGGCGGGCGCGGGCTCGGGGCGGCGGCTCGGGCTCCCGCGCGCGTCCGGGCGCCGCCGGGCATATTTCCGCGGCGCGGCGCGGGGGGGGCTGCGCGGGCGGCGGCGCTGCGGCCCCCCTCCGCGGCGGGGTCACCTACCTGCGCGCCCTGCTCGCGGCCGGCCCGGGGGCGCGGGGCGCGGCGGCGGCGGCGGCGGCATGGCGCGGCCTCCTCCTCCTCCTCCTGCGCCCGCGCCGCCGGCCGCGCCTCCGCCCCCAGCCTCCCGCCGCGGGGCCGCTAAGGGCCGCCCGGGACATGGCGCGGCGCCCCCGCTGCGCCCCTCGGCATGGCCGGCCGGGCGGCCCCGGCGCCGCCTCCTCCGCGTCACCGCGCGGCCCTCCGCATGTCCGGCCCGCGCCGCCCCCGCTCAGCCCCCGGCCCCCCGCTGGCGCTGCCCGACGCGCTCCGGAGCTCGCTGCCGCTGCCTCGCCGGCCCTGCCCGGCCATCCCCCGCGCCAGCCTCAGTCCGTCGCCATCTTCCGCTCGCAGGAGCGCCGGGGGAGGGGGCGGCGCCTGCGCGCAGCCGCCGCGCCTCCTCCCGCGGTGCGGGGCCTGCGCTGCGCTGCGCTCCGGACCGGGCCGCCCGCGGCGGAGGCGCGGCCCCTCCCGGCACTGCCGGCGCGCGGCCTGGTGCTGAAGGACAGCTCCGGCGGGCCGCGGCGCTCGCCCGGAGGACGCGGGCCTCGTCCGGGGCGCCCTGCGCGGCGGGGGGCGCGGGCCGGGAGGGCCCGAGGGGGCGCAGAGGGCCGCGCCCGAGGCTCGGCGCCCCGCTGAGCGCCTCCCTGCCGGGCACCTGCAGGCTCCGGCCTGCCTGCCTGCCAGCCAGCGGAGGAGCCTTCCCCGGGCAGGGCGCGCCGACCCCGCAGCCGTCGAGCCCCCGGGCGAGGGCGGGGCAGGAGCCCGGGCCTGCAGTGTCCCGGCCGGGCCTGCAGGCCGCCTCCGCCCGCAGCGCGGCCCAGCCCAGCCCGCGTCGCTCTCGGGGCCTCGGGAGCGTCTCGAGACCCCCGTGCCCTGGCCAGGCTTTCCCGCCTTCCCAGACCCTCCCGGAGCCGCGCGTGCGCGCGGGAGGCCCGACTTGCGTACAGGCCGACTTACGGCCGGCTGGCAGAGCCCGGGAGGCTGAGGGGTGCTGGGACCGCCTGCTGCCTGCCAAGGAGCCGGCCTGGGAGCGCCCGCTCCAGGGCTTGGACGCGGAGTGAGGCCACCACGAAGCCGTCCTGAGGGGACGCTGGCCTGGGGCAGGAGCTGGAAGGCCCTGGCAGAGCTGCAGCAGGCCCAGGCCCGGCCAGGCCTGGTGGGGGCCCTCCCGGCACAGGCACGGGCTGTCTTCCCCAACTGGACCGACTCTGCTGCGCCAGCAGGAAGAGGCTGGAGGCGGCTCTCGGGCCTTGGACTGGAGGACAGTCTGGGTGCATTTAAAGGCCCGCCCCCTCGCCAGGGATGTGCACTCTGTGCTCCCCACGAAGTGTGTCGGCCTCCGCACTGGCAGAGGCCTGGGAAACGAATCCAGAGGCTCCGCTGAGTGGAGAAGAAGGACTGCGGCGGAGCAGCACCTCCCCAGGGCAGAACGTTTCTGAGGTGGGTGTTGGCACTTGCTGTCCTGCACTGAGCGCAGTGGGTGAGGACCTGCTTTGTAATCGCACCTTTGGCGTCCGCTTCAGAATGGATTTGCTGGAAAATGCACACAACCTCATGTACGGGGGGGGGGGGGCAAATGCCCCACAGTGCCATGACCCTTCCCCCCACCACCATTTTTTTTTCTTTTTCAATCCTGTTTTTGAGGCCTTAAAAGCTCCACAGCCTTCCCGGCCCCCAGAAGGCCTTCAGAGACCTTCAAAATGCCAAAAAACGGCACACGGTTTTCTGCAAAAACCAGAAGTGCCATTTGTGGGGCAGGGGTGGCATTTTGTGGTCCTGGCCCTGGGTGGCACTGGGGCCAAGTTCACAGCTGCATGCAACTGACTAGACTCAGCAGCACGTATGTTTGTGGGAGTGCACTTAGGGCTACGGTCTAGTTAGGCTCTTCTTTGCCGTAACAGTGAACAGACAGCATCTCTGTCTGTTGAGTGTTGGGAGAGTTAAAACAGACAAAAGCAAATATTTCTTCACAGCATGTAATTCACCTGTGGAACTCCTTGCCGCAGGATGTGGTGATTTCATCTGGCCTGGATGCCTTTAAAAGGGATTGGACAGATTTCTGGAGGAAAAGTCCAATGCAGGTTACAAGCTGTGATGGGTATCTGCAAACTCCTGGTTTTAGAAGTTGGCTTTCTCTTTATGCCACAGGATGCAGGTATCTCGTCTTTTGTGCTCCCAGAGGCCTCTAGTGGCAAAGGCATCACTAGGGGTGCAGGGGGTGTGGACCGCACTTAGGGGGTGACACTACTACTGGCCCAAATTCTGAAATGTTGGTATTTTTGAATAGTTCAGTCATGTTATTTATTCCTTGATGTGTAATTTTATGCAGAGTGCAATGAAATAAATTATGCTGAAATAGCTGTGTTCTGTCAAACAGCAGGACCAAATAAGCAGAAAAGGAAACCCAGCTGCCATATGTAACAAAAAAGCTGATTTCTTTAATTCAAAACTAACCAATGAGACTGAATGTTCTGAGAGCGACTGAAGTGTTATGACGTAGCAGGGAACCAAGCAAGTGTTAGTATGAATCAGCTCTCATTTCCATGGATCAGAGCAAATACTAGAACTAGAATTCAGTTGGGTGAGTGTCATCAAGTTGGTGACTGATTTGTTGGGTGACCTGAACTGTGATATATTAAAAAAAAAAGTGAGTGGGGGTGACACCACCCCAGTGATGCTCCTGCATTGAGGCCGTGCATATGCTCTTGTAATTCGTTCTGTATGGTCTAGTACAGAAGGTCCATCACGGGGGTGACACAATGAGCTCTCACCGGGTGATGCCTCTGTCTGGTGGGCCACTGGGAGATTCAAGAAGCTGGACTAGTTGGGCTCTGGGCCCAATCCAGCAGGGCTCTTATGCTCAGCAACCTCGTGGTACAGAGTCGGAGGTGGAAGCTACTTCAGCACAGAGATATGATGACCTGCGGTCTGTTCTCCAGGCAGCTCCTTGGCCACATGTGTCTGCAGGAGAACGCTCCACACATATGCAGTGCTCAGGATCCTCCCTCTTTGGTATCATTCTCTGATGCACATCAGCTCTGGAGCCAGCACCAGCACCACACACTTTTCCTGGTTGTGGCTGTGCAACTCCTCCTCAGTGGCTGAATACTGGGAAGGGGGGGAGATACATGCAAAATAAACAAACTTGAATGTCGGTTGTTCCTCTGCCAGTATCCTGGTATGTGTGAAAGTTGCAGTCTCTCACTTGGTTCAGCTTTCAGGTGTGCTTATAGAATCATAGAGTTCGTAGGGACCTACAAGATCATTGAGTCCAGGTCCCTGCTAATGCAGGCCACTCACATCCACAGAATCCTACACAAATGGGGGCTTCCCAAGGGATGGTCTTGTGACCTCCGTTCTGAATTGTTTCATGGTCATTGATACCATGACTGATTGGCAATCAGGAGCACAGCTCGACTGGAACATCTGTGCAGCCAGGAGACGGGTTGATGGTACTTGGCAATTCCCAGTTAATGCCTCAGAGTATGGTTCCTCCAAAGCCTAGACATTGCCCTGGGAGGAGGGGCTGAAGGAGGCCAGTCTTCTTATGGACCTGGCAGGCAGTGGTGTGCAATGGGGGGGGGGGGGAGTCTGAGATGCGAGACCTGCAGGCTGCCCAGAGCCATCTGATGGTCTGAAGACTACGGGGAAATGTGGGGAACTGGAGTCTTCCTGACTCCAGCAGGCATGAGGGGGGTGGGTTCTCCCTCTCCTTGTTTCATCTACCCAAGGCAAGAGAATGTGCAAGAAGGAAGACGTGGAGTGAGGAGCAGAGAAGGCTGGGCTGGGCCTTGCCCATGTTTGAGGTGCCAGAAAAGGGGGGGGGGACTGACTCCAGCCATGGCCTCCTGCAAGCTCCTGGACAGCCATTAGTCTCAGCCGTCAGCACCTTCCAAAAACACCAGGACAGAAGGCCTGTTCTGTTTGGGGGGGGGGGGCACACATTCCATTCCTGGCAGCTGGCTGGTGTCTTTTTCTGCCTATGTAAATTGTGCACAACAGACCTTGTTTGAAGGTGTTTCTTAGTGACAGGACTCTGCCTGCCCCCCCCCCCCAACCTGGCACTTGTTGGTTCAGGGGACAACGGAAGCACTTGGTCCCCTCCTGGCTGTTGAACGCTTGCTCCTCTGGCAAGAGAATGGATGTGTTTTCTCAACATACGCACACTCCATCACTACCCGTCTTCTCTCTCTTCTGGAGTAATTGTGATTCAGAAAGCAGTTTCTTTCAGTAACATGCACTGCTGTTTACTGAGGAGGGGACAAACCTGACATGGGGTGTGTACTCGCTGTGTCCTCCAGGAGTCCAGGCTACAGTTCAGCCTGTGGTTCTGGGCTCACAGTGAGGCTCTGCCATGCAAGTCTGCTTGCTGTGCCTTCATTCAGTGCCAAGACGGGAGGGTGGGACTTGTGTGAACAAACACCTCCCTCCGCATTTTGAGGTGGATTGCCAGGAGTGTTCACATGCAGCCTGAGTGGCCCAGCACATCAGTGACTGGTTTTCTCCAGCCAGAAACATGGAGGGGTTGGGCACTGGGGTCCCTGAGAAACGCATGGGCTGTTCACAGCTGACAGCTCTGCACCCCACCTGCTAGGGGGGCTTTCATGGCCTCATCTGAGCCAGCCCTTTAGATCAGTGGTTCCCAAACAGTGTACTGTGGCACCTTGGGGCGCTGCAGCAAACTCACAGGGGTCCCGTGGGATGTATCTGGAACCCTCTCCTTCCCATCTCTCCCAGGCACTGCCATTTTGGTGGGCCAAGATCTTGTGCTGTTCTCGCATAATGTCTCAATATTCTTGCAGGAGCTTGTGAGATCTCGGGGGAGGGTTGGCGGCTGGCTAGTCCTCCCGCTCTGTGGGGTGCCAGGGGATGCCATGGAAGGAGGGTGCTGTGACCATGGTAAGTTTGGGAACTGGTACTTTAAATCCTTGTAGATCAGAGTCAGCAGTCTACGGCCTACAGGCTGGGTCCAGCCCCCCAGCCAACATCAGCTCCAAACCCCAAAAAGAAATAGCATAGTTGCGCCTTCATTGCTGCCAGCCCCACAATTCCAGTGGTGTAAGTCGGGAGGGGGCAGGAAATCAGCCACAGGCTCAGGTTGTGCACTGAACAGCGATCTCTGGTCTCACCAAGAAGATGGAGCAATCCGCAGCAGAGGCCCCTGGTCCGGGGGAGACCCACCTTCTCCTGCCCTCCAAGGACTTCCTACAGATCTGCAAAGGGTTGTGCCTCTAGGCTGCCATGAATGTAGCTGGCCCCACCAGAGAGACATGGCCGCCTGTGGGGGGGGGGGGGTTGCCAACCTCTGTTGTAGGTGAACTTTCTGCTGTTTTCCTCTATTGTAGGAGGGAGGAAAGCACTTTGGGGACCTGGTGCTTCTTGGCTGCCTCCTTATCATCTGGCATCCCGTTATCTTTCCATCCCCCTTTATTCTATTATTGATGGTGGAAGCCTTTCATTTCAATTTCTGTTTTATATTTGCATAAGAAAGGCTGGTTCCTCCCCCCCCCCCCCATTCAAGACTGCTCCCTCCCTTCCCTGCCACACAGATGATTCCATCTCTGATGGGTGCCATCATCTTCCCTGGGACCTGGCAGAGGGCTTCAAGGATTTTTCTGGTCAAGACACCCAATCAGAGCTGATGATGAAGACGGATTCTCCCCCACCCCCTTCTCTGATCCCTCTGATGAGCCAGCCAGCCCCAGGTTCCCCAGCAGTCCCTTGGGGGCTCCTTCTCTGAAGCTGAGAGGAGGGACAACTATTCCAAGAACACCCACAAAGGTGTATCACTGTGTTGGGCCAATCAACCATGGGCTGATTTTAAGACTGGGGCAGCATTTGGCCTCCCCAAAGCATCACCCCCAAACAAGACTCACCCCGGGGGAAATATTATATCAACTTGTACAAGGCAGATATTCAAACCACATATTTGTTAGGACAGGAACAGAAACAGCAAGCATTCTACTGATCACAAACACTGGCTTCTGGGGGTCGCTGAAGCCCCC
Organism: Tiliqua scincoides; assembly: GCF_035046505.1. Lineage (NCBI taxonomy): Eukaryota > Metazoa > Chordata > Lepidosauria > Squamata > Scincidae > Tiliqua > Tiliqua scincoides. Next base: position 19,583,286 of record NC_089832.1, on the reverse strand, counting down.
TCTCTTCTGAAAAGTGTCAGAGAGCCCTGCTGGGCCAGAGGCCACCACGGACGCCCCTCCCTTCCACCGCAAAGGGTCTTCCCCAGCCACCGGAGTCACCCTGGGAGCTTCCTCAGGGCTCCCAGGCTTGTCCATATCCAAAGCCATGGGAGCAAGGGGGGCTGAGCTGGGCTGAAGCTCCCTAGATTAAGCGGGGGGGGGGGGTGTTAGGGTTGCCTCTTTTTTACCACTGCCATTGCCACATGAGGTCTGTGTCTTTCTCTGCCGCCTTTCCTCATCCCCTTCCACCTTCCTTTTCCTCATGTATCTCTGTTTAGATCAGGGGCCTCCAAACTTTTTGGCCAGAGGGCCGCATCAAATATCTGGAGTGGTGTGGAGGGCAGAAAAAAATTTAAATATAAAATTTAAATAAATAAATTAGCGATGGAACTTAGATGAGTGAATAAATGAATGGATGGGCCCATTCATTTAACCTCTCTGGCCCTCAGAACACCCTCCAGACACAATCAGCACAGTTCTGGTCACGTTCAGTTGAGTGGGCCGGAGGCTTTCAGGGGACAAGAGGTTGGCTGCGGGCTGGAAAGAAGCTTGCTGTGGGCCGCAGTTGGCCCCTGGACCGGGGTTTGGAGACCCCTGGTTTAGATTATAAGTTTGCTCCAGAACCAGATGAGCACCAGCAATGGGGCAGCTGTGCAGAATCAGCCCCACGCTGGGTCCTTCTGGTCCAGCACTCCATTCCCAGGAGCCAGGCGCCTCTCGGCACTGAGGAGGACCGGGCTGTGATGGCCACCCCTTGTGGCAGATCACCCCCTCCCCACACTCAGAAGGATCCTTGGCTCATGTCTGTGCTAGGTCACCCCCCGGGCTGGTCTCTCCCTGAACCCTGTCCCATTGCTGCATATGGAAGACCCCATTGCTCCATGGACCCCTCCACTGGTAGTGGCACCACAGTCACCAGTGCACCCCACCTCCATGCTGCTTCCAGCTGTGAGCACCCCGCAGGGGCAGGAGGGGCGCTGGGCGGAGGGCTTCACAGCCACTCCAAGCAGATGCTGCTAATTTTGGCCTTTGAACTCTGTGCCAAGCTGCTGTGGCACAGAAACCCCACCCAGCACTCAGAAGAGCTGCCAGATCTTTGAAGGCAGTTGGGGCTGGGAAGGGAATGAGAAGCCTGGCCCGCATCTTGGAGCCAGGGCCTGGGCCCACTGGTGTTGCTAGGGGGGTGCGGGCAGTGCGGGCCACACCAGGCGACGCGCTGGGGGGGTGATGCACCCTGGGGGGAGGACGCACTAACTTTGCGGCTTCAGGAGCTAGCCTGTCATGCCATACACCGTTGGATGCGGAATGGCCAGCAGAGTACAGTGCAAAAAACAGAATTGAAATCGCTCCTTTCGTTCAAAAGTTATGGCCAAAGAACCGGAAGGGAAAAATGCATGGAGACCTATGAAAAGTGAAAGTGAGCCGTATCACGCGTAGGCATACTTGCCATAGTTCTTTGGAAAGGGCAGGCTGAGAGGAATACAATGACACCAGAATGGTCCTGATCCAATGAATGCAGCCCCCCCAAAACACCCGAGAAGCTCCCAGCTACAAGTCTGAGTCCAAAATGAAGCCACATGGCCACGTTTACTCGCGAGTAGGCAGGCTTACCTTTGTAAGGCTGAGAGGCTCCAAGGAGGTCGGAATGGTCCTCATCCAATGAGTGCAGCCCCCAAAAACACCAGAGAAGGAGGTTCCTCCCTCCCAGACTATGAAGCCCTGTGGAAAGCAAAGCAGCCTCACATTTACTAGCGAGTAGGCAGATGTGCCTTGGCTGGTGATCAGGCCAGGCAAAGGGGAATGTGAGGACACCAGAAGGGTCCTGATCCGATGGAGCTGCTCCAGAAGGCAGCCTTCCCCCCCCCCCTAAAAAGAACAAAAAAGAGGCTTGAATGGTAAGGGGAAAGTTTTCTATTTTGCACATGCAAAGCCAGGAGGGTCTTTATCTTGATGTGCCTGAAATAGAAGAACTTTAAACTGGGCACTGGGAGGGCTGAGGAGCTCACTGATTCTTTTTGGGGGGTTGTTATTGCAGGCAGTCTACAGAGTAAGCTCCATTGACCACTGTGGGACTTACTTCAGAGTAGACATGCATAGGATTGGGCTCACAGGGTGTGGGGGTGGGACTGGACCTTAACCCCATCCCCAAAGAGGTGAGCGTCGTCTCCATCACAGCTGCATATGGTTGAAGCCAGTAATGCGCACATGCTCCTCTGTGGGCCTGGCAGTGAGATCAGCTCCATGGTGGTGTCATCACCCTCCCTCCTGTGCCTGCCCCACACATCTTTCACTAGGCCCCCATTTAAAGAAAAGGACATGACCCATCGTCCTCATACAGTAGAGTACCTCTGAGCATGTGCAGACTGACCTTCTCTGTGGAGGAGCACTGGCCTGTCCAGTTCTTCCAACCCAATGCCCCCCCCCCCAGTTCAACCCAGCCATTGGTCCCCTTGGCAAGGCTCCACCACCGTGCAGAGAACAGCCTTGCTGACAGGTTTTGGCAGAGCTCAGGTGGCGCTTCACCCCTGGCTGGGTCTGCAGGCCCACAACCCAGCCGTGGGGCTACAGCTGCAGAAGAAGTTCATTTTCATCCATTCCAGTGTGACCCTAAATTCGATTATGCTAATTTTCTGCAATCAATTTTCTATACTTCCAAAATTTTAGAGAGACTTAGGAGTGTGTTTGGTTTTCCATATTACTTTATCTAGCTGCTAATGCGCATGGGCGGGTAGACTGGACTCTGCATCAAGAAGCCTAGCAGACCCGAGCTCCAAAGACTGTTGAGGCTGCCAGTATGCTCCCCTGCCCTATTTTGCCCCCTGTTCTGCCTGCCCCCATTGCCCCCCTTCCCCTTTGGGAAGGGGCCCGGATGAAACTTTGTACCCCCTGCTAAAATTCCTCTCATAGGCCCTGCCCTAGAAGAGGCGCTTCCAGTCCGGGGGTCCCAGTCATAGGCAGGCTGCAGGCTTCCCTCGCTTTCCTGTTCTAAAAGCTTGCATTCTGCTGCCCTCCTGTGGCCGAAGCCTGCAATGGCAAGAGCTTGTTAATCCATTCCAGACCATCTGTTCGGGACAGAGGCACCCGCACTGTGTGAAGCGGGCCTTTTACTCCTGCCGGAGCCAAAGGGCTGCAGGAAGACAGTGCAAGATAATGTGAATGCAACTTCAACCTTCAATATGGTTGTAGAGAGAGATCCCTAGAGGGGGAGGATTCTGTACCCCCCTTCCTTGGGAGGGCACCACCAGCCAATGTGGGAAGTCTCCAGTCCCCAGCAGTGTCTCTCCAGGCTGTGATCTTTCCATACCCCAGCAATCACACCTTTTGGCAGGCAAAGCAGGGGCTCCACAGCCCCTCCAGACCAGGCAGTGCCTCCTGTCTTTCTCCCTTCCTGTCATTCTGTTCAGGCAAATGACATTCTGGCTTTCTGGCAGTCTTGGCTGCTAAGTTCTGTGGCCTTCTTTTGGCTGGGGAATTGCAGAATCTGCCCACCGTTGCCTTTTAGTAAACCAGTTCTCTCCCTCATGTCCTTTTCCAAGTTGTAGTGGATTGTATCAGACACTAGAGGTCACCAAATCCCACTCATAATCCCAGGGTTGGTTGTGCCTTTCTCCCCACTGCTTGGAAGGTGGGAAACCCCCGTTGCTGGGTTTGATGCAGACATGCACAGGATCCTGACCTGGCTGGCAGGGAGGAAGTCTCTCTCTCTCTCTCTCTCTCTCTCTCTCTCTCTCTCACACACACACACACGCACGCACGCACGCACAAACACAGAGCAACTGGAGGCCTCCCTATGCCAGTTCATTCTCAGTGACAGCACTGGCTGCCCTCATGCAGATCTGTCTGTGAGCCTTGAGCAGACCGGATGTGGGTTGTTCTCCTAGGGCTTGGAGAAAGTTCACATGGAAAAAAGGTTCCACATTTGCAGATCACCAGAGAGTGCCCCATCAGCGCCACAGGAGTGGTGACTGGCCCAAAGCAGCCCTTAGCAAGGAATGGAGGGAGGCAGGGAGGGTAACCTGGGCAAGGTGGGGAGCGCTGCATGTGCGAGAGGCAGACCAGGTCTGCCTCGGGGCTCTTGGCCTATGTGACTGTTACACACCTGCTGCTACTGCTGTCAGTGGAGGTGGGCAAGATCAAAGCGAAGTTGGGCTGCTTTATGGTGAAGCTGCTGGGGCCGCTGTTCAACTCTTTGATGGTCAAACGTGGGAAACCTTGAGAAACCGACGCCAGTCCAAGTGGCACCGGCTGGTGGAGGAAGAATTAGTGCCCCCAGCCCCCCCCCCACATGAGAGTGGAACCTGACTGGGGGGGAAAGGCTGGGTTGGAGAAGGAAGCCCTGCCCCGCGGTGCCAAGGCTCTGGGGAGAGTGGCACCTGCCTGCATCCTACCAAGCTAGCGAGCAGACCTGGGCCCAGACCATAGAAGTGGGTAGCAGGGCTCAGGTCTTGGGGGCCACCTGCAGTTGGATGGCCTGCAAGCGCCCATTTGTGTCTTGAGGAGGAGCCGGGTGGCCCTCCCGGCAGGCCCTGAGGGTGGAAGAGAGGATCAGCAGACTCAGAGCAGCATCCGGCTGGGCTCCCTGTTGCTTTGGCTCCCCTTGGAGAACTCTGGATCCCCTGCTGTTCCCAAGAGCTGTGCAGCGACACTCCCTGGGGACTCTGCAGCACACCCTGAAGTGTCCTGCGGCATCCACGCCAGCAGCAAATGCTGAACTGGCCGGGATGTGAACCGGAGGCTGGAGTGACCACCCCTCTGAGGCCCACGCCCAAAGCCTGCCTAGTGAGCCGGATTATGGTCTTCCAGCTGGAGCTGGTCATGGGTGGCTGATCCACACTGCGAGCGGGTTCAGGACTCAAGCCTGCTTCAGACCAAGCCCCGGAAACACCCTGCTTCTCACAGGCTGCAGGGAGGAACGTGAGGTTTTCCCAGGTGAGTATGTGATGTGGAGGAGGCCGGTGGCGATGCTGGCAGAATGCCTTGTTCTGCCTGTTGTGGCCCCTCCTCCAGAGCCACCTCCCTGGAGGGTGTGCCCAACAACCAAGACCTGCTGTGCACCCAGGCACGCAGACAACAAGTGCCTGATACAGGAGCCCCCATGCTCTCCCTTCCTGGAGAGGGCTGGTGGCATAGACCTCTCAAGCGGTAGACCTGAAGCGGGAGCAATGAGCAGCTCCCCTCCGTATCTGTGGGTGCCACAAGCAGAGAAAGGGGTGCCGCAGTCAGGGGTTTGCTGTGCTATGGCAATGGCAGAAAAGGATCCCTTGCTTGTTTGCCCTCAGACTGACCTCATGAACAATGTCCTCATACCAGACATGAAGACCCAGCTGGCTTCCTGCAGTGCACTGCCCCGGAGCACCATTGCCATTGCCAAGGGCTGCCATGGGGCTGCAGAGTCTGCACATGGGGTTCCCTGCAGTAAAGCCTTTAGGGGGAGAACTTTGCTGCCTCCTGGTGGATGAGATCAGAAGGAGAGCTCGCTTCATTTTGGGCACTGTGAGTGAGAGAAATTAAACCAGTCCTGGCTAGTCAGGAAAAAGGTTAGATTGTGTGAGGTTTTTTATCTTTTCTTTGTAGTTGTTTTCTTTAGCAAGTTCATAAAAGAGTTTTGCCCGGGGGGGGGGGAGTTCTGCAGGTTTGGGAGCCTCCTCTTATTGTAGTGCTTTAGCCAACTACATATTTGGATTTATATGAAAGCCTTTCATTTGTCAATGGACCTTAATAAATTGTGTTCCTCATTCCTTTTTGTTTGGGCCTTGTTGAGAGACCCAAGACCATTACTCCCCTCTTCTAAGAGAGGAACTAAAGAGGACCCACCAAAGGTTTATGTTATAAGGAAGGGGGAGTCAGCCCAGGGAATCCCTCTAGTGATCCTGGCTCTTGGGCTGGTGGCAGCAGGGTAGTTACCTTGGTTCATCCCCACGCCCACCACCTGGGGCGTTGCCCCGCCCACTGCATGGGGCGACGCGCAGGCCTCCTGCACTGGGTGACGCAAATCCTAGTGGCGCCACTGGGGGCATCCTCAACGCCACGTGGAACGAGTTGCTCAGCCTTTGCAGGAGTCTGGAAGCTCCACTGGAGGGCACTCAGCCCATTACCTGAGTGGCCGTCAATTATGCCTCCCACACTCCTGTCCTCACCATCCCTGGATGTTGCCCTCTTAGTTTGCCACAGGACCACTCATTCCCTGGTCAGCTCTGGCACAAGAGGGCTGAGGGGCTGCGAGAGGAAGCGCGTCACCAACATGCCCAGCGAGGCTTCGGGATGAGCAGACCTGCTGCCCTCTTTTCCAGGCAGACGATCCTGCCCAGGGCTGCCTGTCCTGGGCTTTCTGCTTCCGGAGACTGTGTGGGCCTCCGTTCCCTGCTCAGTCACAGCTGACGCTGCACTTCCAGGTGTCTTTGTGCAGAAGAAAGGCCCTGACTTGATCACGATTACAACTTCCAGAACAACACAGTGTGTTTTGTGGCTCACGTATTTATTTCAGAAGAAGCTTCTCATCCCCTTCATCAAGTGCATTCACAGCCCACCCCTCTCCCCTGCCACTCCCTAGCAAGCAGCCCTGCCAACGGAGCATGTGGTGCATGCCTTAGTGGGGGGGGGGGAGGTGGGGGAGAGAGAGGTAGTTAAAAAATCTTACCTCCTGGTAGGCCATCTGCCCACCTATGGGTCTCCTGGTACCCCTGCCAGCCATTTTGCTTGCATAAGTCTGAGGAGCAGAAGGGGCTGTGCTGGGCTACAAAATTGGGGTTTGGATTCTGGTCAGTGAAGTTGACACTTTCATTGAGCTGTCCACCAGCACCCCAAAACTGATCGGTCATAGACAGCTCTGAACCCATCTGCACAGATGTGAAATTGCCTTCCTGAGTAGAGCCCTTTCTCCTTTGTGCTAAACACTCCAGCTGGGTCTCTGGTACTGTTGTCTTAAACAACCTGCATGTGCTCTGGAGATACTGGATCCTGTTAACTTTCCCTTTCAGCTTATTTCTAACTGGGCTTCTCAATTGTGGGAAGTACGCCCTTCAGAAGTGCGGGGCTTTCATGCCTGATTTGCTTGGCTCTCTTCTCCCAACACGCATGGCAGAGCAGATCACAGCACAGCCACTTCTCTCCCCAACACTGCATCCCTCACCAGATCCCGGGCACCAACAATATCAAATCCAGAGTCACTGGCCCCTGCTGGCTCCCAGATGAGCTGCCACAAGCCATTTAGGACATCAAGACGCCTGCCCTCCTCTCCGTGGCCAGAGGAAAATGCCAGCTGCCAAGGCCTGCCGCTGAGGCCTAAGGCCTGAGGCGGACTCCAGAGCCTGACTGCTGTGCACGGACCGAGTGGGCTATGAGAGCAGCGCCGCACGACTCCTGAACAGTTTCTGTCCCACAGCCACAACTGCATTGAATAAGGCGATAGAGTTGTTACCAGGCTCCTGGGCATTATGGTTAGGGGGGACATGATTGAGACATACAAAATTATGCAGGGGATGGACAGAGTGGATAGGGAGATGCTGTTTACACTCTCACATAATACCAGAACCAGGGGACATCCACTAAAATTGAGTGTTGGGCGGGTTAGGACAGACAAAAGAAAATATTTCTTTACTCAGCGTGTGGTCGGTCTGTGGAACTCCTTGCCACAGGATGTGGTGCTGGCGTCTAGCCTAGATGCCTTTAAAAGGGGATTGGACAAGTTTCTGGAGGAAAAATCCATTATGAAGTACAAGCCATGATGTGTATGTGCAACCTCCTGATTTTAGAAATGGGTTATGTCAGAAGGCCAGATGCAAGGGAGGGCACCAGGATGAGGTCTCTTGTTATCTGGTGTGCTCCCTGGGGCATTTGGTGGGCCGCTGTGAGATACAGGAAGCTGGACTAGATGGGCCTATGGCCTGATCCAGTGGGGCTGTTCTTACATTCTTACGTTCTTATGGTCTGTTATACTGTTTTTATGTTATGATGCATGTTGTATAGAATGTGTGGGTGAGTGTGTAGAGTGTGATTGTTGGAACTGTTGTATATATTTATGCTTGCATTTATTATTTATTTATTTATTTATTGGGTTTGTATTCCGCCCTTCTCCCCAAAGGGCACCCAAGGCAGCTAACAATCAAGTTAAAAAATACAAGGCAGATAAAGATTAAAAATACAACACACTTAAAAACAATGAAAAACAAGATAAAATACATAGCAGCAGACTGAAAGCACGCAATAAAAGACATAAATTTATAAAAACAGCCCTTATGGTGCCTCGAAGGCTTTCCTGAATAAAAAAGTCTTCAGGCCCCGCTGGAACGTTAATAATGAGGAAGCTGCTCTCAATTCAAAGGGGAGGGAATTCCATAGTGCAGGTGCCACCACCGAAAAGGCCCTGTTTCTGGCCGCCATTCCCTTCACCACTCTCAATGACGGCACAACCAACAGGGCACCTTCTGATGACCTCAGAGAACGGACTGGATTTTACGGAAGAAGGCGGTCCCTCAAATACACTGGTCCCAAGCCGTTTAGGGCTTTAAAGGTCATAACCAGCAACTTGAATTCTGCCTGGAAGCGAATGGGCAGCCAGTGCAGCCACCGGAGTAGCGGCGTGATGGAGTCAAACCACCGACCCCCAGCAACTACCTGAGCCACCGCATTCTTTGTAACTCAAAGGTGCATAAACTTCGTTGCGTTGTAGCACATGACAATACACTACCACTACTTGTAAGGTTCTGCTTTTCTCAGCCGTCACCAGTGAGGTGACTTGTCACAGTGCTGGTGTCCTTATGACAGTTTCACCATCTCTGTGGCTGCCTTTTTCAAGCATTTCCTTATTTGTCAGAGGAGCCTGACCCCCGTCCAGCTGCGACGCGACTTCCATTCCAGCCAGGCGCAACAGGGCTGGGTTTTCCCTTTTCCCAGTTCTGCCCTGCAGATTCCACGGCACCTTTGGCTCAGGTTGCTTTGGCTGTTGGCAGCCCAGAAGCCAAAGCACTGGTGTTGCCAGACGGGAGCCCACCGGAAGGGGAGTTTGTGGCCATGGGTTTGCTCTTTCACGAGGCCTCTCACTCCCCCCTACCCCGTGCCTTGTCCTGCAACCCTCGTCCCTGGAGTGAGGGCAAAGAGTTCCAACCAAGCTCCACAGAACCCAAACAGACGGAGTGTCAACTTGTCACTGTCCCCAGCTGTGCCTTGCAGGTGTTGGGGAGGCTGTGCGACAGTCAACTGTTCAACAGGTGCTGCTGCAGTTCCCCTGCTGGACCTGACTAGGTCATTCACACGTCCAGTGACTGCAACCTCCTGCAAGCCTGGAGGGGGGAACACGAGCTCATTGGACCCCATCGCCTGGCCCCTCTGCACTTACACCCACTTTGAGAAGAGCCTGTCCGGCAGACCAGTTTTTGGCAAGGAGCGAGCTGCAGCTTGGGCAGAAATCCTGGCTTGCGGTTGCCGTTTATCAAGAACCTGGGCAGACGGCAAAGGGGCTCCAACTGCTCGTGTAGTGGGTGGGGTGGATGCACTTTTCGTCCCTTTCTCTCCCCACCCGGATGGAAGGGAAGCTTGAATGGTTTTGTTTGGAAAGTAATGAAAGTTCAGGCTGTGAACTCTTACTGTGCTCACTCTGATGGCAGGCCAAGAAGTAGGAATCTCCTCGTTGTTTTTGGAGCAATTGTCTTCTGCAGGTGGTTCTTTCTTTGCATGCCTGTGTGCACGTGTGCATCTCCGGCCAGTCGCTATATCTTCCCTTCTCTCCAGTGCATTTACTTGCCTGCCTTCCTGCTGCCCTGCCCCCGTTTGCCCATTCGCTGTGAAACAGCCTGCTTCAGCACCCCTCCCCCATGCAGAACCCTCACATCAAAAGGCTCCTGGACCAGCCTGTCTTTGGACAGGGGCGTGTTTTGCCTTCACTGCCCAAGACACAGCTGCCCACCCCTGCCCCCAAACACCATGTTGTTGTGCCTGTGGAGAAGGACTCCGTGTTGTCCACTGCACTTGTTCCTTGCTTGCTGGGTGTTGCTTTCCTCACACCAGCATGTTTCGGTTTTGTGAAGCCAGAACCAAACTTGGGAAAGTCAGGCAAGACGTACCCCAGACCACATCAGCGACATCGCTACAAAATAAGGTGAAATGGTGTGAACGAGGGTGGCTATCACTTTCAGGGTGAAAGGACCACCCTTTTCTCCATAGTGGACTCATCCTGGGGTGGGCCTTCATGGATGACCAGTTCCGGAAATGAAGGGGACTTCAGCCCATGTGCAGAGCTCTGGCACCTAACAGCCAGGAGGGCACTGAGGAGGTCTGGGCGGAGGCACTGAACAGGCAGGTGCCTGCAGTGAGCCTTCCCTCCTCAGAAGGAGCACAGGAGAGTGAGACGGTTGAGCGCAGGCAGAGTTTCACCGGCCTGCCTCCCAAAGGAAGCAGTGGCCCGTTTTGTTCTGCTCCAGGCTTTTGCAGAAGGCCTGCCGGGGGGGGGGGCAGTGCCAGGGTAGGTGAGCAGGTGAGTTTGCTTTCACAGTTCCTGCTGCAAAGAATGTCACCTTCTGGGACGTTCAAACAGCTCCGGCCAAGCCTGCAGTTCTTACCTAATGCAGAAAGAATGCAGGAGCCGACTGCAGACATTCTCAGTGTGAACTCTTGGCTGCTGAGGAGGGGCAGCGGCTCCTGAGACGTCAGCACATCGCCCAGCCGACAAAAACACTTCTTTTGCTTGCCAAGGGGGCTTGAACAAATGTAGGATATTCTGGGGGTGGCTTTGGTTTTGCACTCTTTGCTCTAGTTTGGGGGGTATGACAGCCACCTTACTTGCTGATTCAAGTAGCTTCCTCGTGAAGAAGCCAACATCAAGACTTCCTCACGAGAAAGCTGCTTGAATCAGCATATAAGGTGGCTATACCATCCTCCCAAAATTAGAGCCAATTGGGCAAAACTGATGCAATTTTTTTTTATTCAGCACCGCAAATATTTCCAAGGATAGGTCTGTAAGACAGCAGGATGCATCGGCCTCTGTTATCCCTACTAAAGAAGGCAGACGAAAAGTGGACACGTGTCTTGTCAAAAGGAAGTGCCCAGTTCTGGCAAATACATTCTTGCTTGCATGAGGGCCACTGCTTCAGTGCTGGGGCTCCACATGTACTCGCTTCCTGAAACATCCTGCCGCACCTGGAGTGAAAAGCACCCCAGTTGGGATGTTTGCTCCCACAGCAGCTGCAGCCCCAAACTCTCACCCCCCTCGCCACTAGCAAGTGTTCTGAAATTCAGGGTGAAGTCACTCCCATGCGCAGGGCTGTGGAGATGCCGAATGTGGATTCTGGGAGGACAGACTCTCTTTCTCGGTCCACACAAAGCTGTCTCTTTGGGCCTCTGACTTTCCCCTCTGGAGTGCTCAGGTGTCGTTTGTCTCTGGGATGGGAGCCACCAGGGCGCTGGACTCCACTGCACAGCCCCTCCCCCCCTTGCCAGGGTGGGAATCTCCTGCTATCATCAGCCAAGGAGCATTTCACACACACCCCTCCGCTGACACAGATGTCAGGGCTGCACTTGGTGACCAGGCCTCTCTTGACTGCTGTGCCGACTCCCTTTGCAGCCAGCTGTTGGCAGAGTGGGAAGAGCAATTGCACCAAGGGAGCCAAGCTAAAAAACCCTCCATGTTAAGCGAAGACAGAACCTCCATATTGTGCGGCAGTGATGGGATGGAGGCGTTTGTGAGACTGGAGAGGAAACAGGGGTTGGTGGCCACCTAGAAAAAAGCATGCCTTGGGAGGTGTGGTGCTGGGCCCTGCCTGTGAGCGACTTTGAGGGAAATGGGGTTTGTGGCCAGCCGACCTTCTGGATTCTGCACTGCCTGAGTCTGTCTGCCCCACTCCGCGCAGAGCCTGCTTCCCACCATCCCCAGTTCTCTGCAGGCAGGACGGACCCAGGGCCCCTGGCTGTTTGCAGCTGCAGTGTATTCCAATGGGCATTTGGTCTTTCACGGTCAGTCCCTGCCATGCATCTCATGAGCCCCTCTTCCTCCCCCAAAGCTCCCTGCAGGCTTTCCCGAGTCCGGAGTTTGCTTCCCTGTTTTCCCTTCAGTTTATCTTCTGACTCTGTATTTACTGCTGAGGATGGCCGGGGAGGCTGCACTGGGCACCTCAGATGTGGGAGAGCCCGGCACCTAAAGAGCTGTGCCGTGAGCTCCCTGCTGCCGAATGAACGGCTGCCCTTGCTCCAGGCTAGGAACTGCCCATGGCGTCTGCAGGAGAACGTGCTTCCATTCGCCCACGCGTGGCTCGCTCGGTCTCCTATACCAACTGCACAGGAAATGGACTCAAATGTGGGATAACAAGCAGGACTTAGGGCCTGATTAAACAAAGAAGAGGAGGAGGAGCTGCTCACACAGCGTGAAAACGGGCCTGTGGAGGGCCTTGAGGAATCCTTTCTGGGTCCCAGGCAGCAGCCAAGCCTTCAGTCTGCCCAGGTGTCACTGCCAGAGGCACAGCTGTGAAGCCATCCCCAAATCACTTCCCCTCGGGGCCAAAGGTTGCAGTCTTTGGCAATGGAGACCGTGTCCTGCTCTCCGGAGGTATTATTCCCTGCTTTCTGACTTTGGGGACATGCCTGGCAGTGCTGGAAGGGCAAGCCTGCCAGATGCCTCGGGTGCCGCCCGCCCATCTCCCAAGCGCCTGGCATGCAGATGGGAACACTGGCTGGTGCGCAGAGGCGCTTTGAGCAAGGAGCGAACGGCTGGAGCCTTCCGTGCATCAATAGTGTTCACCCAGCGCAAGAGCTCAGCTGCGGGGGGCTGCGGGGGAGAGGAAACCACAGGACAGAGTATAAACAGGGCGGGGTGCCAGAGCCCTCTTCCAAAGTCCCATCTTCAAACAGCCCACTGAAGGAGGAGGGACAAGAGAGCTCCTTCCACCCTCAGCTGTCTTCTGTTTGCACAAGGACTAACAAACACTGGCTGGACGCTGGCTGAAGCTAAACAGGACGTGACTGGCTGCCTTGCCCACTGGGGGTCTCGGCCTGGCATTAGGCCTACCCAGAGAATGCCAAGGCAGGCTGGCTTGCAGCCTAGATGCAGGTTCCTGGGAGTGGCAGGCCAGGGGCAAACACTCCTGGCCAACTGGGAGGCAGGCGTCTGGGTGGCCATGGTGGAAGGCGCCCTCCCCAGCTGGCCTGTTCTGCAGCCACCACTGGCTGTTTCAGGGCCTGGTGTTGCAGGTGCTGGCAGCCACCATTTCCCCCCCCCCCCAGCAGCCTCTCAAGCGAAGGCAGGGTGTGGGATCCTCACCCTTGCACTGCCCCCCTACTTCCCCACAGGGTGGGTTCCAAGCGACTGTGCATAACTTGTGCTATGAAACTGGAAGAAAGATCTATTTCCAGCACAGCACACGGCAGTGTGTGGCCTCCTCGAACCCTGCTGGTCCTTGCAGCATCCCCGCTCGTGCCCCACTGACAACTGCCTTCATGCTCCCCCCACCTCAGGACCCCTGGGCTGCACATCGCCCTTGCTGTCGTACTGAGTCACACAGCTTTCCTCGTGTGTTTGGTGTCATTGTGGCTCCTCCCCCACCCTTAGGCTGCTTCATGGTTAAGAAAAATATTGCAGGCTCCTTGCTGCCCATCAGAGCCTGCAAGGCGCAGAGCAGGAGTGATCCTGGACACTCCTGACCAATGTTTGTAGCTTGAGCCCCCGTATGGGGGGGGGGGGTTGGTTTGCTTCATGACCTGTCCTCAGGTAGTGCTCTCATGAAGAGCCAATCGGATTGAAAGGCACTCTAGTCACTGCCGGGAAAGAAAAAATGGTGGCTGGCTGCCTGCCTGCCTGCCTGCCACCAAGACTCCTGGGAGCCATGCTACTGCCAGCGGTTGGTTCTCCGCTCCTCACTCCCTTTGGCAGCCCCTCCCAAGGGTCCTGCTTCCAGCCGTGCATAGTGGTTGCCCCCCTGCACCTGCACACAGAGTGGCCTGTGGCTCAGACCTCCTGCGTGTGGTCAAGGAGAAGTTCTCCTGAGCCACAGACCATTCTCCTGGAGAACCCCCCCCCCTTGACAAGGAAGAGCCTTTGGCAGATAAGCAAGGCCCCCGTGCGCTTGATGTGCAGGCAAACAAAACAAGACGGCGCCTTGTGGAATAAATGCGGACACTGAATGGAGCCGAAAGGACCTTCTCTGCGGTGGGGAAGAGAAGGTCCTTCTCTTCCTCTAGTCCGTCATAAGAAGGGGTGCACAGTTTAATGCCCAGTGCTCGGGTTGCTGCACCACCCTTTCAGGTCTGGTGTGAAGTCTTTGCTTGTGGGAACTGGACTGGGGAGAAGACACGAGGGGCTCTCTGGTGGTGCCCTCCCCCTCTCCGAGGTGCTTCTCTGCTGAAATCGCGAGCAAGCTTCCCATCCCAGGTCTTGTTTTGAAGACTTATCATTATTTACTTTCTGCTGTTTCCAGAATTTCTGCAAAACAAGTTGCTGGAATATCCTTGGTTTTGTTCTCCCCACAATCCTGAGCGATTCCGACTCCACAGGGCCACCCAGGAAGCGAGACCGAGTAACGAGTTTGAATCCGGCTCTTCCACAACGACTGGGAGTCTTGTGGTCAGTTTTGCAGCACAGAAACTCACCCAACCCCTTGGACTAGCAGTGAAGCTGAGATGCATAAGCTCCACGTGCTGCCCAAGACCAGCTTGTGCACACACGGCCTGGAAGACGTCCCTGGGTGAGACCCTGCACCTTCTGAATGCCTCTCCCTGTTTCTTCTGTGGGCTTCTTGAGAGCGAAACAGCCGAGGATTAAAAGAGGAAATGACAGCAAGAAGGGTCAGGGTGAGGGCTTGGAAGGCCCAGGCCGCCTGGTCTGTGCTGGAGGTGGGGAGGGGGCGGGAGAGCCCAGCATCTGGAAGCACTAAGGGCTGCGCCTTGCAGAGGAAATGGATTTCATAAGACAATATTGGGCTCCTGCCTGATTTGGTGCTGCTCTTCCCGCAGGGAAAGCTTGCTGTGCTGGATCACCTGAGCATCAGAAGGAAGCGCAGAGGCGGGGCTGGGGGGTCTCTGCACATGGGAGCCCCGAAGTCGCCACGTGGGGGGGGGGTCTGTGGCTCTCCCTGGAGGAGACACTGGCAGGCAAGAGTCTGGGAGGCAAGACACATGGTGGGCACACGGCCTCTTCGGGCTGCAGCACCAACTGCTGGGCTGCCGTGAAATGCTCCCCTCAGCTGGTGGACTTTCCTCAGGTGCTTTCTTGGGACAAAAAGAGAACTGCAGCCAAGTAACAAGGCTCACAAGAAGCCGAGTCCCGGACTGCCAAGCGCAGGGAGAGAAGCCACCACCCACTCTTCAAGCGCCCACCATTCTCCCCCTGTGGGGCCAGCGGTAACACTCTCATGGGACAGATGCCCTCTAGGTGACTCTGCTCGCCTGCCACCCACACCTTCCCTCCGCAGCGGTCTCTCCCCAACTCCTTGTCTCCTGACTAGGCTCCAAGTCCACTTGGGGGGGGTAAGGGGCTGGGGAGGCAGCTGGGGGGGAACCCCAGGGCTGGGCTGGCTATGAGGCCCACTGCAGTGCCCACTTCTGAGAAGAAGCACCCTGCCTGCCTGGCTGCCACTGCCTGCCCTCCACCCTGCGCCCAGTTTCTGAGAATGGGCAGGAAGAAGACTGGTGCAATGCCAGCCCAGTCCTTCCTTCAGCGCTGCCGCCTTCCCTGCTTCTCCTGGCAGCGAGAGGCGGCTGCAGCAGCCTATTGCCCTCCCTCGCCTGCCTGCTGAACCTCAGCTCTGGCACAGCCTCTTTCCTCCAGGCAGTCCTGTTTTCCCAGCGGCTCAGGGGTGAGCAGGTGCCCCTCAGTCCATGCCCGGAGGGTGCCTGAGGCTCCTGGCTGGATCCAGAGGTGCTGCCGGGCTGGGCTGGGTCAGGTCAGAGAGGACTGAGGCGGAGGACAAGCTAGTCCTGCTTGGTGGGCATCAGCACTGACCCCGCTCAGCCTGAGGCCCTCCCACTACGCCCCCTCCCAGGGGCTGCAGACTGGGCTGGAGCCTCTTGCTGGGCTCCATCCAATCCCTGGCTGACTGCTGCCCCTGGCGACAGGCCGGCTTTTCCACATGTGCACTGCAAGGGGCTACAATGCTTAGCAAACCTCTTGGGAGCAATTAGGTCAAGTCTGAAAAGTGTCAAGAGGATCAAGAGGCTGCTTGGTGGA
Source organism: Tiliqua scincoides (assembly GCF_035046505.1). Taxonomy (NCBI): domain Eukaryota; kingdom Metazoa; phylum Chordata; class Lepidosauria; order Squamata; family Scincidae; genus Tiliqua; species Tiliqua scincoides. The sequence goes on along the minus strand of NC_089832.1, from coordinate 19,567,103 downwards.
TAGTGTGACCTTGGGGTGACCCTGGTAATTGGCTCAGGGTCCAGGCGGCCTGAGAGGTGGGGGTCACCAGCACGCAATTAGCACTGTGATCAAGAAGAAGATGAGCAAAAGGCAGGGCTGGGGGTCCCGCTCGTTGTGGTTTCCTGGGGTGTCTGCAGAAAGGGGTTCTGGACCAACTCTGCTAGCTAGTAGTGCAAATGTGACCAGCTGCTCCAGAGGCGCTTTGCCAATTGACCACACCAGACCCAGAGGCTTTTGAGCAGACTGTCTTTAGCTGGACAAAGGCCTTCTTGGCCACCTCTGCTGCCTGATGCTCTAGAGCAGGGGTGTCAAACACATTTCATATAGAGGGCTGAAGAGCATTCATGATGCCTGCTGGGGGCCGAAAGTGATGTCATTAGGCAGGAAGTGATGTCATTAAACAGGTCATGACCAAAAATAAGCACTTTTTTCACTTAGGAACGCATTAGCTTCAAATGATAGAAGAGAAAATATACATATCTTGATCATATTCAAGATATGGGAGGGCTCAATTTTCAAGTGGCTGCCCCTTCAGCAGTAACACCTTAGCATGGCTCAGCAGCTGAGAGCCGGATGAAAAGCCGCATCTGGGCCCCGGGCCTTATGTTTGACACCCCTGCTCTAGAGGAGCAAAAGTTCGAGAGAAACCCTAGGGGTGAATCTGCTCCTGCAGCCCACCTAGAGCTGACCAGTGCCTGAATCACAGGCTTCCTAGCCAAGAGGAGCTCTGTTTGACCGGATTTCGTGTCAGCTTGTTCACCCTCACCCAGATGCCAGCCGCCTCCAGGCAGCACTCTAGGATTCCTCCTGAGGTGAGAGAGCACAGGCAGGCAGAGCTGGGTGTCAACTGCATAGTGATGGTGCCCAACTCCAAAGCCCCAGGTGATTTCCTCTGGCTGTTTCTTTTCAACGACAAGCAACGTAGGTGACAAAAGGGGTCAGGCACCTCAGGATCACACCATTCTTGGCTTTGAAACCAGCTGAGAAAGGAAGAAGGACCAGAGACTGGCAGGCGTGGAAGGCAGGTCCGGATATGCCCTGCCTCACTCTCCAGCAGCCCTCCAGCCACCCCAGGAATTTCAGCTGATTTGCCCATCCAGGGTGACTCTGTTGAATGGATGGGAGGACTCAGGCAAGGCCTCCCAGTGCAAGCATATCTGCTGCAATGCATACAAGGGGCGTGGACAGCTAGAGGAAGCCCACCTCACTGGCAAGATTGTCAGCAGAAGCGGGTGCAGATCCTCCTGATGACACAAATGCATTCCTGAAGGACCAGACAGTCTCCTCAGGGGAGAAATAGTTCTGGGAAAGGGAACTGGGAGCCCGCCATGGGCCAGCTCTGCTCTCGCGGGGAGGGGGAGCTGACCCGATGTTGACACCGCAACCCCCCCTGCTGAGCGGACAAAGGAAACTAGGCAGACGCAAGCAAATGCCTAGAAATTATTTTTTCATTTTCTCCTTTATTAGCTTTTTTTTTTAGTCATAGGGAAAAATAAACAGAATTTTTAGGAGACTCAGAGGTTGACCGCACCAGCTTAGCAAAGAAAGCGCCCCCCCAACTTCCCCTGCAGCCTTGTTTCCAGGGCCTTCCTGGCAAGGAGAGCCTAGGCCTCCAGGCCCTCCCTGGACTGGACTCTCTCCAGGGTGAGTTCAGCGCTGCAGGCAGGGCAGCCTGGCTCCAGCTGGCAGCAGTTCCCCAGCTATTCCCGGCCTGCCAGCTGAGTCCCCAGTGCTGAAGCCCAAGCCCAGGCAGTCAGAGCTGCCCCACATTCCCCAGCCCACCACCTCGTTGCTCCGCATCCACCTCTGGCTGCCATCTTTCCCCTCACCTGGCCAGGTGGGAAGGGGCCTGGGGATGGGACCCTTCCGCTCCCAGACCCCTTCCCCACCTGGCCAGTACAAAGGAAAGGGCAGCAGTGAGGGGCAGTGGAAGCCACCTCCCCCCCCCCCCGACTCTGCTGCTGGAGAGGGGTTCCAGGAGGAGGAGTGAGCCCAGCCAGCCCCCGTCCACCTCTTGTGTGCTGAGAAGGCGGCAGGAAAGGAGGGAGAAAAATGTCTGCAATGGATCAGTGCGTGCAGGGAGCCAAGTGCCGGAGAGGTGTGCGTATTCTCAAGGCCCTGTGAGGCACCCATCAAATGGCTGCACAGCTTGGCAGGTGTGGTGGAGGCATACCTAGGGCTCCAACCTGCATGCTCGCTCTAGGGACCACAAAGCTAAATGCCAGGAGATCTCAAAAATCCAGCAGCAGCTGCGGCCGCCCCCTAGAGAGAGCGGGGTGGGTCACTGTGAGATACAGGAAGCTGGACTAGATGGTCCCCCTTTGGCCTGGTCCAAGAGGGTTCTTCTGATGTTCTAGTGTTCTGCACTGAGCGAGCAGAAGATTTGTTGGCCCTTAAACCTCTAACCAAAAGGCAGGCACTTTTGCCTGCAACTGGGGGGGGGGGGCTGAGAGGCACCGAGAATGTGAGAGGCCAGGGTGGGGGGGGGGGCTCCTCCTCTCATCTGGAGTTAAAGCTTTGAGGGCTTGTTTGATCCAGTGTATCAAGCAGAGGGATCACTGGTGAGTCCACCCCCTTCCAGGGGAACAATCCAAACCAGGACCAGGGCTGGAGGCTGGTTCCTTGCCTGGTTCCATCAGCCTAACAGATGGCAGGGAAAAGGATGCCTGGTGATGTCCAGCTTTGGCTGGAATGCCCTCCTACCAAGGAAGCACCCCTTCTATAGGGAGGGCTGCTGTTCTAGGAAGGCAGCTCTGTCCCCCCCTCCTGTCAGGAAGGAGGGCAGCTACAAAAAGGTGTGTGCCAGGAGGAGAGCGAAGCCTTGCTGGCGGAAAACGTTGGCGGAAATCTTGACAAGTTTTTTCCAAGTGGGCTGAATTCAACCAGGAGGTCACAACCCAAGATCCGGGTGTTCACCAGAGAAGTTCAAAATCTCCTTTGCAGATGTTGAATGGCGGGGAAAGTGCCACGTGACGATTTGCTGTCCAGATCTGCAGAGGTTGATTCAGATGTGAGGACAGGACCCCTGAACTGCGTTCAAAGAGAGGCTGACGCCTCCTGGGGAGAGGGCCCTTGTGCAAACCCCTGTGCACAGTTCCGAGGAAGGAAAGACCTCTACACAGCCCCCCCCCCCCCCCCGCTGCATGAATGGTGGGATGCAGGCAGCAGGAGTCAGAGGGTGTCTCTGCGTCACTGCAGAGGCCATTTCCCCTTGGCCGGACAGCAGGCTTCAGAGCTGACCTCTGCCCTCCATGTCAACAGGTATTAATGATCTCCGTATGTGTTGCAGGCAGGCTGAGGATGACAAGGGCAGCCTTGGGAACAGAGGCTCCCTTCTGGAGCGCAGTCCAAGCGAGGACTTTAGGCTCCCCCCCCTTGCCACTCTCCGTGCACTCAACTGGCAGAAGTGTCTCCTGTCCACTCACCCCCCATCCCCTGCTGTCCAGGCCTTTGCATGTTGGCAGCTGGCATGGAAAGCTGTGGTCAGGCATCCCATGGCAGATCCTCTTGTTTCCAACAACCCACTCCCGGTAGCAACCAGACACACAGTTTGCAAGTAGGACAGTCAAGCATGGGGGGCCTCAGCGCATTTTCAGCAAGTGTTGCCCCCCAGGCAGGTCCTTCAGTGTGCCACAGGATCAGGCCAACCTTGAGAGTCAGTTTGATCTGACCCTCACGTTCCCTAATCCGAGCATCCTCCAGTCTGACCTGGTTAGGTGGTTTCCCTGTGGTGGACTCTGGGACCTCTAGCCAGCGAAAGGTGAGGCCTTCGCCTGGCCTGCGCCCTTCCTCTGCCCAGTGGGGCCGGACCTGTCTCTGGGCCAGGCCTGGTGGCAGGAAGTCTCCAGTCTGCAGAGCTCCTCACTCTGAGCAATCACCAGGGGCTGAAGGGGGGTCTCTGAACTCTCCCTCCTGGATCTGCATCTAGGCCGTCTCAGTCTGCTTTGGTTTCGGTCTGGGGGGTGGTGTGGTGGGGGGGGGGGAGAGAGCCATATATCTGCCAGAGGGTTATCTGGGAATGTGCAGCCCTGCCTGGGCTATCTCCCTTATCTCCTTGATAGGAGCCCCTGGCCAGGGTGGGTGCTTGCCCTCTCTCAGACCTGGTTTCTGGGTTATCAGCTGGGCAAAATCCATCCCCCATCCTCCTCTGCAGACATTCCGCTTCTCCTGACTGGTGTGTGGCAGACAGTGCAGGGGGTGCTGCCCGAGCACCTTTGGCGGGAGACGTGGGTTTTGGCGCCATTCAGGAAAATGCAGAGGAACAGGATTGGCAACAGGAGCCTTGAAGACGGGGGCGGGGCATCCAAGATTGACAGCTGCTCCTGCACTCTCCATGGAATTCTTCTCTGCTTTCTTATTTTCTCTTTCACATATTTTGTATGCACCTGATGGATGTTAACCTGGTGGGCACTTCTTGCATGCCCTGCACAAGCTGAATGGGAAGCATCAGAAATGTTGGTGAACCCCCTTTGCTAACATTGACAGCTGCGCATGGAACGTTCCTGCAACGGCCACGAGGCCACAGTGGCAGCAGGCCGTTGTTCCGCTCTTGTAAGCAGCAGAGCACCCAGAAGACTGTGCTGCAGCGCCATGCGCCCAGTAGAAGGAACAGCAAGTGCATAGGAGGTGACCGGGGAGCAGTGCCCCATTTGCGCATCACCGATGGGATGCTGGAGGGTCACTGCAGTAGGCAATCACATCTTGGAATGAATGCTTCTCCTCATTTCCCCCCATGCGCAGTGCACAGAAAGCTAGCCTGCCAGGGAACGTGCCTCAAGTGCTGATGTCCGGGATGGCTGAGCAGTCCATTTCTGCTTGTGTTCAGCCAGAGCTGTGGCACCGCTTGCCTCTGCCAATTGTGCCAGCTGAGGGGTGGCTTTGGAGGCTCCTGAAGCAGTTCTGCTGGCTGTGCCCAGATGCATCACCCCCAGTCGCCTGGTCCCTGCTTTATCCGACCCGCCTGCCTGCCTGATCTTGGACTCCCAGCCATCTGCCCCGACAATGATGCTTCAGTGGCACCAGTGAGGCCCTCAGGGCTTTCTAAGAACATAAGAAGAGCCCCACTGGAGCAGGCCAGAGGCCCATCTAGTCCAGCTTCCTGTATCTCACAGCGGCCCACCAAATGCCCCAGGGAGCACACCAGAGAACAAGAGACCTGCAAGGCTTCCTGGGAATTGAAGTTAAGAACATAAGAACAGCCGCACTGGGTCAGGCCAGAGGCCCATCTAGTCCAGCTTCCTGGATCTCACAGCGGCCCACCAAATGCCCCAGGGAGCACACCAGAGAACAAGAGACCTGCAAGGCTTCCTGGGAATTGTAGTTAAGAACATATGAACAGCCCCACTGGGTCAGGCCAGAGGCCCATCTAGTCCAGCTTCCTGTATCTCACAGTGGCCCACCAAATGCCCAGGAAGCACACCTGATAACAAGAGACCTCATCCTAACGCCCTCCCTTGCATCTGACATAGCCCATTTCTAAAATCAGGAGGTTGCACTTACACATCATGGCTTGTAACCCGTAATGGATTTTTCCTCCAGAAATCCCCTTTTAAAGGCGTCCAGGCCAGACGCCATCACCACATCCTGTGGCAAGGAGTTCCACAGACCAACCACACACCGAGTAAAGAAATATTTTCTGTTGTCTGTCCTAACTCTCCCAACGCTCAATTTTAGTGGATATCCCCGGTTCTGGTGTTATGTGAGAGTGTAAAGAGCATCTCTCAGCTGGGCAGGAAACTATTTCCCTCATTTCCCTTTCCAGCTTTTGGCTGGAGGCAGAGGGGACTAACCTACTGAGGAGCTTCTGTTTATGTTTCTGTCAAGCAGAGCTGGACTGTGTGCATCCTTGTGTCCAGCTGTTGAGAGATCCAGTACGTCTGGGGCTCTCTTGCTCAAGCGAAATGATGCACGGAGGTCGATGCCTGAGCACCTCCCTCTCACTAAAGGAATCTGTATGCAGTTTTATATTAAAATGTACTTAGATCCATTTGGTCTGTTCACTCACATTTTTAGCACATATTTTTACTGCTTTCCATTCTGCATATAGATAGAAAGTCTACAGTGTAATACATTTTATTGAAATGTCTAAGATCTTAGATTCGCCTTGGCTGTGAGCCTGGGGCGCACAAAGAGTGTTATCAGTTGGCCCCATAGCTCCTAAGACTAGCACTGAGAAGGGGGAACCTTCAAGGGCTTCAAGGAGGTTTCTCTTAGTTAAAAGCCGGCCAGAACTCAAACTGTCAGCGAAGGGCAAGGATGGGGCCAAGATGCCTCCCTAGAGGGGGAGTTTCACAGCCTGGGCGTGACAGCAGGGAATGCTCCCTCCCAGGCCAGCCAGGGGTCCAGATTCTGACAGGCCAGCAAGCTCATGTGGGAGAAGGTGCCCCTCTGCGTATCCTCGACCTGCTACTGTCCTGGGTCACAAGATGCTTCCACTGGGTTGCAAGGGGTGTGTGTGTGTGCACAGCTCAGCAGGATGGCCCACCAGTCACATTAAACAGGCATATTTTTAAGTGATTTATTTAATTGGTTGTATATTTGATTTCTTATAAAGAGCCTCCTTATATTAGCAGAGCCCCGTCTTGACTAAAGAGCCCAAAGCTTCAGAGTGCCTGATCTGTCACGTTTTACATCACATGTCAAGCATTTTTGGACTAAGCCCCGCAACAGGGTCATGAGGTTGTGTGATAGTATTGCCCTGGGTCACAGGAGAAAGAGGGCCCTGGGTGCAGGCTCTTTAGGCTTCTCAAGGCTAGAGGAGAATCGTTTCACGTCCTCAGGAGGTGGGAGCCGGTAGGATCACCAGAGGGGCCCTTGGAACAACGCTGGAGGATGTCGCGGAAGAGTGAAGGGCTTTGCTCTATCTACTTCTCCCACAAAGTGGATGTTGGGAGGAGCTTTCAGGTTGTAAAGACGAGTCTTTATCAGCATCCAGGAAGGGGAAGTTCTGTGAGAAACTGATAGGCTAGAGATAATGGTGCCCTCAGGATTAGAACACATGGTACCAGCTGGGATAGGAGGGATTTAACATAAACTTCTTAAGCTGCAACTAGATAGTCAGCTGCTGTAAACCCAGCCAGGCATTCCAGCTGCACTGTGTGCTTCTGAGCACAGGGACAGAGGAGGCCAAGGGGGCTCTGCAGCCTGCTTCTCCCCAGGAGCCACAAGCCAGAGAAGAAGGCAGTGGCTGTTCCTCATGGCCTTCTTCCTCCCCCCCCCCCACCAACTGGTATGCAGAGGAAGCCAGGGCTACCTTAATCCAGGGGCCCCTTGCAGCCCCATGGCTGACGCGAAGACCTACAGGAGAGCCGGGTGCTACTGGATCAGAGTGCCAGGGGTGTGTGCGAGAGAGGGTTTTCCATGTGCCCCCTCCACACCTCGTCAGAGGCACAATGGCAGGGGATGAACTAGCAAAAGGAGCAGCTCCAGTGGCCCTGGACCACCCTGGCAGCCTTGCCCTGAGCTCCCCGTAGAAGGCCCACCTGGCAGGGCCACCTACAGAGCGAGGCCCGGGTTTGGGGCCTGTTCTCCTGTCAGCTTGGAAGTGACACCCCCCCCCCCCGCTTCAGCTGTTGGTGCTGCCACTGAGGTTGCCTCCCTGGAACCCGGCAGGAGGGCTGTGAATCTTCTTCCAGGATCTCCCACTGGCTCACAGAGGTCAAAAGGTGGCAGATTTTGGGAGGGGGGGAGCTGATGAAAGGCAGCAGCCCTGGAAGGTGTCAACAGCCTGGGGAGTGGTGAGAAGACAACTGTGGGGGGGGGGGGAGGAGCTGACAGAAGAGCCTGGTCACTCAGAAGCCTCGACCTGAGGCTGGGGGCATGAACCCCCGTGTTGGCATCCTTCAGTCTCGGAAGACTCTGGTGTCGCGCTCTGAATGGTGGTTCTGGAACAGAGTGCCCTCTCCAGTGCGCGAAGCCTGGGAAAAGTAGGTATGGAGGATAGACTGTTACCCATGCAGCAAATCCCCCCTCTCCACGTCGCTGAAATGGTCCAATGGAAAGGCAGAGGCCAATACGGTTGGTTCCAGCGGCGTCCAGGAGTTGCCAGAACGTGACTGTGTTCAGCCACGAACTGCCTCAGGGACTCTGGCTCCGGATTTTGCCTCGAGCTTGACTCCTGAAGCCTTTTCCATAACTGGATGTAGCCACAAGGCAGTGGAGGTTTGGGATCAGAGTTTTCCTTCTCTCAGATGAGCTGCCTTCCCAGGCTGACGAGTCCCATCTACCCGGTGGCTGTTCAGTCGCCTCTTACGACAAGCACAGCCAAACTGAGGGCCTGTTCTTATCCCCAGCCCCCAGGGGAAAACCAGCTACCCACCAGCTAGCTTTGACTTCTGCTCAGATGTTTTCAACTCTGTCTCAAGGAGGGAGGGAGGAGTTAAAGAGGACACTGGAGGGACCCCAGACCATTTGTAATTCCACAACTGGAGAAAAGGGAGTGTGAGTGTGTGATGGGGAGAGCCTGGCTTCCCAGATGACAGAGCTGCAGGGAGGGAATGGCGGGGGAGAGGATGCAGCCACCTGCAGTTTGCTCCAGCTCACAGCAGTCACAACAGATGCGTTGTTAACAGGCCATAGAAAGTGCCCAAGCAGAGGCAAAGAAGCAGGATGGCTCGAGCAGGGCCTGTCTTGATGGGCTGGGCCGCAGATCATCTTGAAAGCAGTCTTGCTTTGGGTTGGTCTTGGAGCCCCTGGCTGGGCCTTCTGGACAGTGCTGGGTGTCAGAGGACATGTGTTCTGCCAAATCCCAGTCCAAGCTCTGCCTGGAGAATTATGCCCACATTTAGCTAATTGGCACCCCTTTTTTACCCAAGAATGACCCTGGTTCTGCCCTGCAGTACTGCTGGACCCCACCACCAGGTAGCTCGCCTGTTTAACCTACAGAGGGCCTCCTTCCTGCCAGCAGCCTCCCGCCACTACAGCAGCCCCTTGGTCCTCAGCAGGTCTTGGGCACAGCAGCCAAACAGCCTTAGTGTCTTCAGTAGTTTCTGCTCCAGCAGCTTCCAAAGTCCATTAGCCATCAATTCCTTAGTCCATTAATCCAGTCTGTCCTTCCTCAAGCTTTCCTCCTTCTGCTGCCCACACCAAACTGTCCCTTCATCAGGTGCTTTTAAGCCTGAGGGCCCTATTGCCTTCAAGTGGCTGCAGCTGTAGAGCACACCTTCTGCTGAAAACCCAGGCCTTACCCTTAAAGGGGCCACTGCTGACACCACACCCTACCTCCTTGTCAGATCTTCCTCGATTCCAATACAACATGTCTTTCCTTTTCTTCGGTCTAGGCAGGGATTGGAGTCATCTGTGACCCTGCAGAATCCCTCTGCCTAGAAGCCCTTGTAAAAGCACCTCGGTGGCGCTGCTGCCCTAGCCTTGGACTGGGCAGGCCTACTCCTGGCCCAGACAGTGAGCCAGTCTATTGAGCCTGCTCCTCTATGTTTTGGCGTTAGATCCATTGCTGGCCATACTCCAGGCAGAGCCCAGAATAAAGGGAATGGCCATGGGTGGGGAAGGGAATAGCACAGAGACTGGGAATGCCATAAAAACGGTAGCCCATGCAGATGATGTGTATGTTATGGTTAGAGACGTGGGTGAGATGGAGACTTTGAAGGGAATAATAGATGAATACAGCAGGGCCTCGGGAGCGGTGATAAACGAGGATAAAACCAAATGTTGTTCTCTTGGGTCGAGGGGGAAAAACATAGAGGTGAGGGCCGGGGGGGCATTTTTGAAACGGATGAAAGGAAACAAGAGGTTCAAAAGGTGGAATCTGTACCTAAAAATTTTAGGTATAATTTTTGGACTGAAACAAAGAGGGTGGGAAGAGAACTGGAAACTGTGGGCCTCTAAGGTGGACGAAAAACTGAAGAGGTGGAAAAAAAGGAACTTGAGCCTGTATCAGCGGGCACGTTAGGTCAACGTGTATTGCATTCTGATGGTGTCCAATTTGCTGGTGATCTATCCCCGCCGAAACAGGTGATGGACAAGGTTACCCATCAGGTTTTTGTTTTCTTGTGGGGCACTGCCTTCTTCCCTCTTGCCCGAGCGATGGCATATAAGAACGTGAAAGAAGGAGGACTAGGGGTTTGAGCCCTGGGACCTTTGTTCTTGGGGTACTTTGTCTCCTATAACTTTGGCAGCTGGGTGAAATGGAGGCAGAGGCCGCAGGAAGGGGGAGCCTTTGCATCTGTTAGGCCCAATTCGGAGACACTTGGGAAAAGATGACCTGGGGACAGAAATGGTGGACGAAGGAAGAGACGGGATAGGTACTCAGGCGATAAAACAATCTTTTCCGGAGTACACGAGGGAGGCGGTGAATCCGATGAAGGAGATGGGGCTCTCGGCCAAGCCGTATAAGACCAGTGGGCTGGAAGGGAAACAACTCAAGTGTTAAATGTATGAAACAATGGTACAGGAGTTTATCATGAGACCTCACCAAGAGAAACAGCAAAGTAAGACATACCTTTCTGCATACCTCTTGCAGGAAAAGGTGGCTCACAGTGCCTTTAGCGAGAAGAGAATCCCCTTTAGTTTATGGGAATTAAGGTGGAGGGCTTTCCATCAGGTCCTCAGGCTGGGAGCGGCAAACCCATAGTTGCAAGAAGATCAGAAGAGGTGCAAGAGGCCGACCTGTTCGGGGTCGGGGCCTCTAGATCGGAAGGCACCCCGCCGCTGATGGAAACGGTAGTCCATTTCGTTCAAGAGTGTACGCCGGCGAAGGAGTTGTGGAGGGGCGTAGCGAGGGCCTTTAAGTGGCCCAAACTGGCCCAACAGGCCTGGGAGACTATCGTCTCTGGGAAGGAGCCGGCGGGAGGTATGAGGGGACCCAAGAGGACGAGTAATGTGGGACAACGGAGGGTAGGAGACGATAGGTGGGAGGTGCTGTGGTCTAAGGTAAGATTGATCAATCTGTATGTCCTTCTTGCGCTGGGCATCCAAAGGGGCAAAGAAATAAAGGAGAAAAAGTCCAACATGCAGGGATGGGTCCGCTTTGTGGTCTCCAGAGTATATGGCGTCGCAGCTTACAAAAGGGTGAGAACCGGTAGAGATAGGTGGAAAAAATGGTGGAGGTGGTTAGATGGGGTGAATCCACCTATAACATGATGTCTCTGTGTTCTAGTTAAACAGCTGATATAATGTGACTGTAGCTGAAAATGTAAAATATGATTTCTTTCCTTTGTATTATTTATTGTAGTATGAAACTTTTTAAATAAAAATCTATATTTCCCTAAAATCTCTATTTCCCAGACAGCCAGCGACTCCAGCGTGCCCTCCTGACCTCCAGATAAACACCAGTAAAACTGAAACGAGGGCTTTGGGCAGGGAGGAAGCACGGGGGACGTGCCGGTTGCGGGGAATGAAGCTTTGCCAGGCTGGTCACTGGCTCCTTAATCTCAGGAATCTGTTTGCTGGAAGATTAAGCTGGAGTCAGCCAAGCCCAGCAGGTGGCTGAAAGGACAGGCAGGTCCCACACTAGCCATGTGGGTGGGGGGGTGGTGGTGGTGGATGGGGGCCTGTGTTTTATAGATGAGGTTCCTTCCTGCCCCCGCCCCGCCTTGAACTGGTATCTCGCCTTCTCTTGTGCTTGTGGTGCAGAGATCAGCCGCGGAAGTTTGTCAGGGACCTGGAGGGAGACCCAGCCACCTGCCCTGGCCTCCTGAAGGCACAGGAATGGGGGCCAGTACAAAAATTGGCAAACCCCATGCATGGACTGTGTATAAATTGTCATGGCTAGGACTGTCAATTCATTAAGCCCTTTAATGATAAGTCTTAACTAATGAATTGATTAACAAGAGATTAACTCTCTCTCCGTCTGCAAATCATTAAATATGAACACCTGTGTGGGAATACTAATAGAGCTGCCATGCAGACATTTACTCTGAGACCCCCCCTTTGCTTAGGCCTGACCGGAGCCTGCTGGCTGACCCCAGAATTCTTCTGGCCCAACCATTCCATCCTCCACTACCCGAACACGACACCACCTAGTCCCCTAAGTCGCATTCACTCCCTCCCATCCCATCCCATCCCTCACTGTCTCCCCCAGAGGGGATGTTCTCCTCCTTGACAGGAAGAGAATGGAGCTCTCAGGTTCACAGGGTCGGAGCAAGACCAAGAGGCAGCCCACTCCCCACTCCCCGATCCGGCCAAAAGGGCTCCTCTCCTGCGTCTGAGGTGCATGACGAGTAGGGGTGTGCCTGCCTCTGCCCCCCCCCCGGCTCCCTTGGTTTGGAGCAGGAGAGCAGAGCGGTGGAGGGTCCAGCCTGTCTCGGGCCATGGAATGCCCATTTCTTTCCTCTGCACTCCCTCTTCAGGTCTGACCCCTCTTTCTTTGCCAGGTAGGGAATGGTCAGAGGAGTCTGGCAGGTGGGCGGGGGGGGGGGAGGGTGAGCCAGTCTGCTGAATGAGGGAGCCCTCCCTGTTGTCTAGAGGTAATAATAATATAATAATAATACAGGTATTTATATACCGCCTTTCTTGGTCTTTATTCAAGACTTATTCAAGGCGGTTTACGTAGGCAGGCTATTTAAATCCCCGTAGGGATTTTTACAGTTGAAAGAAGGTTCTGTCTTTCAAGAACCACAATAATAATAATAATAATAACTTTATTTCTACCCTGCCTTTCTCCCCGAAGGGACTCAAGGCGGCTTACAACATATTTTCTTTCTGATCTGGTTTCACATCCTGGCCTCCATCCTCCCACGCTCAGAGCAGATGGAATAGCTCGGCCCAGCTTGTCAGCTGCTTCAAGGTGGCCTCGAACTGGCGACCTTTGGATGTTATCTTCAGGCAAATGGAGGCTCTACCCTCTAGACCAGACCTCCTGCCCCAGTCAGTCAGTCCTGCCCCAGCCTTCTCTTTCTCCACTTCTGGGCCATCTCTTCTGTGAAGAGACAGGCTGTGGGGTCCCCCAGGAGGCAGCCTGGCTTTTTCTCCTCTGCAGAGCACTATTCACAGTGACGCCTCACTCACCGTGAGCTGAGACGGCAGAGGGGAGGCTGGCAGCTGCCACGTGGCTCACCCTGACAGGGCCACGAGTGGTCCAGCCAGGCTCCCCAGCATTGCCCCTGGGCCACTGCTGTGTGTACCTTTGCCTCACCTGCCACAGATGGAAGGTCAGGGGCCTGACCTCCCTTTGGAGGAGTTCCCCTTGCCGGTGTGGCTTAGGGAGGTTCTGGTCCTGCCTCAATGGGGGGATGTGAGCAAACCACAACACAGTGTCGGGGCACAGCAGAGCACCAGGGTAGCCTGAGAACCTGGAGCCCGCGGCTGGCAGAGGGCAATGCTGGATGGCAGCTTCAAACCCGAAGGAGGCCGATGGGCTGGACCCCGAACCAGCAGAACCAGGTTTTCTGGGCACGGGGAGGTGGATTTTCCTGGAGCCAAAGTTGTCCTGGCTCTTCCTGCTCTTAGACGGGCTGGTGGGACAGCCCTGGTGGTCCCTCCCTTCTTGGGTTTCCCAGGGCTGGCTTGGAGCTGGGAGGCTGGCGAAGAGGCAGCTCTGAGGCCTGCTGTGATTTATGGTTTGTTATATTGATGCCGGCCCAGCGGCCAGTTAATGAATAATGGCCGGGACCAGCAGGGAGGTGTTTGGTGAGATTACAGCCAGGAGGATTCCCCCAGAGGTCAGGCTGAGGTGGAAGTAGCCACCATTGGCAGTCACCCCGCCACCAACAGATTTGGGAGAGCGCAGGGATCACTGCACCCTCCATGAGGCCCCAGTGCAGGGCTTCCAGCATTCTGATGCTGGCCTGTGGGCACGGATGGGGTGAGGGGAGGCATCCCCACTGCCCTCAGTTAGTGGTGCCTGGTCTGGGGGGGGGGGGGATAATCAGCAATTCTGGCAATGGCTGTGTTCCTTCTGCATTCATCCATCTGCACTCTGCAGGGGTTGGGTGGAGCTGCTTGTTCCAGAGCCTCAACTTCCTGGACAGCCCACACAGTGTGCTCCATGCAGTGAAAGGGGGGAGGCCCAAGGCCAAGAGAGGCAGACCCCTTGCTCAGAGAGAGCCCAGGAGTTGCTCTGGTTCAGAGAGTGGCCCATCAGTCGCAGTGAGAGACTTTGTGGCCCTGAGGCTGGGCGTGGTCCCATTTGAGCCCCCTCAGAATTGTGCTGGCCCCAGATGAGGCCTCTTGGAGCCCAGAAGCTTCTGCTGCAGGAAACGTGGCTCCTGGCTGCTCTTCCCAGTGCTGCCCTTGCAACGTCGGAGAGGTGGCCTCTGGGCCCTCCTGCACAGATCTCCAGGTGCTTCCTTTGTTTGGGGTTCACCAGCTGCACTCCACGGAGTCGGCTGCTTCAGGGTCCTCTGGCACATTGTGAGCATCCGTCCAATTTGGGCGTGCCAGGCACTGAATCACAATCTTCTCTTGCAAATGTGCGATGTGCTTGAACTGGCAGTGCAAGGGGCAAAACAGTGTGGAAGTTCCAAGCCATTTTACTGACCATGATTTCTTGGGGGGGGGGGGCAGGTTCCCCTTGAGCCCTCATAGCAATTCTCCCCTCACCAATGGAGTTCCAGGGCCATCCATGTTTTGTGGCCCAGCTCCTCACCTGCTTGTCGGCATGTACAGTCTGTCAGACAGACTTGTTTTCTGAGCTGTGATCCTTCTCCGGATCTGAGCCTCACCCTTGTGGCGGCCAACTGTGACCCTGAGGGCAAGATTCACCCATGGCGCCTTCTGTGCCATCCTGTACAGCTGCGGGCTCTGATGATATTATTTTTATTAACAGTATTTATATACCGCTTTTCAACAGAAAATACTGCTGGTAGTAATGATACCAGGCCCATCAGCGCGAGGAGGAGAAAGCCCAGCCCTGCTTCACCTCGTGCCCCAGAGTCCATGACGTGCCACACAGCTGCTTCTGAGCCTCCATGTGTCTGGCCTCAAATGTGGTTCTGTGGGAGAGATGGTGGGTGCCCCTCCTCCTCGCAGGAAACACCTGGCCCAGAAGGAGACCGTCTGTTCCCGGGGCATCACTGCTGGTTTCAGATCTCTCTTCTGGGAAGGGTTAGCTCAGGCAAGGGCAGTGGGGGGGGGGGGGAGCTGTTGCCTGAGTCTCCTGGGAAGCCAGCAGGTGGCGCTTTTGCTGAGCACTACCGGCCCCAGTGGAAGGAAGCTGGCAGCGACCATCACACCCTCCTTCTTTCCTGAGATGGAGACGGGCAGGACCCAGCGATCAAGGTTGGCATCAGACTTGCCCTCCTGTCATTCCAGGGCTCCCACAGGGCTCACTTCACTGCCCTGTTGATTGCCACCCACCTGAAGCCAGCTAATGGGGCGAGCAGCAGGGTGCAGCCCACAGCCGGCTGTGCTTGTTTCCCAGCTCCATTCCTTTGTTCACAGCCTGGCTCCGATGGACTCTCACAGCAGCTTCCTACAAAAGGTCCAAATCCATAGCAATAAAAAGGCAACAAAACAAGACCCCCGTTTCAAAATGCAGCAACACTGAAAGCAGCAAACCTCAAATGCTGGCAAAATGAAAAGGCTCTCCCTCCCTGCCAGGCGGGCACCAGATGAGCCTCCTCCTTGCAGAGCCTGTCCTGCCAGCGAGGATGAGAGCAGGCCCTCTTCTCACGCCCACCTCCCAGCCCCCAGCCACCTCATCTCAAAAGGCCCCGAGATAAGGCCCCTGAAGACGAGTTCAGGGCACCAGCAAGCTGATGTGGAGGGGATGTTCCACTGTCAGCCCCAAGCCAGGTTGGGCTGGAAAGGTCGGCACTCCTGTTGGGAAACGGACTGGAGATTCCAGGTGATCTTCAAAGGCAGCCCCTTGGACAGCACAGGACAGTAGTCTTGCCTGGGAAGCTGCAGAGAATGGACAACCCTGGCCTGGCTCTCTCTGTCAGGAGGGTGAGGCTGAAGCCTGCAGCACCCCAGTCTTTGTGTCTGGCAGAGGTCCTCCATGCCACAGAAGGCCACTCAGACCACCAACAGTAGACTGACAACCAGAAGCACCTGCACTCTGTGGACTTGAGCCTGGGGGGGGGGGGGCTGGAACCCCAACCAGCACAGGTTGACACCCATCTCCCTGAGCAGAGGAGCCACCCCCCGCCCAGAGCCTCTGTCTTGCCAGAGGCTGTGCTTGGCTGTCCTCCAGTCCCTTGCCAGCTCCAGACACTTACTCAGCACCTCCACAGCCTTACCTGACTCAGGTAAAGAAGGAAGTTGGGTGTCATCAGCTTCCCCTCCCAAGTCCCAGAACGACCTTGCCCAGAGGTTTCATGAGGATGGTGGAGGGCATGGGAGGGTTTGTTGGGACTCCACAGGCCCCACCATGCATGACCACACCAGAGCGCCTAGTCCCAGTTCCTCTGCACCACCCCCTGGAAATGGTTTCCTGGGGAGAAGCAGCACCACCAGCATTCCATGCGCCCAAATCCCAGCCCTAGAGGCCTGCCCAGAGGGACAGAGGGGTCAACATCACTGGAAGCCACCCAGATGTCAGGCGGGGAGAATCCACAGCAGGTCACACTCTCTGGGCCTTCTCCCAACAGAGACTATCCATCAGGACAACTAAGGGCCCCATCCAACTTTTTAGCACTGATGCAACTGTGCCAACAGGGTGTGCACTGTATCCTGTGGTGGGAGGGCAGTCATGGAAGCCTCCTGAAGGTACGGGAACATTTGTTCACTTCTCTTGGGGCTGCATTGTGGCTGCATTGGAGCTGGAAAGTTGGATCGGATTGGGTCCCAAGGCAGCTGTGGTGCCCTCCTCAGGACTGAGATTCTGCTGCCATTGCTTCTGCTGCCTTTGTGATGCCACATGAACACAACTGTGCCAGTGTCATGCACAGACTGGTGGACATGCCCAGGGCCGTTGCTCCTTATGAGTGGCACAGCTTCTCCCACTCCCAAGAAACATCTCCACGACTTCTAGCTTTCTTTGTGGAAGAAGCCTCTGTCTGTCTTTCTTTAGAACCCCTCCCCCACCTCTGCTCTAAAGGCTCCCAGAGCAGCTGATAAATAAGTTAAAACAATGAAATACACAAATCCATACTGAAAAGAAGAATGGAGAACAAACTCTGCACCACAGCAGCAATGAAAGTATCTTGGCCAGAAGCATCTTCCCTCGCCAACAGATTGGTAGGCAAGGAGATCCGAGACACCTGCTGGGGTACAGACAGCCCCATGTTAAAAAGATAAATCAAATACTTGTGACAAATCTCATCATGGCAGCAAAGGTGGCCTGCCAGTAGGCAGAGAAAGAGACAGTCACCAGTATTATAATCACCATTGAGACATGATTGTGACTCGTCAACAAAATCAGGTGGGGTGGGGTGGGGGAATACTGGACCAGGAATCAGAACGCAGAATCATTTCAGGAAATGTGGACCCTGTTTCCAAGGTCCTGAAACTTAGGACCGATGCCCCTGGAGCTACAGCTCAAGGTTCTACTTCCTGAGGCACGACGCCTGAATGTGCATGGCTGCCTCCCACCAATCCATGCACCTCCTTTTTGCTAAGCAGTGAGATTTGCAGCCCAGTCCTCTTGGACCACGACTTGCGACCTTTTCTTCTTTCCAGTCTAGCTCTTTGGTTCATCTTAGTGCTTTATAACGGACACTTGCTGTTCAGGTCTGGGCCTGCGTGGGCGGAAACGCTCCTCCTCTCGTATGTTGTGTGTCACACACTCTTGCATATTGTTTGTTATATAGAGACCAAACAAAGCAGAAACCAGGAGCTGACCAATCAAAATCTAGAGTGCCTGGGCAAATGAGGAGGTCTTTGCCGGGCTCCACAAGGATGTCACCTGCTGTGCCAGGCATCCCGGAGAGAGGCCTGGAAAGAGGCAGGGCATTCCCACAGCGTCCACTGCAAAGGCTGAACATTCTCCTCAGGGATCGTGCACCTTCTTCCCACGGACTGCTTGCTGAGTGAACTTTTCTCCTCCACCAGTGCCCACTGGGCTACTCTGACCCAGGTATTCACATCACGTGCAATTCTGGTCTTCGAAAAGTGACGGGCTTCTGGTGCAGCCCTGCTCTCAGAGGGAGATGAAGTGGGTGAGTCCTGGTGGGGCCATCCAGCTACTATGGCAGACTCTTTCACGTTGGTCCTACTCCCCCAGAGTCAAAGCAAGAGCTGGAGGGTCAGGAGGGCACATGGAAGGCCTAATCAGTCCCAGACCATAGTGTCCATCCAGGAGGGGCCGGAGAGGGAAGAAGGGAGCAAAGAGTCTGGGGGCTCTTCACTCCATTCAGCAAAGAATGCCAGCCCGGCCATTTCTCAGCATCCTCCCTGTGCTTGGATCAGAGTCCCTCCGAGTGCGGCCATTCCCTCTCCGTGCTGCAGGCCTTTGTGGCAGGCTGGCTCAGAGCTCCTCGCCACTCTGCCAAAGTCAACACAACTTGAGTTGCTTGCCTGGCCCTTCCAGCTGGGAAGAACCTCCCAAGCCGTAATCACCAGGAGGGAGGAAATAAATTATGTCCTCCCGATAAAAAGAGTCAATAGAGATCTGGCTGCTTCGTTTCAGGGGATGTTTGCACAGGGGATGTGCGGGCAGCAGTGGCTGCTAGAAATTGGGTGAGTTTGTGTGCTGAATGCGGCTGGCAGGGTTACCTCCACCTAGATGGGAGGGCAAAGGAGCGGTGGGGTCTGTGGAGGTCACCGACGGTGTTTCACGTATGCATCAGTGATGTGGTCAGCTGAGCTACAGAGACAAGGTCTGGGTGAGGCTGAGGGTCCAGGAGGGATTTGCAAAGGGCTGAAGTGTTTCTGGGCTGAAGTGGTCTTGGCAAGGGGGGCTCCCAGCCTGCTGTAATCGCTGCTACTGGGGCTGATGCCTTCAGCCAGGCTAGGGGGGTGATGTGGAAACCATAATCTCTGCTGCACAAATGCCCAGTAAGCAGTTGGTTCTTTTTCAGTGTTGCTTCATTTTTTAGACTTAGAGACCTTTATTGGCATTAATTCATGTTCCAACAAATGAGTTATTAAAGTAAAATAAGATGTAAAATAAAAATAAAGAATTAAAAATAAAATAAAACAGTGTTGCTGTTGTACACCACAAAGTGTCCAGGTGCTTTCCAAAGGCAGTTCCGTGGACCACGCAAATCTGTGGCCAATTCAGGCCTGTAGAGCAGCAGCCAGGGCACTCGCTCGCTCTCTCTGCCTGGACAGGGGCTGCTGGCAGTCACCCTGGCACCCCAGTGCAGCCACCGCCAGTGCTAGGTCCAGAAGCACCTCCAAACGCCCAACCTGGCTTTGATGAAAGAGTGAGGCTCTGCCAGGGATCTCACCACGGTTTGCTCTCACCTTGACTTTCCTGCCTTCCAGCTCATCACTGCATACTCTATCAGAAGCTTTGAAACTGAACTCTGTACAATTAGGCAGCCAGTCCAGGGGGCTCTTGATCCCTCCAGGACTCTGCTCTGCCTCCCTCCCTCTCCATGGCCAGAGCCCAGGGTCTGGTGTGACTCACGGCTCCATTGTTTAATCAGCCACTCCCTGGTTTCAGCCTCACCCTCATGTGGCAGCGTCTCGGCTCGCCTGTACACCTGCCTGGGTGGGACAGTTGGACTGGATCCATCTTGCACCAGTTTACTTTGTCCAAAACCGAGGTGCCTGAAGGCATGGATCGAAATCCATATTTGGCACCTGAGTAAGCAGCCAGGGGATTAAAGAGTCTCGGGGCATCCACACCTGCCAAGGAACGGAGCCAGATGAAGGATGCGCACCAGCTCACACCCCACAAGTGAGTTGTCAAGCGTAGGGCTCTGCGATTACTGCAGGATTCCGCCACTGTATTCAAAGGGAAGGCAGTTTTCAGTTAACCAGTAGATGTGACTGGTCAGCAGGTCAAGACATCTAAAAGGAACAGGGTTAGGGTGAGAAGATAATGCAGCAGCTGAGAGCCCTTTCAGGCCTGCCCACCACTGGGAACTGCTCTTCCCTTGGAGAGGCCCCAAAGCCTGAGCATCAGCACCTTTAGGGAGCAGCAGAAGGCATTCCTGCTGTGTGCGCTTTGAAGGTGCCAGTCACCTCTGAGCTGGGCCTTTGGACCACTAGTCTAGGTGAAGAAATACAGCAGCTGCCCATGCAAAGATCTCCCAATAAGTGTGCCTTATTGCTTAGCCACCTGGTGCTTAGCCTAAGTGCTTAGCCACCTGTAACTCTTTTTGGAGGCTATTAAAAAACAGAATTTCAGGCTGTAGTCTGAAGGAGGAAAAGACTACTGTCTGTCATGTGCAGTTGATCTTCGTCCCAAAGAAGGTCCTGCTCACTGTTTTTGATGGTGAACAGACAGACAGAGGTGGTGCTCAGCGCAGGGCAGAGGAAAACAGGCAGGATTCCCAGCCCAGAGCCTGACTCCTGGTCAAGAAGGAGCAGAGCCCCTGGGGCTGCCTCCATTCCTCGCTGACAGTCCCATTTCCCCCTTTCAAGTGGCTCTTTCTGTGGCTGGGGAGGCCACGGCCACCTGGAGGACTCGGAAGGCTGCACAGCCAGCCACGGGGGTGGGAGGTGGGGAATCTGCCTTGTCTGCCTGCCATGGCAACTATGCTCTCCTGCCTGAGGACCAGGCGCGGTGAGGGGAATTCCGCTCCCATTTGAGGAAGAAAAGGCTGGGAAGCCGCCTAGCCGGGTTCGTGCCAGGTGAAA
This sequence comes from Tiliqua scincoides, assembly GCF_035046505.1. NCBI lineage: Eukaryota > Metazoa > Chordata > Lepidosauria > Squamata > Scincidae > Tiliqua > Tiliqua scincoides. The sequence goes on along the minus strand of NC_089832.1, from coordinate 19,546,493 downwards.
GACAGGTGCCAACGTCCTCAAGGCTCCAGGTGACCGTGCTGCTTCCTCTGCCTGGCGCCTGTCCCTGTGCAGAGCGCGAGTGCTGAGGTGTGCCTCTTTGTGCTCGGAATGACTTTCCGGCATGTACCCTGTGGAACTCCGCCCCACCAGCACTGTGCCCTGCTCCTCCTCGCACCCTGAAGCACAGCAAAGAGCCAGGGCTCGGGGTCCATCCATTCCACAATGGGTTCCATACCAGCTCAGAGAGAGCCACAGGCTGCCAGCTGTTCCGCTGATCTTAAGAGGCTGGAGGAGGCAGAGGAAGCCAGCAGGGGCTCCAGGAGACAAACTTGCTCTTCTCCGCAGGGCCAGCTGTGCCTTCAGGGTGCCTGAGGAACGTCTGCCCTTGAAGAGCAGGTTGATGCAGACACTGGTGGCAAGATGCATGGGGGAAGGGATGACACCTGTCTGTTGTTGCTCACATTTCTAGTGAACAGTGACTCCGATGTGCCAGGGACCGAGGAGTGGAGACTTGCCCAGGTGAAGGCAGTGGCTGCCCTTCCAGGAGTAAGGACAATCAGAGGACAACAAACATCCCTGGGCTTTGTCCAGCCATCACTCCAGGTGCAGGTCAGCAGGCTGGACCCAGGCACCAGAGCCACCTGGATGGACACATCCTGCAGTCCTGGACAGTCTTGTTCAGCTCCTGAGGATCAGAGAGAAGCTCCAGGGGCTTCTTCTACCAGGGCCTTGGAGCAATCTTCCCAGGAGCTTGGAGGAGCCTGGGGCAGGCTGCACTCTGGCATCTTCTCAGTGCACGATCCTGCTCGGCGCTGGTGCCAGCCACACTTGGTGCTGCATCTCTTCATGTCTGACTGACCATGAGGTGAGGGCAAAAGAAGGGTCGCACCTGCCCATTGGTGAGTCACTTTGTCAGGCAGCCCAACGCTAGTGGCACTGTCTACTGAGGTTGCTGCTCCCTTACACTGACCTGCTCCAGCAAGGGGGAGGGCCACTCATGGGGCATCCTCTTGGTTCAGTGTGTCCAGGATTGTGGACCAGGCTGCCCCAGGCCCCACTCCTTACTGCTTGCAGGGGCAGCCAAGTGCCTTCCCTCATGCCAGTGTTCGTGCCCACCATGCACTGATGCACACTCACCTGATAGGGCTTGTTAGAGTCATGAGAAGTGACAGGTGTGAAGCCTTGTGGGCACTCCAAAAGCACAATCCCAACAGAGAGGTCCTCTGTGTCTGCCACAGCCAATCCGTCAGACTTTCTGAGGACACAAGACTTGGGGTTGTTTTTGCTGCCAGGCTTGCCAGCCTACAGACCCTGGAAGGAGATGGCTGCAGCTCTACCAGGCTGCTCTGTCACCTGGACACACCTTTGGGGCTTGTTCTGGTGGTCCCCCCAGCTGCGGCAGTCAGTAGCATTGCAGAATGAGGGGTGGGGGCTCCAGTTACCTTTTCCTCTCAGCTGTAGGATACCCAAGGAGCCTGCCCTGCCTCAGGCTCTGCCTGGGCCTGCATCCACTTCCAGCTCTGTTTTCCTTTGTTCCTCTCCCCACCCCCCAACCTTATCATTATCAGTGTCGAGACCTGCCCAGAGACAGAAGAACAAAGGCCAGCAGTGTGTCTTGCACGGGAGAGACAAAAAGAGCTTGGCAGTAGTGGGGGGAGACGGGACCCAGTCAGCTGGAACAGGCAGCCAGCAGCCTCTCTGGGACCAACTGAACATTATGGACCCCAGGTTGGGACGAAGGCCTGCCGGACAGGTTCTGTTCCCTACAGAGTTGGGCTCAGTCACACTGGCTTCATTTATGGGGCAATTCAGGCAGGGAAAGGGAGCCCTGTCCTGGGCCAGGCATCACCATCATTCCACTGACTGCCTGTAGGCTACAGGAAGGTCCGGGCAGAGGGAGGAATGCGTGGGTGTGCCCACGCCACAGACAAGAGGCAAAGCACCCCGTAGAGGAGAGTCCAAGGCAGGCTGAGTTCCGCAAGAGGGACAGGGCTCCACCCTCTTGTGCCCAGATGGGGGGAGGCAGAGAAGACAGCAGCGGGCAGTTGCATCAGTCACAGAGGGCCAGGCTTAAACCTAGGCGTTGGGGCTCAGATCCCCTCTAAACCACCCAGCTCACTGGGTCCTTGGACTGGGCACTAGGATATTGTGGGACTGTGAGAGCCCAGTACCCGCTGCAGCACTGAACGCCTTGGAAGATACGTGGAGTGAAGGTGGGGGAAGGGAGCACGCGGTCCCCAGGCCAGTTCCCAGCTATGGAGTCTCCCCCCTTGCCGCCAGATGCAGAGCATCCTTCCAAACACCTGGATCTTCTTTACCAGAGTCCTGAGTGGTGGGGAGGCTTCCCCCAGCACGACCCCTCCAATGTTTATTGAAGTGCCACAGGAAGGGAAGAGCAGCCTTGCTTCAGAGCGATTGGGACGGGGCTTATCTGTGGTTTATGAGGTGACCAGGCCTGGCCTGCTTTGAACTTGTTTTGAAGATTTATGAGAAGCCCCCTGAAATGTTTGGACACTGGCAGGCCCAGCTCCTCTGCAGGAGCCTCTGACGGCTGCATGGAGGGGGGGGAGGCACACATGCGAAGGTGTCTTCCGAGTCCTCCCAGTTGGTGGGCATCAAGAGCAGCTTGAGGAGGTTTGATACCACATGGCCCAGGACCCTGAGAAGGAGACGCCACTGCACAAGGGCGTCTGCCTGGGAGGGCAGCTGCTGTGCCTGCCACTTGCCACGGTCACGAACTGCATTGCTTTCCACAAGACCCTTGCCAAAGATTGCTTGCCAAAGTGCCCTCCAAGCCACGGGCCACAGGGCAGGGTGCTAAGGAGCAGAGGGCAGCTTGCTTCAAGCCCGAGAGGGCCAGCCTGGGGGTGGGAGAGTTCTATTAAAAGGGGACTGACTTCTGCTTGGACACAGTAGTCATTTCCTCTTCCCCATGGAACAGGTTGGAGGGAGAGAGATCAGGCTCTCTAGTCAAGAGCCCCCTCAGCAGCCTTCAGCCTTCACACAGGCTTCTATTTCCTCCATCCAACCTTCAGTGTTGGCCTCTGAAGGAGGCCGGACACAACAGCAGAAGCCTCGACTCTCCGGCACGTCTTTCTAGAGCTTGATTGCTGAGGGACGCTGTGCCTTCGCTGGGTTTTGAGTCACTCTGAGCGCAGATCAGATCGTGGGATATACATTTTCTAATCTAGTCGACTAGAACAAATCAGCAGCTTCAGCCAGATGAGCAAAACCAGGCTCTTGACCTAAGGAAGTCACCTCAAAGGTGGGCTGCAAAGGACGCCTGCAGAAGGCCAAGGTTGGCCAGGAGGGCAAAGGTACTTCTCAGCTGTTACCGAACTGGCTGAAGGCTCCAGATATCACTGGGTGCAATTAGGCAACTGATCAACTCCTTATCTGCCGCCTGCGATGTGACCAAGAAGCTGACAGTGACAGACAGAGGCGGTGATGGGATTAGAGGGTTGACCTTTGAAATGGAAGGAAGGCTGAATACACTCGGGAGGCAGGCAAACAGCTGTGGGCAGACAAACACCTAGGAGAGGCCGGGAGGGGGGAACCCAGATGGCCTGGAGCTCAGTTTCTCACCCTCTGATGTGGTGACATTTCTGGCAGTACATGGAAGGGAAGCCACGTCTCCGATGGGGTGGCCAGAACAGATGGTGCAAGTGGGCCCAGGTTTGCTGTGTTTCCAGAACACCTCCTGCTCCTGGGAGACCCTGGGAGGGAGGCCAGAGAACTCCACAGGGCACAGAAGGCCGCATCCCAAGAACCGGCCACTGCTGGGCCAGCCGGAGAATGGCTCCTTCAGAAGGCCAGGGGAGGCAGCAGTGTGTCTGGGCATACCTGACGCCTCCCTCCCTCCACCTCACAGCTTCTCCCACGTGTGTCTGCCTGGGTGGGAGAAAGAGACAGTCTTCAAGAGGCATTTCTGTGGTTCTGGGCATCAAATAACAAATGGTGCTTTCATCCCCCCCAACCATGTTCCGGGCTGAAAAAGGCCTCACCTTAAAGCCACCCACCCACCAAGGCACATGCTTACCAAGGTGCGCTCTGCATGGTGGGGAGGCAGAACGGTCTGGCTGGGAAGGTGGAGGCCTTCTGGCCAAGGCTGGGTAGCCACTGTAGGGATGGTGCTGCAGTGGAGGGCCTGCACTGGCAGGGGCTTGAAGGTCCCTTCCAACTCTACGATGCTGCCTTAGAGTGAAGTCTCTCCTGATGGGAAATCACTGACAAGCAGTTGCAGAAGCAGAGGCCCGGCCCTAGTCAGGAGGAGGCCCGAGAACTGGATATCGCTGGACACCCAAAGAACAAGGTCACTGGTAGAGAGCCTGCCCACCTGTGGAGCCCTTCTGAGGGACCCACTTCAGGGACAGGAAAGCAACGCGAGCAGGAGGGCGAGGGGACGACAGTGGCAGCAACAGAAGGAGACCAAGCAAAGCCCCCAAATGCAAACCAGTTTATTCCTTTATCCACCTGGGCCACAAGAGAGTGTTGTAAGGGACGCTCTTCAGCCTCAGGCAAACGGAGCGGCGCAGAGGTGGTGGCTGCCTGGCTGGGAAGCCAGCGCTGCAGTCCTGCTCCTCGCGGCGACGGAGGGCCTGGGGCTCTTGTGCCACAGCTGAGGGGAGGCACCCAGAGCCCCTGGCCAAGGACCCGTGTGCGTGGGAGGTGGCCAGGGAGCTCCCACAATCAGTGCGATGCCCGCCCCTGGCAAAGCCCCCATGCCAGGCGAAAGGACCCACAGCGCTGGTGCTAGGAGCAGACCCATAGCCAGGATTCTAGAGTTGGGGGGGGCAACTGTTTTTTCAAGGGGGGCAAGGATGTCAGGTATCTATACTGGTGGGCAAAATGAAGGGCTAAGTCTAGAGAAACATCAAATACCCGTAACTCCCCCAAATTTCATAAAGAGAAAATAATGTGGTGTTTTTTTTTGAAAAATGCGTTCATTAGCTGTCAAACAATGTGATAATAATTGGCATAGAATAAACGCATCTCTTCATGCAACGTAAAATGTATTGCCTACATAGGAATAACGTGCAAGATATCCTTTCATTTACACACCAGTGCAATACACAGTGCCTAGTTGGCATCCTTCAGTCTCAGAAGACTATGGTGTCACGCTCTGAATGGTGGTTCTGGAACAGAGTGTCCTCTCCAGTGCGCGAAGCCTGGGTAAAGTAGGTATGGAGGATAGGCTGTTACCCATGCAGCAAATCCCCCCTCTCCACGTCGCTGAAATGGTTCAATGGAAAGGCAGAGGCCAATACGGTTGGTTCCAGCGACATTGCAGGAGTTGCCAGAACGTGACTGTGTTCAGCCATGAACTGCCTCAGGGACTCCGGCTCCGGATTTTGCCTCGAGGTTGACTCCTGAAGCCTTTTCCATAACTGGATGTAGCCACAAGGCAGTGGAGGTTTGGGATCAGAGTAGATGGGACTCGTCAGCCTGGGAAGGCAGCTCATCTAAGAGAAGCAATACACAACCCTGCAAAAATAAGAGATATCCCTGGGATGCAGCTGGTATCTACTTGTATTGAACGTGCCTATTTAACACCTATCCAGCGCCTGTCTAACACCCTCCTTGGAGGGCGCTGGATCTGGCCAAGCACCGCCTCGGAGCCGGGCTCCTCCGCGCTTCTGGGGCAGGCTGCCCTGGCCCGGGCTCCGCCGCGCTGGCGCCCGCCCGCCTCGCCTGCAGGCCCCGCACAGGTCCCGGACCGGAGGGCGAGGCTGCGCGCCAGAGCCTTCTGCACCGCCGGGCGGCCGCGAGCCGGCAGGGGGCGCTGCTCGCCCACTGTTGCGGGCGGAGCGCGGGCCAGCAGGACAAGCCGCCAGACGGCGGCAGGACCGCCCTTCCTGCGCGGGGCGGCCCGGCCCGACCTCGCCCGGGCGCGGCTGCGGCGCTGCTGCCTCCCGCCGGGCGGCTGGGAGCGTTGCGGCCCCTCAGAGGCGAGGGGGCGGCGCCCAGCGGGCCACTGGCCGGAGCGGCGCCCGACGGCCGCTCCCCGTTCGTGCGCGGCGCCCGCGGCGCGCCAGCCCCGCCCCTCCGGCACGGGGCGGGGCCTGCGAGCGAGGACCCTTCCCGGCGCCTCGCCATTGGCCGCCCGGCGGGGCTGTCCGTGGCGCCGCCTGCGCGGGGAGTAGAGCCGCGGCGGGGCCGGGCGGGCGCAGTGCGCGCCTGGCCGCCGGAGGAGCCGCGTCGCGACGGGACGGGCTGCGCGGGACGGAGCCGGCGCGGCCGGCCGGCCGCAGCTGCGGGGAGCCGGAGGAGCCGCGATGGGGACGCCGTGAGGCCGGACGGACCAGCGCGGAGGACATGGGCCGGCCGGCGCGGCGCCCCGACCCGTGCCGGGCGCTGCTGGGGCTGCTGCTCGCCCTGTGCCGGCTGGCGCCGCTGCTCGGCAAGAGCCTGGAGCCCGTCAGCTGGAGCGCCGCCAGCCCCAAGTACGTGCCCGCCGCCGGGGGAGCGGGCGGGCGGGAGCGGCGCGGCCGAGGAAGGCGCTCCGCGGGTGCCCGGCGGGGCTCTGGCGGTCTCGCCTCCGCGCCCGCGGCGGGACCTCGCCGCTCCGGAGGCGCCTGGGAAGAAGCGCCGGCTGAAGCGGTAGGAGTCCCCGAGCGCTTGGCTGCGGGCGGGCGCGCGAAGGCGGCTCGTCTCCGCTGGCCCTGCGCGCGGCGGAGACGCTGCTGCGGGCTGCCGGGCTCCTCGGGGCAGAGCCGTCTCTGCCGCTCCGGTGTGGAGCGCTGCGCTGCGCTGCGCTGCGGGGGCTCTTCTGCCGGAGAGGCGCCGGGCGGCCGGCTCGAGCGTGTCCCGTCCCGCGGGAGCCTCCGGCGCCTCCGGAGGAGAAGTTCTGGCGCCGCGAGACGGCTGTTGGCGGCTCGCTCTCGCCAGCCGGGCTGTGCTGTTTCGGGAGCGGAGGCGCGCGGCTCGGGGTCTGCGCTGCTGCCCTTGAGCGGCGCCTCTCCAGCCTGCTCGGTCCTGCGGGAGGAGGAGCGGCTGCCCTGTCGGTGGGAGAGAAGATCTGCGGGCGCGGAAGCCCCCTCGGCGTTGGCAGCGCAGGTGCCGGGTTCGGCCTCGCCGCGGGAGACGTTGTCCCGGCCGGCCGTGGAACGGAGGCTTCCCCGCTGAAGCCGGGAGGCGTCCCGGAGATCCGTGGAACTGCTTTGAAGGCAGCGCGGCCGAGTCCGGTCCGCTCCGCTGGGGCTGGGCTGGGCTGCTCAGGGTGCCGGCGGTGGAGTGTGGCGGGCCGGCCGCCTCTGAGGCTGCATCCTGGACGTCTGGGGTTGGAAGGCGCCTCTCAGAGACTGGGGGCTGCGTAACATCCAGGCCCTCCTGCTTTTCCTCCGTAGCAGAAGTGGGGAGAGAAAGGGGGCTCCTGTTGTCACTCTGGGCTCTTTCCCACTTCCTTTTGCCGAAGCGGGAAGGGAGTTGTAGGAAGTAAAGCCTCCGTGATGTGAAGGTGATCCTCTCTTTCAGTGCCAGCTGCCAACTCCCAAGGCAGATTGCTCTGGGTGCAGTTTGTCCTGGTTTGTGCCACAAATGGGTGGTCCTCGTGTTCTAGATCGTGCACCTGGGCTAATGGCCCCTTGCCCGGTGTGTCGGGTGCAGTGTTTTCCTCGCTTAGCATTGCAACAACCTTGCAAAGTGTGCTAGTGCTTAAGCGCTCTTCTCCGTGACAACGTAGCTGTGTGGGGTGTTGGCCCGCTTTGCTTTTCTCTGAGACTTGAACTCGCTGGACGTTCTGAGCCTCCGACTGCTCCAGCACTGCGGCCTGACAGCTTGCCTTGGAGAGCTGTGAGAGTCTCGGTGGAAATGCTCTTTGGCATCCTGTGAAGCTTTAATGAGCTCAGAGTCTCTGTTGGGCAGACATGGACCTGTAGCTGATGGAGGAAAAGGTGCATGTGGTGGCGTGTGTGAATGCGTGTGGCTCCCTGTGGGGCTTGCAAAGAGGCGTGCAAGCCAGTTCCTTGCTGCTACTGCTAAGATTGCTGTTCTCTTTTCTAAATGCTGCCAGGAGATGTTTTCGGAAGCTGCTCGTGCCTTTAAAAAATTCCCTTGTGTTCTTGGGGAGCTTCTGCAGATGGTGCTTCTCTCTCACCCAGGGCTGGGACCGAATGCTTGTTTTCAGAATGAGAACGTCGGAGTAGCTTTGAGAAGCAGCCACCTTGTGTTGAGTGTTCAACCCATTGGAGGTGGTGCTGCCCCCGGGCTGCCTGGCCCTGAGAATGCCCCTCGAATCATTCACTTGATCTTCTCTGGGGCTTGTTGTCATGTTGCCTATTGAGTGGAAGGGGGTGACTTTCCTCCCTGCGCCGATGCCGGTGCCCGTGTCGTGGCCTCTTAAGTCCTTCATTTAGAGCAGTGTTTCTCAAACTGGGTCAGGATGAGCCAATTTCAGGTGGGTCTCCATTCATTTCAATATTTCATTTTTAATCTATTATACTTGATGCTACCATCGTATGTGACTGCATTTGGGGACAGGCTATTATTTCTATAGTTTTAAAGATGATAGTAAGTGGGACTTACTCCTGGGTAAGTGTAGGCAGGTTTGTTAAAAATTTTCTGTCTTGATGATGTCACTTCCAGTCATGACCTTACTTCTGGTGGGTCCTGACAGATTGTCATTCTAAAAAGTGGGTCCCAGTACTAAAAGTTTGAGAACCACCGATTTAGACAAACAGTGGTGTGCATTTCTTCACTGACTTGTGTATTTTTCTTTCCCATTACACTGGGGGAGGGAGAACGGAAATAGACCTCTTCTGCTTTGCTTTGTTGATCAGCTTTTTTGGGGGTGCAAAAATATGTGCAATTCTTGCGGTACTCTGTTGGACTCTTGTTTTGTGTTCTGATTATTAACTGTCATCCTACAAGTTGGCCTGGTGAGGGAAGTTGGGCCCAGGCTTAGTTTGCTGGAGGTAGTGGTGGCTGCGGGGAGCCAGCCTGGCTCGAATTGGTTCCCCTTGTGCCTGAAGTAAGGCTGAGTGAAAGGGTGCTCTGGATCGTGCAAGGGACAGAGGGGGGGGGGAGACTGAACAACTCCTCTGATTCCTGTTGCCTTTGTGTTCCCCCAGGTGTTCAGAGTTGTTGATGTGAGGCAGTAAGTAGCCCAGAGTCCTGCTGTGAGTCTTTGCGGCCGAGTCGCACTCCAAGTCCGTCTACTGTAATGTCGGAGAAATATTGATCCCAGGAGGTATCTGTGGCTCTCACAGAGAGAAAACATTCCAGGCTGGAAAATTAATTTGTGGCTGGAATTTGGCCTTCCTCAAAGTTGTTCAAGAAGGACGAGATGGAAATGATCCGCACCTTCCTTCTCTGAGGAAGCGTCCAGCGTGTTCAGTGGCTGTCCTGTGAAAAGTTCCTCTCTTTCTGTGCGGCCCTCTGCAGCGAGGCTCCTGGTGATCAGTGGACTTTACACCCAAGTAACAGTGCAGAGAGCGTGAGGGTAGACTCCCCCTTCCTTAGTTGGTCGTAGGGAGAGGCGCCTTGCTTGGAGGCCTGAAGTCTGCTCCCAGACCTCAGGGTGTCATTGAGGGGCTGTGATGATGAGGTGTGCTGGTCCTCCTGAGGCCTGCCAGCTCCCTGGCTGCCCCTGGGCTGCACCCTGGTTTTTTCTTAACCATCTGGTCAAGGAAGTAGATTTCAGTGGCTGCTGGCCAGATCAACTCTTGCCTTGAAATGAACTGTGTTTAAAAGACAAGCTGCACAGTGGAGCTGTGAACTACTTGTGGGCTGTTGAAGTGCAAACGGGCTACACCCTGCCCCACCCTGAGCTGCAGAGTGGCAACAAGGGCACACAGAGGCTTGGCCAGAGGAAGAGGAGGCGGCCCAACACTGGTTTAAAACCAGTAGTCCCGAAGCTTATTTAAAGGAAGGAGGGTGTTTGAGCAACTGGGAACAGCAGTGTGATGGGTGGACTTGATGGGGTTTGGCTAGCTCGTCAGGAGTGTCTGTTTAAACTTTTTTTCAAGTGAATTGGATTCTCCCTTCACCGGCTAGTCCTATCTGGGCTGCGCTGGAGCCCCTCCCCCCCACCGCCCAGCTTCCTGACTTGCACATAGAGCAGAATAGAGCAGTGGAGAATCACCATGTTGGTTGGGACCAAAGCACTTCAGAGAGCTCTGTGTGTGTTTGCACACGCGCACCATTTCCAAATGTTCCGCTCCTTGGAATGCAAGTGGGCTGGGGCTGGAGCCTTCTTCCTCCCCGATGGGCTGGGGTTTGGGGCTCTGGCTGGTTTGCAGAGAAAGTGAAGATGTTTCTCGACTTCCAGCACCACAGGCCCTTCACAGCACCTGAGTTCTGTGGCAGTGAGGTCAGACATGGGGTCAGAAGTCAGCTAGCACCACTTGCAGTCTGGAGTGAGACCTGGAGCTTTGAAGAGATGAAATCTGGTAGTTTCAATAGAAGTAATTTGGCCTAAAAATGGTACCTAGCTTTGGACGAGGGAAAGAGAATCCTGATCACTTTGAGCCTGCTTGTCTGCCAGTGCTTGGGAAGCACTGCTAGTTCTTTTCTGGGCAAGAAGTGCAGTCTGGAACATTCTCTGGTGCTCGGCATCTTAGGTGCCCCATTGGCAAGCTCTGATCTGTTCTGTCTCCAGGCTAAAGTGGTGAATGGCTACCCAGAACTCTTGTTTTGAAAGGGGAGGAAAAGAGCTTCAAGCAGTTAAAGTGGCTCAACTGCCAACAGATTTTTTGGCATTTTTAAAAATGCCATTCCTTGTGTTGATTGGTGCGATTGTGAGAGTGGCAGCAATGTCAAAAAGTGTGTCCTTGGCAGTTCCCTGGTTGCAAGCACCTTCTGGTCAAGCAGTGGTTGGTTTGTCATCTCTGCAAGAATCGAAGAGAGAGGAAGGGGCTGCCCTGAATCTCGCTTGGGTTGAGGCTGAGGGTTCCACACCGGTCGCTCTCCTCCTGGTTGCCTTTTGCTGGGTGCCGGGGGGGGGGGAATGGGGAGGCAGAGTCATTGCACCACCTCCAGGAAGGTGACTTGGATGCTCTGCCTTGAGCAAGGGCTCTGGTAGCATGTTGAACCTTGGAGGGTTTTGTCAAGCAAGCAGACTTTTCTCTTGGGGGTTACACGTGGAGTATGTTTAATGCAGAAGGAGCCCCAATCATCCTGACAGTCCTGTAGCAGGGAGGCACATGTAGCGGTGTGGGTCTTTCTTTGCAAAGTCATTCTGCTTTGTATGACTGGAAATGACCCCATGTGCAATTCCTCACTCTGATTTCCCCCTCCGGCTTGGATGCAAGAAATGCAACAGGAAATTCCACCCCATATGGGTAGAATTCTGCAAGTACTAGGAGCCTCCCTGACACTGTTGCATGGAGAACATAAGGACCTGTTGGTGAAGTGACAGGAGTTCTGTCTTGGCTGCAGTCTGCCACTCTTAAGGAACCTGATGAGGAAGGCTTGGTGAGATTCAGGGATTCCAAAGCTTTAAACAACACAAAAATACTTGTGTGTGTGTGTGTGTGTGTGTGTGTGTGTGTGAGAGAGAGAGAGAGAGAGAGAAAGAGAGAGAGATCTGTGGGGCCCCCAGTCGATATTTGTGAAATGGAAGATGAGCAAAAGAGAAGCAGCCAGATTTTAGAACAGTCACAGAACAACCAGAGACAAAGACCTGCATCATGTGTCTTCTTTTTCCAGCGTGAGATAATAAAGTATGTTTTTCAGGTGATCAATGGAAAAACGTGCATTGCAGCATCTCACTGACTCTCTGTCTTGCCTTGAGCAGATGCTGTGGGGCACATTCTGCGCCTGAGAACTGTAAGAGAAACTGAGGCACGGGACTCTGATCAGCAGAGGTTTTGCACAGATGCTTTTGAGTGAACTTTTAATTGGGACGGCAAGAGCAGTCGGCCTGAGAACTTCAGCAGCCGTGTCTTCTGGGAAAAATCCTCACTGCTAGTAGCGCCTTCTCAGTGCTCCTGGGCCAGTCCAGAGGCAGTCTCTGTTTTGCACATCTGTATCTGTGGCAATAATGGAGTGTGTGTTCTTCATCTTCCGTGCTGTGCTTGGCAGGCAAAGTGTCCACTATGTAAACTCTGGGGTGGGAGTGGTGTTGCCAGTGGCTGGGGGGGGGGAATTGTGAACTGGTGCTGGCTTGCTTTAAATGAGTGTGGAAGGGTAGCTTTTGAATGGATCTTGAGGCTCCTCCTAGATCAAGGGGGCTGGTTTCTTGCTTGGTGGCGTCTGCTGGAGAAGGGAGGTGAGCCCTGAAGGGAAGTTCAACATGCAAATCTGTAGCCAGAAACATGGGTAGGGGAAGGATCCCAAGTTGCTTTGAAATGGGAAAGCGGAGAGAGGCTGTCTGGTTTGTGTTTAAAACTTCTTAATGTTGGAGTTTAAACTGGCGGACTTTGTGAGGGGCAGGCGACCAAGAGCCATTTCTGCTTCTTGGGATTGTTCTCTTGTTCTATTTCAAAGAGATGATCGGATTAAACAACTTTTGTACACTTGTTTATGAAGCACATAAAATTGTTAGGCTCCCAGCACAGAATTGAAGAATGGCAGCAACTTGGAAGGGAGAGGGGCTTGAAAACATGACACCCCAAGGTCCTCGGTGGTGGGAGCCACTGATCTGCCCTTCTGCTCTGTGGCAGTCCACTGCAAGAGGAATGACTGTTATGGGCAAACGGAAATGCAGCCGTTCTGGAAAGTCACTCCCCTGAGGGAACTCTGGCTTTCAGTTAATGGGAAGAAAAAGGGAGGCTGGCAGGGCCGGAGACTGATGTGCTGGCTGCTAGAGCACAGCCTGCAGTTGGTCCTCGCTGGGCTGAGATGACAGCACCAGCCTTGGTAATTGGGTGATTTGGAAAAAAACACCAATACCGTTAGGCAAGTGTCTTTCTGAAAGGCAAAGAGGACCTGGGCTGGTGGGCCTGGTCTCCGTCTAGGTCTGGACCTGCTTTCTTGCCCCTGCTCAGGTGTCCCAATCCTTACCAAGAGTTTTGCCTCTGCTGGAGGGATGTGGGCAGACCCCTCTGTGGCAGCCTGTGGTGCTTGTGAGGTTGCTAGTGGTGTGTTGGTGTCTCCAATGATGTCCAAGTTTTGCCATGGGTGATGTCTGCGGGGGCTAAGAGTTGGTGCTGCTCTCATCTCCATTTGGCTCCTGGACCCCACGGTGGGTGTGAGACCCTTCCCACCCAGCTCTAGCATGATGACTCAGCAGGGATGTCCACTGAATTCCTTTGCATGTGCTGTGGAGCAAATGTGCTTCAGGGTTGCTACTTTGGTTGACCCTCTGATAGGCCGTGGCTCCCCTGAGCAACAATTCTGGAGTTTAGGAAATGCAGGTACATCTCTCTTGTCTAAAAACTCCCATGACAATGTTCAAGAGGCAGTGTGTATTTGAGAGGATGCAGTGCCTGTGGTGGGGAGTCGAATTGCAGCCCTACTCTTGAGCAGGCTCCCAGGCATGGCGCCTGCATGGATGAGAGAGCCTCCGGATCGGGCCTACCACTGGGTGAGGTGAGGGCCTGGCTGGCTGGGGTGAGCGGGCCTGCTCCAGGGAGTGATGCTGGGGAAGGAGCAAGTGACGGTTGGGGAGTTGCTGACGGTCGCCGGGTGGGTTTTCTTCCCCAAGTCTGGACTCCTGGAGGTGTAATTTGATTCTTCCTGAGCGTTTTGGTGTGTCCGGTTTTTTCCTTTGGCAGCCGAGGTGGTTCTCTTCTGCCTGGACGGCTCTTCATACCAGCTGTGCTGCCTGACAAATCCAGGCTGATACCAGGCTGGTATCTCATGGCTGGATCTGCTTTCCAGTCCTGTGCGCCAAACCAGTTTCTCTTCCCACACCCTCCTCTCTTTCTTCTCAGTTTGCTGCCTTTCTTTTCCTTCTGGTTTGGGTTAAGCTCCAGGTGCGCCTCGTCTCTTCCCCTTTTTGTGGTGTTTCGCATCCGGCACATTCGTGTACTTGCCGCTTCTGAAGCAGCCTCTGAGCACAAGCGCGGCCCTTCTCATTAGCTGCCGTGCCCCCCGTATCTGGCTGGGCACCAAACAGATGGAGCCATGAGCCTCCATACTTTGTTCCTGCTGGTGGAAATCTTGCTGCTTTGGGAGGAGACGGGACTTGAGTGCCTCGCTGGAAGGGTTGCTCTGCTCTCGGCAGGCAGGCAGTCTCTTGAAAGTGGGGAGTGCCCAACGTGGCTGCCCAGGGAGGCGAGTTGCCTGGCAGGCGTGCTCCCTCCCCCCACGCTGAACGCCTTTCCTTTGTTCGGCTGTGTTGCAGTAGCCTGGCTGGACACAAGGGGGCGATCGGAGGCTTGTTCTCCAAGAGCGACATCAAGACTTCGTTGCTGACTGGAAGAGACTTTGCCTGGGCAACAGTTCCTCTGGAGTAGCTCCCCCCCCCCGCCGCCGCCGCCAAGGCGGCCCTTGCCTTGCCGTGGTGCGCTCGGTGTGCCAGTGAGGGCGAGCGGAAGCTGGCTCCTGCCTTCTTGGTCCCAGGCTGATCCCAGGATGAGACAGCTGCCGGTCCCGTTGCCCCCTCCCGCCTGCCTCGGATGGGCCTCTGTAGAGGGTTGTGTTGGGAACGGCCCCTTCCTCCCTGTCCTTCTCAGACCCAACGCAGGACGGATGAGTTTAGAACTGGGCCGTGCGTGTTCGTGCTCCGCTTTGTGCTTGCATGTGCTTCCTTGAATGAGTAGCTCACAGGCAGGACCTCCATCACCGCAGGACCAGCTGCACTGTGTGTGCACTTCTGCAGGGCAGAGATACCCTGGGCTGCCAGAGTGAGGGGAAGGGGCCTTGGGGTCTGGCCAGAGGGCTGCTGACTGCTATTCAGGCAGGGGCTGTGCTACAGTTGTTCCTCTCCAATGGACACATCCCAAGCCTCCCTTGACCTGGAAAGAGCTGGAGCCTGGAGGATTTATGGCCCTTGTAGGCTGCACCAAGAAAGTATGGCTCGCTGCTGTCTCCTTGTGCTGGGCTCATTCACCCAGGGGATTGCGAATCCTGCCTGGTGCAGCTCCCCATTGAGGCTGTTGTGGCACAACAAAGTTGAGTTGGCAGAGAGTGGCTGATGCTCCAAGACACCTTCTCTGTTTTCTGCACCCCTCCTCTTCTGAATCATCCCCATACTGCAGATGGAGGGTGCTGAAATGGGGAGAGGGAGCAGCTTGCCAAGGCCTCCCAGTGAGTTCATGGCAGAGAGGAACGTCAGGCGCAAGGGAGTGGCGATGGGGTGCAGATGTCTTATAGCTTGTGTGTTTCCAGAGGCATTTGGTGGGCTGCTGTGAGATGCAGGAGGCTGGGCTGGGGGGACCCCGGACCTGCCCCTGCATGGGGGGCGGAATTGTACTAGGCCCCCAAACTCCCCCTCTGGCTGCAGATGTGCTTTGGACTAAGGGGGAAAGCAACTGAGAGAAACTGCGTTGAGGACTTGGCTTCTCAGGGAGCTGTGGTGGTGGCGGACTCATTTTGCTCAGCCCTCAGTCAACTCTGCCTCCCTTGTGGATGGGAGAAGGAACCAGGGACCGACCCTGCGCCAGGGCTATAGCTAACCAGCCTTTCTCTTGGGGGCAGGGCAGCAGGGATGGGCATTGTGATGCTTACAACATCGCAGTGGGGTAGGCTAAGCCAAGCGTGTCCCTGGCCACGAGAGCCACCCAGGGACTTCACATCTGCACGGCAAAGGTCCTGTGCGCTCTCTGCTGTGCCATGCTGTTCTCACGGACATCCAGGGCTGCCGTGCTGAGTCAGGCTCTGTCTCGCGTGGGTCGGACAGGCAGAGCACCCAAGGCTTTTGGGTACAGAGAGGGCTTTCCGATGCCTTCCGTCTGAGAGCCTTTTCGCTGTGCAGGCGGGGTCGACGCCATCTCGATCAGCTGCCGCCCGGTGCTTGGAGACTGACTGTTGCACAGATGTGACCTCCGAGTCTGACGACTGCCCTGTGAGGTTGGCTGCTGGCACTGAACTTTGCAATTATGGGAGCCAGAACGGACTGTGTGTGCATCTGGTTTGCCTTCCCGCCTCCTATCTGATTGTGGAGCCTTTTGTTTGCCAGTAAAAGTGCTGGATTGGGGAGAAACTCAATACTGAAACAGAGACTTGAAAGTCCATGCAATAAGGCGGGTGGGGTGGGGAGGGGTGGAGAAAGCAAACCCAAGGAGAAGTGTGCAATTACTTGTGTTACAGAAAGAAGCCCCTAATAGCCGTGATTCATAAGGACTGCCATAAAAGCCCCATCGGGGAGCGAGTGTTGCCAGAAACTTCAAAGTGGGCCAGCGCTTGAAGTGAGTGCAAGTGAAAAGCTCTTGGATCCCGACTGCAGGGTGCTCGGAGTTAACGGGCTTCCTTGCCAGCTGTGATGGAAGCACGCTGAACCCCGGCCCCTGCGCTGCTGCTGTGAGCTGTGGACGTGAAGCCAGACAGCCTCGCCTGAGCCTGGACTTTTTGCCCATCACCATTTTTTTCCTGGCGTCCACTTTAGTTTTTTCAGGAGGCAGGAATCTGAGGGCGGGGAGAGGGGGCTTGACTGGGCCACCTTGGAGTCTCCTTGTGCGCCCAACTTTGTGGCTTGAGTGCCGTTTAACGAGACTTAAGTTCTGGTTGCTAGTTTGGGGGGGTACAGACACAGGATGGTGTTCCCCGCCTGTAAATTAAACTCTGGGAAGCCTCCTGTTGGGCCTGGAAACTCAGCAGGGCTGTGGGCAGCATGTGGCTGCGGGGAGGGAGGGAGGGAGCTGCCGAAGACCCCCATGGACACTGCCCTCAGCTCCGCTGTAGGAGAATGGGAGGTGACTAGTGGTGATGGTGCAGGCCCGGCTCTTCTCTGCAGGACAGTGCTGGTGTGTTAGGGATGTAAATGACAGGCTGGTGTGGGAGGCGGAGAGGAGCTGGATCTGGGCATTCAGGAGTGCGGACAATCTTTCCGGCACTGAGGCGCAGTAGCGATGCTGCGTGATTGGGGGAGCTTCTTGGAACTGGCTGGTTGCTCCTGATCTTGGCCCGTCTCAGCCAAGCAGGTGGCTCCGAAGAAGCAGCGGGGCGGATCAACTTGCGACTGGTGGCGGCTGCAGGAGAGTCTCCCTCCCGAGTCCGTGTGTGGCTGCCTGAGCTTCTCAGACCTATAGATCAGCCTGCGTTACTCCAGCACGTCCCTCAACTTTTTAAAGAGCATCAGGAAAAAGGGCCAGAGAAACGACAAAATAATTGTTGGATTACAAATTGTTTCCTTTTAATGGGCCCTGCTGGATCGCTTAGTCGTCTGCAAAAGGCATTGCTCCCCCGCTCCCCGCCTCCTGAAGCCTGCACGTTTTTCCAACTGCTTTGTATTTCTGCATAAGAACTTAAAGCCCCTGTGGAAAAATCCTGGGCACTTCAGAGCCTTTTTTGGAGTTGTCTCCTCCTTTCCTCCTGCAGAGGGAGGGAGGGAGGAGGACCAGTGGAGGCCAAGGCGGGTTCTTGTGGATTGGCTAGACCGGCCCAGGACGATGGGGATGGGGGGGGAGGCACAGTGGGGCCAATCCCTGCCTTTGAGTGTGGGGAAGGGCTTAGCAGCCAGTGCAGCCTGGATGCCTCTCCGATGTTCCTGACAGTGCGCCTGTCAACCTGCTTCCATCACTTGTTGCACCAGCAGAACAGGCACACATTTTGATCTTTGAGCCCATGAATGGGACACCTGCACATCTGTCGCTACAGGATCACCCAGGAGTGACTTGCCTGTGCACATGAGCTGTGGGCCGCCTTTCCTGGAGGCGGGTCGCCTGGCAGGCCGCAGAGCAGTTGGCAGTCATGGTTTTGTGCATGCGTCACCTTGGCTGGCTGGGGCAACACTCCAACCGCTTCTCTGGGGCAGCCTATTGTGGATCCTGGTGTTCTGGGGGCCCCTCACACTGCTGGAAAAAGTGGGGGACTTTTATATGCTCAGTTTGCAGCCATTGCAGCTCCTCCTGCATAGTTTAGGTTTTCTTGGCCTGGATCAGAGAGCACAGACGTCTGTGGCATCTCATTGGGGACAGCCTTGAAGAAGTTTTTGCAGGGAGACATCTCTGCCTGGGATCCCAAGTGCCTCAGTTAGGATTGGATTTGCTCACTTTCCCCAAAGTTTTCTTTTGAAAGAGGGGCTTTGGGAGGGCAGGGCAGGTGGCTTGTGTGTGTGTGTGTGTGTGTGTGTGTTTGTGTGGACATCAGGAGGGCTGCTTGACCTGCTTGACCTGCTCACTCTGTTTGACCTACTTTTGTTCACCTTGAAGGCTAAAGAGCCCTTGTGGCTGAATGTTGGTTGTGTCTAATTCTTGCAAGAGCTGCCATCTCAGTGGCATTTTCTGGACTGCGTTGGCTGCCCTGCAGTCTCGTGGCTGCTTCATTTTGTATCCATGTCGAGAGCCCCTCTGAACTTCCACCTGGAAAGTCTCCTCTTCCACTTCCTACAGCCTTTAGGAAACTCTGAGGCCAAGTGAGCCAGTTTTACTGTATTGATGGCGGGTCAAACAAGCTCTTCAGGACATCGAAGGTCCCCCTGCCCCACACATCAAGGTGCAGGGTCTCTGAGCCCTCAGGCTTGCACTGACTTGCAACCTTCCCTGCAGCCCTTAGTAGCCAGCTGGCCAGCAGCAGCAGCACAGACCCCTGGGGGGCTCACAAGCAGCTGCCCGCCTCTTCGGGCACCTTAGCACCATCACTAAAGGATGGCTCATCATGGCTCTCAGTCATGCAGAGATGGATGCAGTTTGCCAAGGAGAAGTGGGGCTCTGCTCTTTGGTTTTACTGCAAGTAGATTTGTTCACAGGAGGTTGGCACATGCGTTGAAATCACATTTGGTTGAATGGCGATTTCTTGGGATGAACACAGGTTTGTGTTTCTCAGTTCAGACAGAAGCTGCCTGTTTAGGGACAGAGACTGCTGTTAGGGGCCTGTCCTCCCTCCCCAATTGCTGCTTTTCATATTTCCGTCATGCTCATCAGGGAGGGGCACTGGGGTACAATGCAGTTTTGCAAGCAAGCCCTCCCCACTTCGTCCTTGGTCCAGCATACAGAGTCTGGACAGGGAGAGTTGTGTCAATTGGGCGGTCTTAGTCAGGAAGTTATTTGCAAGTAGTAGAAAAACCGATGGGGGGCTGTTTTGGGTCTTAATCTCTACTGAGTGGCCCCATCTTCAGCTAGTCAAGGTGATACATGTGGTTTATTCTGATCTTCTGTACAGCCATCATCCCTCCCCCCCCCCAAAAAAAAATCCCTGGGTGACGGATTGGTCCTTGAAAGGGAGGCCCTCCCAGATTCCACTCTTTTGAGATGGGCTCGACAAGTAATGAACTCCTGCCTTTTCAAAGGCGCCGAGCTTGTGTGGCCTCCGCACTTGTGTGGGTTTGTTCAGCCGGCTTTTGTGCAGGAGACAAATGTGAAAGGGGACTTGCCCAGTGCCGTGCTCTCCCCCATAAACCCTTGGACAATGGAGCAGCTCCAGGTCCCCTCTGTCTGGTGGGCTGCCAGATGCAGAGCTTATGAGCTGAAGTTGTCCACTCCCCCCCCCCAAAGAGGAAGCTTCTCCAGCCGCCTTCCCCTTAAGGGAGCTGGAGCAGGTTCTCCAAGACTGTGCTGCAGATCTGGACGCTTGGGGGGGGAGAGGGAGGGGCCTCTGGTTCACACACAGGAAACACTGGCCTTGTCTCTGCATGGACTGGTGGGCCAGGTGGTTTTGACGGCGCTACCCGAGAGGTCAGTGGGGCCCCACTGTGGCATCCTCGCCCCTGGAGGACTGGGCTTTCTCTCCACTTTGGTCCCCTTCCTGGCATGGGTCATGCTAATCTCCAACTCTCTGGAATATTTAATAAACGTTTTCATGCAAGAGTGAGCCTGGAATTTGCTCGGAGTATCGAGCTGGGCCAGAGCCAATTAGTCAATTATTTTAGAGTAAGTAATAAAAATTAAAACCTGCCTTGAAGCCGGAGGAGGCCAGCCTGGCAAAACGCATCAGCGAACAGCAGCCTTTGCTGAGGGAGGGAGGACCATGGCACCCCTGGCCAGAATAAACACTGGTCCAGTTCTGCTTTCGAGGTGGGGTGGCGATGGTCAGAAGGGCCGGGGCAGAGTCATTCCTTGGTCACTGCTTCTCTCGGTCTCTGTTGCGGGTGGCCTGGCCACGTGTTTTCCCAGTGTGCCTGTGTCTTGGCCTCATTGCTTGGCCTCATTGCTCAATGCTATTGTGAGGCCGAGAGGTCCTTGGTCCTGGCCTAGAGGACACAGGAAGCTGTCTCTGTGGGTCTCGTCAGCTGACTTGCCCGGTCTTTTTGATAACAGCAGCTTTGTTCAGCTTGCAGCACTCCAGGGACCCTTGTTCCTTGTCAAGGCCCCAGCGGCCATGTGGGGAAAGGGTGGCTAGGAAGAGGTGCTGCGCTTCAGGCCATGCCTGGAAGCAGATTTGTGGTCAGATTTCCCTGAGTCTCCGCTGGATTAATGAAAGTTTTCCACTTGCTACTGGGGCTCAGGGTGACTTAAAGGTGTTGGTGAGATGCGTATGTTCAGTGCCCAGGAGCCGAGAGTCAGGTGGGGCCTGGATGGGCCCTCTGCCCTTTGTTCAACTGTCAGCATGCCATGGAGAGTCTGGATAGGCCAGAGAGAGGCAGCTGAGGGAGAAGGCAGGCTGAATTTTGCCCAGGTCCACGTGCAACTAGTGTTGTTCTGGTGGAGGGCTCCCTAGTGACGGAGAAACTGGAGTGAGCGGTTCTGAGGTCTTTCCATGTGGCCAGGTGGTGCTGTGTGTGTCGCCACGCTCTCAAGGCCTTGATGTGGGATTCCTTCAAGTCCCAGTCAGTGTAACATCTCCCCCTTGAAAACTCCAAGTTCCTGCTTTCTACCTTGGAACAGCTGTTCAAACACGATTGACTCTGAGGGTCTGGTGAGGCCTGGGATGTTGGACTGGGGCAGGCCTGCTTCTGGGAGACAGCCTTGGGGGGGGCTGCCCACTGAAGACCCACTGGGGGAGTCCCATCATGGCTGGGCGTGTGCTGAGTATGTGACTCTGGCTCTGCTGTATGAGTGCTGCCTCTCACCTTGGATATTGGCAGGCTGAGTAGCACCCATGATGGCTGTTTGTGGGGGGGAGGCAGGCTCCCCTTTTATGTGTTCTCCATTCACAGGAGCTGTCCACGCTCCATCCATACTGATTCTTTCATGGGCTCTCGACGCCTTACTGTAGGATGCCCAGTGCCAGGCAGACGGTTGTTGGAGTGGTTGGCAAGCAGAGCAGAGTGGCACCGAGGAGGAAGCTCCTCTTGTAATCAGTGACTTGCTATTGCCAGGCTGCTGGCTATTAAGTGGGACTGAAGGAGTCTGAGGCAAAAGATCAGAGACGTACTTTCTGTTCTCAGATACTTCCTGGCGTAGCGTCTGGTTCAGGACCAGAGGTTGGTTCTGACAGCTAGAAACGTAGAAGCCACCCAGTTTGTTCTCACTCTTGGTTTGAGAGGACCAGCTGCTGACGCTCAGCTGTGCACCTCCACCTCTCTACCGTTCAGGTAAAGTCAGTTAAACTGTCACAGGTGATTGACAGGCTGGTAACTGCTGCCTCTTGGAGCTCTCCTGCCCCTGGAATCCTGTGTTGCTCTCTGCAGACGACACTGTCCTTATTTCTCACAACAGCGTCTGGTGGGGAGCAGCCTGGACTCTCCCCCCGCCTGTCTGTGCTGGGGCACAAGCAGCACCTTCTCTCCCGACCTTTGCATTCATCAGCCAAGGAGGAGCTGCTGCCCTTGAAGTCGGGTTGTGCTTTGGAGACACTTTCCCAAAATGGTCCTTTGCACCTCAAAAGGCGCCAGCCGACCTTCACAATGTCCTTGCCTTCCGAGCTGCCTCGTTGTGGTGACGAAAACCGCTGTTCTGCCAGCACTTCTCCCTCTTGGCAGCGCCTGAAGTTTGCCTCTGGCTTCCTGGGCCTGGCGGTTCTCTTGGTGCACCCCTCTGGCAGCTGCCTGAGTAGGGGCCATATGAAGAGACCCAGGAGACTGGTGTCTTGCGGAGGGAGCCAGTGAATTGTTCTCTTCCCAGGCAAATGGGTAGAGGGCAGTTCTGAATGCCACTACATGGGCTGGCTGGAAGTGGTGGGGTGGGGAGACAAGAAGGCCTTGGGGGTTGGAGAGAAGCGTATTGGCCTTTCAGTTTCTCCCTCGCCACTGACAGCGAGTCCTTCCTCGGGTTTGTCTGTTACAAGCTCAGCAGTTCATTCTCTGCTTCCCTGGAGAGCAGCTGAAGGCCCACAGGGAGGCCGAAGACGCGGGGTTAAAAATAGCCACTCCACAAAAGGAAGCCGCTTAGGAATGGAGGGAGAATCTTTTGTGTTGAGGGGAAGTGAGAGGCAAGAGAAAGGAGCTTGATATTTTGGGAACCAGCCCTTGGAAAGACTACTGGCAACCAGGACCAGTGGCTGCCGGGCCAAAAGCTGTGCGCGTGCCTGCATGTGTGCGTCTCGCTCTCTTTCCCCTTGTCTTGCTCTAAACTTGAGACTTGCTGCATACAAAATGGCTGCCCTTGTCAGCCTCCTGCTGGCCATTGCCATGGAGAAGAATCCCTGGACTAGCTGCTCCTGTTGCTGCACAAGGCAGCCTCCTGCATGGAGAGCGAGGAGTGGGGGGTTGAAAAAGTCACATTGTGACAGTCACTTTGTGCACATCTCCGCATGCGGCGACCACAGAGTTGCCAAGTCAGGACGAGGCCTGTGAAATGCAGTGGTGCAGACGCCAGTGGAGAAAGAGTGGCCCAGAAGTGCTCCAGATTGACCAGACAGCTCTATTTCTGGCGGAGGTGGGGGCTGTGAGCAGCCTGCCCTAGAGGCCTGCCCTGTAGACGAAGCTACAGGCCACATGGGCTCAAATTGTGCCACATTCTGGCGTGAGCAGCCCTGGACAGCAGCAGAGGTTAGGGTGTGCTTTTCCGACAGTCTTTGGATGAAGGGGGAGTTGTCTTGGGGGAAGAACTTTGAAGCTTGCATGCTTAATCCAGAGGCAAGGCTTGCCTTCCAAGCAGACCCTACAGTCGTGTGGTTGCAGACGTGTCCTGCCCTTGCTGTTCAAGCCATGCAGTATCTTCATTTGCCTGAAATTTGGCCCTTCCTGTGGAGAAGTGATGTGGGTGGTGATGACAGAGGTACTGCTGCATCAGAGCGAGGTCAGTCCGGTCCATTTCTTTTTTCATCCACTATGAAAGTGGCCCGTTTAATCCCATTCTCTTCTTGGTGGTCTTGACCGGTGCTCGTTCCGTGACTGCTGACTCAGGAACCTTGACAGAGTGCCTTGTTCCAAAGCTCTGTGGGTGTCCGTGTCGTTATCAGCTGAATCGCCTCCCTCCCCCTGCCTGTTGACACGCTTGAAGAACTTTAGCAGGTCGGTGCGGCGAGGCCTGCCTTTGCAGAGACCGTGCTGCTTCTCCTTCAGCAAGCCTCGTTCTTCCAAACATCATAATTTGCTCTTTATTTCCCCACAAGCATACCTGGGACAGGTGTTCAGCTGACCAGATTCCCTTTGGACTCCATTTTAAATACTGGTGTAATATTGGCTGCCTTCCAGTTGCCTGGCATGGAGACTTAATTATTATTATGATTAAGAATATTTAAAGGTCAAGCGCCATATTTCTCGGTCCCCCACGTGAGCTCCTTCAGAACTCTTGGGTGGATGCCATCTGGACCCAGTAGTTTGCTAATCTCTCATTTGACTGTGTGCTCTGCCCCTTCTGTTTGACTTCCTCTCTCCCTGAGAAGGTCTGTCCAGGCCCGAATACCTGCCCTGCGTCTTCTGTGATGGAGATAGATGCAAAGACTCCATCCGGCTTCTCTGCAACCTCCCAGTCCACCTTCAGCATCCCTTCTATTTCATTGTTACCCGATGGTCCAGCTGCCTCCCTCTCAGATTTCCTGCCTCTGATGTATTTGAAGAAGTTCCATTGTTTGCCAGGGTGCTTGGAGCCACACACCCCTTCCTTGCGCTCTTTTCCCATCTCCCTTGTTGTCAGCCTCTGTCTTTGTCAGAGTTTGTGTTCCTTTTTGTTCTCCTTGTTTGGGCAGGACTTCCATTTTCCAGAAGGAAGCCCTCTTGTGGCTCTCTTGACTCCACTTGTGAGCCATGCTGGCTGCCTCCAGTGTGTGGCTAACCTGGATAGGCAGCACCTAGTTAACTTAAAGAATTTGTCTCTGGCCATTGGTGTGCCAGACCCCTGAGGCGTGTGAGGTGTGTGCTGTGCATGGCCCATCAGTGCCCTGTGGAGAGCTACATGTGCCCTGTGCCCTGTGGAGAGCTACATGCAGACGAACTCTTTGTATCTGGGGGTAGGGTGGGGGGCACAGCACCTGAGGAGTCCTAGCTTACAAGCCAAACCCTTGGGGCCGAGTATCTTTCTCGGGGGGTTTGTGGGTGAAGCCATTGTCCTCTTGTGGCTGGCAGTGGTTCCCTGAATCATATTAAGCAGAGCCACCAAGTGGGCTGCACTAGATACGGGGTGGGGGAGGGAGAAGAAAGCCCCCACTCAGAACCAGCTCCAGTGGGAAGGCAAGGACCTCCCTTCCCGATGAAATCTGTGGGGCGGGCCACCTCGCTGGAGGTGCACGAGTGCAGTTGCTTCCGCCTTCTTGGCTGGCCTGAGCTGCATTCTTTCTGCTCCATTTCTCGGGCTCTGTTCAGCTTGTCTTGACTGCTGCAGCTGCTGCTGTTGTACGAGATGCCCTGAAAGAACATCTTTAAAAATCTGCTGCACAAAGATGCTCTGGAGGTGGTGGGGGTGGATGTGGGGTGGGGGGAGAGAGAAGTAAAAGGACAGCCCAAGCCGAGCATATCTGGAGGTGCATTTTGATGTGAATTGGACTCTTGACAGAGCATCAACCTCCTTTCAACTGGGGCGGAAAGTGGGGGGCTCCTTGGGGTTCTGAGCTCCTGGCCCTTTCATGCTGTCAGCGAAAGGGTGTCCCTTTTATTCTTGGCAATGGGGCTTTTCTTCTGGGAGCCCCTGAAGATTACTGCCTGCCCTTCCCAGCCTTTGCAGCCCCGTGTCTTCCTCCAAGGGAGCCCCTTCCCTGGGACAATGGAGGAGCAGTAATTAGATTGGCGCTGCTGCTCTCGTTCTCACAAAAGTTGCCGGCTTTGAGCCTTGGCTTTGGCTGGGCTGTAGGTCGGGCCATTGACAGTCTGCGTTCCACCTCCTGCCCTGGCCAAGAGAAGGGCTTCGGAAAGTCCCACTGACTGCCAGGAGAGGCCTTTGGAGTGGGTCTGGTGTTCACCTGCAGGAATGTTCAGTGGGCAAATTGCCGCCTGCTGGGCCTTGTTGCAACTGGGCTGCCCTTCAGTCAATCTAACGTGCACCGTTGCCACTGACTGGCAGGCAGTCAGATGGGGGGGGGGCTTTCCCCAGCCCTCCCTGATGATGCTGCCAGGGGCAGAATAACTCCAGGCAGTGTGTCATGGCAGCAGGTTAACTTGCTGCAAAGAGAGGTGTGGGCTTGGGGTCCCAGGGCAGTCAGGGGCCTGACTCTTCTCTCTTGTAAAAGGGGCTTTTTTCTAGCAAGTGGACCCCTGAATGCCACTGGGCTCTGGAGGAACTGGGGGACTTGCTGGTGACCCCTGTATTGTCCTGGGAAAAGTGGTGCGGAGATGAGGAGTTACACAAAGACTTTTTTCCTTGCACTTCTGGGTAAACAAAGTGGAGGCCTGCAAGTCTCTCTGGTCCAAGGGTCAGGGTTTGCTAGTTGGCTTTGCAAGGGCCTGACAAGGGAAGGTGGGAAGGCCTGCAGCACTGGCTGGAGGAAGGCTGGGCAAGCTGGGGTGACCTCACCTCTCCCTGCCCGTGTATAGGGCAAACGCAAAAGGCCGAGCTGCGGCTCAGTGATGAGGCACATGCCTTGCAGTCCAAGGGGCAGACACTCACCACCCAGACGGACGGTTCTCAGGTAGCAGAGCTGGTGCACTTCGGTTGGGTCTGCTGGGCAAGACGGTTGAGGGGCCTGTCTTGGTTGCTGCAGGGCAGCAACTTCCGTTTTCCAGCACGCAAGCCCCTGAGACTGAATAGCCTCCCTGCAAGACCATCCACCCGGTTGTGTGTTGGGTAGGCCGCGTGCCCCTCCAGTGCAGGCCTGAGCTGCCATTGACCTTGTGATGGTGCAGAGCTCTGGACCGAGATCAAACCCTCCTCCTCCTGGCCCCTCAAACCTCTGGTGGAATTAATCTTCCCGTTCCTTGTGCCGTCACTGAGATGTAGCGCTTGCAGTGATGGGCCTGCCGACTTCTCCGGGTCGCCTGCTGTCATCTTTCACTGCCACATAATGCTTGGCAGGCAGGCAACTTTAAACAGCTTTGCCGTGAAAGGAAAGAGCTTCGGCTGGAGCTGAGAGCGGAACAGCTGGGGCTTGTTGTGGCTGCAGCGTTTGCTTGCCTCCCCCCTCCAGTCTTCCTTTGTCTCTGCGCCCCATTTTCCAGGCCAGGGTGAAGGGAGTTCTCCAGGTGTGGGTGGCTTGGTAGCTACTGCCACCATCAGCTTCCCTCAACTGCTACCAAACCTCTGCCAGTGCTGACCCCCCCAGCAACTGCTGAAGCTTGTGATACTGACATCAGCCAAGCTCTTGCTCTGCCTCAAAGCACTTTTTGAGAGAGCGCGTGCCATTGTGTTCAGTGTGGGGGAGGCTGCAGTCCCTGAGGCAGCCCACGGATCAGGGTAGTGCTGGGGTGGAGGGTTGGGGCTTTTCCAGCCATGTCATGCCTGTGTGGGAGGGTCCTGAGCAAACTTGTAACTGGAGGAGGGTCTCTGCTCTTGCTGCATGTGTGCCATGGCAATGACTTGGCGGGCCCCTCCCATCTTGCCCAGTGTCCTGCTTCTAGGTGCTGCCTGTGGCTTGGGGGGGGCGCTAGGGGCAGGTACAGTACCTGCTTCAGTGCACCATCTGGCCTGTGGGCAACAGAGCCTGTGAAAGCCACATTCTTCCTTGCCTCTACACCACAAAAACTGCAGCTGTGCACCTTCCATAAATCAGGAGAAGGTGCTGGCCCTGGGGAGGGGCAGAGGGCAAGCGTGGCAGGGCGCTGAAGTCTTCCCCACGTTGTCTTTAGTAGAAGAAAGAAGCCAGTCACAGCACTCCTGACCAGGGGACACACTGCAGGGCCTTTGGTCATGGCAGAACCTCCACATTCCAGGGCAATCTACCCTGTGCCCCAGAGTCAGGAGTGCTGTGACTGGCCTCTTGTCTGTTCTCTCTTGGATTCGTCTGCATTGCAATGGGGAGGGCTTGGCTAGGAGGTCCCTGCTCAGGTTCCCGGGGCGTTTTGCTGCTGTTCTCCCCCCCCCCCCCACAGGCGCTCAGCCATCACTGGGTCCTGTGCCAAAGTAATTCTTTGCTTTGGATCTGGGAAACACAGCTTTTCTCCTCCCACCTCCACATCCCTCCCTCCCCAGGCTTCTGAAGGGTTGGGGAAGGAGTCGAGACCCTGCTGGGGAGGGAGGCCTGGTTGCCTGCTAACCTTCCCCAGGAATGAATGGCGAGAGCTGGACTGTGCTGGGAAGGTGATCTTTTGGCATCCCAGGCCTAATCAAAATAGAAGGAGCGCCTGAGCCAAGCCCGGGAACCTGAGCCGCTCCTGCCGGATCATTTAATGTCTGCTGCTTCCAAGGCTCGCTGGGGTTTTGGGTTTGTGCCGTTTCCGAAGGAATCTTCGCTTCTGACATTCCTGGTGGTGAGCAGGGCCTGGCCAAGGACCGTTTTCTCTGGCTGGGGGCCTGCGAGAAGCGCTGCTGGGAGCAGCCCCCTCCCGCCATCCAGAGCCGGCTGGGTGGGGGTGCGGCGCTGCTGGCTTTGCAGAGGGCCAGGCGCCTGCTTCTCAATCAGCAGCTCTTGCTGTGGGAGGCAGTGGCACACCCCCAGAGTTCCGCTCTTCTCACTGTTGCTGTGAGCCCCTGGATCCCTCTTGCATCCTCTGGGCCACGTGAACCGGTCCTGATGGATCCGGCCAAAGGGTGGCAGCAACGTGGGAAGTGCCCTCATGGTTGGGGGTTGCTACCAAGGTGCATTTACAGCAGGGGCCGGCTGTGTCACCAAAGTCAGGGTCCGCCTTACTGTGCACTTAGGGCTCAGTTTATGACTGGCTGTGCCTACAACCCAGTTCTGGGGGGGGGGGGGCTTCTCTGGCCCCTGTCAGTGAAGTGTGGCCACGTTCCCCTGTCTCTCCCTCCCTCCCTCCCTCCTGCTTGTTCAGGCTGGGTCTCTGCACGGAAGCCTGCACCTCATGGTCTCACTTCTCTTTCCATTCCCGTGCCAATTAAAGGGCCGTGTTGCCATTCATGGGCCTGATGGTTTTGTTCAGTTGTCTGTCAGTTCTTGTCAGCACTGTTCCCTCTCCCTCCCCCGTAAAAAAAAAGGCAAGAGACAAAACCTCTTATGAAAGCCCCCCTTTTGAATGTCATCTTGCCTCATTCTCAGCATGGGAGCCCATTGATGGAGCTCTGCACATTGACACGCCATGGGGGTGTGGGGAGGAGGGGAGCCGGGAGGCCCCTCCCATTGTGGTGGAAGGTGCTTGTGGAACGGCAGCTCACTCTGAGGGCATTCATCTGGGCGGCCTCTTTCTCACGCTAGAGGTAGTGCAAGCCTGTGGGTCAGCTGGAGAAAACGCAACTTGCTGCTGCAAGTATTCCACAAATAGTTTGCAAATATTCTTCATTTTGTCTGGAAAACAAAAAGCAATTAGCTTCCAAGTCAGGAGGTGTGCATGGGAGTCGGAGGCAGGCTTCTCGGCCTTCACTTCTGGTAGCAAGACCAGGAAACAAGCTCAGAAGGTGCTGCAAGGGGGTTCTTCTGGGCTTCTGCCTCTGAAGTTGGGGAACTACTGTCTGAAATTGCCATTTGGGTGGGCAGGGGGAGGACTCAAACTCCTGGCGTGACTCAGTGGTGCCCAGAAGGTGAGCCACATTCTGGACTGAGCGCAGTGTGTGCGCTTGGAGGCTGTTGCGCCATGCGCAGGGCTTGGAGGCCGATGGCAGAAGCACATGAATAATGCATTTTGTATCCCGCCTCACCTCCAAGGAGCGGCTTCTGAACAGGCCGTCTCAGCTGAGCTTAACAGATGTGGCGACCTGCCGAAGGTTACCCAACCAGTGTGGGCGGCATCTCTGCCTGCCACCCTTTTCCCAGGTGTGCACACATGTATATCTCTCCCTTCCTCCAAGGAGCTCAGGGCAGCGTACCTGCCCCCCACCTTAATCACCTGGAGAGTTCACGAATGCCTAGTTCTCAGCAGTTCTGGAAAGTCCCCTGCTACAGGATGGTTTTGTATCAGACTGGCCAGCTGAAAGCAGCTTCACATCCAGCCACCTGGAGGGAAACTTTGCCTGCACAGCCACTTGCAATGTGCAGCACCTTCCCACAAGTCTCCCTGCCTGGGGCTCTGCTGTGATAGGACAAAGCTGATTTCCCAAAGGAGTGAAACTGATGAGATTGCTTGTCCTCTGGTCCTGTCATTGTCACCAGTCCACTGCCTCCCCGGCTGCAGGGGAAGCCACTGCCCTTTGGAATGAGGAGGACTGGAGTTAACAGGATTTTCCCTCCTGCCCACCACCCACCTCTGAGGTTCCCACCTTCTTCCACCACAGCTGCACAAGAGCCCAGATCAGGGCGAACCCACCTAAGTGTTGAGCTGCCGCAGCAGCCTCTGACTCCCACCAATCATGGCAGGAGCCTCTTCTCTTCTGCTCAGCATGGGGTGGAACAGGAGCCCCTCCTGTGGTGACTGCTCACCCTTATGCAGACTTGTGAGGACTGGGGTGCAGGCGAGGTCGTCACAGCCCGCCTGTGGCAATGCAGAATGTCGACTCCAGCAGCAGTAACGTGGTCCAGGTGCGCCCACTGAGCAGACACGTAAGCAGCCAGGTGTCAGAAAGGTCCACTTGAGGCAGTGGTTATTTGGAACACAGCACTTGCGCATAAAAATCCTGACATTGAGCACTGTGGCGTGAATGAGAATAGTAGGGACTGTATTGTCCAGAAAGACCAGGGAAACGGCTGCAGATCAGTCCTTGGTGGTCCAAGTGGGATGGACTTGATCTTCCTCTGTGCAGTTCGCAAGCAGGCATTGGTGAACCTGGCATGTTGCAGGAGCCTTTTGACAAGTCAAGGACAGCTTTTTGGTGCTCCAGGTGGGGAAGTGATTCTTGCTTAGTGCGATGTCCCTCTTCCGCTTGGGGGGAGATGGTTGAGATTCTGTGTTGGTCGTGCTGGCAAGCTCAGGGCAGGAGAGGAAAGGGTTGTCTGGTGTGCATCTTGTAGCAGGGCACCCAGTGTTGTGGTGAGAGATGGGGAATTGTCTAAGCTCATAAAAGGACTTCCTTGGTTCTTGGAAACCAGGTAGAGGAGACTTCATCACAAAGTTGCTTTGGCAACAAGGAACTCCATCGCCCCCACCCCCTAATTCTGCAGCGGCATCTTAAGGAGAAGAAAACTTGGGCCGCTCACTGGCTTGGGGTGGGCCTGGCTTTGAAGCAGACGTGTCTGCTGCGATGGAAACTGTTCCGAGGGGGTGTTCTCGGCCGGGTTCCGGAGGCTCACTCACATTTTCCCAAGGGGTGAAGGCCCACCTGCTGGTCCCTTGTCATCAGGCCTCTTGTCTGCAACCCGCTTCTCGAGATGTGTTCCTCTGATGTGACTTGTGCCAGCATTCCTTTCTTGTCCTCAGACAGAAATCAAGACTTGTGAAAACTCTGTGTGTGCGACCAATCCAGGAAGTGTTTTGGAGCAAGGCTGCTCAGGCCCTTGTTGTGCCCTGGCTTTGTTTTGTTTCCTGCCTTGCTGCTGCTGGCTGCAGTGAGCCTCATCCCATGTTTCAGCGTCAGTCTGAGGGAACCTGAAATGGAGAGTTAAAGCAGCGGGTGGTACCCAGGGAAACTGGTTGTTTTGCCCAGACAGCCTTGCCGGGGAGGGAGCCTGTTTTGGGAAGCTGCCCTCCCAGGTGGCATCTTCATTGTCACCCAGACAATGCCAGCCTGTCTGGCCTCAGCGTCACTGTCCCAGGAGGGCTCTCCCAGTCTCAGGATTACCCGAGGCATTTGGAGGCTCCGCCCTGGCTGGTGCTGGTGCTGCTGCCGCCTTCTTCCTCCAGTCCCTTGGATGGGCGGACTGTCAGGCCTGCTTGTGGGGTGATGGTGTGAGATGAGCCGGAGAGCCTCTCTTGCTGGGAAGGGGAGGCCCTATCCTTGACAGCTTTTCTTTGGAGTGTTCCAGAAGGGTG
This sequence comes from Tiliqua scincoides, assembly GCF_035046505.1. NCBI lineage: Eukaryota > Metazoa > Chordata > Lepidosauria > Squamata > Scincidae > Tiliqua > Tiliqua scincoides. Next base: position 19,515,313 of record NC_089832.1, on the reverse strand, counting down.
TTTGGCAGCCATGGGCAGGTGAATGTGTGCACGTTGTGCAGCATTGTGGGGAAAGTGTGCCTTGCGCTGAACTTTAGCCCCATGTTTATGAATGAGTGTAAAGGTGCTGGGAGGGAGTAACACCCCCCCCCGGCTTCTCTTCTTGTCATGGCATTTGGACTTTTTTTCAGCAGTGTGCAGCCCCCCCCCCCGCCTGCTGCAGTTGCACCCACTCTTCACAATTTGGGGATGCTGCTGGCACAAGGCGCCTTCAGCCAACCAGTGGCCCATTGGCTGAGCGCGAGCTGCCACTCAGGACTGCCCTGCTCTGAATTTCACCACTCCTTGGGGTTCTCATGAGGTGTTTTGGGCGAGCCTCTCGGCCTCCGGGACAGTATGGAGATGAGGCACCCGCTCGCCTGACATGACAAGCTGGTTCTGAGGGCTGCATCCAGACAATCAGCGAGGCTGCTCTGCTCACACAGAGTTGTGCTCAAGTGCTTGATGATGCTGATGAAGAGATCCTGCTGTGTCATTTTGTTAACCGAGGCTGGTGTGTTGTCCGTGTGACCCTAGGCAGAGGGGGCTGTAATGTGGCAGTCCTGCTGAAGCTGTCCTGTTGGTGGCCAGACTAGATCCCTGCAATGCTTTGCATGTCAGGATGCGTTTGGAGACCACGTGGAAAGGTCAGCAGATGCAAAATACACTGGCCATGTTGTGAGCTGGGGCTGGCTGGCGCTCTGTGGCAGAGGTGTTGCTGCTTTGCATGTGGAAGGTCCTAGGTTCAGTGTCCGGGGGGGGGGGGCTGGGAAGGACCCTTCTCTGCCCAAGGCTGTGGAGGACTGTGGCTAGTGCGTGGCCAATTAGGTCATGTCCTGGGCTCAAGGCAGCCACTTGGCCTGTGTGGAAGCAGCACTGCTGACTGCCTGGTGGTTTCTGGGTGCAATTTGTGGCACTGGTCTGGAGCCCTCTAAAAGGGCCACCTTTTCCTGGGAATGGAGCCCTATGGTGGGGGTCCTTCTCTGTGTGTCCTGCCTGCAGAGTTGTCGGTTGATTTTATTCTACTTCTGCTCTTAAAGTTTGCTCTCCTTTTAATAGTTTAGTTCTGATTTCCTTTGTTCTTATTTGGTGGTTGCCTGATTTGGGAGGTGGTTCTTCGAGCCAGAAAGGGAGCAGTGAAGGCTGAAAATGAATGAACAGCAGCTTCATGTTGCACTGGGGAAGACTAGGAGGCCTGTGTGCCCATTGCTGTGCCAGCAACACAGGACTGGCATGACAGCTGGGTGGCCTGTGGATGGTGAGGGGGGGGCATTTGGCATGTATAACACTTGGAAATGCCTCCATTTGGTAGTGCCAGTTGGGTGATGGTGGGTGTCGCCCTTTAGGTTGCTGCAGCTGTTCCTGCTCCCATCCTACAATGTAGTCCTGGCTTTGCCACTCGTCCTGTGCTCGTTCATTCATTCATGCCAGCCAGCTGAGTGCCAGTCCAGCTGTTAGTCACGTCTCCACCCTTCATGTATCCTTATAGCAAAAACAAAAAGTGTTACAGCTGCACTTTCAAGTTGCACAGAAGTCATTAACTTTATTCCTTCACCTCACTGGAGAAAAAAAATGCAAACGTTTAAAATAAAGCTGCAAAACTGCTCCAGCCCGTTGCTGACTGCACAGATACTGGCCAATAAGCACATCTGTGTTCTGCCCAGGAAGATGGATTTCGCTAGTTCCTCCCTCCCCATTTTTAGGAAGCAGACTGAAGGTCTTTTTTTCATTCTGAAAAGCACTTAATTTGCTGCTTTACTGTAGTACTAGATTAAGCTTTCTTCCTCCCTGAGCTTGTCAGAGGATCATGGAAGGGGGAGGGGGGAGGGGCAACTGCAAAGCACGGCTGGCCACTAAGGGCAGCCAGAACATTTGGTGCACCAGCCTGCAACTTTTATGTGGCTGAATTGTTTCCCAGAATTCTGGAATTTGCAAGGCAATCCTGATGCAAGTGTTGACGAACAGGGCTTGAGGGAGTGGAAGCAGTGATGAGTACGGGAGCTCCACCCATGTCCTTATAGATTTCCTCTTTGGCCTGTGTGTTATAATATATGCACCGCAACTTTCCAAACTGTAGAAGTCAAACTCCGCACCCCACTGATTGTGCTGGCCGCAATACATCTCATGCTTGCGTTGCCTATTAAGGTGGACTTTGTGAAGTGACACAGGATATTCATTCAAGCTTGATCTTATTGCACCTGGTTCCTGTGATGAGGAGGAGTGTGTCGGGTGCGACTGCTACTCCAAGGCTCAGTTCCTTGGAACGGGCTCGCTTCCTCGCTGCGTGCTTGTGGGGACCTCCCTTCCCCCCAAGGCAAATGTCTGAATTGTTTCATTGCGAGAGCTTAGACAAATTCTGGAGACCCACCTTGTGTCCCTGCTTGTAAACAGCTTGGAGGCCTGGAGAGGCTCTCCTTAGACCAGAGGGTCCTTCTTTGTCCTCCAGGCTTTTGCAGGCTTTCGCTGCTCAGGCCTCTCCATGGCTTCCTAGAGGACTGGCTTTGTCATTACAATGGGCTTCTTGAGGGTGATCCTGGGGCAGGTTAGCACAAAAAATTGCAGGTGGCCAGGCTGGATCACTTTCCTCCTTTTGTCTCCCCAGGAACTGGTTTCTCAGCTGGAGCTCAGCGTCTCTTCTTATCTGGGAGGCAGAGGTTGAGATCTGTTTGGGGCAGCAGATGGGGGTGTGGTGTGCAGTCCTCTCCCCTTCCAGCTCCTGCAGTGGGAGCAGCTTCTTCTGGACCGGAAGGCCCCCCCTCCCCCCGCTGTGTGTCTTCTCTGGCAGTCACTCCCTTTTGTTCTGTATCAGCAGAGCTGCTGGCAGGAAGGTTGCAGGTTCAGGTTCCCAGGAGTCCCACCTGCTCTTTCTTTATGGGGAGCCATAATCAGTTACAGCTCCCCCTCCAACTGGGAACTGTGAGAGGAAGAGGCCACATTTGGATTAGGATGGCAGGTGGAGCACCTGAGTGTTGCTGAACGTCCTGCTTGCATCCTGTCCAGGTTGCAGGAAGGGGCCGCCTTCCTGTGGACAGGGGGCCACCAGGTTGCAGTGGCAGTGCTTTTGTTCGCACCCTCCTTAGAAGAAATATGCCAGATGTGTTCATCAGCAGAGGAGGAGGTCTCAAAGTACTGTACATTTTTTTAAAAAGGGGGGAGTGACTGTGTGTGTTGGGCCAGCAAGATGATTTCACTTGCCACTCGCTCTGTCACCTGAAAGCAGGTGAGTGCCCGCTGATGCCTGCAGCCACCAGGGTAGTGGCTGTGCTTTATGGGAATGATGCCCAATTTTCCTGGTCCAATATATTGGTTTAGATGAGCGCTGCATAAAGGCATTAAACAAGGCACCTGCAAGGTAGTAGTGCATGCAAGTAGAAATGGGTGCACGGTTATTGTGCAAGAAGCTGATGTAGGGGAACCTCTTAAAAAACACCAGAGACCACTTTCAGTGAGCAAGTGTGAAAGTGATAGATGGTCCTTGAGGGCAGGAGGTCTGGTCTAGAGGGTTGAGCCTCCGTTTGCCTGAAGATAACATCCGAATGACGCCAGTTCGAGGTCACCGGCACCGTGCGACCTTGAAGCAGCTGACAAGCTGAGCTGAGTTATTCCATCTGCTCTGAGCGTGGGAGGATGGAGGCCAGAATGTGAAACCAGATCAGAAAGAAACATCTGAATTGTTGTAGCTCTTGAAAGACAGAGCCTTCTTTCAATTGTAAAAATTCCTACGGGGATTTAAATTAGCCTGCCTATGTAAACCGCCTTGAATAAAGTCTGAAGAGAAATCTAAGGACCTAGAAAGGTGGTATATAAATACCTGTATTGTATTGTATTGGAAGCTGGGAGAAGCAGGGTTGTCTGCAGGAGAACACCTGGCAGGTTGGAGGTCCGTTGACAAGACGGGTGGATTCCTCCATCGCCCACCTGTCTTTCACTTCCAGCGCTCCTCAGTGTGGACTCCTGAGTGGAGTCTGGGTGGTGGCAGCGGTGGCTTCCCCCACCCCAGTCCAGTTTTCTTCTTGCCAAGACCCTCCATTGGGCTCTGTCCTCTTGCCTTGCTCTGGCTTTTGGCGTGGGGAGGAGTGCAGCCCTGGTGTGTGCAAACATCTCCTTCTCCAGAGGCTGCCTTGAGTGAAGAAGAGCCTGGTGGAGGAGAGCTTTGTTGGGTTAATGAAGTGACAAAATGGCAGCTGTTGGGGAGGGGGCCTGGGGAGGGGAGCCACCACGGGGGCTCTGGGGTTAACCACGGCGTAGGGTTTCATCTGAGGAGGCTTCCAAGTTCTAAACTGTTTTTGTGTTTGAGCACCAGAGAAGAGGAGGGGGCTTGATTGGGGAATCCAAGGTTGCCAAGGCAACCCGCTCATGCCTCATTGATGCATCATGTAAATCCATTTAGAAACGAGGAGGCCCTTTTGTCTTTGGGAGGCTGGAATGGGCCTCATTAAAACCAAAATGGGGAAAGATGGCTCCTGAGTGTGGCGGGGAGGGGGCCGGGTCGAGTGGAGAGGGCCTGCACGAAGGCCTCCATCCACTCCTTTCCTCTCGGCCTGGATTAATGGGGGCCTTTAACCCTGCCGGCTGAGTTGCTCGCTGCCCCCCTGGTGGTGTGCTGGGGCCGGAGCCAGGCGCCTTCTCCCGCTGCTGCTGCAGAGTTCCTGGGCTGCCATCACTCCTGGCTGGAGTTCGCATCCCTTACTGTGAACAGGAGCCTTTTGGCTGGAGGTGGAGGCAGAGGTTCATCTCAGCAAAGCGCCTCTGGCCTCTCCCTTGGGGGGGGGCAGGGAGGTCCCAGAGTTCCTTGCAAGGAAGGAGTCCTGCTCAGGGCCGAGCTCTCCACAAGGCCAGCATGTCTCCTTTGGACCGGGGCACCCCGGGGATGTGGTGGCAGAAGAGGACTGCCAACATCCTTTTGTGGAGGCCTGCAGCGCCATGGGTGCCTGAGGGGCCCCCTAAGCTTGTGGATGGCAGAGCCCACTGCAGTGGAGCAGCGATGGGGGAGGGGGTTACCAGTGAGGACCAGTTGCTGGAGGCACGATCCTGGCGAGAGTGTGTCTGGTGCTGCGGGATGCAGAAGTGCTGCTGAGGGAATCTTGCGGGGGGGGGGGGGGGAGAATGACAGCTTAAAGAACTGACTGTGAAAACAAAAAGTGCTTCTCCCAGGAGGCTCCAGGCCAGGTGGGCCTTTGGTCCCTGTTGGGGGTATGAAACTTGTGCCTGTGACTAGTGCCAGAAGGTGGTGTGGGAATGGCTGCTCTTCCCTGAAGGTGTGGCTCTTTTGTTTGCGGGGGGGGGGGGGGCGACTGAATGTGGAAAGAGATGCCATGTTGTTGTCCCAGGAGGCTGTGAAAGGTTGGGCTTGGTTGGAGAATTTTCCCCTGGACACAAAAAGGTTGGACAAGTTGAAGGTGTCCAGCCTGCCTCTCTCTGCCCAGCCTCTGCCCCCTGCTTGCCCCCAGCCATACCACCTGCTCCCCTTGCGAATAAATGCTCAAGGTCCCTTTCAGCTCTGCTCACAGGCCTGCTGACTGTGCATGGGGCGACTGCAAGCACGTGGTCGCCTGCCAGGAGATGGTGGTCTGAGGCCTGCGTGTGATGAGGCTACAATCCAAGACCCCCACCTCCTTCTGGTGCCAAGCACTGATGTAACACCCAGTTCTTGCTTGGGAGCTGGAAAAGTACCCAACTGGAGCCTTCCAAGGACTCTCTTCGCACAGATTGAATAGTGTCATTGCTGTATTTGCCTTGGAAGAGGAGGGAGTGGATGGGGAAGGGGGCATGGAGGATTTGTCCAGGAGAATTCCAAGGCAAATGTGGAAAGCCAGCTAAACTGGAGCCAGCCAACTGCTCAAGGAGGAAGTCTGGAATGCTAACAATCCTGCGTTGAGTCAGACCTTTGGTCCCCAGCTGCAGCAGGCACAAGCCACAAGAGGAAGTCCACAAGAACCTTCTTCTTGTTCTGGTCTATGCCCTGCTTTCCAGGAGCACAAGCAGTGTCCGGAGGTCTGGAGCAACTCTTGCCACTGCCCTGCCCACCAGGCAGCCCCAGCCTTCCTCAGCGACAGTCTTCTGTGATCTTGTCCACTCCACCTCTGAGCTGCCTTCGGATTCTGCCCATCACCACTCTTGTTGGGATGGTTTCAGCTGATGAGTCTGTTTCTGCTCCGTGTCGGGGCGTGGCTGGAGTCCTTTGCCCAGGCTTGCTCACTGAGAGCGCTTTGGGCTCCAGCACTATGGCAAAGGGGGCTGAGTTTTGTCTTCCTCAGCATCTTTGTGTTTGTATCTCTGAGACCAAGCAAAGGAGGTCCATCAGGTTCACTAGACTGGAAACCTCTAGGTAGGAAAGACCAGGTTCATTCAAATTCCAGGGCTTGTTTGTTGTAGGTACTTAAATATTATTGTCCCTGCTAAGTTGTGAAGGAATCTTTCTTATAGGCTTCTGTGCAACGAGTTTGCTAGTACTTGCTTGTTGGCTTGGTTCTGGGGTGTCCAGTCTCTCTCCTCAGATGTGATTTATGGTACTTGTGATGGATGAGTGCTGTTGTGTCCTTTTAGTTCAGGACCCCATACTCAATGCTGGAGAATTTCAGCGAACAGCAATTCACAGTTGGCAGAAAGCAGCCACTGACTAGAGAGGTTGATGTGCTCGCAGGTTGGCTTGGAGGAGTCACAGCGAACTGCTGAACATTTCTTACCACTTGATGCTATCCCAGAATTCCCTCTTCATTCTATGGGACAGACTCCTATTATCCCTTAACTTTTCTGCCCAGCATTTCTCAAACTGTGGGTCAGGATCCACTGGCTTGCAATTCAATTTCATGTGTGTCGCGTAGCACCCAGCTCTGTTCACTACTGAAAATACAGAGGTGCTAGGTGGAATGAACTCCCAGTGGCAGAGAGGCAGGGTGCTTTATCCTGGTGGGAAGGCGGGATGCTGGAAAGAGTGGGAGGGCTGTGTGGTTGGAGAAGGATCCCAGTCTGCCTTCTGCTTCGACTGCCAAGCTGGAATGTTTGAATTCTGAGCTATGCAAAATAACAGCTCAAGGGTGGCTGTGCAGTGGGACCTTTGGCTGATCGTGGCTTAGGTTTGAAGCCTAGATTGATTACGTCACTTCCAGGTTAATGACATAAATTTTGGGGCATCCCAACGGATTGTCATTCTAAAAAGTGGGTCCCTGTGCTAAAACGTTTGAGACCACTGGTCCTGCCACAGTCTGGCTGACTTCTCTGCCTGTACTGCTGCACCTGTGGCCTTAGTTCAGCTGCAGTGCGCTGCATGTTTTGTGGTGTTGAGATTGCAGAACTTGCGATGCAGTGTAACTGCAAGCAGAACCATGCATGGTGTGTTGCCGTTTGCGTAGCAACTCTACCCAGTGACATTGACTGCAGTGTTGTGGGTTTTTGTAACTCAGTTCCGGAGAGTTCCTAATCGGACTCATAATTTCCTTGTAGGCAGCAGATTCCAGCAGCTGCTACCCTCTCCAAAGTTGGGAATCTTGCTGAAGAACTGACGGTCTGCTGGCTCTGCGACGTGCTTGTGCGTGTCTTCCTTGAGGACAAGCCTGAGCTGGGCAAGGCCACCTTGTGGCTTCCCACTCTGAGCTCTGTGGTCTCTGCTCTCTAGCCTTCAGATGGGAAGAATGACTTGCACCACCGGGTGGCGCATGAATTGCGGGGTGAGGGAAGCACTGCACCCCACTCCACCTGGAGCCTTAAAGGGATAGGAGGAGGGTTTGGTTCCTGCATGTTGAGGTTGGTTAAGTCAGGCCCTTGGCTGGGCCCTCCAGGGTTATTTTAATGTGTTTTCAAGGATTGTTCTTCACAGATCGGCTCCCCCCTTTTAATTTATTGGAGCCAGGATTGTCCCAGCTCAGTCTGTTAGTATCTGTGCCTGGGAGCCGACGGATTATCCCCCCAGATGTGGCACTTATGCCATAAGATCAGGTTCCACTTAAGCCTTTGGGAATCCCTAAGCCCCTGCTTGGAGTGAGCAGGATTAAGCCTGCCTTGCTCTGCCCCCTTGGGGGAAGGTCTGAGCCTCGGCGAGGCCGAGATGAGCAGCAGCAGCCGCTGTCCGTGGCTGCCGGGACCCCACCCCAGTGCCCCCCGCCTTTGCTTGGGTTCGCAGTGGAGGCTGGAGCCCTGTTTCCCAGGGCATGGTTGGCAGAGAGGAAAGGCGCCCTTTCCCACTGAGAGTTTCCGTGTGGTCACTGCCATGTCTTCCGGGGGCACCAGGCCCCACAGCCAGAACGTGTGTGGTGATGCGCATCTCCTTCAAGGCAAAACGTTTTTCAGTGGTTGCGGGTCCTGCTGTCCCCTGACTGCTGCTGCTGTTGGTGTCTGTGGATCCACCTTTAGCCACGACACGATTTGGGAGTTGACGAATGTGGGGTGGGCTCCACACAACCTCGGGGTTGGGGGGCCTTGGTAGCAAGGAGGTGTGAGGGGGCAGCCACAGACAGAGCTGGCTGTGTTGTGTGGGAGGCCCGGCTCCAGTCCCACACTGTTCTGTATCGGACTGGGGGGGGACTTATTGAGGGCAGCTCCAAACCCTTGGCTCTGGGACTCTTTCCTGCCTCTTGCCCGTCCTTTGGGCCTGAAGCCAGTCAGTCCTTCAGGCTTGCCTCTTCCAGGAGGTGGAAGAAGGCAGGGAGCTTGTACCTTCCATGCTTGCTGTTGGAGCCCCACCAGCCCCAGCCAAGGAGGGGAGTGGTTGCTGCGGAGGCTTCCCCTCCCCTCCCTCTTGTGGAGGAGAAAGAGGCCGCTCTCTTGTTTCTTTTCTCCGCAAGGGCATCTCTGCCGCTCCCGGAGGCCCACTGCCAACAGAGCTCTCCTTGTTTACCCAACTCGGAGGAATCGGTTTACAAGCCTCACAAGTCCCCTTTTCACCTTTCCCATCAGAAAACACCTCTTGAAACAATGAGGAAATTGGATGCTGCCACCTGATCTCTCCCAAGGAACCTGCCAAGCAAGGAATTCTCTGGGCAAACAGGCTTCTGTGCGTGGCCAGCAAGCAGGGCCGGCAAGACTCTCCTTTGTCTTCTCACCACGGAGGGCCTGCTAGGGCCCCGTTGGCTGGCCTGGCACAAAGGAGGGTGGAAGGGAGAGCTGTGGCCTGGCAGCAGCAGCACTCACTGGCCAAGGATAAAGGAGGAAACCACCTTGGGAGGGCATGAAAATGAGGGCGCTGCTTGCTGGAAGTTGCACTGACACGTGGCAGCAGCAGCAGCGACTCAGTTTCCCTGTTCATGCCTTGTCTTAATGTGCTGGTGGGGAGTCCTCCTGGAAAACGGTGATGATCCTCCTGCCTTCGCTTTCTGATGAGAGCTGCCATGGCAGAAGCTCAGACATTGTGGATGAAAAGCTGGGGAGGGCGACGACCAGTGCAGAGTGAGGGGGCTGGGGCTGCTTTATGACAGGCGACTTGGAAGGGCCGGCGTCACAAAGGCCTGATGAAGACCTCCCTTTGTGCCGTCTTTCAGATCCAAGAGCATTAAAGTGCTTTTTTGTTTATTTTAAACTTTTATACCCTGCTTTCCCTAAAGCTCAGGTGGTAGCGACGGCAGTGGGAAGCTGCCTTGCAGAGTCTGGTGGTCTTGGTCAGTGCTCCCTGTGCTGGCTGGCAGTGGCGCTCCAGGGTTTCTGACACTTGTGGCAAGTCTGATGATGAAGCACTGTGAGTGCAGGGGAGCGGGCTGCACTGCAGCAGGAAGGGCCTGGAGCTATTTGGCTTCTTGGACGGAGCTTCAGGTATGACTCTCCAGGGCTTGATTGTCTGTCCATCTTGCCAAGAGCCTCCTTGCTCGGTGGAGAGCAGGTGGCACGGTGGGGTCCCAGCGGTCTTTTTGTGGGGAGGCCACAAGGCCAGTTCTAATTCTGTCTGCCCTTTTGTAATCCCCCCCCCCACCCATGACACCCTTGAAGATCATCACGGCCAGTGTAGGAGGTGGTGGAGTCCCATGAAATATTGTGTTGTTTAAGAAAAAAGTATGCCATGTCCTTCTTGGCAAGGATTCAGGGCAGCTTTCATAAGCTAACAGCCATATACAACCATCTGACTCAGAGATGGCTTCTCAAGGGGGCAAAATGATAAGAGATCTGTGAAGGTCTGGAGAAAGTGTCAGCTGGGGATGGAAACAGTCGGAGAGGGGACCAGTCACACCTCTGAGGACAGGATGCTTTTCGGTGCAGAGATCCACAGGGTGTCATGGATGCTCTTCCTGATTGGGGGGGGGGGATATTAGACCATGCAGAAAGGGGTTGCATTGAGGTGAGGGGCACCAACAGGCGCCCTCCAGGACAGACCGATTTTCTCTCTGTCTGCAGAGGTGAACATTCTGTGGAAGGGTTTCCTGGCCTGTGAGCCCCAGGAACAAACCACCCCTGTTCCATGGGCATGGCTAAATGGGGAGGCAGCTCTGGAGAACTTCCCTGGTGCTGTGCAGACTCTTGTCCTCGTGGTTTGATCTTTCCAGGTTGCTCCTGGGATTGGGCGGTTGTGCCCGGGAGAAGCCATTCCCTGGACAGGCCTACAAAATTTGCCTCCCTCCAAGCAAAAGGAGGCAAGGGGTTGCTGTGTGCAGGAGCAGCAGGGAGAGGGAAGCTGTGGCCCACCTGTGTGCCTGCTCTGTCTGAGATTTGGTCTGAAGGACCCCCCCCATGAGGAGCAATGCTGCCCAAATGGTCCTGCCCAGCGTCTTCGGGACTAGTCAGGCTCTCTCAGTGCTGCCTGTTGTCTGAATCTGCCTTTGGCCTCAGTGCTCCCGTCTTTGAAACGGGAATGATTGCCACTCACGTCAGAGGGCACTTGAGAAAAAAGAGAGAGGGGCTGTGGGAGGTGGAGCAAAAGTGACGCCCACCACTCTGGTTTTGCGGGAAGCTGCTTGATTTGTCTCCTACCACCCCCACCCCCCCGCCAAGGAAGGGTCTCTTCACTTGCAGGCTGCATGATTGTCGGGCGGTGCCGCCTGCCTTGGTACCGCGTGTCGGGCCTTGCAGCAGAGTCCTGGTCCTGGATCCGGTCCTGGCCGTTGCAAACAGGTGTGTGCCTTTGGCTTCCAGGAGCAGATGCCAGCTCAGCCGGGGTGGGGGCTGCGGCCTGGCGGTTTCCATGGCTGTTAAAGGAATTTGGCAGCCCAGCAGGTGCACTGTGTGAATAGCTGTGAAAGGGCTTGGAATGCAAGGCTCCTCTCTCTTCCTGCAGGGGCGGTGGAGGAGGAAGGGTGGGGGGGGGCTGTGTGCCTAGCAAAAGCAAACCTGAGTTGGGCTGGGGAGAGAGTTAGGGAAACTTCTGGTGCAGCAGTTGGGGGCTGCTTTTCCTCTTTCTCTAGGAAAGACGGGGGGGCGGGACAAAACTCAGGTGATTTCAGTGTCCCTTCCTGAGGACGTGTTGGGCCATTTGATTTGGCCTGTGGATCCCGCGTGGCGCATGCAGCGACGATCTCCCTGGCACTCCCAGAAGGCTTAGTCGCGTGCAAGGGGAGCAGGCCTTTGTCCAGCAGTTGTGAGCCAGGCTCCCCCGCCACTCTTCCCTCCCGGCTCGTGCCGTCGTGCCTCGGCTGTGCTCAAGTCCGTGTGTTCCGCTGCAGTGTGACCATCACTGCTGCTGTGTCTGGAGTCCTGCTGAGGAGGACCGGCTGGGCAGCAGAGCTCTGCCCCCCCAGTGAGATTTATCCTGCAGATCCTGGGCACTGCGAGGAGCTCTGCAGGGGGTGGAAGCCTTCTTTGGCTCCCCGGCTCTGGAAACTTGCTTCAGCCTCCCCTCCCTGTTGGGAGGCCCCTGCCCCTCCACGCCGACAAGTCCCCCTCCCCCCACAGAGGTATTTGGCAGAGCCTGCCTGTGGCACTGCTTGCGTCTCAAGCACTGAAATTTCAGTAGGACTCGGGCGTTAGACGGGTTTGGATGTTGTCTATTCTTCCGTGTGTCTGAAAGAAAAACAAAGTTCCCAGAAGGAAACTGGGGAGGCAGAGCGAAGGCTGGAATGGAATTAGAAGATGGAATTGTGTGTCGGAACACCAGAGCAGAAGTGTTGAGAGGGCGGCACAATTACCTGTCATTTATTTTTCGTTCGCAGAGAGTGAGAATAGTTCTAGAGTGCCGGGGAACACTGCAGGGGGGAGAGAAAGGGGTGTGTGTGTGAAGGAACGCCAGTGAAAGCAGTTGTGCGCCTCTCCAGCGGCTGTCGGTTCCTTCTCTCGCTTTGGCGGATACATCAGGGGGCTTCTGGTGCTGGATCTCCATTTCCTGGGGTGGATCTGGGTGAAGCCTTGTGGCTTCTTGAGGACTCTTCCATTCCTCCCCTCCCCCCAGAAGGAGAAATGTGAGCCTGGCTTTGCGGTGCATATCAATTCCCCCTTCCCCTCCTTTCCTGGGGCAGGGAGGAGGGAGTTCACAGGGGTCCCTGGATTCTGTGGGCCGCTCTGGTGTGCCACTTTTGCCCTTGCTGTGGTGGGAGTAGAAAAGCAAGAGTAGCTCCTGCCTCAGGCAGTGCTAAGGACCATGACATCCTCTGTGTGGACTGTGGGGTGTGGGTGACCTCTTGGCCGTACTGCAAGCCTGTATTGCTAAACACCACCTGCAGCAAATTGGGATTGGGTTGGCAGCCTGCTTGAGACGGTGTGCAACTCACAAGAAGACCAGCCTCACCTCTTCTGTGTTTCACCCTTCCGAGTACTCTCAGGGTGTCTGGCCCTCTGCAGTCCTTGCAGCAGCTTTAAGATTTTGCCAGCTCTCCGCACTTGCAGCCACGGGAGGGAAGGTCTTGCTCTTTCTGGTCAGACAGTGCAGAGCCCCTCGAGGGTTCCCTGCTGTCCAGGAGGCGCCAGGCCTCTCCTCCCTTTGTGGTGGAGCAGCAGTGGTGGTGGTGGTGCTTCCTCCTCCAGAGAGGGAGGGCATCAGGGCGCCCGCATGCTGGGGGAGGGGGCGGTTATAGCCCCCAGGGAGGGACGGAGGAGGCATGAACTGTCCAGGCCCGGGCCGTCCATCTGCATTGCAGAGTGCTTACGCTGTGGCCGCCTTGCAGCCAGGATAACTTTGCTGGAGCATCTGTTCCCCAGTTATCTTTCATCAAGAGCAGATTATGCTACTTAGCCTAAATGGACGTTCAGCTGCGGCTCCTCCTCCTCCTCCTCACAGTGTGCTCCAGTTCCTCTCCGTCCTGCAGTCAAGTGATTGCCCTGTAATGATGGAGTCTGTGTCTTAATCATCTCGACGCTGCCTGCCTGACGGCCTCCCTTTGGCCTCTGCCCAGCCATCTTGCTTGACCCCTCCCCCCACCGATCTTGGGGTGTATATGACACCAGGCCCCAGCGAACGCTGCATGTTGTGAGCAGGGGCCTGGCTGGGTCTCAGGGAAAAGTTGAGTGGTGGGAGGAGATTCTGCTACAGTTCCCTCACCCTCCATCTCACTCAAGCGCAGCCTTCCCTGGGCTCAGCAGGTGATGGTTGCTTGCTTGGATGCTTGGCTCCCTTCGTTTGCACAAGAAGTGGGTTTCCCTCCTCTGGGCCATTTGGCCTCTCAAACTTGGTGGGATGTCTGCCACACCAGACGCTCATCCTGATCTGTGCTGACCTTTGCCCTAACAGCCTTTCCTCTCTCTTTCTCTTAGGTTCGTGCCTGGGAAGGGACTGGTCATCTATCCGGAAATTGGGGACAAACTGGACATCATCTGCCCCGTGGCGGAGCAGTCCAGGCCGTACGAGTACTACAAGCTGTACCTGGTGAAGCGGGACCAGGCAGAATCCTGCAGCACTGTGATGGACCCAAATGTGCTGGTAACCTGCAACAAGCCGGAGCAGGAAATCCGATTCACCATCAAGTTCCAGGAGTTCAGCCCCAACTACATGGGCTTGGAATTCAAAAGGCATCAGGACTACTTCATCACCTGTGAGTGTCCCTCCTCCTCCTCCTCCTCTTTCCCAGCCCTGGGCTTCTCTGGGTGGTTCTGAGGTGCACCCACACTCCTTCTGCACAGGCCTTTGGTTCTCAGCCCTTGGACGCGTCTTCGCTCCTCAGGAGGTGCAGGCCGTACTGTCCCTTGGCAGCAGTGATTCGGCGGCCTGCTGGAATGTGGTCTGCGGCTGGGACCGCCTCATGTCCCTATTTCTCAGAGAGCTCAAGGATTAAAATGAGGCAAAGGAAAGGAGGAGGCGTGGCTGAAACGGCAGTGGACGTGGCCAGGCTTGCGCAGCGCCTCACGGCGTGGAAACCTGGGAGGGCTGAGTTACTGCTGGTGCCTCCAGCACATTCACAGCACAGCTGCATCAGAATGCAGGAGGAGTTGCCTCCCTGCCACGGTGGTCTTCCTGAAAAGGCCTCTGAGATTTTCCGTTGGTGGCCACCTAAACTCAAGCTTGGAACACCATTTCTGAACCTGGGAGCCGAGGGCTGCCAGCAGCACTGTTCTGGCGAGGAAACATTGGCGGCTGGGGGTTGGGACAAAAGAGAACTCACAAGGGAGACACGGTCTCTGATCTCTTGCACTTCGCAGCCGCCGCGGTCTTCATTTCTGTTCTTCCCCCCACCCCCGAGCTGTGCCCTCTTGCTTTGAGGGGTGGCAGCTGCAGCAGGGAATCCTTCCTGAGGGTCTGGTGTTCTCCTTGCTGACTGTGGCAGCTGCCCTTGGAATGCACGGGGAGCAGTGGAGTGGCCCAGCCTGAGACGCCTCCCTTTGGAGGGCTCTTTCATGTGGGAGCAAAGAGATCAGGGATTCTCTTAGGGGGAAAAACCGGTCCAGTGACTTCAGAGCTGCCCAGGCAAGAGCGGGGCTGGCTGCTGCCTCCTCCTGCCTGAGATTTTTCGGTCAGGAGCACTCAGCATGGTTGCCTTTGGGCAGAGGAATCTTGAGCCTTGTGTCAAGGGTCCAGGGCAGGTTGTGAAATGACTTAATTGGGCAACAGTCCTGCAAGGTAGGCCATATGGCTGCAGAGTGCTCACCTTCATGCACTCCTGCTTCAACCGGAAGAGAATCACCCTCCACTAGATGCAGCATTGTGCTTCGCTCAGGGAAACCCGGGGGGGGGGGGGTTAAACCCCACTTCATCTTAAAGCTCACTGGGGGGCCTTCGACAAGTCTTATTCTCTCAGCCTCACTTACCTAGGTTTGTTGCAGAGGGGGGAGTACAGTGGGCCCTCGCCATCCCTGGGGATCATTTCCTGGACCCCCCACGGATATTGATTTCCACAGATAATTAAATCTGTGTGTGCGCACCTGGTCCACTCAGGTGGCTGCTTCCTGAGTTGTGGCTCCGCTGTCCATTCCTGGGTTCCTCTGGCGGAGAGAGGAGGACTGTTGCTTGTCTGGTTTTGGTTTTCTTTGGGTAACCTCGGCTGGTGCCACCTGAGGCTTGAAAGACGCAGTTGGGGCTCTCAGTCCGACTCCTGGCAGTGTCCACAGTTTGAGCAACACTGGAAGCTGCCTGCCTGCCTGCCTGCCTGCCTGCTGGGAGGACTGGCAGCCACACTGCTGGGGGCCAAGGATTGGAGAGAGTAGTCTCTGTTTTCCCAGTGACCCCCACGCGGTGCCTGCCTTGAGGGGCTTGGCGCAGAGCAGGAGAAGGAGCATATCGAGCACATGGGGCCCCTTGCCTCTTCCTTGCTTGGTCGGGGTTGAAAAAGGATCCTGTGTGTTTCCATTATGAAGAAGCAAACCTGGGTTGGGCTGTCGTTCTGTCATTCTTTAGCCTTGCGGATGAAGAAAAGGTTGAGTGTTTGGAGTTTTGGAAGCTTTTCCTGCATTGAAAGGATAGAAATTGCAACTTGGATGATTTATGGAAGGCATCAGGAATACTGAGAAATGGGTCCAGAAAGGAGCATGATGGCAGTCCCACAGCTGGGCTCCCCAGGAAAGCAGTGCGGCCCCTAAGAGTCAGGTTGCTTTTGTGCAGAGGACCCACCAGCCTGGGATAGCAGCCTTGTGGTGTCAGGTGGGCCCAAAGGATGTTTCCTCACCACTGTATGGACTCCCCCCCCCCCCGAGTGCCGTGTAAGGCAGTGGAGGTAGCAGCTCTGACCTTGACAGTGTTGCGTGGCTGTTTGGAGCTGTAGGTATCGCTGGTCAGAGCACTGGGGAGGAGGGGCTTCTGGAGAGTAAAAGACGTGTTTGCCCGCTTCTTAGTGTAAGACTGGGGCGGGGTGGGGGCTTTTCCATCCTCAGGATGCCCAACTTCCCTGCCCTGACCTTCTAGGCACACTCAGCCCCTCATCTGACTGCTTGGGGGTTTTCATTTACTAGCTCCTATTGCAAACTTGTGTGTAGCTGAGAGGTGGAAGAACAGAGTGCCTGTTTTGGGGGGGGGGAAGGGTCCTCTGTTTCGCTGCGCAGCAAATGAGCCCTGGACTGTGCAGCTTCAGCACTGGGAGTGAGGGCCTGGGGGGATGATTGGGGGAGAGGGGGTTGTATGTTTTTAAAATGTATTAAAATCAAAAAGCAGGCAAGAACTCTGGGACTCCACTGCTTGTCAGCCGCTCTCTCCAGCAGCACAGCTGCCTGTCTTAACTTGGCTGCCCCATTCTCAGGTGTGAGTGGAGCTGCTTGGGGGAAGAACAGGCCAGGAGTCTGTGGGGCAGCAGGAAGGGAGGGTGGAAGCCGGCCCTTTGTGTCCGAGGCTGTCAGGTTCAAGGAGGAGGTCTCTGTCTCCTCCCTGTCAGGGTTAGCAGGTCAAGTTCAAGCAGAAATCAGCTCTTCCAATGGATGAGGATTGAAAGGAGAGGTCTCCACTGGAGTCTGTGGGTGGTGCCCCTTGGAAAGGCAGGGATTCTTGGAGCAGCCCAGATTCTGCTGGCAGAGCGAGTCTAAAGGCCAAGTTGGCAGGATGGATGTGTCTGTGCTCATTGGAGGGAAAACCCTCTTATTCCTGGCTGACTGGAGAGCTGCCCCCCCCCGTGTGAACCGCAGGTGCAGCTTTTCCTTTGGCGGAGGGAGAAAGGCATATCGGCCAGGAGAGTGCGAAGAGAGCCTGCTGTGCTGTGCTGCGCTTGCCCCATCTGCACCTTGCCAGGGTGCACTGCGCCCAAGCCCTCTTTTTGGCAGCCCATCCAGCTCAGCCTGCTTCCCCTGGCCCCCTTGACTGATGAGCTCTGCTTGCACGTCAGGTGCTCATTTTAAAACTTGCAAACGTGCTCCTTGGAATCGAGATAGAGCTCCTTTCTCTTCTCATGGGGTCTCCAAGCACCTGCATCCCAGGGGTTATTCGGGGAGTCCAGGATAACGTTCCCAAAGGCTTGGCCTTTGAATTGCCGTCATGAGCCCTTCAGTGGCACATGCTGACAAGAATCAGAAGGACCACAAATTCCTTCTGTCGCTCCCTGATTTCTGTGAGAGGACAGAGAGCCCGCGTTCCGATCAGCAAAGGTTCTGTGTTTGAGAGACAAACATCCTCCTTGGGGCTTCGTGCGTGAAGTGGAGACTTCTGTCTGAGCACTGAGCACATTCAGCAGCAGCCGTGTTGGGGGGTAGAGGAGCTGGGGAGGACTTAGCTCTTCTGCAGGCACGTCCCTCTCCTCTTCCTCTCCCTCTCCCTACAAGCATGTTCTGGTTTGAAGCTGGAGGCCTAACGGGGAGGCTGCTGGAGTCTGGGGAGCAGCAAAGCTTCCTTTCTCATTCCCGACCTTAATTTCTTCTGACTCCTCCTGGACTGCAGGACTCCCACATTAGCTGAGCGCTGAACTCTGCCCTTTGGGCGGGTGGAAGATGCAACTCTCCTCTGGATGCACCTTCCACAGAGGAGCTCCAGGGACTCGCGGCTGCCAAGGCGTCCAGTTGCCACAAAAAGGCAAAGTCCGGACCACCCATGTTTTGTCCCACTGGTCCACCTGCCAAGGGGAATGAGCTCCCCCCGGAGGGGGGAGTCTGGAAGCTCTGAGCTCTGGGGAGGCTGCTGGCAGGACAGGGTGTGTGGGCTGACACAGGCTGCCCAGAGCCAGCTGGGAGATCCTCTCTGATGGGCCCCAGCAGGGTCTTGGGGCTCATTCCCATCCAGCGTCTCCCCCCCCCCCCCGGGTGCAGCTGCTTTGGGCCTGCCAGAGGCTTCTTCAGGGAGACGTGGTTGTCCTTGGGGTGGAGGCACAACTCTGCTTCAGCAGCACTTGGAGCTGGAGACTTCCAAACAGTCTGGCCCGGCTCTGAGCGTGGGAGTTGCTGTGGTGGCTGCTCCGCTCTGCTGGATTCCCCGCCATGCCAGACTCCTGCATACCGAAAGGCTTTTCTGCAGAGCGTCTCTTCTCTGAGGAAGAGGGTTCCTGGTTGTTCTTTGGAAATGAGATACAAATGTGCTGGCAGGCGTCTGTCTGTCACAGGCCAAGGGGCTCTGCGGAGCCAGAACGTGGCTCGGGGCTGCTTGCTCTGCACTCTGTGCCCAGGACTGGGCAGTGGCCATTTCTGATAGAGCGCCTCTGGCTTCGCCTGCCAGGAAGCCACATCCTTTGATGTGCTTCTCGTTCCCGAGAGGAGAGAGAGACCTCTGAGCATGAGCAGAGTGCCTTCTTCCCACAGTTCCCTTCCATGCTAGGCCACGAGGCTCAGCTTACTCACATGTCCTAGTTCCTCCCGTTAGAATTTGTACCCTCCTTTAGAATTGTTGCCATTGCCAGTTATGCCACTGAGCAAAGAGGTGCCCTCCTAAAGCGGTGCCCCCTTGCCCTGCCGTGAGCAGAGGGCAAGAGTGTCTGCCGCTGCCCTTCCCAGCATCAAGTCCTGGCCAAAAGCCGCCTGCTGGTTACTTTCTGAAATCATGACCCCTCCTGGAACTAGCAGGAGTTTGCCGTGCCTTGTAAACTGCTTTGTGACTTGGTTGGTGTCGCAGACTGAGAAATGCTGCTGTGTCAGAGTGAGAGCGCCAATCTGCATGCCCGTCGCCCTGTGGTCAGAATTGGGGGGGGGGTACATCAGCGTGCGACTTAGCAAGGACGTGGCTCCCCCTTCCTCCCTGGCCAGGATCCGGTGAGCGGTTTTTATTATTCACCAAAGTGGAGTCAGGAGGGGAACGTCTTGGTCTTGGTCTTGCTCTGGGACCATATCCAAGCAAGCTGGTGGTCCAATTTGTGGAACACGCAGAGAGGACCTTCAGGACTAGTACCTGCTTGACCAGGCGCCCTCTGTTCAGGTGCAGGAATGAGGGTGAGGCAGAGGGGCTGCTAAGCCCCATGGGTTGCATGATCTTGCTTCCGGGTCCACCCCGTCTGAAATAGTCTTTGGTTTGGTACAGTCAGCCCTGAAGGGAGCAGCTTGGAGGACACTTTCCAGTGGCCACAGGGCTGATTGGGTGCCAACCTGTCTGTGCCACCTCTGGCACAGCCCCAGAGGGCTGCAGGCGCCATGCTGTGTGCAGTGGGGAAGGCTGGCAAGGATACAGGACAGTGTGTTGCTGCAGGAGGGCTGCCTGAGCACTTTGTCTCTCTTTTTTTTCTCTTAATGCCCACAGTATTATATACACTTGAATTACAAATTTGTTCATTGGATCACTTTAATTAAGACTTGACAATGTGATCGCCAGGAGATGCTCGAAATGCCCTGCAAATGTGCGAGATTGTTTATCGCTACCCTTTAAGTCTTCCGGCCGTGTTTGGGATTCATGCTGCTGTGCACATAAGCCAATTTAAATTAATTTTGAGCAGCGAGGTTTTGTCGGGCACGCCTGCGATGTTCTGCAGGCACTCGGAGATATTGGTTCTTTTCAGCCTCCATCTTCAGGAGTCTGCATTTCTCTTACAAGCAATTATGCTTTCTTGGCCTGGCAAAATGAACTCCCCCCCCCCCCCGGCGCTCACCCCTTTTATTTTCCTGATTAACTTGGCCTATTTCTGTGTCTTAGTTCAGTTTGCCTTGTCCTGGCCAAGCAAGAAGCAGTCTGCAGAGGAGGGAGAAGGCTGTGGGGAGGGACTAGCACCTCAGGGTGTGCCAGTGCTGCCCCCATACTGAGGGGCTGATCCCCTGTGGGTGCAGGGTGTGTACCTACCTGCGTTTTGGTCGTTGGTTGGTCTTGAGGGTCTTGGGCTGCTGCAGGTCTGTGCCGCCTCTTAAGTTTAGGTGCGAATGTCCTTCTCTCTCTCCTTGGCCAATGCATTGGTCTTAAATTCCCTTTTCGTGACAGTCATTGGTCTGAAGGCAGCTTTGTAAAGAACTCCACCAAAGTTACCAGCTAAAAAAAGGCTGCTTTTCTCCAAGCTACTGCAGTAGAGATTGCATTTCTGCTGCATTCAGTGCACCTGTAAAGTAGCAAAAATGGATGTAAATGAATTAAAAGTGAAGACAATCCAAGCAAATGATTACTGGAAAATTGGAAGCGATCCTTTGTGTTGGTCTAGCGCAGAGAGCACCACTTCCGTTAAGTTTCTTGGCCCTGTCATCCAGAGGCCTTTGTTCCTTGCCCAAAGTGACAGGGCCAGTGAGCCTTTAAAAAAAAAAAAAAGAGAAAAACCTGACTTAGGGGCTCTGTTCAAAATGTTGCCGTCACAGAAGAAGCCGCATTCTGAATGGCTTGAGCGAGTCCAGGCTGTGAACTAGCCTGCTTGCACACAAAGTGATTGGCCCCATTTTGACTCCGAGGCAGCTTCCTTCTTGTGTCCACTGATGACCAGGTCTGGTCAAAGACTTCTCCGGCCTTGTGAGTGGGCCACCAAACACTTGTCCGCTCACAGTAGTTGTGAAACGTGCAGATAAAAAAGAGCGAGTGAGTGGTTCTCTCCTGCTTTGGTCTCCAGTCAGTCCACGACGTGGGCAAACACAGACGATGGCTGTTAAAAGTTGCAGCACTTCTGGAGCAGACTAGGCGCCTGATCCCTGGGGAGCTGTGCAGAGCGGCCTTGGCTCACTCGTCTCACTTTGCAGGAGGCTTCTGAGGTGCTCAGGACACCCCATTTAGGTTTGGGGATGTGAGTGAACTCATTGGTGCCTGGGCACTGTGGACGATGGTGGTTATCCTGCTTCCTGAAGTGGTGCCAGCCTGGAGCCAAGTCTCCCCCCCCCCCAGAACCAAGCGGAATCTTCCTGCCAGTCCTTCAGGACTGCCCAGTAACAGATACAGCCTCGGAGTCGCCTGAAGTCTACAGAACAGGGTGCAGCCTGTGTTGGGGGGGGGGGGGGCTCCAGTATGGAGGCTGGCCTGGGATCCCTCTCTTCTGTTTCTCTGGCCAAGCACGCATTCTCTTTGTGTCTTTGTTTCTTGCATCTGACCCACAGCAAAATCCCCATTTAATCTCCTTGCTGCTTTCCAAGATGCAAATATTTTTTGGCACCCAGCCGCCTTTCCGCTTCTTCCCACAGTCTCAGAAGCGGATTGTCTTTATCAAGCGTCCCAGCAGAAACAGCGAGCCCTTTTGGACTCAGCTCTCCTTCGTGGCCGTGCAGCTCCTCTGAGTCTCTTTCCCTCCCCCACCCCAATCCTGTGTTGAGTTGGCGGCCAGTTCTGTGGCGTTTCCACGCCGAACACTTTCCTAAAATTGGCAGTGTTTGTTCACTTGTTGGTGAAGGAAGACCCAAGGTTGCTGCTGCCACATGTCTGCTTCCCACAGTGTGTTCCCTTCTTGTGCAGGTCTGGCTGAGGGATGTGGTTTTCTCTTTGAACGCAGTTCCAGCACCAGCCTCTTGTTGGCTGGCAAAGCATGGTGGGTGCTCCCAAGGGGGGGGGGTGTTGTAGCCCTTGGCAGGATGTTAGCAAGAAAGCCCTGCTCAACCGTGCTGGGTGACACTGGTCCAGCTGCACTCCCCACCTGGCCTAACTCAGAGGGCTGTTAGGGGGCAGGAGCCCTGAACCTTCCCTGAAGAAGAGCAGTAGATACACAAAAGTATGAAAAATAAGGATGGCTGGCTAGAGTGTCGCCCCTATTTCTTAAAATGCGCCAATGGAAGTGGCCAAATGGGGGGGGGGGTGCTTTGACTGGCTGCTGGGTTGTTGCCTTCCTTTTTCCCATTGCCTGGGTGGGGGGGGGGGCACCTGCAGGAAGTGCAAGTGGAAGAGCCAGTTTCCTGTTAGTGGAGGTGGGCAGGACTCCTGGCTAAAGGACCAGTTCAGTTGTGTTGAAGGCGCTGCACTTCACTGTGCGGGGCAGGGGGCCTTTGCCATTGGAAGGTGCTGTCTAAGTTGGCATCCAGGCTCCTGGGGAGATAGGCCTTGCAAAACGTTGCCTGCAAGAATTGTGCGACACCAAGGGCTTTGTGGAGCCACCACGCGTCGCTCTTGCTGCTGCTGCTGTTGCTGCCATGCAAGGCCTGCTGTGCTATTGATTTTGTTTCTGCCCTGGGGGGGGGGGAGCCAGTGTAGTTTCTTGGGGCAGTGCAGTGGCATGTAGTGATGTGCATTTGGGGAACTGGGTGCATGGCTTGTGGCCCCTGCCCTAGCCGGCAGGCAGGCAGGCAGAGAGAGTTTGTGATGGCACCAGAAACTGCAGACAGTGGGTTTGGGCAAAGTATCTGATTTTTTTTCCCCAGCTGTCAGCTTCATATGAACTTGTCTCCTTAGCTTAAGGCTCCTGAACTCGGCTTCTAGTCAACTTGGCCTTCACTGCTGAAGTTGAGAGAAGCATAGAAAGGGAAGGCTGAGAGGTGATTGGCACAACCTACGTTGAAAGCCATTCTCTCCACCACCCCACCCCATTGCCTGCCACTGTCTCCTTCCCTGTGTTGCTTCACTGCCTGCACCTCCTGAGCTTTGCACAAGCAGGTTGGGCTGTTCGTCCAGCGGCACTTGAGTTCTGGAAATTGATTCCTGGGTGTGAGACTTGCCTGGTTCTTTTCTGTTTTCAGCAAACCTTCAGAATTTGACTCCGGAACCTGACCTGCAGTCAAGGCTGGTGGTGGTTCTGTCTCTAGTGAGGAACTGGATGTGGCTTAAGAGGGTAAAATGAAATCTGGACAAAATAGAGGCTTACCTGGTCCAGAAATCCATGATGCAAGTGCTAGACCTGTTTTGCATGGAGTTGCACCCCTTCTGCAGCGATAGGTGTGCAACTGGGGGGCCCCTCTGCACACACAGCTGCTCCTGGATTGCCAGACAGTGGCTGTGTCCAGGGGGACTTCTGCCTAGCTTCATCTGGTGCACCAACTGCTCCATGCCTTGGTAACTCTTGGTCAGATTACTGTGACACACTTTACATGAGGCTGCCCTTGAAGACCACCTAGAAATGGCAGTTAATGCAAAATGTGGTGGCTCATGCAGTCACCTCGGTTGGGTCACTCCCCTGCTGCTGCCCTAGCTGAGGGTTCATTTCCAGGCACCAGTCAGGATGCTGGTGACCGTTGTATTTAGATTAGCGTTTGAAGTGTGGGGTGGGCGGGCAGCTGACTTACTGCTTACTCTCATCTGCTGTTTCTGTTGCTGCTGCCTGGCTGGATTGATGCATACTTCTAATAGTATTTTATGCCTCTGTTTCTGAATGTGAACAGTTAGGTGCTGAGGTCTGTGGCTGGAGGTGTGATGGGATGGCTGTGAGTGGTCATTTCGTTGACTTCACTGATTGTGTTTTGGAATTGTAAAATCTTATAGTTATTGATTTCTTCATTTGTTTTGTTTTGACGCAATCTGTGTTGATTTCCGTTTCCTGCTTTTCTGCTGTAGAAGGCCACGGACTCCTCCTTGGTGGGGCCTGGCAGTGGAGCCAGAGGCTTCTCTTGCCAGGGTCCACTGGCCTCACTGGGGATATCTCTCCCCAGTTGCCCGTCTCTCTCCTGGTGGTGTGCGGTGAAGCCTCTTGGTGTTGCAGAGTGAAGCTGCCTCTGGTGGTCTCTCCCAGGACTCCCGAGCCCTGAACAGACCGTGTCAAAACCCAACTTAATGGCCATTGTATGAGGCCAGGCGTTTTGTCTTGGGAGCTTGTCTGGAACTGTGACCAGAGTAAATGTGATTTTGCTGAGCCCTCCTCACCCTCGCCAGCTTTTCTTCCTCCTCCCTCCTGACTTTTGTGACTCACAGTGGATTCCGCAGCGCCCCGGCATCTGGTTTTGTGCCTCAGCCCTTTCAGCCTCCTAATGGGGGGCCCTGCATGAAAGGAGGACTGGTGCTCCTCCTCCTTATCAGGAGGCAACCCATCTCCCCCCCCCCATTTGACTTGGTGTGGTGCTTGTTGGGTGGCTGGATGGGTGCAGAGGGCAGGTTTTTACATCCCAGCATTGCCAGGGTTGCCGTTTCCCACGTTGCGTGTTCAGATTTTCTTTCTCATGATGGAAGGAGGCAGCGTGTGGTTCCTCAGTCCCTGTCCCAATTCTTCCAAATGCAGGTCCTGGCTGTTCACTAAAGACAGCCAGAGTGATGCTGAAGGGCTTGGAGCTGGCCGCTCTGTACTTGCGCCACAAATGGTCATGCAGGACATGCACCCCTCGTAGGAATGGACCGAAGGCTGGAGTGTGTGTGTGTGAAGGTGTGCTTGCAGTGGGAACAGGGTCCAGAGTGTGTTGCCTTAAAGGGGACTGCTCTGTGTTCCGGCATCGCAGGCGCAAGGCGCCACTTACGCAGACAAGACAAGGGTGTCTGAGAGAGAGCAGGGCCCACCCAGTCTGGGGCAGGAGGCAAGCTAGGAAAGGGCTTTGCTTGTGATCTGAGGTGGGCCTGGATTGACTGGCACCAGAGCTGCCAATCATCTCCAGTTTACAAAAAACAAGCAGGGGGAAAAACAGAGAGAGGCCTTTTGACCGTGGGGGTGTGTGTGTGCACGTGTGTGTGCCAGTTGCTGCTGAAGTTTGTTTAGGGTGAGCTGACCTTCAGTCACGAGTGCTGAGCGTGTGCCCCAGAATGACGGTCTGTTTGGGACTCTCCTCTTAAACTCTCTGCATTCTCTGGCATATGTGCTGTGCCTTCAATTTTAACACCCCCCCCCCAAAAAAAAAAAAAAAGGAATCCCTCGGTTTGTGTTGCAGAAAGCAGTGCTGGCTGACTTTGGAGGTTTCCTTGCCTTGGGAGTGCTGCTGAGTCTGGTGTGCTGTTGGTGTCCTGAGTGTGCCCCCTGCTCCCGCCCTTGAAGCCTGGAGCCTGTGTTAACACAACTAATTGGCAGGGTTCTCGTTACTGCTGCACAGGCTGGCTGGAGCACTGGCGGGGGAGGGAGCTGAGCTTTCAGCGGGAGCACTGAGGGGGGCTGCAGTCCTGGGTTTTGAGGCCTGCAACAGTGTGCGACTGTAAGTGGGTGGCAGGCGCGAGCCTTGGGCCCAGGCTGGGGCAGGGTGTGTGCTTCAGCCCCCCCCCCCCCCCGCTGTCTTGCTTGGGAGGCCACTGTGCTGCCTGCTGGGTCTCAGCTCCCGGCTGGATGTGAGCTGCTTCTCTATCACCACCTCCCATCTTCTCTCTGTGGAAATAAGTGGAAACTGACCTCAGGGCTCCGTTGCCAGGATTGGTCCACCTTCAACTTCACCCTAAAGAAAATGCTTTCATCTCCCTCAAAGCATTGCTATGTTTTCGGGGGGGGGGTGGAGATTGGCAATCTGGGATGGGGGAAGAGAAGCAAGTGGTGTTTGAGGAGGGTGGTGCATTGCTTCCCTTGGGCTCTCCTTTGCACCCTTTTCTGTGGATCTTGGACCCCTGTGGTGACTGACGGAGTGTGCTGAGGGCGCTCCCTGGGCCCTGGTTTCAGCACGTAGGAGAGAACCTGACACTGCACTAGGAAGGGCTCGTGTAGATGCAAATGGACTGGTGGATCCCTGCAAGCAGAGGCTGGCCAGAGAGCACTCCAGGCGCTAAGCCTGTCTGGCCGCCAGCAGACAGTGGGGTGGGGGTGGGGGTGGGGCAGCTCTGTGCCCCTGAGCTCAGGGTCTCCTTTGGAGTGTTGCCCCACCCCCTGCAAGGAGGGAAGGCAGGCAGGGCGTCCGTTGTGCTGGGTTGGCTGTTGGGAGACTGGCAGCATGAGTGTGCTTCTGGGTACCTCTGGGAGATAATGAGAAGGCCCCCCCCCCCAAAAAAAATCAGGGTTTTCAAAAAAAAAAAAGGGGGGGGGCACAAATGAAATGGTCTTGAAGCCACCCCTCATGCCCCTGCCCATGGGTGGCACAAAACAAGAGTGGGCTACCTCCCGTCTTGCAGTGCTGGCTTGCGTGGGGAGGCAGGTCTGATGCTGGAAACAGTCCCCCACCCGCGGTTTGAGAGCTTGGCCACTCTGCTGCTGGGGTGGGTCTCCACACATGGTTTGTGTGGGGGTGGGCTCCCACAGCAGCTTTTGACTTCTTTAAAAACACAGCAAAAATAAATACAATAATATTGAATCAAAAAAGCAGCAGCCATAAAAAATGGAAACTTGGAAATATAAGGAGGAAGCTGCAAAGGCTCAAGAGCAAAATCTCTGAGAGAGGAGAAGCAGCCGCAGAACAGGGCTCGGGACCAGCCCCGCCTTCAAAAGAAGCGCCTTCTGTCATTTGTAGAGCAGCGTAAAGTGTGTGAGGATAAATTGGAGCTGAGCCGAAAGGAGGCCACCCGGCTGCGCGAGGAGCAGCGCAGTGGAAGGAAGGAAGGAAGGAAGGAAGGGGGTGCAGAGCCGCACAGGCAGGCGCTGAGGTTGAGCGGCTGTTTCAGTCTCCAGTTTTCTGCTCTGAAATGGGTCTTGTCTGGCAGAGGAAGGGGGCACTCCTGACCCTTGGGGATAGCCCATCCCCGCCCCCCCGCAGCATCCCACTTCCTCCTCCCCTGTGGAGGGACATGCGTCCCCTGCCAGCCCCGCTTCATGCAGCAGCAGCGGGTCTTTGGCTGAGCCCCTTCAGGCTTGGTCTGGACAGCGAGACAGACCTGCCAGCTGGCGATGATGAAGAGTCTCTCTCCGTCTCTCACTGGCTGCAGTCTTGTATGGGGCTGGCTTACGGTCGTCCTGGCCTGGCCTGGCAGCCTTGTGGGGCTTGTCCTCTCTGGAAGACACACATGGGGCAGCCACTTGGGCATCTTCGCCCAGCACAATTGATGCCTTCTCCTCTGCAGAAGCGGCACTTGGGAGGCGGGTCTCAGGTTTGCTCAGGCTTATTCTGCTCCTGACACCCCAGAGAAAGATTTCCATGTCCCTGTGAAAGGGGTACTTGGAGAGGCTCCCTCAAGTGCTTCAAGATCCAGGCCAGTGTGCAGCCCACAGTCCTAAGGGGTCTGGATCCAGACCCTCCTAAAGCTCCCTGGAGCCAAAGTATTCAAAAGGAGCTGGGGGGGATCCGAGTGAGGAGGAAATCGCAAACTGCGCGTGCGTTTGGCCCGTCCCACCCGCCCCCTTAAAGGCTGGAGATGGCCGCTGACTGTGGTGCCTGTTGCTGGCTGTTCCACCCAGATGGAAGAGTCATTACGGACAATAAAAGATGAGCGACTTGGATTTGCTACAGTCTCAGCATGTTAATTGCGCTTTGGGGCTGAAATCATAACAGAGACCTGCTAAAGGGAATCTGGGAGAGAATTCAAACATTTAATTTCATCCAAAGCTTACCATTTAAGAGACCCTTGCATTGATCTCTTGCCAAGTTTGCTTTCCAGATCTTCCAAACTGCCAAAATAATATTCTGCTCAAAAAATTAAAGCAGCAAATGGGGGAGGGGGACGGACGGGACCCAGCAGTGAAACTGTTTATATGTGTGGCGGGAGGGGGGAGGTGGCACTCCTGCCTTCTTGTGCAGCTGGGGACAGGCCTCCCTCCTTCAGCCTTCTGGGGCACAAACCTCAGAAGCAGGCCTCTCTGTTCAGCTCGAGCTTTATTCGCCACACACCCTGGCAGATACAGAAGGGGGGGGGGAGTGCTGATCTCCACTGCAGTCCAGCCAGTTGGTCTGGCTGCCACCTGTGGCTCCACTCAGTTATTCTAACTGGCACACCTAGCAGGTCTCCTGTCCTCATCACTTGCGTGCCTGGGAAGTGCTTCAGCTGCCATGCTTAGCTTGGCAGGCTCTGCGCAGTCGAAGATGCTTTCTCCTGCTCCAGCCGCTCTTTGCTTCCAGTCCAGAAGAATTACTTCCCCAGCAGGGAGGAAGAGCCACGCACTGGACCCGAAGGGAAGAGACCGACCGTGGTGATTTGGCCAAAATCCCTTTTGCCCTTGAACTTGGAAAAGGCATTTGTAAGCACAGCGCCCTGTGGCCGTGGCTGACTTTGCCTCGGTGTAGCGCAGTGTTGGGTGGGACTGGAGTTGTTCTCCAGGTGTGGAAGAGTGCAAGAGGGGAGCAGGTGTTCTTGCAAACCCGCAATGCAACTGTTCGAGTCCCGGTTGCTGTTCTTGCCCCCTCACTGGACCGGGTTTGAGAGCTGGTAGCAACACGGCAACTGCAGTTGTTCCCGCCAGCGTTGCGCACTGCCTGCAGTTGGAAATGAATCTGCGTGTGCCTTTGATGACATGCCTGAGAAAGTTCAGTCAAAGCCAAGAGATTCCTCTCTGAGGGTCTCTCTTGGCCTGGCCACTCGCCTGCACTTTGTAAGTGGTGGTTGGATGTTCACCAGTAGCGATCTAAGGCCATACTTGGGGGCAGCCCCTCAAGCTAAACACCTGTGGCATTTGGAAGGGGAGTTGAAAGACTTGATTTCAGCCAGCAGCAGATCTCAGGGAGTTCCTGCATCCCACGAATTCCGTTCCATGAGTGAGAATCCAGAGGCAGAGTTGGGAAGGGGCATCACCATCTCTGTGAGCCCCCTGAGTCCAGGTCGTGGTGGGGTGGAGGAAAGCCTTGTTGTTGTCCTTTGGAGGGGGCTGCTGCATGATCCAGCTGAGGGGGCCACATCCATCAGGGTGGTAACGTGCTGCTCCAGCCCCACCAAGTTGGCCGGGTAGTGCCCCTCCCTTCTACAGGGCCCTTCTGCAATTATCTTGGTATTGCTGGGCTGATCCCCTCTTTCTAGCCAGCCATGGCCCTTCTTTCCTTGGGCAGCGGCCTCAAGAAGTGCTTTGGAGCTGCTGTAGTTGCAAGCAGTGATTTGACCACACTGGGAGCCTTTTCCTGCCTCCTCAGCAGCACCAGGAGGTCTGTGGAGTGGGGCTGGCTCCCTCCAGTCTGCGGGGAATGAGACTTACAGAAAAGCCAGACCAACTCAGTCAAGGCTGGTGGGTTTGGGTCAGGGGAGGGGGGTTGAAGAGAGCCTGGCTGGCATTTGCACCCCCTTCACAGCCATATCTGCCAACCACTGTGATGCTGTGCCTCGATGCTCCTCCGAGGCTGTGTGCAATTGTGTGTAATTGCAGGTTAGACTCTGCAGAGCAGGGCAAAAGCTCATTGCTGTTGTGTGGTCAGAGAGCTGGGGGCCAATTACGCCCTGCAGGAGTGGGAGTTGTTTGTTTCATTGAAGGGGGAAGCAGGGGCACAAGTACTGAAAGGGGAAGGGAGGGCAGCACTCCTGCCCACGGAGGAGAGTTCAGACGGGAGGTGATGGCCTGGGCCCTTGGCGGGGGGGGGGGCAACAGGAGCGTGAAGATCCAGATCTCTAGTTGGGTGTGCCTAAATGCACTTACCACATTTTTGTGTGAGTGTTTCCTCTTTCAGCTTTATGATGCCTGCCTTTATGATGGTGGGCAGTATGTGGGGTAGGAGAAAAGGGCAGTATGTGGGGTAGGAGAAAATGTGGGGTAGGAGTATGTGGGGTAGGAGAAAAGAGCTTACTGAATTGCATTTCTTCGTGATCAGGCACCAGGGATTTCCCAGTCTTTCAGGCTGCATTTCTGAATCTGATATGGGCACATGACTGGGGCAGTTCCCCTGCTGCCAGGTGGCACTTTCATGTTTTCTTGGTCTCCGCGTTGGTAGTGATTCTGTTCCGGTGCCACTTTCCTCCACAGCTGCGTCCTGGTGCCCCTTCCCCTGGTTCCTGCTTCCAGGCTGCTTGTGTGTTGATCTTGGACACGCCAGCAACTGACGGGCCAGGATGCTCCCCCTGATCACAGCGGAAAGCCAGAGCCTGAGTGGGTACTCGGGGTCGATGACTGGACCCCTGGCTCTGGAGTATGTCTGCCCTGGAGCGGCCCAAGAGACCAGTCTATTTGACACCAGGATGGGGCCTTTGGTGGAAGGCCTTGGTCCAGTTGGAGCATTCCAGAGGCAAAGTACCTGGTGCCTTGAAGCCCCCCTACCCCGTTGCAAGTCCCTCCCTTCCATTCTGTGGTGGTTTTCTGCCCTCTGTCTCCTGTTTCCAACTTTGAGCATTGAGATGATTTAGGGCCATGTTCCAGGATCCAGCCTCTGGAATTCTTCTGGCCCTCCTGGAAGAAGTTGGCCTTCTCACCCCTCTGGTCTTGCTCTCTCTCTTTAACTTGGGAAAGGACCGGTTCTGGGGGAGACAGTTTGCTTTCTGTGGCTAGAAGTGGGACAGCAGGTCGAGATAAGCCAAGGGTTAGGGGGCCATCGGGAGCCTCCTGGCTGAGGATCTTCCCCTCGTTTCCTGGCAGGTACCTCCCCTTCTGTGGTGTGGTGACGCCTCTCTTGCCTGCCCCAGGGCCCAGCTGTAGCCCTGGTTAGGAAGCTGAAGCCTGAGTGCCAGGCAGCTCCCCAGCCACCTCCTTCCGCGGTCTGCTCCGGCCCAGGCCCTTCCGCCCCCTGAGTTCCATCCATTCATCCGGCCCATGAAAACCATTCTGCTCCTGCTTGAGCCAGTTGCTGAGTTGCTAATTAGATTGGGCTCAGCCGAGAGCGGGGAAGGCTGGGCCGGACAAAGGAGAAGGCTCCCACTCCAAGCCCCACAGCACAATGGGGATGAAAGTGGCAGCGGGGCCACTGGCAGGGAGGAATGCTGGGGGGGGGAGCAGGCCGCAAGCCCAGAGATCCTTCCCCCCTTTGTTTCTCCTTTTAATAGGGAGCTTGTTAACCCCGTGGGACAAAACATGAAATGTTCTTTTCAGCAGCAGCCCTCTCTGGGCTGGGCTTAATTGCTTTTGGAGGGGCTCGGGGCATTTGCCTTGCACTTCTGGAGCTCTTCCTCGGACACAATCAGCACTCCTTCCACAGATGGAAGGGGGGCATAGCCCCGTCACAGAAACGGCCGAGTCCCCACATGCCCCTGCTTCCTACTCTGAAGCTTCTGGGGCCTCACTCTGGTGGCAGCAGCACCCACTCTTTTCAGAAGTGAAGGAGCTGCTTGTGCACAGCCTGCCTCGACTGGCTGGGGTTGCTTGCCAGGCCTGTCCGCCCCAGGAGCCCTGGGAGCCGTGCTTGGTAGGCGCCACGGAGGCTCGCAGGAGACGCCTTCAGCCTTGTCTGCAGAACTCCACAAGCACTTCCGCAACCACTTCCTGCTCAGAAGGAATATTAAATTGGGAGAGGAACGCCCTGGTAGGAGGGCAGGTGTTCCTGGGGGTCCAGTATGTCCACTGAGTTCTGTCCTGGGGGGGGGGCAGCCAAGCAGCAGCAGAAGAGAGGCAAACCAGCGGGATGCAAAATGATATCTGGGAACTAGTTTGGAAAAGAGGATCTGTGTGGTGCGCCAGTGGGTGCGCCACCTTCAGAGGCAAGCAGGCAAACTGAACACGCAGCTCCTGGAATGAAAATGGTCAAGCAATTCATGGTCTAAGAGGGAGATGGCATCAGAACACAAACTAGTTCTGCTTAGCAGTATCATAGC
Source organism: Tiliqua scincoides (assembly GCF_035046505.1). Lineage (NCBI taxonomy): Eukaryota > Metazoa > Chordata > Lepidosauria > Squamata > Scincidae > Tiliqua > Tiliqua scincoides. The sequence continues at coordinate 19,483,830 of NC_089832.1, read as the reverse complement.
ATTTTTCTTAAACAGGCCACAAAACCGGTTTTAAGGAAAATGAAATCCCAGGTATATAACGCACATTTACTCAGAATGGTCATAAACTGTCTCTAAAATGTTGTCTCACTCTGAACAAAGTATCATCCAGCAGGCCCAGCAAAATCACTACACAAAAAGCAAAGTGGCATGAAAAGTGCCACACACCATGTGCCCAAATGTGTGGGTAGCTAGGTCTCCTCACATCTTGTGCACCAACCTGTCTGTAACTAGCCCAGAGTCTCACAGCAAGAGCTGGGACCCCCCCCCCCCCAGTCCAGTTCAGGCGCTCTCTACCCTGTGCCATCCTCGTGAGTCTGTCTCCTGCCCCCGCCCCAGTCTTGCCATTCCTGGGTCTTCTGTTGCTACCCAGCAGGCCCCTTGATCTTGCACAGTACCGATCCCTCTGCCCTGTCTTGCCTGGACAACCTGCTAGGCGGAGGAGATGCTGCTTCGGGGCCCTGGGGTCTGCAGCATGCCGTTGACAGTTCGTTTTGCATGAGCTTGGCTTTTTTTGGAAAACGACAATGGGCATTTTCTTCCTCTCCCTGCAGCCACTTCCAATGGGTCTCTGGAGGGCCTGGAGAACCGAGAAGGCGGGGTCTGCCAGACGCGCTCCATGAAGATCATCATGAAAGTGGGCCAGGGTGAGTCAGCAGCTCTGCTCCCTCTCGGGATCCTCTCCGCACCAAATAGCTGTGGCTGAGCCGGGGGCGAGCGGGAGTCCGGCCCAGCTGTGGGAACTGGAGGGGAGAGGCCGGGCTGGCGGGCGGCTCCCAGTGCGGAGCAGGAGATGTCGCAACCCTCCAGAGCAGGGGAAGAGGAGGCTGGGGCAGGGCAGGGCTGTGAATTGTTTGTGTTGCAGCTCCCTTCTAATTGTGGGAAGCTGTGCCTGGGGTTGGCCCTTTTCGGGACACTGGGGACTCCGGGAGCCTCCAGGTCCTCTTGGGAAATGGTGCTTTTAAAAAACCGGGACAGGAACAGTTCCCTCCTTTGTGTAGTTGAGACCTTGTGATTATGTGAAAGGTTTGGAAGGCAGCTGCTGGAAGGCCAGAGTGGGATCCCAGTGGCAAGGTCCCCACCCCCCCTCGCAAAATATAGAAGGAGTTGATTTAAAGGGGCTACAAAAGAGTTAAGTGCAGGACAGTAAGGACAAGGCATAGAAACAGGGAGGGGAGAGATGGCCAGGAAAGTTCCACATGAATCTTGACCCCCCAGCTGAACTAGTCGGGGAAGATGCCCATTTAGTCCTGAGTCCTCACTGTCCAGGGCTGCCAAGGGAATGACCAGGACCCTCGCTGAGCACAGTTTTCCAGACAGGACTAGGGCGAGAGCACAGGGCAGGAGAGGCTTGTGCCCAGCGGGTTCTGCATTGAGCAGAGGCAGCTGAGCCCGGCTGCCTTGAGCAGTCCTTTTGAGCGCTGTGTTTCTAGTGCTGTGGTGCACTGGGACAGCCCCTGTTTTCACCGAAAGGGTCACCGCAAGCCTCTCCCCTTGTGCACTATTTTGCACTGCTGAAGGCTTCATCGAACCAACCCCACAGCCTGTTGCAAGCTGCATTTATTTGCCTGCTGTAGCCCCTCCTGCGCGGGCTAAAACAGACATTGCAGTGGTGGTCATACTTTGTTAAGAGATAAAGGGGGGGCAACCTCCACTCTGACAAAGGTGATTCACATGAGAGGTGCTCCTTCACCTGTCGAGTTTCTCATGCAGTTAATCTGCAGACCCCAAAATCAGCCCTGCATTAACCCCCATCTTGTCTTGCGGATCAAAAGATTGTCAGGTGCCTTTCCTTACAGTTTCTGGGCTTGTTTTTTGGGTGTCCAGCCCTTGCGTGGAGGGGGGAATTAGGAGGACAAAAGGCAGGCCTGAGCTATCCTCCTGAAGGGGCAGGAGGAGGTTGGAAGCTGCCCTGGTGCTGAGTACGTGGCAACACAGAGTTTTGCAGGCCAGACTGCAGCTTGCAACTTAGTGGTTTTGTCTGATTGTCGATTGACAGTCTTAGCCAAAAACAGTCACCACCGCAAGAATGCTTGTCGATTACAAAGGGGAAGCCAGGACGGGTTCGGCATGACTCCTTGCTGGCCTCCACTGTGCTCTCGTCCCCGCCCAGTGCTTCGCCTGCCATCCTCTGCCACTAGGCACCCTGGCTCCCAGAGCAGCTGAGAGGACAGCTGTGCGTGGAGTCAGACAGCCCTTGCTTTGAGACTCTCCCGGCTGCAGGGCTCAGCCCTGACTCGGTGCTTGGCCGGGGTTCCCACGCTCTCTCACATGGGTGCTTCTTCAGGGCTCAGGTCTTGGCTGGAAGCAAACAACTCCCAGCAAAGCGAGTGATCCAGCAGCAGATCTGAGTGATAACAGCAGGGGCTCAGCTGAGGGAGGGCTGGGTGAGGGGCGGAGCCTAGCAGAGTGGGCGGGTCTCAGAAACAAGCAGTGCCGCTCTGGCTGTCAGACATCCTCTCGAGTCTAGTGAAGCAGACTGAGGCTGATGCTGTGGCAGACTTCCAAAAGTCTTGCCCACAGATGAAGAGGCAGATGCCCTTGGCACTTGGGTGTGCGTGCAGCTGTGCCCGTGTACACGGTTGCCTCAGAGCTCTTTGGAGGCCAGCCGGCTGCCCACTGGGAGTCCTGAGTGGACAGTCGGAGCTGAGGCTGCCACCCTGAAGACCCCCTCCTCTGTAGCGCCTTCTGCCACCCTTCTGCCTGTCCCTGCATGTTGACTGCATGAACTCCTTGGTCCTGCCATTAAAGGTTGTTGAAATTGGGAGATTGGAACTCCTTGGTCCGGGCACCCGAGTCCGTCCAGTTTGTTCTTTGCATGCCGCTCAGCTGATGCACCCATTTCTCTAACAAAGACCAGCAGTAGCCAGCAAGTGCCAAGTGCCTGAAGGACGTCCCGCTCCTGCTGCTGGGGGTCCCAGTCACTCACCCCACCCCTTTTCTGTCTTTGTTCCTAGATCCCAACGCTGTGGTGCCAGAGCAGCTGACCACCAGCCGGCCCAGCAAGGAAGCAGACAACACAGTGAAAATTGCCACCCAGAGCCCACGCAACAGACCCCCTCCTGTTGTAGAGGATCCTGGGAAGCCAGGTAGAGTTTCACTTGGAGCCTGTCAGGAGGCTGAGATGGTAGACCGCTGGACCCAGGGGTGTAACCCTAACCCTAACTTGACAGGCCCTTAAAAAAGTGGTGGAAAGAACTGGAATGCTTCACTCAGAACAGGCTTTGCAGATTGAAAAAGGACCTTACGCCACAGCAGGCGTGAGGTTTCCAAACTGGAAGCCTGTCGCTTTTCTGGCCGGGGTTAGGGTGGCAGCAGACAACAGAGGACAGGCAGGCCTGCGCAAAGTTCAGCACCAGGAAAAGTCACACCTCAGCTTGTGCCGGTGGATGACGCAGGTGGGCAGAATGTTGCCTGTTCCCTCTGGCTGGGGTGGGAACTTTGCAGGACACTGGCGCCTGCACGTGGGCCGCTGGCTGCTCTGCTCACTTCCTCCCTCCAGGGCTAGAAACAGTTTGCTGTAAAACAGATAAATGCCTCAGTGCGGAGACTTGGGCTGACTTACTTGTGCGTGATCTGACTGATCGAGGCACATCGCGCAGCCCCGAGTGTCCGCGCTCTGTGCTTGACTGCGCAGCCTGTGGAGAGGGTTGGGACTGTAGGGGGGCTCGGGCATAGAAGGCCTGGCATATCGGCGTGGAAACAGGAGGTGGGCAGAGGCCTGGGAAGCCCCCACAGCATTTTCCCCTGCTGCTTCCAAGACTAGTTTTGTTCCCTTCACAATCACGAGAGCTGGGAACTTGCTTTCCTTTAAATCCAGGAACCACAAATGTTGTGTTGTGAACCAGACAGGGCATGTGTGCCACTCTCTGTCGGCAGTGAGCCCGTGGCCATTTCCACTGTCAGGTCTTCCACTGAGCCTTCCCTCCTGCAGTTCAAGCTCTGCAGCACCCCAGGACACTGGAGGGGGGCTGGCTTCAAAGATCAAAGAGTCCCCCCCCCCCCGCCACCCCAGCTCTGTTAGTGCTCTTCTGCCCGGGTTGGTTGCTGGCCATCTGTTTTTGCAGTTGGAACCCTGCCTGTGCCAAGGGCCTTTGAAGGGGCTTCCTGACCCTGCTGAGAGAAAAGCACAATCAGATGCAGTGGGGGGTAGAGGAGGGGTGGGCGGGCAGGCACGGGGACCTACTGCTTGTTCCTCTGCTGCTGATGGGCAGCCACAGGTCGGACAGGCAAGTGCCAGACAGATCCCTTAGAACAGGCAGTTCCATTATTACCAGAATCGATCACCTCTCCCCCCCCCCCCCACAAACTTGCTCAGCTTCCGCCTTTAAGAGCCAGTGTGTACACACACACAGAGCCAGGAGATGCCTGCAGGGGGTCTGTATGCAGCCTTGGATGGGTCCAGAATGTGTGTGAACTGGGGCAGAGAGCAGAGCAGCCTCTACAGGTGTGGATCCAGCCCCAGAGAGCACCTCTCCCAGGCAGCCCTGGCCCAGCACTGCTCTGGCTGACTGTAAAAGATGGTGTTTGAACCCGAGGGAGGAGGAGGAACGGCCCAGAGCTGCCTGTTGGGAGGGGCAGGCTTGTGGCCAGTTCCTGCGGAGCTGAGTGGGGGTCAGGGATCTTGTAGCGAGAGACCTGCTGACCAGCCTTGTCCTGCTTCTGTTTTCCCGCCCAGGCCCCGTCAACCAAGGCGACCAGGACACGGGGAGTCCCTCCGACAGCTTCTTCAGTTCCAAGGTGGCCGTCTTTGCTGCCATCGGGGCTGGCTGCGTGATCTTCATCCTCATCATCATCTTCCTGGTGGTCCTCCTGATCAAGATCCGCAAACGGCACCGCAAGCACACCCAGCAGCGGGCGGCGGCCTTGTCGCTCAGCACCCTGGCCAGCCCCAAGTGCAGTGGCAATGCGGGCTCGGAGCCCAGTGACATCATCATCCCCTTGCGGACTACAGAGAACAACTACTGCCCGCACTATGAGAAAGTGAGCGGGGACTACGGGCACCCGGTCTACATTGTGCAGGAGATGCCCCCGCAGAGCCCAGCCAACATTTACTACAAGGTGTGAGGACAGGCCTCGGCGGCCCACCCACCGGAAAGCACTACCGGAGCCAGGGCTGGAGGGGCAACCGCTGCCAGCTCGCCTCCCCCACCGCCCCAGGAGTGGCGGGCTTGCGCTGCACAGGAGGAGAGGGCAGCCACGGTCCCCAGGCGAGGCCAGGCAGAGCAGGGAGCCCCCTGCCCTCCTTTCTCCCCCACTAGCAGTTTAGTTTTGTAGTCCGGAGCTTTTGCAATCCCAAGACTGGGGGAGGGGCCCTCCCCAGCCTCTCCTTCCTCTGCCTCGGCCCCAGCAGCACGTTCAGAGCCCCCCTCCTGGGGTTCTGTGCCTTTCCTCGCTCTCGAACATGCCTGGGGCACCCCCAAGAACTCCGCCATCCCCGCTGTCCCTGGCCAGCCACTTTCTGTTTTTCCTCCAGCGTTTCAAGTTCCTGCTTCTGTTATTGGTCTTCTGGATGGGGGGGGCAGGGCTGTGCCTGGGGGTGAGCTACAACAAACCAGGGGAAGATGGCCCTTATTGCCCAGCTGTGATGGAGACCCTGCAGAGGGAGGCAGGTGGCAGCTGGGCCCAGCTCTTCTGCGATTATGACAACTCTAAGTCTCTCTTGTCACTTCTGTGTGTCACACCACCGCGAAACAGGCTCTGAGCCACTCCTGCAGCCACTGCCTGCCCTGAGCTGCTCTGTTCTGCTGACACCCCCAGCCCCCGTCCTCCTCCCCACTTCACCCAGCATTGTGGCACCAGGGGGCAGGCAGCCAGAAACAGACTCTCTTCCTGCCACCTCCTGCTCCTGCCTGCCATTTTGAGCTGTGGCGGTCCCAGTTCAGAGCAGTTGGCTCTCTTTGTGTTTCGTCTGTTTGGGGGTTTTCTTTCTAATTTTATTTTATAAAACGGAAAAAGTATCGCGTCTCCAGCGGTCCGTCTGACAGAGAATCCCGTTCTGCAAGCAGCAGGTGGGGGGCAGCCATTCTCCCGTCCCCTGGAAGGAAGAGTTTGCCCTGGCAGGGCTTGGCTTTCCACTCATAGCCAGGATGAGCAAAGTGCCCCACCGCGTAGCATGCTGGGGGCGGTGAGGGGTGTGTGTTGCAGGAGCCTCCTGGGAAAGCAATGCACTGCCCCACACCTGCAGGCTCTCTCTTTGCAGGGGCTGTGCTGTCCAGGGTCGGGGTGGGTTGCAGGTTCTCCTCTCCACTGTGTCTCAGACTGCAGCACTTGCATCTTTTCTGTGGGGGTGGGTAGATACCAACGGGGGTGAAGTGGAATCTGCTCTCTGCCTCCCTCCTCGGGGACTCTGGTCACTGAGACCCAGGCCTTCCTCTGCCCGCAGAGGTTCATCCTGGATACTGCTTCTTGGCTGCTCTAGGAAGATGATGGGATTAGTGGCTCTCATGCTCTGGGAGGGGAGGGTCCCTCTTCAGGCCCCGCCCCAAGGGGCTGTTCACTTTTTGAGTAGAGAGGCTGCAGCGAGTGGTGCGTCACAGGAGGAAGTCTGCTCTCCACCCCCTTCAGTGGGGTCTGGATCCCCTAGAGTAGGGGAGCCGCACCCTGGTCAGAAGGCTTGGTCTTATCTCCACGTGCAGGAGCCTTGTGGAATGCAGAGAAGCTGCTGGACCCTGGAGGTGGGGGGATGGAGGGCATTGAGTCGGCTACTGAGTGGCTCTGTGCTTGGGCAGCTGACTGAAGCCATTCCATCCTGTCTGTTCAGAAGGACCAGCTTTTCTCAGATGCAGAGGTGGCTGCCTGTCCGGTTCATTGGCGCTTTCCTCCTCGCACAGGAGTGAGCCCTCCCTGGACAAGTCCACTCAGCAGCAGCAGCAGCAGCTTTGAGCCTTTGCTTGTCCGGCTGCACTTCCTGATCATTGCTGAGAACTCCCCAACTAGGCCGGACCTCCTCCCCCTGCTGGGAGTGAGCTGCACCTGGGAGGGCACCTGAGCAGGGCTGTGCTGCATCTCATGCTGCAGGAAAATGGTGAGGAAGGGCAGGAACCAGTCTCACGGCTGGCTGGCTGGCTGGCCAGCCACTGCTGGGAGCCCAGTGGATGACTGCACTAGAAAGCGGGGCTCAGCTCCCCTGATAGCTCCTGTGCTGGATCAGGGCATGAGCACCAATCAAAGACCCCGCTCCCACCATTCATTGGTCACCAGGCAACCAATCTCACCCCTCCCCATTATCCACACACCCCCCCTCATTGGTGGAAACTGACCGCCTGGGAGAGGAGCCTTGCAGGTCCTTGAGCATTTGGAGAAAAGTCTTTTCTCCTCCATTGTCACCTTGCATTCCGAGTCATGCCGAAAGCCTTACTTGAGGTGGAGGAGGGCGGAGGGGGTCACACGGACAGCCGTTCTTACCCTCCTGCCCTGTGCAATCTGCTCTACCCCATCTCTCCTCCAAGGTGAGGGGCAGGCCCCTATTCCTGCCTGTGCAGGCCCAGCCCAGAGCCCTCCCCTCTTCCAGGCTGCAACTGCCAGCCCCCCTCCAAGCACTAATGCTGCACCAAAGCCTTACTCTTGCTTTGTAGCTGACCTTGGGCTTCTGCTGCCAAGACCTACAGCTGGCTCTGGGGGCCCCTGCCTGTGGGGGGTTGAGACACCTGGGGGGGCACCCTCCCCCTGCGCTGAAGCCCCCTTTGATGTCTCCCATTTGCTTTTTAAGACCAGTTGGCTCCTGCACAAGGCAATAAACTGGCCTGATGAGGCTGGTGGAGGGTCTGGGTGCTCGTTCTCCCTCTGGTTGGCCTTTGGTTCCTGTTTGGGACAGAAAGGAACAAATTTCCCAGAGAGGCAACCCCCCCCCTTTGCCATTCTCCAGAGACGCCTGCCTTGGGTGCCATCCTGCTCTGCCCCTCCCCACCCCGTCCCCTTCCTCCAAGCGCACTATTCTTTCTCCCTTCAGGATCTCTATGCAGGAAACGGGGGGGGGGTGTGTGTGGCAACAGGTGGGAGAAGTCCCTGGAAGGGCTTTGATAATTGTGCACTTTGAGGCCGTGTTGGTGGAGCAGCAACCAAGGATGCTGCTGGCCTTCTCAGGACTCCACAGATGACCGACAATTTTCTATTGTTTTATTTAAGATTGTCAAAATTTTTAATGACATCTCCCCCCTCCGGTCACTGTTACCTTGCCAGAAATGTAGGACTACAGATTGCTTAAAACAAAGGGTGGGGAGAGAGGTTTTCCTCTTGGTCTGCAGGGCAGTTCAGTCCCTGCCCAGGCAGAAGTGAGTGGCAAGGAAGCCTCCCCCCGCCCCAGGTCTGTCCATGCCACTGCGGCATGCTCTCCTCTGGGCACCCACCCAGCACAGGCCTCCCTTTTGTCCACTTGTCTTGTGGATTGGTGAACACCCTTCCCACTCTTCAGAAATGGCAGGGAAAGAACTCCCTCCCCCCCCCCCCCAAAAAAAAATCACCATGCTTTTGGAAATTCAGAACTGCCCAACTCAGGTGGGCCGAATGCGTGTGGCATTTGCCACAGGTCAGGGAAAATGTGTGCCCCATTTGGAAGGACGTAGGAAGGTGATGCAGTGGAGAAACAGGAAGGAGGTTTGATCCACATCTTTGGCAGCCAATCCAGCAGGAGAGGCTTTTAGCAAGGGACGGGGAGAGTGAGAAGCTGCACAATCCTCAGCCCGGTGGCACTGGAACGGGATCTTGTCATGCCAGATGTGGCCCCTTCCTGGTGTGCTTGCTGCTGTGCGTGCGTGTGGTGGGACAGCCCAGGTGTCCCTGGCTTCCTGCGGGTTGTATGCAGGGCAGCACGACAGACACGCAAGTCTTAACAGGTGGGACAGGAAATGCAGTTTGCTACGCAAAAGTGAGGAGCACTGCAGGCCAGGGCAGGTTCCCTCAGAAGCAAGTTCCCTTGAACAGAACTGACTCTTGGGTGAGCTGGGGTTGGATTGCAGCCACAGTGTAGGAAAGTCGTCCGTCGGTGTGAAGCCCCTGTGCCCATCCCTGGTGGCGGGGGAGGGGGGGTGATCTCTGCTGTCTGCATAGAACCCTCCTCTTTCCTGCCCTTGCCTATCATCTCAGGTGTGAAGATCAGCTTCACCGCAAGGTGGGTGTGTGGGTTTGGTTACCAGTGCAAAAAGAGCAAACTTACTGAGCTGGGGGGCAGCAAAAAAAACCCTTGAAATATGGGGGGGCAGGGAAAGGATGAGAAAATGGGGTTGTGTGGAGCACCTCTTGTCTGCTGAGTCCTGAAATAGGATTTATTCTGGGTTTTTTTCAAGAGGACTTTTTTTATCTTGAGGCTTTGTTTTGTGTAAATAACTAGTCTTTTTTGAAAGAAATAATGTAAAGATGTTTTGTATAAACTCTGGATTATTTTCTGGTTGCTTTTTCTTAGAAAAAAACAAATGCGAACTAAAAAAACAAACAAAAAATAACCACGAGAACGGGTGTACTCCATTCATCATACAGCAGTCCGACAAACAGGATTCATCCATCAGCAACTGTGTGTGTGGGGGGGGGGGCAAGTTCTCCTGAGCACCAGGTTGGGAATCCCAAAGGAAGGCTGGGAGGAGCAGAGCTTGCACTTGGGCAGAGGCAGGACCCGTCGGCGAGGCGAAGGGTTGGCTGGCTGGCATTGGCTGCTGCCTGGCCAGGCCTGGGTCCAGTTCACATGCTAGCATTTGTCCCAGTTTTGACCACAATGAAGCAAGCGAGTTGCTCGTTCACGGGAGTGGGGGTGGTTGTCCAAAGATGGGTAGTGAGCGGCACTGCACAGAGCTGGGAATAGCTTGGACTGGCCTACATTCCGCCCGGAACGGTTGGCTCCTTGTCCACACTGCAGACCTAGATGGGTTCTGTGTTGCCCAAATGGCCATGCATTTCCCAGGGAATGCTGGGAGTTGTAGTTTGAGTGTGGGAATTCTGTCGGAGAGCCTCACAGGGTTCTCTGGGAAGAAGGCATGATGCACATGTGGATTTGGTTCCTCAATGCGCTAGCCACCAGATGCTTAAGGTTGTGTCTGTACAGGTTCTTAGGCCAGGGAGCACTAACAGTGTTTTGGAGCACAGCTGCCCTGTGTCACCTGCAGTGTGCAGCTGTGAGCCTTGCCACCTCTCTGCAGTCCGGCATGGTGCCGAGAGCGGTTTCACTGGCATTTGCAGGCCAGAGTGCTGCAGCACCTGATGGACTCAGGGCAGTGCCCTGGTTTGGCTCTGGTCTTGTGTTTCTTGCCAGAGTGAGCTCAAGGCAGCCAGGGTCTTATTCCCTTCCTGTGGAGTTGCCTACCGTCCTTCTCCCCAGGCCCCAGAAACACTCTTGTGACTGCATCTAGGCAGCCATGCAGGAGTGAGAGACCACCAGCCACAAGGGGGGTCATTGTGTCTCCTGATGTTGTACTTTTCTGCTACTTCATCTCCCATCTTTGGCTGGTGGTGTCTCATTTACAGGACTGGAAGAAGAGAATGAGATCAAGTCCATAGCAAGCTATGTTCCTGGTGCCAACTTAGTAGCATCCCTGAATGAGAAGCAGCCCTGGAGCCGAGCAAGTGAGTGTCCTTGTAGTGGGGCTGAGAGCAGTGAGTGTGCTGGAGACCCATCTCATCGCCACACTCATGCCCACTGGTGTCCAACTTTGCAGAGACATCCCCCAGAACCTCTTTCGAGGGGTGGGTATATCCCATGCACATCTGCACTCCCTGTGCAAACATCGCTCCTCCCAGCCATTCGCTTGCTTGCTTAGCTCACCTCATTCAGTGCCACACATGCCAGCAAATTCTCGTTCCTCCCCTGTGGCGTCACTCTGTAAGTCACATGATCAGCCAGGAGTGGAGTGGGCCGGCCAGAGCTGCCCGCTGCTCTGGGCAATTTCTTCGCTCCAGCAGTGCCCCAGAAGCCTGCATGGACAGACAAGGTGGGAGAGAGGGGGGGACCGTTCTCGCTTCTTGCCCTTCCAGTCTCTCTGGTGGAAGGCAGAGCGGCAGCAACTCCTGCTGAAAAAGCAAAACTGTTGGGAACAGATGGGTGTGAGGACATGCCAGTTGGATGAGTGGTTTGCCCTGCAAGGCAGCAGCTGAGCTCTCACTGCCTGGTTGATCTCCCTGTTGGCTTCCAGTCCACATTGGCTCTCCAGCTCAGGGCTCTGGGTCTCCTGTGGGTGACACCATTGACCAGAGCGGAGTATTCTTTGTCATTGCCACTTTTTCTTTCCAGATCCTTTGCCTTTTTTACACACCCTTTCCACCCAGGTTATCATATCATTGTCAGTAATTAATAATACGGGATTTGAATTCCCTGGAGCCATGATGGAACCTGTTATATTGTTAAATAAAGATTTTTCCTATGGAACTTGGTTGTCTCTCACGTGCTTTTTGTTCCCCCACAGCCTTGGCTCTCAGAAATGCATGCGCCCACAAGTGAGAGGTGGTCACGGACTCAACCTGCTTCCTGGAGGCCCCCCCCCCACCTAGTGGGGGACAGGGAAGCCAGTGAGAGCTGAGTCACAAACAGCAGCGCATAGACAATGCTGTCTGAGTGTTCAGGCTTCATGTATTCTCCCAGTAACCCTAACAAGATCCTTTAAAATACAGAGAGTTACTTCTACAAGGGAGTTCATGGGTTTATCTCCATCAGTGTCTGTAAGAGGGTTTGGTGACTGGATGGAGCTCTCGATCACATTGCTAGGAGGAAACAAGTTCTGTGTTGGGTCTGGCGTCAAAGTCCCGTGCACTGGTCCCACTCGGGCCTCTCCGGATGTCCTCTGCAACCCAACCAGCCCCACTTTGGAGCAGGGCCACCGGCCGGATAATGACTTCCAGCTGGCACTCCAGCAGACCTTCCCCTGGGAAGACCACCCTGCCGCTTGAGGCACGTTGCATTGTAGCCCCCCCATCCCCTCTGGTCGCCCTCTGCTTTCCAATGAAGATGTTTTCAGAAATCCCAAGGAAAAAAAATTGCCCGCCCCCAGTCCGCATCCTCTAATTGCCAGGCCAGGGGGACGCTCTGGCCGGGTAATGGCTCTTCCAGGCTCCTTTGAGCATCAGTGAGGAGACCAGGTGCAGCCTGGCAGGGGAGGGCAGGAGGGGCTTGTGTGTGGGGAATGCGCCTCGCCCAGACCGATGGATGGAGACTGAGGGGGGGAAGGGACTCTGGAGCAGTGGGGAGTGGGCAAGGCCCCAGAAGCCTGTTGGGAGCAGAATGAGGCTGAGGCAGGGAAAAATGGCTAAAGGAGGCAGGCTTTGAGCAGCCATGTTAGTGGGAGATTAGAGAAGCATTTTAGGTCAGTTGCCATTGTGCAGGTTGCCATGGTGACCTACTTAACCTTTCCGCCTGGAAGGCTGCCTGTCAGTTCCTTCCATTGAGGAAGGGTCCCCGACTCCCCCCACCCCTCCCTCCCGCGGAAGCAGTGATTATGGCACAGGACTGGAGGAGGGCAGAGGCCTCCACCTGCTGGAGCATCAGGTCACCTCCGCCAGGCACAAGGTCAGCATCCTGAAGCGCCCCCAAGCAACAAAGGCTCTTCCCTGACTTTGGGGGGGGGGCCTGTCCCATGCTGGAGGGGGGAACCAGGCCCTAGGACAAGAAGTAGCTCCCCCTAGAACTTTGTCCCTGGGCCACAGCTGTCGGGAGCCTTGGCTCGCCAGCCTCAGTCTCGTGCCAGTGCTTGCGCCAAGGGCAGGCGGGCTTCCTGGTGCCCTTTTCCACCTCTTCCAGCTAGAGGCAAATCAGGTCCCTCCTGAGATGGGCAAGTCCTGCCACCCCAGCCCAGTGCCTAGAGAGGATCACAGTGAGAAGGCAAACAAGAAATGGAGGTTCCCTGGGGGCAGGCAAGGGGCAGAAGATTCCCCTTAGGGTGGGGGTCTGGGCAGCCTGGCTCAGAAACTCTGTGCCCCAGGGGCCTTCGCAGTTCACTGCAGCAGTTCCTGCTGCCAGAGCGCTCCCTGTCTGACATGCAGCCTGCCAGAGCCATCCGTCTCGTGACCAAGTGTTGAGCTGGAGAAGGCTGCATGTGAGCACCTGCCATTATCGCCCCCTGGAATTCCAGGACTGCGTTCTGGGATCAAACATTGAAGTCCAGTGGATGTCTGTTGGACAGTAGGCACAGAACAGTCAGCCACATGACAGCTGTTGCCCCCCTCCCCGGCCACGCTCGCTCAGGTGGGCAGCATTGTGTGAACTGGCTCAGAATCAGTCTGTGGCTGATTCTCCAGAGCACGGCCAGCAGGCTATCGTGGCCATGCGCCTCTTTCCTATGTGCTTCCAGCCAGACTCATCCCAGCCTCTCATCTCTGACCAGAAAAGGTGGACAAAAGAATTCCTTCAAAACATGGCTGCAGCCCACCTACCCTCTAGAGCAGGGGTACCAAACTTGCTTAAGAGCCACATAAAATAAACATCAGATGTTTGAGAGCCACAATATTTAAGAAGCATTTAAACTCGTAAATACATTTACTCACCATGAACACTGAACTTAAGTTTTCATCCAGTGGACTCTCAGTTTATGCCCGGTAAACAATTACAAAGCTTGAAAATTTATGATCTACCTTTTCTATTAATTGTGATGCAAAAAGGAGCTCAGTCAACCTATTTGAGAGCTGGACATTATATGTCAAAGAGCCACATGTGGCTTGCCAGCTGCAGTTTGTCCACCCCTATCCTATAGCAAGTCTTTCAGAAGCAGCACAGAGATGGAGGGACCCAGATAATCCATCCCAGATTTTACATTCTACTCCAAGTTGGGCTAAGTGAGGGGAGAGAAGCTGGGAGTTGCTGCCTGTCAGTCAGCTCCCCATCCAGGCTGGATTTAGCCAATAAAACAGCTCTCTTTCCCCATTCCTGCAGGGGCTTAGAGCATTAATTCCAGACTCCTGGTGAACCAGGCTCAACACGTTCTTGCCAAGCTCCAGGGATTCCTCTGCCTGGCCAAGCCAGGAGGAGCTGTGCAAAAGCGGTTCTCCAGCTGGGAGCCATTTCCGTGTGAATGGAAATCCACCAGGATGACTCATGGTTTCCACTGGCCAGCCTGGGCCCTGCCATTCCATGGCTCCACTTGCTGCTGTGCAGTGAGGGCTGGCAGTGCCCATGGATGACAGCAGCAGTTGAGGGGGTGAGGGTGGAGGAAGCAACCCTCACTCACACAATGGTGCTGAACAATGGCTAAGTCATGCAGAGTGAGACCAGCTCTTCATTCGCCTTCCTCTCCTCTCTGCTGCTGATGGGATGCTGTACCTTAGTCCACCCAGGCACGAATATTCTGGGGTCATCCATCTGCCCTCCTCCTCTGCCTTCTCTCTTGTAACATGCTAAAGAGTTTGTGGCAGCGGCACTAGAGGAGGTGGTGAAGCTGATCTGATGGACTGTGCCAGTGTAAAGTCACCAGCTGAGCAGGTCTCAGCCACTCTGCTCCCATTGGCTGACCTACTATATCACATCACAAAAAATGTAGAGGAGCCACAGAAAGTGACCCTGGGAACAGAGGAGCCCTGCAGGTGGGTTTGTTCGGTGCTACTCATGCGCACCCACAATCAGAGGCCGTCCACCTGCCAGCTTTAAGTGCCCAGTCTTGATGGGCTCCTTGTTGTCACTTTCATCTTTTCAGTCACAACAACTCAGGCCCATCGCCAGGATTCTAGAGGTGGGGGGGCGGCGACTATTTTTTCAAGGGGGCAATGATGTCAGGTATCTTTACTGGTGGGCAAAATGAAGGGCTAAGTCTGGAGAAACATCAAATACCCGTAACTCCCCCAAATTTCATGAAGAGAAAATAAGGAGCAGTTTGTATTTTTTTGAAAGATGCATTCAATTAGCTGTAAAGCCATGTGAAAATAATTGGCATAGAATAAATGCATCTCTGCATGCAACGTAGAATGTCTTGCCTACATAGAAATAACACGCAAGATATCCTTTCATTTACACACCAGTGCAATACACAGGCCTGCAACCCTGCAAAAGTAAAACATATCACTGTGATGCAGGTAGTATTTACTTGTATTGAAAGTGCCTATTTAACACCTATATAGTGCCTGTCTAGCACCTGTCTAGTACCTATCTAACACCTGCATAACACCTATTTAACGCCTATATAACACCTATATAGTGCCTATCTAGCACCTATCTAGTACCTATCTAACACCTGCATAACACCTATTTAATGCCTATATAACTTCTATCTAACACCTATATAGCGTCTATTTAACACCTATATAGACGGCCTATATACCATCTAACACCTATCTAGTACCTATCTAGTGCCTATTTAACACCTATCTAGCATCTATCTAGCACCTATCTAACACCTGCATAACACCTATTTAATGCCTATATAGACGGCCTATATACCATCTAGCACCTATATAGCACCTATTTAACACCTAGCATCTATCTGGCACCTATCTAGCACCTATCTAGCACCTATCTAATGCCTATCTAGTGCCTATTTAACACCTATCTAGCACCTATCTAACACCTATATGACACATTACTGATGCATTGATACATATTAAAATAAAATTTATTTACTTTGCATAAAAGCAAGAGGAAAGATATGCTAGTCAAATACAGTCACGTCATTGGAACACTAGTTCTTTTTACAATGTTCATTACTTTTAAAAAGCAAAGTACAGAAGATTGGAATGTACTGACTCTGCCTGGTTGAGCTAAATTCTCCCAGCTTTCTGAGAGTTGAATCTGCTTAGAACCAGGGGTGGATCCAGTGTCTGTATTTGGGAGGGGGCCATGAGCACTACCTTCAGAGCCCAGGTCAACCAGGCAGGTAGCTGGTAACCAAACTGGGCTTCTGTGGACATTTGCTGGGCAGGCAGACCTGGGTCTGGGCTCCACCTGGACCTGGAGCCCAGGTCTACCTGGTGTGCACCTGGTTCTAATGTTAGAGGGAAAAGAATATCTCTCCAGCCATCCCTTGCATAATTTTATATGTCTCAGTCATGTCCCCTTCAGGCCTCTGTGGCTATTTTCTGGGTGGGTAGACCTGGGCTCCAGCCTGCACTACCCAAATAGGTAGACCTGGGTTCCTGATTGAGCTCAAAGCCTCTGTGGCTGTTTGAGCTCTGGGCTCCTGATTGAGCTTAAAGCCGCCTGGACCCAACACTCGGGTCTACCCAGCTGATAGACCTGGGCTAAATAGATGTTAAATAGGTGTTATATAGGTGCTAGATAGGTGTTATGTAGGTGCTAGGTAGGTGCTAGATAGGCGCTATATAGGTGTTAAATATACAGTAATAGGTACTACATAGATGTTAGACAGGTACTAGATAGGCGCTAGATAGGCGCTAGATAGGTGTTAAATAGATGCTATATAGGTGTTAAATAGGTGTGATGTAGGCGCTAGATAGGCGTTATGTAGATGTTAGATAGGTGCTAGATAGGCATCATATAGGCGTTAAATAGGTGTTATGTAGGTGTTAGGTTCTAGATAGGTGCTGTATAGGTGTTAGATAGGTGCTAGATAGGTGTTAAATAGGCACTTTCAATACAAGTAAATACTACCTGCATCACAGTGATATGTTTTACTTTTGCAGGGTTGCAGGCCTGTGTATTGCACTGGTGTGTAAATGAACGGATATCTTGCATGCTATTTCTATGTAGGCAATACATTTTACGTTGCGTGCAGAGATGCATTTATTCTATGCCAATTATTGTCACATGGCTTTACAGCTAATTGAATGCATCTTTCAAAAAAACCCCAACCGCTCCTTATTTTCTCTTCATGAAATTTGGGGGAGTTACGGGTATTTGATGTTTCTCCAGACTTCTGTATTGGCAACCTTCAGTCTCGAAAGACTATGGTATCGCGCTCTGAAAGGTGGTTCTGGCACAGCGTCTAGTGTGGCTGAAAAGGCCAATCTGGGAGTGACAATCCCTTCCACACCGGGAGCAAGTGCGGTCTGTCCCTGGTCTGTCTCCCTGGCTATGGGCCTTCCTTCTTTGCCTCTTTGCCTCAGACTGTTGGCCAAGTGTCTCTTCAAACTGGGAAAGGCCATGCTGCACAGCCTGCCTCCAAGCGGGCCGCTCAGAGGCCAGGGTTTCCCACTTGTTGAGGTCCATCCCTAAGGCCTTCAGATCCCTCTTGCAGATGTCCTTGTATCGCAGCTGTGGTCTACCTGTAGGGCGCTTTCCTTGCACGAGTTCTCCATAGAGGAGATCCTTTGGGATCCGGCCATCATCCATTCTCACGACATGACCGAGCCAACGCAGGCGTCTCTGTTTCAGCAGTGAATACATGCTAGGGATTCCAGCACATTCCAGGACTTGTGTTGTTTGGAACTTTGTCCTGCCAGGTGATGCCGAGGATGCGTCGGAGGCAGCGCATGTGGAAAGCGCTCAGTTTCCTCTCCTGTTGTGAGCGAAGAGTCCATGACTCGCTGCAGTACAGAAGTGTACTCAGGACGCAAGCTCTGTAGACATGGATCTTAGACCTGGATCTAAGTCTCCAGACTTAGCCTTTCATTTTTCCCACCAGTATAGATACCTGACATCATTGCCCCCCTTGAAAAAATAGTCACGTCGCCCCCCAACCTCTAGAACCCTGGCTATGGGCCTGGGCCAGATGACTGTCAGTTTGTGCTGTTGTGAGTCATCTGAGTCACTTTGCATACATAGAATTGGTGATCATTTTGCATACAGACATAAACCACACTAATTTGGTCTGTGCAAAAATGGAGAGCCAGTGCAGTGTAACAGGTAGAACACTGGTGTGTGCGTGTGATGGGCAAGTCAGATAATTTCACCAAAGCGGTGAACAACTGAAACTGCTGTGCAGGCGTCTGAGCCAGGCCAGGGGGTTTCCTCAGGTGCCTCTCAGCTCTTTAAGAGGTGCATCAGAGGACTCCCATCTTCTGAGGCCAAGAAGTGGCAAGGGACATTTGATTGGATGTGGCCCAACTTATTAAAGGCTTCTTTTTAAAAGCCTTTTCAGCCACACTAGACGCTGTTCCAGAACCACCTTTCAGAGCGCGATACCATAGTCTTTCGAGACTGAAGGTTGCCAACTTTTAAAAAGGCCCCATTTACCTTTCTCAGCCTTTTAAGCCAAGGGTTGTATATCTGCCTTGAAATAGGTCAACATCACAGCTGTAAACCTTTTACTAACAGCACACCATGGAGTCTGGGAGGAACTCTGGGTCTTGTAGTTTCCAAAGTACTGATAATTCTGCTAGAGTAGACCATCCCACTTACCCCTGCCAGAAGCAGTTTCCATGCAGAAAAATAATCAGGGACTAACTACTGTACTGGTTGCCACTTGCCCCCAAAACCTCCCATGCCCAGTCTGTAGCTGTGGCCCTGTGACACTGTGTGATGCAGTGGCGTAGCTTAGGATCCTGCTGCCGGTGCAGAGCTCAGGACGATGCCCCGGAAGTGACGTCACTCCCGGGTTTTTATTTCATACCCACTTTTTAAAAACTGCAAAATAAATCTGCCGCATCCCCCAGGCTGCCTCCCCCAGGACCGGCTCCATCCTATTCACCCCCAAGCCGCGCCACCAGCCAGG
Source organism: Tiliqua scincoides (assembly GCF_035046505.1). Lineage (NCBI taxonomy): Eukaryota > Metazoa > Chordata > Lepidosauria > Squamata > Scincidae > Tiliqua > Tiliqua scincoides. The sequence continues at coordinate 19,465,303 of NC_089832.1, read as the reverse complement.
CATGTTGGACTACAGGGGGCAATGGGTATGTTGAGGCCAGCCCTGTGCCCCCAGGGGCCGGGGAAAAGCCCTCCTGCTCACGCCCAGTGCTGTGGGGGAAGGAGAACTCAGGGGGAAGTCGTGCTTGACTGTCTGAGGCTGCCATCCTATCTACCCTTACCTGGGAGTAAGCCCTTTTGACTATAATGGGACTTACTTCTGAGTAGAGGTGCCTAGGATTGGCTCGGATGAAGCCTCACTCACAGCAGCTGGGGGGAGGAGGACAGAGCGGGCAGGCGGGAGGAAGTCGTGCCTGACTGAGGCTGCAATCCACTCCACACTTTCCTGGGAGTAAGCCCCATTGGACACAATGGGACTTACTTCTGAGTAGACAGGCATAGGTTCAGCTCTGAGTGAGGAGTGACAGAAAGGCTTGCTTGCTCCCAGTGGCTGGGGGAAGAAGGCAGGCAAGGGACACGCATTTCTGAGAACTTTGTTCTGCTCTGAGATCTCAGAGCGGCCACGCACAACGGCCTCCCTTCCCTGCTGGCACCCAGCAGGTGCCAAGTTAGTGCTGAGACCACTCCCAGAATGCCCCCCTCCTCTCAGGGGCAGCATACACCACATGAATGCGGAGGAGGCTTCTCCCCCTCCTGCTGGGGCGGGAGGTGAAGCCAGTTGGACAGTGGTGGTTACCTGCTCTTCCGTTGGAGTGGGGCCTTCTGCATATCTGGTGGGAAGCAGGGCAGAGTGTCTAGGATTTCAGTGGTTTTTCCCCCTCCTAATTCTTGCTGGCTGGTGTAATCCCCCCAGAGCAAGCGAAGCGCCAGCTTCAAGCTGGAAATTGGCTCCTTTTGCAGCTCCAGGGTCTCTGCAATATTCCTGAGCCAGAAAAGAGAGAGAGAGAGAGACGTTGATTCAAAAGGAAACGGGATTGAGGAGGCTCCAGACTCTCCTGCTGGGGTCAGGTTTGGGGGTGGAGGGAGGGGGTCCTTCTGGGCCGTAAAACTTGTCAGACACAGTCTGATGTTGGTTCAAGCAGCCTTTCAGGAGCCAGGATCCTTTTCTCCTGCCTCAGTCTGGAAAAGGAACTTGCAGGCCCAACCCACCTGTGGAGAAATGGCCAGTTAGATTCCCATGTTGGGATGTCCTTGGGACTGGACAGCACCACTTGCCATAAAACATGCACTGAAGCAGCTCCAGGAGGTGAAAAATGATGGAGGACTATGTGGGGTGGGTGGGGAGTTGGCTCCTGGACCAGGAATCTTCCCCGACAGGGAAAGGCCGAGGAAGAGTCTTGGAAAGTGGAAAGCAATCCCTGCTGCTCCCGGGACAAATCAAACAGAAATCAAATCGCTTTTTTAAAATTCAACTAGCCTGAAACGGCCTCCCTCTGACCCGCCACTGAGAGTGCCCCCCAACAAGTATGAAGAGGCAAGGGGTCAGGCCAAGAAGAGGGTGCAGACCCCGGAGCTGCAGCAGAGCAGAGGGAGGGAGCCCGAATGTGTCCGCTTTGGGAGCCACGTGGAGAGGACGGGAGTCCAGACCAGGCAGGTCGCCCTGAACACTGGGGTTAGCATGGCTTGGCTAAGAGACTGATCCAAGAAACCACTAGGGCTTTCCCAGTTCAAATCTCAGCTCTGCCACAACTCACTGGGAGGTGGCCAAAGGGGACTGCACTCCATGACATTCTCGGCTGCCTACCTCACAGGCTTGTTGTACCAAAACCTGCCAGGCAATGCACGCCAAGTGCTTCCTGCTCCCCCTGGATGCTGCTGTGACTGTGAACAGGAAAAAAAGAAGGCGCTGCTCCCTTCTTCCACTGAGGACACACTGAGCTTAAGCAGGTCCTGGACGGGGGGGAGGGGCTGCTCCCACAACCCTCTCAGGCCAGCCTCCATTTCCATAGGAGTCGGTGTTATCAGCTCCTGCTGGACTGGGCACCTCTTCCTCCCTTCCTCCCTCACAGCACGCGTAGGGTAATCAGACCCTGGACCTGGCGGGGGTGGGGTGGGGAACCACTGGGCCCCCCTGGCCAAACACACATTTGGCCTGTAAAGAATTTAAGTAAGATTGGGTTGCTGGTGGCTATTTTGAAAATGATCATGGCAAAGCTTGAAGGGCTGACGAATTTGCTATGGAGTGGCACACACATTTCTTGGATCTTGCATCAACTTTACAATGAAATGTTTGGAACCTGGTCTCTCCCATCTTCAGTGTGGGAAGTGCATAGAGCCCTAAACCGAACAAAGACCACACTAGGTGTGCAAATTATAGATCTATTTCTTAAGGAATGTCAATATAAAGATATTGAAGAATATACCTGCTAATAGACTTTGAGAGCTTGCTAGAGACTTGGCACGTTAATCGGCTGGGGTTGATCAAAGGCAGGCAAGGCTCTTAGGGCCCAATCCTGGGCTGGGTCACCAGCAGCCATTCCAGTGCCCCAGCTGCTGCCATCACCAAGCGCCATAGGCACTCTTGTGCTGGTGGAGAGGATGCGGCGCCAAGGCTGGGAAAAGCAATGAGGTCAGGTCGCAAGGCCATCGGTGGCCAGTGGAGAGGTTTTTGGGGGCGGGGAAGGCATAGAGGGGGCAGGATGGGCCAGAGGGAGGATCAGGTCTGGGAAACAGGTGGAGATGGCAGTCGAGTCTGCCACTGTATCCTGTGCCCCCTCCTGAGTTGCAGAGCCCTACAGGATCCTCCTGCAGCCGCTCAAGAGCTGGCGCAGCTCCAAATATTGTGCTATCAGATGAAATTTTGTTCGCTGTGAGACATGGAGTTAAATATAACTTTAATGAATTTTAAGTTATATTTTATTATTTATTTCTGAAAGTCAGAATAGATGAAAACAATAAAAGTTTTTAGAGATTCATCCAGTTATTCGATTAATTTGACAAAATCTGAAGTGATGCCACTTGGTCACAATATTGTAAGGAGTGTATTTAATGCCTGGCAATTTCACTGGTGCCCAGATATCATAAAGGATTTAGGAATATTGATTCTGAGAGAGTATTGCATTAAATATTAATGAACTATTACACAAAATATCATTGAGTTTACATAAAGGGCCCCTGTTAAATATCGTCCCTTGGGGCAAGATTAACACATTAAAAATGAATATTATTCCTCACATTGTATATGTGCTGTGTTCAATTCCATTATATATACCACATAAATATAAAGAGCATACATTTGATGTACTCTTTAAGAAATTTTTGTAGGGTTCCCCACCTAGAATTAAAAGGATGCAACTTCCATTTAATGAAGGAGGCTTTAGATTTCTGGATGTTAATCTGTATTATCAGGCATACCTTTTATCATAACTCCTGGGGGCTGGGGATAAGAATAGGCCCTCAGTTTGGCTGTACTTGTCGTAAGAGGCGACTAAACAGCCACCGCGTAGATGGGACTCGTCAGCCTGGGAAGGCAGCTCATCTGAGAGAAGGAAAACTCTGATCCCAAACCTCCACTGCCTTGTGGCTGCATCCAGTTATGGAAAAGGCTTCAGGAGTCAACCTCGAGGCAAAACCTGGAGCCGGAGTCCCTGAGACAGTTCATGGCTGAACACAGTCACGTTCTGGCAACTCCTGCGACGCTGCTGGAACCAACCGTATTGGCCTCTGCCTTTCCATTGGACCATTTCAGCGACGTGGAGAGGGGGGATTTGCTGCATGGGTAACAGCCTATCCTCCATACCTACTTTACCCAGGCTTCGCGCACTGGAGAGGACACTCTGTTCCAGAATCACCATTCAGAGCGTGACACCATAGTCTTCCAAGACTGAAGGATGCCAACTTACCTTTTATCATCCATTATTGGGATCTTTCTGCATTTTTTTTTTTACTAAACCCTCTTGGGCTATTTTGGAATCTTCTTATCTAGTACCTTTTTCTAAGTGGACAGTGGACTTAGCATGCTACATGGACAGAGATTCCACCTACAGTTCCTCTGTCAGTTATTTGTGGAGCACAATGTCATGAAAATACAAATTTGATCCGTTTACTCATGCTAAATTAACACTATGGGCTCATCCTGAACTAAAAACAGGAAATAAATCTTTCTTGTGGAAGAGGCAGATAGACAGAGTAATTTTTATTTATTTATTTATTTTATTTGGATCAATTTCTTAGCCAAGAGCAGGAATTCCTCTATGTTTTTAGGTTGAAGACAAAATGTGATTTACCACCATCAACTGAATGACAATATTCAAAATCGCAACATTTAGTGACTGTATTTGGTCCAGCCAGGGTGACCGGATATAATGGAGGACAGACTGCCTCTACCTTGAACCACTGTATAGAAGAGGGAATTTTGGCAGATGCAGGCTGTGCATGGGAGGGTTTCAGAAGCGACACCTGCCAAAATTCCCTCTTCTATACAACGTTTAAAGGTATTAGTACACTATCCTCCATTGTATCTGGTCACCCTGGCTGGGTGCAGCCGCCTGATCAGTTTCAGAATGACCAGCACTTTTAGAAACAGTTATTGAATCAACTGAGAAAAAGACGTCAACAATATTGGCTTATGAGTATTTGATGTCGCTTAACAAACACGGTACTCCAAGCCTCAGAGAGATAAGGAAGGCAGAACTGCAACGCCCTATTTTATTCAAGTGGCGGGAAATGGCTGTAGCCACGATAACTGCAGTATCTGTTTTGGACACGTGGAAGCCTTTTCCAGAGACGCTTGCATTGATTGCCCAGACATCTTTTTTTGTAGATTGTGAATTGAATAGATTTGCATGCATATTATGTATATTTTCCCCCCACTATTTCCCTTTCATTTTTACTTTGCTTTTGTTGCTATCATTCTGTTTTTATTCACAAATGAAGGAAAGAAATAAAGCAGTCCCTGGAAATGTGAGGAAGGACTGCTAATGAACAGTCTTCTCAAACCAGTCTTGGTTTCTGGAAAAGAAGGTGCTATAAGCCTCCCCACCCCCACGCCCACCCCGGGCACCAGCTCTTCCTTCTTCTCCTCCAGCAGCTCCCCTCCCAACTTTCTCTCCCACTGTCTCTCAGCTGACCTGCTCACACATGCACTGAGATCCCAGCAGGACAGCATGAGACTTCCTGCCACAGAGAAGCCTAGTTAGAAAACTGTTGTGGGGACTGTACCACTTTGAGTGACAGCTGCAGGTTTGTAGGCTCCCCTACCTCCCAAAAAATGTAGAAAAAGAACATGCCAGAGAGGAGACTGGACTGAATCCTTGCACCCGACATGTTAATCTGCTACATGCAGATAAATGTTTTATATCACAGGGGAGCATTCAGACATGCAGCCTGAGCCAATATAATCCAGAAACATTTTTACCACTTGATTTTGCAGGAAGTATAAGCTGGCCATGGAGAGCATTGATAAAAGACAACATGAAAGAAAGAAAATCCGACCACCTGCAAACATACCCCTGGCTGATGAGTCCATCAGCACAAGGACGCTTCTCTGCTGAGTTGTGGGTAACAGGAGATCTGCGCTGTTCTGGGAGGAACCTGACTTGTTAATTGCTCTCTCTCTCTCTCTCTCTCTCTCTCTCTCTCTCTCTCTGCTTTTCTGCAAAGGAGAATGGAAGCACTTCCTCGAGGAGCCAGCTGGGATGTCCCAATGATGCCTTGGGAATGGTCTCCCTCAGAAACCGCTAACTGCAGACCTGCTGCTGCCCGCTCTGAGAGCCACACAGCTCACTCCCTGTTCAGGGCCGCACATCCTCCGAGGGCTGTCACTTCCTGGGGAGGAAAGGGAGGGTGGTCACAGAAAGTCCAAGCCTCTGGCCACTCAGTGAACAGTGGGAGACGACTGAAGGCCTTGCTTGCCCCAAGAAACCACGAGGGCCTCCCGCCTGAACCGCTTGCTGCTGGTATCCAAGCGCTCCTTGGCCAGCACTTTGCATTTCTCCTGCAGTGCATAGGTGCAAAAGGCCAGTAGAGGAATAACTCATAAGTCGCTAGGGATGATCGGGACCCAAATAAGCCACAACGGGGCCTCAGCCACACTGCAGCCCCCTCCGTAGAATGCTGGCTGTCCAGGCTCTGGCACGCTTGAGGCTGGGACCGCTGATTGCTTCCTCTTCCCCCAGCTCTCCTACAGATTTCTGGCAATAGGTGTTCAATCAGTGGGGCCCAGAAGGCCATTACCCACAGCTTTTGAGAACACCTGCCCTGACTATGTTTATTCAGAAGCAAATGCCATGGATTTGCACAGGACTCGCCCCCTTAGTTAATTCCTTCCCTTCTCCATTTTTGCAGACCCCCTTTAATTAACAGTGCAGCCCAATACATGTTTACTTGGAGGTAAGTCCCTCTTCCTAGAGTGGATTTTACGCCCAGCTCAGTGGGCACAGAACCGAAGCAATTGCCAATCTTTCCCCCGCTTGCCCCACCTCCAGGTCTCTCCCCTCCCTCTGTTGTCTTCCTTGTGGTGATGCTGAGATGGTGAGCACCTTGAGGTGGGGACCTGTCACTTCACACTTTGTACAGCATCACGCATATGGATGGATCCATACAAACAGACGTGTAGGTAGATGAATGTGCAACTAGAAGATGACTGCAAATCCCCGTTTCCTGCCACCAATTCCCAAATCCATAAAGCAGCTCAAAGCAGACAGGAAACAAGCCTGACACCACTTTTGACAGACTGAGGGCACAATCCCAACCCCTCATGTCAGTACTTTCCAGCACTGGCATAGCTGTGCCACTGAGACATCTGCTGCAGCCTGCAGTTGGGTGTCACTCATGGAGGCCTCCTCAAAGTCAGGGATTGTTTGTTCCCCGACCTCAGAGCTGCATTGTGCAGTGCTGGAAAGCACTGATAGAAGGGCTTAGGACTGCGCCCTGAAGGAGGAAGCTGCTCAGCTCCCCTCATTCCCACCCCACCACTTTTGCTACTGTTCCGGCTAAATGGTCATCAATACCAGGAATCTTCCCACTCCCGAGACTCAGAAATGCTGGATATAAACGGTGTGGTTTCTCTCTCCAGGATGAGGTTTTTGGAGGCCTTTCTCCCACTCCCACCACCCTGAGCCTCTGGGGCATCTGAGGCTTCCATTTCCTGGGCTGGCCAATACTCGCTGTGGCTTTTTCCTGGGGTCTGAAGTGGTGCTTCGCCTCTCAGCCCCCCCCCCCCCGGCCTCCCTTTCCATCATGTCTCATTTAACCCTCTTCAGGGGCCCAGCCAGCTCCTGGAGGCTTCACAGCTCAGTGGCGAGGGAGCTTCAGCGTCCAGGAATGAGACATGCCACAAGTAGGCCAAGAGGAGGTCTTCCTGCCCCGAGAGAGCTGGGCTCACACCGGTCTAGCCAGGCACTCCGCACGATCCGCCTGTGTGTGCTCCGCTGCACCTGTGGGAGCACAGCCAGCCATTTCGACACAGAAATGGGGCAGGGTGCTTGGAAGCGCAGGAGTTCAAAGGCGTTGGGGGGCACAGATGGATGTGTCCAAAGAGCATGGGGCTGCCCCCCCACTGCTCCACCAGCCATGGGGCGGGTCACGGCCTAGCAAGCTCCCTGTTGTGGAGGCAACTTGGCTGCGAGCGCTCCTTGTGGGCAGGGCAGATGTGAGGAGGACATTCTTGAGCAGAGGCCATTTCCTGCCATGGTTGGATTTGCGTCCCCAAAAGAACTCTGTGCTCTCCAGAGGCCCAGTTGTGGGAGGAGAGTCCTGACTGCCTGAAACCACAAGCAGCGCAGCACTCGTGGGAGGAAAAGGACTTGCAGTCCTGGCGGACTCAGTGCCAGCCCCTGCCCCATCAGCCATCAGGCTGGGACCTTCTCCCCACAACCCCTTTCCCGATTCCTTCCTACACAACACAAATGCACTCTCATTTCATTGCACTCCCCAGTACAGGAACACTCTGCGTAGGGCATTGCAATCGTTCTCTAATACTCTTTCGGGTATCCATTTTGTGTCCCCCCTCATAAAATAAGGATCGTGTATTGGAAGGCATTTCTCTCTCTGTCTCTTCTTTGAGGGAAAGGGTATCGTCTGCATTATGCCGTCTGTTGCCCAGCCTAAGGTCCGAAAGGGCTGTGCGCATTGATTTCCCGAAGACCCAGCTCATTGGGCAACACAAAGAGTTTCCGTGTCACAACCTTTCAGGACTGGGTTTGGCTGCCTGGGCCCTGGAGCTGCGAGCTGGGCCACTCTGCTTTCTTTCAAAGCATCAATGCAAGAGCGGGCCTGGGAATCCAGCCATCGCTCCGGAGAATCCTGAAACCAAAATCCCCCCAGACAGGCTGCCCCCATTCTCTATTACTGTGATTACCCCCCCCCCCACACACACACACAGACATATTTCCCCACCTCCAATATCAAATCCAGCTGTGGCACTGAAGACCTTCTTGGCTGGGGAATGAAGGCAAATGGGGGGGGGGGGGAAGCCAGAAAGGCCACCCCCCCCCAGCCCTGGAGAATTATGGAGCTTCGTTAAGGGGATTTTCACAGCCTGTGGTCAGAAAATCTTTCAAGAGTGTAACTACAGCAGGCAGGTTTCTATCAACTGTTTTGCCCAAGCAAGCAAAGTAAGCTGAAGGCCCAGTGAGCTGCTGGAGGGCTCTGACAAGAGCACCTGACCTACATGCTTGCAGGCAGGGGTGTGCAAAATGCAGGTGTGTGTGACCACACCCAGGCTTCCCCCATTGCAGAATGAGGCTCAGGCGGGGATAGTGCTGCACCATTGACCCACCCCTGCTGGTTTTTTGGCTATAACTTTAGATAGAATAGGATATTTCAACAGATTGTTTCATTGTACTTTGCGTGAAATTACATTTCAAATGATGTGTAACATAAATCATGGTCAGTAGCCCATCTTCCAAAGATCTCAAGGTCATCTCCTTTCTCTTTTAATTTCACAACAATCTTGTGAGGTAGGTGAGGCAGAGAAATACTTACAGGCCTATGGGCACCAGGTTGATCACATAACTTCATAGCTGGGGGAGAACAGGACTGGAACCCAGACTAGCGATCGGTCTAACCATGACATTGCAAGAGAAACAGGAGCTGCCACATTTTTTAGGGGGGAAATGATGTTCCGCCTCTTTTGGTGCAGCCCATCCTGGCCAAGGAACTGCAGTTTTCTAGAGGGTGCGGAGGACGTTGTTCAGGACCCTCAAGTATCTCAATGACCAAGAAGCCCTGAGCCTCAGGTTGGTCCCAGGCAGCCACGTGGGCCCATCCTCCCAGGCTGCCTTTCTTGGTGCCCTTTGGGTTTGACTGAGGACAGGACTCCAAGGCCACCTGTCCATCCCAGAGTTCAGGCCAGGGTCCCAAGTAGAATTTGGACACTGTCCCCACTCCGTGGCAGGGCTCAGCTCTGGGCTCCTGCCTGGCAGTGCAGCTGGGGACTGCCTGAACTCCCACAGTTGGCGGCTGTTCAGGAATTAAAGCTTTAATAGGATCAAAGAGGCAAAGTAATAATTACTTTAAATCGCACCACTGCTTAAGAAATGAAGCAAAAAGCCCTTGAAACACCTGTAGCTGGCAGGGACAAAGGAAGAACTGGGGGTGGGGTGGGAGAAGGGGGCCTGGCCAGGGCTTTGTCAAGGGACCCCCTCCCCCACCCACTTCATGGAAAAGAATAAGGACTGTTTTACTTTAAATATCAACTGTCAGATTTCTTCTCTCTTCAGCTGGGGTGATGGAGCCTGGAACTGGAAACTCAAAAGCATCTGTGAGGCTAAATGTGGGAGGAGTGAGTGATGTTACTGTAGAATTTCCCCCAGCTGAGCTTTCCTGGGTTCTCTTGAGCCTCTTGTTAGTTGTTCCTCGTTAGTGTATTGGCAAGAAAGGCCTATTTCTATGAGAATTGGTGTTTTCTTAGTAGTCTTTTAATGCTGTCAGTGTTTGTAGGGCATATTGTTATTCTGCACCTTCTTAAGACCATGTGCTTAAAGTCATTGTATGGAAATAAATTGCCCTTCCCTTACTGATGTGGGAAGTCTTTGGGTTCATTCAGATCCAGACAGGTTGGCATCTGGAAGCTGGAGCACTGCAGTAGCAGAAGGGAGCAGGCAGCGGGTGTGATGCCCACATCTGTGCCCTTCCGCCATTGTGTGGAATTTCACGTGCATTTCGCGCAGGGCAAGTGTGCTGAAGTGCAACTGATTTCAAAGGGAAAGTTAAGCACATTTGCTGTCCTTGGAATTTGCACGTTTATGTTCTCAGACCACTTGCTTTGAATGTCCATGTCTCAAAGCTGAATGGGAATGAATTGGCCAGGGCCGGCCCACCCAGGAGATCCACTGAAGCTCTCGCCTCAGGCAGCAGATTAATGGGGAGGACGTCCATCTCTCTTGGCCTCTTTGCCTCCACTGGGCCTCCTTCTCCTTCCACTCCCTGGACTGGAAATGGAAGAGGGGAAGAGAAACTACAGAAGGGATATTGGTGCAGGGCAGCACTTTGGACAGTCAGAGGAACAGAGGCTGGCACAGCATTGGGGAAGGGGGCAGCATTTAGATGTTGCTTCAGGCACCGGCAGGTCTTCCACATCTGCTCTGTCTCCCTCTTCCTTTCAGTCCAGGGAGCGGGAGGAAGAGGAGGATCAGAGTGGAGCGTCTGGACGCAGGTGTCCCCTGCCAGTCTGCAGCCAGAGGCAACTGCTGCAGTTGTCCTCATGGAAGGGCCACCTATGCGTGGTCATGTGGGGGAGACACCACAGAGACATTTCAGAGTCACTCTAGCCCACCACTCTTCTCTCCTCCAGCTTACTCTTCCACTCTGTTCCCTTCTTCCTTTCCCTATCCAGAGTGTGAGAACAGCAGCAGCAAAAGTGAGGGGACAAACGGAAGTGGGAGCCCCCCCCCCGCCAAATTGCTGCCTCACTTGGCCTTCTGATGAGCTGGTACAGGCAACATGTTCACAGGCACTGGAAATGTTGTGTAGATCAATCGATCCATCTATCCTTGCTTCTTGTGGTCCCTTCTAAACCTTCAGCATGTCTGCTTTCTTGTCTGCATTATCTGTTTTCAAGTAAATGCAAACAATTAAAGTAAATCTCAGAATAGTTTTAACGGAGAATTTAAAGAAAAGACAGGCTGTTGCCTGCCACAGGGGTGTCCTGGGCCAGTGAGTCCAAACAAGAGGAATGCCCTTCCTTGCACAACCAGGAAACCAGGTTAGGGAGAGGGCTGTAAGGAAGCCCTCGGGTGAAACATGGGTTATAGAAGCAGCAGGTGTGTTACTCACACTTAGGAACCAGCACCATGCAAAGAACTGCTTACAAACAGGTTCAGGGATGCCTGCAAGGCCCTGGTGACCAACACGCAAACTCCTTGCTGGGGCAGAGGTTGCTGAGATGCAAACACCTCTCCGTGAGCCCAAATCCACTGCGCAACCACAAGGAAAAACCCTGTTGAGGGCCAAGAAGACGCTTTATGCTGGTCCATATCTGAATCTGGTATCCTTACCTGGAAAGAGGAAAACAGAGATGCCAGATAAGGGAGGAACACAGTCCCTGCTCTCCAGGGATACCTTCAGAGGGAGCAGCCCTGAACAGCCTCGAGTGGCTTGTTCATGGCAGGAATGAGCCGTGCAGGGAGGGGAGGGGAGGGGTGGAGATGCAGCCCTCTGAACATGCTGCAATGTATGGCTTGCCTCTGGAACTGAGCTCCAGACATAGGTGCCTCCTGGCCTGCGAGCCAGGAATGGCCTGGCCCAGCCACAACAGGCCAGTCAGAGGAAATGACTGACCGTGTGCTCTACTGTGCTACCGGTTCTAAGCAGGAACTTCTAATGCGTCCACCTTGTGTCAGAAAGCAGGTACCACAGCACCTACAGGACAGCGGGCGGTGGGGGGGAGTATACTGTCCGAGCACTAAGAAGCTACCTGACCCAGTTCTTTGCCTTGTCTGACCTGTGGAAGTGGGTCCTTATTGACGTGCTTCTCCCGCTCCCTCTCCCCTGGATGAGATGGTCCAGTCATTCACGCCCTGCTGATCTGGCTGCAAGGTGTCCGCTCCCTCCGGCACACACTTAGGGGATCAGAATCCTCTGCTACGCAAATTTAGGCCCTGTGCAAACTGCAAAGTATATGGATGTGCCCCCCTTCAACGCTCAGAAAATGTTTTCTCTGAAACCCTTTTCTCCCTCTGCTCCTATTTCATTCTCAGCAGCACTCTAGTCAGTGAGCGGCTTCAGGAAAAAGGGTCTCCCACTGCAACTCTGCTTAATGGAAATGGCTGGCCCTGCCCCTTCTCCCATCACCTTGCAGGAAGGGTGGAGGAGATCAGTCATGATTCCCCTAAACAGGACCTTGGGGAACCCCCTGAACAGAGCCAGCGAACCCTGCGCAGCCTTACTCTGCAGAATGGTTTCCTGGGCGATGCTCTCACAAATCAGTGTGCACCAGGAAAAGCCCTTGCAAGTTCCTCCCCCAACAGCTGCCATGTCCTCAAGAAAAGACATTGTGCCCTTTGGCCAAAGGAAAGTGTCCTGGCCTTGCTGTCCAAGCCCGACCAAAGAGGCTCAGGGCGGGGAACCACCTGCCTTGCTCACGCAGCTTGATATGATCATCATCGAACGTTGCATTCACTGCGTTGGATTATGCCCGGTCCCCTAGTTAGAGAAGGATATTCAATTAGAGCATCTTATCTCTGAACACGTGGCCTGCACAAGGCAAATTGGCCGCCCAAATTAGCCCTGTGATGTCCATTGATGTGGCGAGAAATAAGGCAGGACAAACCGATGAGAGAAAGAAGAAAGGCAGGCCCCGGGATCCGGGGGAAGCAGGAGTCTCAGTCCAGCTTTGCCTCTCGGGTTGCCCTCTTTGCAGATAAGGACCAAACGGTGCGCAGAACATCGTGGTCAGGCATGGAACCAGAATGAGAAGGAAGGGCACTCTCACTACCCAAAGTCTCCTCCCCTTTGCGCACCAGGAGAGGACGTGTGTCTCTCCTGTTCCTGGGTTAAAATGAGCTGCAATTTCTCACTGCACCTGAACCCAGCAAATCCCAGACCTGTCAGCAAGGCGGGATGCCCAGCCAGAAGCAGCAGGCGGCTCTCCTTGCGTCCTCTGACCAAAGGGATGGTGTGGTCTCCACTGCTTCTTGCTGGTTTGTCTGCAGGAGCATCCATATTCCTCAGGGGAGAGAAGCCTGACAGAGACTAGCCCCGTGGCTGCCAGCTGCCCTGCCCGTCCCTCCCCTCTGGTGCTGGATGTGGAGTGGTCTTGCCTGGCCTTTTCTCGGGTGCTGCTGCCGTCAGATGGAAACCTGCGCCCGGGAAGCAGCCCTGAAAACTCGTTGCTTCATTTAGGCTCCAGCCCCTTCTCTTTGAATGGGTGATCAGCGATATGAGGCTCCCCCTCCTTCCCCTGCTGACTGGCTGGGGGAAGAGAGGTTCTAAGTATTTCAGAAGCAGAGGTGAGGGTTCCAGCAGACGTGGGACTGCAGGGAACACAGGAAAGGGCCCTTGGAGGCAAGAATGCGGCATGGAGATGAGCAGCTCAGGCCTCCTTGTGCCTTGACAAATTGCAAGAACTTTGAGATTAAAGCGGGATGCCAAAAGCTAAAGCTCCTTAAAAGATCCAACAAAAATAGATTTTGGCATTTAATTTATTGCTCGGCTTTGTCCCGCTCCTCAGTCACTGGGAGGGCCTCCCAAGTCCACTCAGGGCTCCTCCGAGGCTGCAGTGGCGCCCCCTGCCCTCCCTCCCGAGCAGGAGTGTCCAGGGTCCAGGTGGACTGTTCCTCCCATGTTCAGCATGCCTCGTCACATGGCAGTGCATCCATCCTGGAGTAAGGCGACGGAAGGGCTGGTTTTGTTACGCCGGCAGCATGGAGAGAACTACCTCCTCCTTGCAGGAGAGCAGGCTGGATTCTAACTGCCTCCTCAGCTGCAGTCTTAATTCGGCAATAAACATGGGAACAACGATGCGCTGAGGGTCGCTGTTGGTTTGTTGGGCTACAGTGGCTGCGGTTGCCCAGGGCTGCGGGCACTGCACGGCTCAGGCATAGTCTTGATGCCACCTTCCTCGAGGCCTTTGCTGAGCAGCCCAGCTCCTCCGCTAGCACCTGGCCTTCCCCCACACTTTCCTCAAGAGCTGTAACCTGCTGGTCTTTGCCCACCCACCCCTGGGGGAGTCACACTGAAGTTCCAGACTCAGGGAGGCCTTTTGCTGCTTCTGGGTCATGTCTGGTGCTGCTGCAGTCACTGATGCCATCTGTGTTGTGTTGCTTGATGCTGCCTGGTGAAATGTGGGCCAGCTGTGAGTGGGGAAGCCATTGTGTGGACACTCAGCACACGTCCTCAGATGCCACATGGGAGAAAGAAACCTAGCTTGATGGGGGGGGGGACAGAGCAGGCCATGCCCCCCTTTCTGTGTCTTCGAGGCCATCTTTGGGAAACGGGAAAGGGGGTGGTCTAGGCAGAGCAACTGCCCAAGAGGCTCCTCCTCACCCTACTGCCATGCTGCTGGGAGAGGGAGACCTCCCTCCAGCCCGCGGCTCACACAATGGCCTGCCTCTTCCAGGCCCTCATTCCACGATCTGCAGATTGGGCAGGACAAAGGCGCCATTGTGCAGGACCCTGCAGTAACCAGGCAGGCTTTTTCATCCCAGCCTGTAAACACAACCCGTGGCATTGTGTGCGATTTCATCCAAACCACTCTGGCTTGTAAAAGGCTTGGATTAGGGGAGCGCGGAGAGGCCCAGGCTGCATCCCAACACACGGAAGCTCTTAGGAGCAGTGCCAGGAGGGCGCATGGAGCAAATTGTGCGGCACTCGAGCCAGGGGCGAAGGGGCTCTGGTCTTCTCCAGAGAGTGAGTTTCTGTCCAGGCATTCGCTTGGTGTTTGGTTGGATTTTGTACAGAAATGGGAGCTGAAGCCCCTGTGCAGAAGGAATAAATGGGGTGAGAGCAGAGCCCAGACAGTCCCATCCAGGCCTTGGCTTGGCTGGACTCACCTCTTCCACAGCTAAACGCACATCACTGCACTCGTGTAGGTGTGAGAGTCATATGAGCAGACACGGGCCATGAATGCAAAGTCACGAGCAGTTGCTTCTCCTCTGAAAGCCCTTGGAAGTGTGATGTGTAGGAAGGGCAGCAGCTCCAGCCTCTGCAAGGCTGCTTCCTCTTGGCACTCCACTCCCTCAAAGCCGAGCTTCTGGAAATGGAGGGAAGCTTTGAAAGGGGAGCCAAATTTCTTGTGGCTTGGTTGTCTGTAGGAAGGTGGAGGTAACAGATGGGCCTTGCTGCTTCAGAGAGTCAGAACCAGCAGGGCAGCCCACCCAGAGCTGGCTTGGCAGGAAACAGGAAAGGCACGAGATGGAAGAGACCTCCCTTTGCTTCAGGACAGGGCAGGGGGCTGCATTTGGCTGGGCAGGGAGGCAGGCAGGAGAGAGTGGAAGAGGGTCCTCAGTTCACACAAGGGCTCTTCTCCTTCCAGCAGCCACAAGAGGAAGAGCTCCGTGAAATCTGGCAATTGATACACTTCCGTCAGTCGAAGTGGATGTAAACAAAGAACTCATTCTCTGACTTTTGCTGTCTTCATCACTGGGAGGGATCGACAAGGCCGCCACATTTGGGCGCAGTCCTCATGGGAAGCCGGAGACTCAGCCTCGCTCTTCACAGTCAGTTTGTTTTAACATGAAGATAGTCATATCGGTTGTCTTTGAATTTGCACTGTGCGTCTCCAGATGGTTTTTCAATGGGGGGGCCTCACATCCACCCTCGGGTGCGGAGTGCATCCAGCAGGGCCACTTCAGGGACTCACAACCACAGAGTTTATTCCTTTAAAAAATCCCCCTTTCCTACCCACAGGCAGCATCCCAAATGCTGGTCCCAGTGCGATGTCCTTCCTACTTGAGCCTGGTAGGCTCTCAGGGCCACTTGGCAGTCCGGGAACCAACCAACTGCCACTGGTGCTCAGGTTAGTTGGCAACCTTCAGTCTCGAAAGACTCTGGTATCGCGCTCTGAAAGGTGGTTCTGGAACAGCGTCTAGTGTGGCTGAAAAGGCCAATCCGGGAGTGACAATCCCTTCCACAACGGGAGCAAGTGCAGTCTGTCCCTGGTCTGTCTCCCTGGCTATGGGCCTTCCTTCTTTGCCTCTTTGCCTCAGACTGTTGGCCAAGTGTCTCTTCAAACTGGGAAAGGCCATGCTGCACAGCCTGCCTCCAACCGGGCCGCTCAGAGGCCAGGGTTTCCCACCTGTTGAGGTCCACTCCTAAGGCCTTCAGATCCCTCTTGCAGATGTCCTTGTATCGCAGCTGTGGTCTACCTGTAGGGCGCTTTCCTTGCATGAGTTCTCTATAGAGGAGATCCTTTGGGATCCGGCCATCATCCATTCTCACGACATGACCGAGCCAACGCAGGCGTCTCTGTTTCAGCAGTGCATACATGCTAGGGATTCCAGCTCGTTCCAGGACTGTGTTGTTTGGGTTAGGGTTCTTGGTATGTTCTGTCAGCTTCTTGTTGGACCAGACTCTCTTTGGTCTCTCTCTCCTTTAGTATCTCTCTCCTCAATACAGAGGTGCTCAGGTGGGTGTTTGTTTTCATTGCCATCCACCTTGCAGGAGGCCAATCTTTCTCTCTCCTTTCGAAACAGCTCCACACACTCCTGCTGCAGCTGCACTGTGACGTTTAATGGCGCCCTGCTCCAAAGGGCTTGTTTACACTTGTGGCTTACCACAACCCAGCCCGAAACCCCAGAGTCTCTCCAATGAAGTGTGAACACATCTGTTCTGGGGTAATTGATGGTTAATCTCCGGCACTTCACACCTCCTTTATGAGGTGTGAATGAGCCCTCAGAAAAACCCACCTTGTTGAGTTCCACAAAGCAAGGGATTCTGCAAGGCAGCCTTTGGGCCAACAGCAGGATCTGCCTGCCAGGAGTGTCAGGAAGAGCCTCTCCCATATCTGTGGATAGCAGGTGAGAAAGGCTGACCTTGTGGGTCTTGGTTTGGGAGGTGGCACCACAGGCTGCCGCAGTCAGACCCATAGGACTGCCCAGACAGACACACGGTCGATGGTTCTGAAAGCTGCAGAGAGGCTGAGCTGAACCAGCAGTGATGCAGGTCCCCTGGAAAAGGTCATCCATCAGGACAAACAAGACAGGTGTAGTTCCCATATCAGATCAGAGTCCAGGCTGATAAGGACATTATTCACAAACAGCACATATACACAAGCATCAGTTAGAGTTATGGAAATCTCACATGGCTCCCCACGGACAGAGCTGGGGTTTGTCTTGCTGCGGGCAGCAGCCTTTGGCCCTGGCAGCTGAACAGTGAGCTGCGAAAGTCCAGCTCCCAGCCCAGGGAGCAGGGCATGAGATCTCCTGCAGACTGGGACACTGGGCAACATCCTGCGAGTTCTGCATTCTGAAGTTTTTCAAAGTTCCCTTTTTTGGTGGGGGACACACCTTGGAGTGATTCCCTTTTAAACTAAATCTTCAGTCTTGTTGATGAATTAAAATTGATAACCCTGGCCAAATTCTGCGCTTTGATACTTTCTAACCCCCCCCCCCCAATCCAACAGTACCCATAATTAGGAACGTTGACAAAAAACAAAAAATAAAACCATGAGAACCAAGCCTGGAATGCATGCAAGCAAACCAGGGTGTCTGCCTGAGACCCTGAGCCCCATCAGGGCAGACAGCCTCAGTTAGCTCTCTGGGGGTGGAGGGAACAGCCCATCTTGCCATCTTGGATTTCCAGAAGCAGGCAGGTATGTGGCCGTGGCAACCCCACACCCCTGACCCTGAGGGCAGGCTGGTCTCCTGTGGTCAGCCAAAAGCAGCAGCGGATCAGGAAGCAGCAGTCATTCTGCAACCGCAGATCAGGAAGGAAGTCATTCTGCTCCCAGGGCTGTGCCTGGAGCCCATTTGCCCCCCTGCCCCTCCAGAGTCTCCCTGCTCAGCGCACCGCAGGCCTGCTGCATACCACCAGTCTTTCAACCCCTCTCCCGAAGCCAAGCTGCTCTTCAGCACCAGCCTATTCTGCTGTGATGAAATGGCCAGTCAGCCAGCCTGGAGTGGAGACAGTGACCTTGTGTCTCCTCTTCGAGCCTCCTGAAATGGCAGCTGACAGATTGGACCAAGGTTGCTGACTCCTGCCGGCTGCCTGAGTGATGGGGAGGGGCAGGGGTAGTCAACAGGTTGACATTTCGGCACTCCAGCAGGGCCCCCTTCACCTCCGCCTGGCCCAGGAATTCAAGCCGAGACGGAGGAGGAGAGACCAGAGGCCCTTCCCCATGTTCATACCGCTGAGAGTCCCAAATGAATCACAACCACTTTTCGCCTTTTGCCAGGTGCTGTTATTCCATGGGAAAGGTGTCAGTCCTCCCCCCAAAGGTCCCTCAGATTTGGCAGAACATGGTGCCAGCCTATGAACCCATCTGGCCCAGGCACCTGCAGTGTAGCAATGGCAGCCGGCATTCTGGCCTCCTTGTCAGGTGAGAGTCCGGCTGAACACATCCCTAATCTCATGGCACCTTTTCACGGAAGGATCACGGCGGCTGCAATGCTGGGATGCAACAACTGCTATTCTGTGAGCACGGGTTCCATACTTGATGGCCGTACTTAGAGCATCAGGTCACACCAGGAGTTCACTTGAGAAGGGACTCAGTCCGTGAATGTTTGATCTCTGGACCTGCCTGCCAAGGTCTAGCGCTGAGGCACAGGAAATGTGGAGAAAGAGCCTCGTTCCTTTGAGCATGTGGTAAGTGCCGCCGCTAAAGGCCAGAGCAGTGTAGAGGGAGCCTTGTCCTCTAGATTTCCTTCTTCCCTTCCTCCCAGGCAACACTAGTCCTGCAAGGACTACCCCACCCCCGAAGAATCGGCTTCCTTTTCCTTGGAATCAGATAGTGTTGCTGTGGAAGAAGTCAGGGTCCTTTCTCTGCCCACTGGGCCCTGCAGAGAACTGTGGGGAGAAGCCCTCTGGGGCCCAGTCCCATGCCTGTTGTGGCCTGCGTGTACCTAGTCCCAGTCGCCTGGCAATGGAGACCCCTCAGGCAGAGGGATGCCTGGCCAGGCTGGCAGGCCAGAGGCCTTGGCTTCTGGGCAGCAGTGACAGAGTCAGCCGTCCCGCCCCAGGTCACGCCACATCATTCCTGTTCTCCAGTTGGGGGATGAAGCCTGACCGGCTGCGACTTGCCCGAAGCCCTGCCGGGAACCTGTGGCCAGTGTGGGCCGCTTGCCTGCTCCTGACTGAGGCCTGCACCACACATTTGTGCCCGCTCTGGGGCTCTTTACACTCAATTACTGTGTGTCAGTGCTTGGAAGGTGCAAATGAAATTCACAAGCCCCTCCCATAACCCCCATTTAGCCCCCGTTTAGCCAACTGATGGCCCCCACAGTAGCCTTCTGAAACCAGTAGCTGAGGAAGGCTTTTCAAGGGGGCTGAACTCCCCCCACTGCCTCTTGGTCTCTGGCAGCTGAGTGTGTGAACCGACTCCACAGAACAGTGTCCTGTTTCTTCAGCGAGTGGGGAGCAGGCGAAGGACCTCTCTGTGCTGCTCCCTCCACACATGCTGGCTATCGATTGGTGGGGCTGGCTGCAGCCGTCCTTGGATATCCGTGCCTGTGTGAATGAGTCCTGCAAGACCACTCTGGCTTCGGTCTGAACGTGCTGCTTTGCCCACGTGCCCCACACAGTGTGGTGACGGCCAGCATGAAGCGCTTGTCTGTGGGAGCAGAGCAGTGTTTCCATAAGGTGATCTCATGGCTGGGCTGGGCCCTGCACCTGGGGAGGGAGCACTCCCACGCGATGATGTCACCCAGCCAGCATTCCCTGGAGAAGGTCTTCCCTCGCAGAGCTGTCAGCAATATCTGTCCAACAGAAGCAAATATGAACATTGTAGTGACAAGCGCCCTGGAACCAAAAGCCCTGTTTTCAATAAAAGCCTCGCCTTCAAAGAGTTCCCAGCACAACTCCTGGGATCAAATAAGAGCCCAGCTGCCTGTAACAGTTTTAAATCCATCACTGGGAGATTAAATTCTAAGGGGATTGGAACTTTCAATATACACAGCAGAGTCTTAAGTACCTCTTCATTTTCTGCATTAAGGAAGGGGGGGGAAGAAGGCGTGGAGAAAGTCCAAAATCCCTCCCACGCTCATCCCTGCGTGACTGCAGCCCTCCATGCCCAGTGTGATGGGGCCAAGCCTGGTCTTCAGGATAAACCAGCCCTCTTGGGACAGCCGGGGTTGGAGCCAAGGCAGCTCCCTGCACACCAAACCCCTCTCCCACCAGAGGAGGGGATCTGTGGGCCTCCCCCACCATCTCTCTACCAGCCTTCCTACATCAAGTCAGTATTTCGGGGCAGCTGGCGCCTGCTTCCCTGGGCAGCCATTATCACTAAAGCTGCAGGGCTGCCATCACAAGGCTCTTGTGGCCCCCCATGAGACACCTGGACGGCCTGCTTCCAGGGGGTCCTCCTGGACTGGGGAGACTCCTTGGGGTGTCCCTATCTAGAGCAGTGATTTTCAACCTTTTCCATCTCAGGGCACACTGACAAGGCACTAAAATGGTCAAGGCCACCACCAGGTTTTTGACAATTGACAAGGCTGGTGGGGGCTCACATCTCCCGTTGGCCCTATTAATGAATGACCTTCCCCCAAATTCCTGTGGCACACCTGTGAACCACTCGCGGCACACCAGTGTGCCACGGCACAGTGGTTGAAAATGGCTGCTCTAGAGCAATGAGTGCAGGTCGTGCAGGACTATCCCAGTGACAACCAGCAGCATCTAGTTGGCAACTTTGGGGGGTGATGGAAACATTCAGCAGAGACCCAGATCTGTGTGAACGCGACACTTTGAGGGTGGTGGACAATGGTTGGGCTAAGGTCCTTCCCACAAGGAAGTGGGAAAAGTGGGGAAAGTGTCTTGCCCAAAGCCTGTCCAAACATTTTGGGCCAGCATTGCCCAGAATGCAGAGGGAAGGGTGAGGCCACAGCCCTCCAGCAAACCCGGCCGCTTCTGCGCTGGAAGATTTTGTGGGCAGGTCGGACGCTTCCCTGGGCTGGCACCAGCCCACGCCAGGCGGAGGGAGGGTGACGAGGCTCCAGCCTGCAGGTGAAATTCCTTTCCCAGGGCTTTGTCTCTGCCAGGGTGTGGTCCTGGCTGGGACCCGAGGCCTGGGGTGGGGCCGCTCCACGGTGTCTGCGGCAGCGCCATTGTTCGCCCTCTGCCTGCCTTGGGCTGCACACTCACGGGGGTGGCTGGGGAGGTTCCTCTCTTTGCTGGGCTCTGCCAGCCTCCACCCGGAAGCATTCCAGACATTCCACCCTAGTGATGGAAGCTCTGGCACCCTTCCGAGGGCTCCCGGGGATGGGCAGCAACCCAGATCACGTCAGGCTACAGCTGGGGGTGCACGCACCTGAACACGCTGGCACCAAATTTCCTGCCAGGTCATGGAAAAGGTGAGGCTGCCGCTTGGGTGCCAACTGTAGCCGGAGAGGCCCCCCGTTAGCACCTCCAGGATTGTCTTCCACCAACACCTGGAGATGGAGGCTGATTCCTGGAGTCCCTGCGTTGGTCCTGGAGGGCTGGTAGCCCTCTACAGCTCAGGCACAAGCTGACTCGATGAGGATTAGGCTGGAGTCACTTGCTAGAGCCAACCTGCCCTTGACCCACTTGGGAGCAAACACTAGAAGGTATTCTTCGGGCTACGGGGATAACGGCATGGAGCGGATGGAGGCCGTGGAGATGCCTCCCCACCCATGCAGTTGGATCTCATGGCATAAATGGAGGGGGCTTCAAAAATGCAGGAGAATGCAGGAGCAACTCCCTTCAGGAAGTGACGGTCGGCATGCTGTGATGAGGGTTGCCTGGGACTGGAACGATGCAAGCTCTTGTCTTCTTTTCTGGTATTTCCTCCCCCAGCATTTCGAACAAGCCTATCGCTTTGCGCCAATGCACTTAAAGATCAGACAGATTCATGAAGGACAAGCCAGCTCTCCAGAAGAGAAGCAGTGTGTGTGTGCTGGGGGGGGGGGGGCTCTTGGAGGCTCACCCCAGCATGTACTCAGTGGATGGGTAACAGGGGCGCCTTAAAAACGAATGGCCAGGCTCAAACAGCACTGTGGTGACACCGGGGTGAGCAAGTCAATGTACCTGTAATCCACATGACATCTGTGTTATTCATTCATGTTGTTAAAAGGCAATACACTATTGTCAGGGGTGACTGCATACACAACATGGCATGTTTCTGCTTGGTGAACTGTCACTTGTATTCTCCCCTCTGACCTCCTTTGTATGGACTCAGATCTCTGCAATATGGAGCTGTGAGCGAGTAATACAGGCAGCTCCCATGTAGACTTGCCTCGAGACAGCTTGTCACATTCCAGAACTGCTCCGGTGGTGATCAACTGGGGAAGAGAAACCTTGGGCAGAGTGGTGCACGTGGCACCACTGACCTTCTCTGGCCACTGACTGTCCCACACTGGCAACTCAGCCTCTCCATCCCTGGGCTCCTGTAAAAAAACTTGAGAACTGCTGCAAGATCTGGGGTGAAACGCTACCCTAAGGCACATGGAAGTATCGCAACACGTTCAAACTAACCACAATTTTTGTCACAGAAGCTCTTGTGTATTATAATTCATTTTAGCAGATGTGTGAAGTGTCCTCTTCAGCTTAATCCAGTGCTTCCCAAACCTTTTCAACTGGAGGCTCCCTTGGCCTACTGGACCACTGGCTGCAGCTCCTCCTTAGGGCTAGAATCCTATACATTGTATAGCATGGCAGACTTTGCACGAGGATTCTGTGGCTTCCCTGGCTGGTTTCCACAGCTCCTCAGGGAGCCACGGCTCACAGTTTCGTAACTACTGGCTTAATCCTAATCAGATTTGTGTGTGGAAAACATGGAGAAGCAGAGAGCAGGGCCTGCAAGGGTTTGCTCTGTGATTCTGCCACCTTCTTCACATATTTCACCCCGAAACCAGTCACAAAACATAACTCTTTGAGCATGCTCGGGTTGAATCCAAGATGCAGCTTTGTTCTCTGAGCTGTATGGAGGATTATGTCCATGTCGCCTGAAATTCCCTGCTCTAATAATTCCTCCATTGTACCTGCTTTGAGGTCAGCATCTTTTTCTTGACCCAATTCAGTGGCAAGCTCCAGCTGGGATCCTCGGAAGGGGCTCTCCCCCCCCCTCAGGCCTGCTCACCTATTCCCTGCGGTCCACTTGTATCACCCACGGCCACACCCAAGTCCAGCTCTCTTCACCCAAACTAACCACTGATGATTTAATCACTTTACAAGGTAATTAGCATGCAGAATGAGACTGAATCCCCTCTCCAAATTCATTTCACTTAGGAAATCAATCCAATCCTGCCCAAGGGACTTGCCTGCCAAACTTAATTCCAAGTAATTTAACAGCAAAGTTCTTTAATGTTTCAAATGCAATAGGATGAAGACTCGCCAAAGACATTTAGCAAATGCAGCTGTAGAACTGGCTCTCCCAGGAGGTGGTTCTGCATGCAGGTGGATGGAGGCTGCAAGAACTCTTCCCACAGCAGAGCAGCTCCTCCAAGGGTTCATCCTGCTCAAAGCTCTGCTGGAGATCTGGCTACCTGTAGGCAGCATCTGCTGACCAGCCAGCAGGGCAGCGATTCTTCAAAAGGGGTCCCAGAATGTCCTGGGGTCCCTCGGAAGCTTGGAGGGGGAAAAGTGTCTCTGTCTGTGTCCCTTACATACAACCACCTTTCCTTGCAATCGGTGGCTGTGAGAGAGCCTTGGGGGAGGTAGCAATGGGGGCTCTAATCCACTGGGGCAAAAGTGAGGCCCAAGAAGACACAAGCAACTAGGCGCTGAGGGTAAGCCCTAAAACGTCCCCATTCACAGAACTTCTTCAGCACACTGAGGAGTTTTGGCAGAAGAGCTCATATGGAACACATTCCCTGAAGGCAGAGCCCCCAAACCTTGGGTCACAGGGGGTATGTGACAGTACTGAAACCCCCTCACTGCATGGAGGATGGGCCTGCCTTCATTTTTTTTTTTTAAATAATGATTTATTTATTTATTACAGATACAGGTAAGGAAAATTGGATAGACTTAGGGCTAGGACTACATAGGTTACACACAAGGGTGGTGGCCATCGATTACAACAAACATTAATCCAAACGAAATTAATAATCAATACAAAAATTATCATATTCATTAACCCAACTGGTTAATACTTTAACATTCCATATTTTTCCTCTAACCTTATCTATCCTATCATTAAAAAAAACACTTCAGACTTTTACTTATACACTCTTCTTACCACTAAACTAGTCTCTAAAATAAAATCTTTCTTATCTAATTCTTAATTTCTAATATCACATCTAAAAAAGAAGTCTCCGATTACAATGGTATTACCCCCTTCAATATCTCTTATAACATATTATACATCATTTTCCATAACTATCCAGTCAAAAAAGGCTTCAAATTTTTACTTATAGACTCTTCTTACCACTAAACTAACCTCTAAAATAAAATCTCTTATCTGATTCTTAATTTCTAATATCACATCTAAAAACAAATATCTCCAATTGCAATGGTATTATACTTCGCTTATCTACCACATATTTATTAACCCAAAATACAGGTTTAATATTTTCTCCAAAATAAATTGACATCTATAATTTATTTTATTTACCTTCTCCTTTATAAAATAACCCTTTTATTTATCTTAATACCACTTTAGTTTACACAATACTTATATTCCAAATTTACAGTTCCATCTAATTTATTTCATATATTTACCACTTTAATTATCACGATACTTATATTCCAAATTCCCTTTTCATCCACTTTAATTTAATCTAATTAATAAAATATTTATCTTAATACCACTTAATTTCCGCAATATTTATATTTCAAATTTTCATTTAGATCTATTTTAATTTAATATAATTTAAAAAAATTCTATTTATTATTCAACCATTTTGACCTTATTGTTTACTTTGTACTCTATCTTATTGGTGTTCCCTCTTAGTCCTCCGACTGGTTCTTCCACTTCTTCTTTTTCTTCTTAAGTCCCCCCCCCCTCTGTTTTTCTTTCTTCTTTTTCATTCTGTTATTCTTGAATTCAATCCATAAATTCTTCCTCTTCTTGAGACAGCTTGCTCTCTGAACATTTCCTCTTTTTTCTTCCTTAAGATTCTCAGTTATTATGACAATTGCTTCTTCCATCTCGTGTCCCATTTCAAAATACTCCCTTTAACTTCACCCGACGTCTGATCCATTCTTTTTTCTTCTCTATTGTTTATAATCTGTTCCCGCGAGTTTACAAGGGAGGTGCTTATTTGCCCAATTTGTTCAGAGAGTTCTCTGACTTGTTGCTCCATTTCTCTTCTAAAATCCATCACAAAATCCACCAACAAGGCCTGGCTTTCACGATCATCTTTTAGATTTTCAAAAGCCATTTTTATCAACACCAACTCAAACCACTTCCTGCAGGGCTACTTTCTAATTTTGTATCCAGGGCTACTTTCCAAATTTTTATATCCAAAAAAAGTCAATCAAATCCACACAGTCAAATTAGGTTAGTATGCCTTTAAATGACCAAAAGAAGAAAACAAAAATTCAAGCCTCTTGCTGAGAAACCGAAAGTGGCAGTGTCCAGGCTTAAATAAAGGCTTTTTGCTGGGAAAATGAAAGTAGACTTTATTTCCTTCGTTGAAGATTACTTATTTATTTCTCTTTGGTACATACCATTAAAAAAAAATATAATCTTGTACTTACTCCAGCAGGGGAAATACCAATTCACCTATTCCCCCCCTGGGTGGCTAAGGGCCAGCGTGAATAATCTTGTATTATCTCCTCCTCCTCCAGACTGCTTACTTACAGTTCTTGATAAAACTTTTTAATGAGCCAAGTTCACTCACTTGTAATAGCTTTTTTCGCTGCGATGTTGTTGTATCTAGGCCGTGGGAGGACGGGTTCTCAGCTTTCCGAGCTTCTCCAATATGGCGCCTGGGATAGATATGATTCAGCATAGAGCAAAACAGAGAGAAATCCTTGAAATTGCCTGTTTCTAAGGATCCCCCCGTTCAAGCTCTCAGCTCTTCGTACCGTCTTCCTGGCACCGAAGCGTGCCTTTGTTGTTTAGGCACATGAAAACACATCTATTTCGCAGTCTCTTCGGGAGCCCCCAAAGTTCGCTGCAACTTTGCTGAGTTAGCTCCGCCCCCCGGGCCTGCCTTCAAATGGGCATCTGAAGCGTCCGGGAGACACAAAGGTGACCATCGGAGACACAGGAGGGAGTGACTGTGAAGGACCTGGACTGGGAGAGCTGAACAAGCAGGTGCTCTGTGGCTCTCCTTCCCTCTTCCGCCAAAACCTTGGATGGTCTGAGTGTCCGGCCAGGGCTGGGCCTCATTCAGGCAGTAGCCAAGTCGAGCAGTCATGTAAGCCAGAAAACCGAGGGTGGGGCAGTGGATACAGCATGGGTTTTATGCATGGGTTTTTATACGTCACTTGTGCATTTATTTAAATACGTATATATTTAAATAAATATATTTTAATACCTCTTTCCATTAAACAAATTCACAGTCACAACATTACAGCAAAATCAGGAATAAAACAGTTGATGTTAAAAGCAGATCAGTAACAGAAGAAGCCAGGAAAGCAACAAGATTCAGCCTCAAGCCAAGACCTCTCAGCGCCATAAGGCCCGAGCCTGGAACAGCCACCAAAGAGTTTGGACCTGGCCCTGAAAACTCAGCTGAAGGAGGCAGCACCAGCCTTTATGGTACTGAGGCCACAACAGAGAAGGCCCTGCTGTGATGGGTGGTGATCTAGTCTCTCCGTGCAGTCTCTGTTGCCAAAAGCTCTTTCTGGCAGGGCTTGACAAGGGAGGAGACACTTCCAAGAAACCAGAACTCAAGCCGCCTGGGGCTCCAAGCTCAGAACCAGCACCTTGAACAGGGCCCAGGAAGGCGCTGCAGCCAGTGCAGATATTTAAACATGGGCAGCTCAGTGTAAAGACAGAGGCCTGCCATCACATTCTGCATGAGCTGAAGCTTCCAACCTGTCTTTAAAGGCAGCCTTCCCCCCCCCCCCCAGACTCAGCTGGAAGTCTGGTGACAGGAGCAGGATTTGACAGCAGCCAGCTCTGCAGAGCCTTTCCAGACCGTGCCTGGGGGGCTGCAGGAGCAGCAACAGCTGCTGCCACTCCTGCTGGGCCTCTGGCAGGCTTGCTGCTTGCTGCCAGTGCAGTTGGAGGAGGGGGGCAGCTTTTTGCCTTTGCAAAAGGAGCCCAGTTGGCATAGGGACTGTGCTTTATGCACACAGTGCTTGATTTGTAGCACACTCTGTGTGTGTGTGTGTGTGTGTGTGTGTGTGTGTGTGTGACTGCAATCCTTGCGCAGAGGTGGCAGGAAAGCCTTGAGGGGCACCAGCTGCCCTGACCTGAATTCCTACATTGCCACAAGGACAGTGCTGTCCTCGACCATCTCCCACCTGGTGGAGCCAAACAGGGCTTTCCATCCCTGTTGGACAGATAAACAACTAGCAGAGTAACTGAAGGAGAAAAGGCAGCAAGGCCTGAATCTCCCAGCCGTGGGAATCAAGAGGACAGGGCAGAAGGACAGCCAAGGGGCAGCCCAGGAAATGGGCAGGGGAAGGTGCAGGCTGTTCATCAGTTGACTGCCCAGGAAAGCCAGTTGAGGTCTCTGGCAAAAAAAGCAAAAGCACACAAAAGGCAGGAACCCCCTTCTCCCCCCTTTCTCCTGCACAGATTTTTGATCCCCCCCCCCCGGTAATTGGAGGGCAGAAATAAAAAGTTGAATTATTAAGTCTAATTACACCCAGAATATCTTCAGGAACGGCTTTGTTTCACAGATGACTGCCGAGAAGACAATGCTGCAGGAGAAGCGGGTGGAAAGAATGCGCCTGGCCACAGGAATGCTTGCAATGTGCCGGTCTCACATTCGCTCCTCTGCAGCTCCGCTTCCTTGCACTTCAAGGCGCCCAGAAGGGCTGCCCCGGGGCACACCTGCACTTCTGGAGCCTCCTCACCTTTGGGGTCCTCAACGTAGCCAGAGGCAAGGCCATCGGAACTGCTCCAGGGCGTGGGAAGGTCCTTTGGGAGCCTGCTCTGCTTGCCCGAGCTTCCTCCCTGAGAGGACTGGGGGGGGGGAGACAAAAAGGATCTCACTGCCAGCTGTCTGGGAGGAGGCCGGCCTGGAACTGTTACCTCCCCCTCGACACGCCACTTGCTTCCCTGTGGACAATCTTTCTGGCATGGAGGAGCCGCCCAGCTTGTAAGCCCCCCTCCCCCCAGCACGCCTGAGGTGTTGCAGCCCAGGCGCACGTTCCTCATCTCACTGGATGAAGAACTAACTAGGCCTTCCTCGGGCATCCCCAGCCCCTTGCAACTTACTCCAGAGTAATTCTGAAGTAGGGGGCCTCACTGATCAGCACGGGCTTGTTGGTGCCACTGACAGTATGGAACGCTGTGAATTGAGGAGTTATGAGTCATCCACCACTATTCAGATCACAGGTTGGGGTCGTGGGCATCTCTCACCCAACTCTGTGGCACTGAACAGCCTGGTTCAAGCATGCAGGCTTGTCCTTTGATGAGTCACATGGTGCCATGCATGTGGGACAATGCACCATTATTCCTCACCACTGAAAGGACTTTTTGACTCACAACCAGTGCTCCTTAGTGGAACCAGCACAAGCAGTTGGCAGTACCAAGTGTGGCACGATGGACCTGCAGACCTGAACCGGTCTGGTCTTCACTGCAGTGGCTCTCTTCTCTCTGAGGCCAAATGGAGAAGATCAAGGGTTGGGGAAAATCCAGTAGGGTCCTGGAGAGAAGACTCTGGTCTGCCGGCAACCATGAACTACCAACTGGCGTTGTATTGCCTTTAACCTTGGTTTACTGATAACCTTTGAGGTCACGCTTGCCACTTCCATGGGTGCTCAAAGGAGGGCCAACTCCAAAGTCCAAGAAACAAGTGACTGCTTCTGATTGTCTGTGAGGCAACTCTGTTTTGTGCATCACATCTTCTTTGCAAGGGCTGTATGTGCAGAGGATGCAGCCTTGATGTGAACAAATCAGGTCTTCTGGGCATGGGGAAAGCACTCGGCTGTGCTCTCCTGATGCTGAGCCAAGCAGAGAGGCACCTTTTCCTCTTGAGTGACCTGCCGGCACATGGGGATCGGTGTGTGTTGTGGGCAGGCACCATGAGAGATGGTGGGCAGGCAGTTCTCTGGAAACCAGCCTGGGCTGCTCCCAGAGGCGGACACTGACTCCTCACTGGACTGCCCCAGTCTCTGCTTAGGGGTCAAACTGGAGCAACCCAGAGGGTAGGGAGGGGAGGGAGAGACAAATCTGCCTCAAGCTGCAAGGTACACCAATTGGACAAGTGGGGAATGGGGAGGGAGGGAGCGCTGGGCAGGAGGCATCACTGCCCTGGAACGGCAGCTGGTCGCTGGGAAATCCCTTCTCCCCCTTCCATGACAGGGTGCTTCTGTGGGATGCACAAGTGTCCAAGATGCCACTGTTCACTTTGCCTGGGAGAGCCGTGGGAGAAGATTCATTCTCTGTGCTGTGCACAGTCAGCAGCCAGACCTGGGAAGAGGCTCCAGGGCCGGAGAGGTGCAGCTCACAGGAAGCCCCATGTGGTGGGGGGGGGGAGGCAGGCGGCTAAGCAGTTGCCTCTTGGGCACATCCTTCCTGGAGCAGAGCAGCACCCCCACCCCCGTCTTGCGCAAGCCTCCATATTCATTATTCATACCCCACTCTAATTGCTCAGAGCATTTACAGGCAAATAAAACTGGCAGGTCAGTGACCTTCCAGAACTTGGAGGGCTGCATCCATCCATCCAGCCACTCTAATTGCCTTTTTATGGGGCTATCTAACAAGCGGCATCACCCCAGTGATATTTTCCATGCAGCTTTGCCTTGAGAAGCCTCTCCCATCTGTCTCCAGCGGCTGGCAATGGTTCTCTGGCACCTGGGCTCCTGCTGGCACCGACCAGCCCCCTTGGGCAAAGCCTCCCCCCACCAACTCTGCCAGTCCTGGGATTGGAACCGAGGCAGTTTGCCACAGCCTTCCACGCCTCCTGTTCACGTGCATCGCCCTCTCCCCATATCGGCCACGGACAAGGCGGTGCTGAAAAATATCTCGTTGTGTCGCAATACTTTCCAACTTACAAAAGAGGCCAGGTATCCTGTTGAGATTTGGGTGGAATAAACAAAGGGGTATCCCCCCCCCCATTGCAGGGGATGAATTTGGGAGGCTTGGAGCGGCTGCAGTGCTCTGGAAGGGCTCGTGTGATGGGCACACAACTGGGCAGTGGCACTGCCTCTTGTTTTTCCATAGGCAGGAGCATTTTGTTGTCTGGTGCAGCAGAGTTCCTCTCAGTGGCTGCCAGCCAGGGGCCACTACCCTGGCCAGCCAATGCTCAAATCCCCCCTCCCCACAATACACGGTTAAAGCAAATGTTTCTTAGCTTCACAACCCCCAATTTTGCCCCCTTTCAAAACTAAAGTACACCACCGAAAATGTTTGGCTGAGCCCCAGGTCAAATAGCACAGAAAAAGAACATAGGAAGAGCCTGGCTGCTGGATCAGGCCCTCTAGTCCAGCATCTGGTTTCAGCCGCCTCTGGGGGGCCTCCAAGTGGGGGGGGGAAGCATCTCTCCCTCGGGCCATGGCTTCCCTGCAGGTGGCACTCAGGCACCCATGCCTGCCTTCTTTGGTCCTTCCGCCTGCTGAAGAACAGGGCTTAGGAGCTTGTTGGGAGCATCAAGTGGGGCACCCCACTGGAGTTTCACTGGGAGCCAGTCAATGAAGTGCTGTTCAGAAATGGCTTTGCACAGAAAGAGGAGCTTCCTTCCTGTCTGCAAATGGAGAAGAGTCTTCATTCAGGACACTTCTGGCAGCTGTGAGGCCAGTGGCAGAGCTATGCAAGGAACATATATGCCAGTTGTATAGCAGTCTCACTGCCCCGGCTTCTCTCAGAGACCCCAGCGAGTTGCAGTGCCATGAGAGGGCTGAGAGTTCTCCGCGTTTGGTTGTCTGATCACCTTCGTGACCCGCCTTCCCTCCAGGAGGCCCCCGGCAGCGGCCAGACTGGCCTGCTTGGCTTCAGTGGATGAGGAGGCCTGTCCAGCCGGTCTCCCTCTGCAGTGCAGGGTCTGTGCCCAGCGTCAGCGGAGAGGAGGTGCTGGACACGAAGGGCTGTGCTTGCCAGACAAGGCCGCTGCTTGCGTGTTCCTCCCGAGAGTCACATTTGCCTCTTCCTGGAAGTTCCCTCTTCCCCTCCTCGCAGTAAACTGTCCCTCTGCCTGGGCGTGTGGCCTGCGCACTCTTCCCGGGTCCTCCTGCTCCCTGGTGGCACTTGGGGAGTCTCTCCCCACTCCCTAGATGTGCCACGTTCCTCAAGGGTGACTGGGGCTTGGCCGCCCCTCTCATCAGGTAACGCCCAGGCTTTGTTGTGTCAGAAGACCTGGCCTGGGATTCCCGGGCAGCCAAAGGGGGAGGAATCTGAGCTCCCTCTAATAGGATTTATCCCCGAAAATACGAGTCTCCCGAGGCCACGGAAAGCTGTTGACTTTTCCTCCTGCCTCCTGGCCAAGAAGCCAGCGCTCCGGTGGCAGAGGGGAGCCGAGATGAAAGTGGGCCCTGTGCCTGCGCCAGCCCCCCGCTTCCCAGCCTGCCCGCCCGCCGGCCGGCCGGCCAGCCGCTGCCGCCACCCCAGCTGCTGGTAGTTAGGTTTCACTTGGGCTAAATTAGTTTTCTAAGCCTTATTAAATAAACACACAGTTATTGTCAGCCTCCTGTTTGCAGCCGGTGGGGGACGGGAAGGGCGGGAGGGGAGCCACTGGAAGGCGGATCTGAAAGCAATTTCAGCTGCGGAGGGCGGGGGAGGGGCTCGGTGTTTGCTTTAGCTGGGCTAATTATCCAGGTTGTCAGAAAATACCAGGAGGAGGAGGAGGATATGGACGGGGAAATGCTCCACGGCAGCAGGGCATAGAGGGTGGAAGGGAGGAGAGAGACTGGAAGCCCCTGCAGGGAGGTGGCAGGCCAGGGCGCCCAGCCAGGCTGCCAGTGCTTTGCCTGGAAAGGCTCCTGCACGCTCAGCAGCCACGCAGCACCCAGAACCCACCAGGTGCATCTGTGCAGCGAGCGAAAGGGAAGCTTCACCTGGCTGGCACTCAGAGGCTCTCCTGCTCACTCACGCAGTGGTGCCTCTGCACAGCTCTTCCAGGCTTCCCCAGCCCTGCCTGCCTGGGCTTGAGCCTGGGGCTTCCCTCATGCACAATGGGGGGGGGGCCCTCTGTCATTGCGTCCTGCTTCATCAGCAAACACCACAGGACACTTCCAGGGTTGGACAAAGGCACTGGGTGGCTGCTGCTTGTCTGCGAAGGGGGGAGCAGGAGGCTCTAGTCCGGCCAGAGGTAGGAGACACCTCTAGGCAGTCCCAAACACCATTGGGGTGGGGAGGAGGGTGGATTGGACAGGACCCAGGTGTGCTCATAAGTGCTCTCAGCAGCCCTTGGTGGTGGGGTGCCCCTCCCCTCTCAGCAGCCCCTTCCCAACTGCCGGTCAGAAGAAGGAGGCTTCCGCCACACCCACCCCATGTCTTCCTGCAGCCAGCCCAGCCTCTTTTCTTGAGCACCCTGGCTTTTGGGTGCTGCTGCCTCTGGGATTCTTCTCACACATCCTGGCACCAATCGCAGAAGTGCGGCAGGAAGGAGGAGCCCCTCTGGGGGGCTTTAATTGCCAGCCTTCCTGTGTTCTTCGGCAGCTGGCAAACAATTACCCTAATGACCTCCCCTGGGCCTCCCCAGCCTCTGGGGCCACAGTCGTCAGGCCCGCTCCCAGAGACCTCAAAGCGGCTTTTGTTGCAGGACTGCTTGCAGGTACTATTAAAAAGGAAATTAAATCAATTAAAAGGCAGGCTTGTGCAACGTTGCCTTTCCCACCTCCGAGATGGTTTCCATCTGGGGTCCCCACGTTTTGGTCTGGAAGGAGCCACCAGTGCAGTCTCAGAAGCCCAAACTGGCCACTTTTCTGACCCCAGAGGGGTCACCCCCTTTCCACAGCCACACTGTGAACTTCAGGGCCATCTGAGGCTCCGGACCGGCACTCGGTCATCTGCAGGCCCAAACTCCACGCTCTGGGTCTGGGGCTGTCTTGCGAGAGAACATTTGCTGCAGCGGAGCTGAAGCTCGCAGGACTCTGCCTCTGCTGCAGAGACCTGTCCAGCGGTGCTCTCCAAATTCTGATTTCAGGTGCTCAGAAATCTGGTGGACTCACCTGTGCTGCAGGTTCCCAGGGTCTTTTGGTCCCCTAAGGACTCACGGGACCCTGACTGAACGTCTGTGTTTGCAGCAAAAACCTGAAACACCATCAAATGGAGCCCTGGCCTCTGGAAAGTCCCAGGTTGGTTGTGCCTGAACAGGAAACGCTACTTCTGTGGTCACCCCCAGGACAGAGAAGGGGTGCTTCTCCAGAGAGTCACCTTGCCTGTGCAGAGTGTCAGTCACTGTCCATTTCAAGGCACATCCCTCATTCAGTGAACCTGGACCCTTTGGAGAAATGAGGTGTCTGAGCGACTTTGCACGCGCCTGCTCAGCCCTGTGTGTGTGTGAACGGCCCTGCACCAATCAGGGCCACAGACCAAACTCTCAAGTCAGTGGAGTGTCAGTCACAGAAGGACCCAGAAGCCAGCCGGAGGCTTCTCTCCTCTGACCCCAGAACGGTTCTCTCTTCGCACCCAAACAGAAACAAACCCTCTGTGGCTAGAACAGGGCAAAGGGTCATCAGCCAAACACTGGCTGTCTGCAAACCAGGGCACAGAAGACACTCAGGCCAAAATGAAGACTGAACGTTTCCTTACAGTCCGATGTCAGCTCCTGCAGACACATCAAGGTTCTCAACACCGAAAGACCAGGAGCTGCCCCTGCAGTCATGCAGGTATCATAGAACTCAAACCAGAGATCAGCAAACAGGAAGCGATACGTACACAAAAGGAACTCAGCAAATGACCACCCTTTGCAATGACCATCAAAGGCACCAGATACCATTTTACTTCAGAGGACTCAATGCTCCCTCAACTGGTGGATGCTACTCAGTGTTGCTGTTCCCCAACATCTGTGGGGCTTCTGTGGGGCAGGCTTCTGGGAAGAGGCTTGTGATGCCCAGAGAATGCACCTGAGATTGCAGGGGGCCTCCTGCTGGCAAGCTTCCAGCTTCTCTTCCTTGCTGAGCAGAAGCTGGGCCTGGAGGTGCATGAAGGAAGCAGGCGGCTGCCACTCCGCTTCCCCCGACAACTGGGATGCGACAGGCGTGACCAGCAGGCTGCTCCTTGCAGTGCACTGATGGCCGCCAGCTGTCCTGCCTCACATCCGCCCATTATCTCTGTGCCGCTGGCTGCCTCCTGGCTGCCTGTCTTCAGGGAGGTGCTGCCTGCCGCCCAGCTCTGGCAGCTGGAGGGAGTTCTCCCTCTCCTGGGACTGGAACTTGGCCCACTGTTTTCCTGGTTGCCCGTGGACATTTGCTGCTGGACGCAAGTGCAGACCGCCCTCCCCCCACAGCTGCGACACTGGAAGAAGAGATTCTGCACCCAACATGAAAGGTGCACGGCACAGCACAGCTCTCGCCCTCCCAGGCCTGCGATGGTGTATTTATGCCAAGCACTTGAGACTCTTCTGTACTTTGTCTGCACACCAGAAGAGCTCAGAAGCTCCTGGACCTGGGTGCCAAAGGAAAGAGGGAAGGGAGGGAACTAGAGGGAGGAGGGAGAGGAAGACTGTCAAGTGTATTACAGGAAATGCTCCAAGATGGAAGGGAAATTCTGGGAGTGAAGGAGCCGAGTCACAGCTGGTCATGTCCGGCCCAAGGAGGCAGCTTTGCTGCTGCCTTTCTGGACCTCCATTCAAATTGCAGAACAACCTCCTCTCCTGTTATCCTTGCTCAGATTAATTGAGGTTCCACTTCCTCTTTGTTTGGCACGATGTCCCAGGCAGGGCTCGTTCTCACAGCCAGTGCGTCCAACAGTAGCCAGGGCAAACTAACCCAGGTCTGTCCAGGCCAGTAAATGGGGGGGGGGATTATGCTGGGTAGACATTAAGGATCTGGTCCAGCTCAAGAAGTGCCAGTTCACCCCAACAAGTCTTGTGCAGAAGCACTTCCTGCTGGAAGGTGCCCAAAGATCTCACAAGGAAGAAGGACTCGTGAGGATCTCGCAACTTTTTGCCTTATGTGGAAGATGGTAATCAGAGATGGCGTTGAAGTTCATCCATTTGGGCACTGACCAAGGGCCCAGCTGGCCAGCTCGAACCTAAACCCTCGCCACCAGAAGCATCCCAGGGGAGCAGCAGTGAGTGAGTGGGGTGCTGTGAAGGGCCCCAGCATGGCACCCAAATGTTACTGCTGTTCCCCCCCCCCCGCGCCACTGTCACTGAATGGGAGGCTCCCCCCACCTGCTGCCAGCTTTTACTGGTACGCACAAGTCAGAGAGGAGTGCAAAAGCAGCAGCCTGAAGGACTCGTGCCCCACCTGTGCATCTCGGAGTGCTGCAGGTTTTCTTCCAGATAAGCACACGTGATACGCACCACAAAGAGTGTCTCTCTGCTTTTGGCAGCCTCAGCAACTTGGGGTGGGAAGGGGAGACGATGGCTTCTCAGTGATCTCCTGGGCAGGGATCTGGGCTTTCTGCGCCACTTTCAGGCAGAGCCTCTGCCAGCACCATAAACCCAGTAAGATGTGATGGTACTGGGTGCCCACTGGGGGACAAAGCACACTTTAATGCATATTTAATAGATTTCAGGTTCTTCTGTTATTAGCTTTGCTTTTCTTAACCTCCTCCCCCTCTTTTGGGTGCAATGAGATGCAGGGGGAAATTTCAGGTGTATGAAACCAGCACGTCGCAAAAAATAAATCCAGATGGCCCGGAACAAATATTACACTGACGTATTCAAAAGTTCACATTGGAATCTGTTAAAGTGGCAAGTCCAAATGCAGGACGTATTTCAGCAATCCGAGCTCTTTCCGAAAGCGCAGGGGCTTTTGCGCTTCACCTGCATTGTAAGGGGGTGAGTCAGAGGGGCAGGGGGAGCAGTGGGCAAAAGAGCCCTCCTGCTATTTGAACTTGGAAAAATCTCCTGAAGTAAGTGGTGGCTGCTCTGGGGTACAATTCTTGCACACAGCTGGGAGACAATTCTTGCACACAGAAAGGAGACAAAGCTGTTGTGTTACTCCCCACCATGGCAGCGGCACTGACGCTAGAAGTAGTCATCAGGGAAGGAAGCCAAAGGAGGCTGCAGGCAGTAGATCCTAGTGGTTAGCTCTCACGCTGGCTTTCTGCTTTCCCTTTTTCCTGAGTCAGCCTCTGAATTTGGGGGGACGGCGACAACTGGTAGTTCCATCTGCTGCCATCACCTGAACCTAAGGAGACCAGGCAGAGAGGGGCTGACTGGGAAAAAACCATCCTTCCCAGGAGAACAGAACATCAGGGGTTCTTATTTAAAATGGCATCACAGTAACTGCAGAGAGCCATCAGATGTGAGAACCCTCCGAATTACTCAGGAACACAAACTAGGTAGGCAAAGAAGAAAAATAGAAGCAGTTTCTCAAAAGCCCCAAAGAAAAAGGAGGCAAACCACATGGGAGAAGGTGCCGAAGCATTGTCATTGGATACACAAAGGACAGAACGGAGAGCACAGCATTTGCAAGGGAAATACGATAACCGCAGTTCACATCGATTCCATATTTGCGTATTTTGCAACAACCACATGACATTATTTTGCCTGTTCTGTTCATAGAATTACAGAGCTGGAAGGGACCCATGAGATCATCAACTACAACCCCTGCCAAAGCAGGTTGACCACAGCTAGAGTCCTCAAGAGACAGCTCTTCTCTTCAAAAGAAACCTCTGTTTTAAGGCTTCCAATGATGGAGAGCTTCCCCCCTTGCTTTCCAAGGCAGACTGTTCTACTGCTGAACATGCTTCCCACCAGGAAGTTCTTCCTAATGTTTAATCAAAACATTCCTTGTAATTTAAACCTGTTGGTCCTGGTCCTAAACTCCAGGACAACTGAGAGTAAATCCACTCCATCTGCCATGTGACAGACCCTCAGATATTGGTAGCTACGTCCTCTCTTCATTGCCTCTTCTCCAAATTGAGCATCCTTCATTCCTCCAACCTGTCCTCACCTGATCTGGTCTCCAGCCCTTCATTACTTTCCATGACCTCAATACTCTGCCTCTTTTGATGCCTTTTTTGCTGCCGAGTCACACTGCCAACCTATATTTGGCTTGCTGGCTGCTAAGACGCCCAACTCTTTCTCACCAGAGCCACCGTCCCCCATCTTGTATCAGGACTTCTGATTTTCGCTACCCAAGAGGAAAACTTTACATTTATCCCTCTGGAAGTGCATTTTGTTTACTTTGCCCATCCTGTCACCCTGGATCCTGTTCCTGTCCTTGGGTATTTGCTACCCCTCCCAGCTTGGGGTGGTCAGCAAGTTTGATGAGCACCCCTCTCTTTCCTCATCCAAGTTAGATGACTTGATTACAAAGATACGGAACAACACCAGGCCCGAGACAGAGGCCCTGAGGCACCCCGCTCTGAGGAGCCCTTCACAAGCATCCTCTGGGCCTAATTCAGGGGAGCCAAACATAAGGCCCAGGGGCTGGATGCAGCCTGCGGAAGCTTTTTATATGGCCCTCAGGCTTTCAGCTGCTGAGTAGTGCTGAGAAGGCAGCCCACATGAGAGTCGAGCTCTCCCATATCTTGAAATATGATCAAGATTTGAATATTTTCTCTTTTGTTATTTGCAGCTAGTGAGTTCCTAAGTGAGAAAAAAGTATTTATTTTTGGTTATGGCCTGTTTAATGACATCATGTCTTGCCTAATGACATCACTTCCGGCCCTCGGCAGGCATCATGAATGCTATGTGGCCCTCTGCATAAAATGAGTTTGACACCTCTGGTCTAATTCATCAACAGGAGATAACTAGATGACCAACTTAATAAGTCATTAAAGTAACATGATTAAAAAATGGACTATAACTATTTGGTGGTTTTTATCTTGCTTCCCCCCCCCCTCTTATGTTGCATCAATTTCTGCCAAGGCTGCAGGATCAGGGCCCAGGTCTTCTTCTGTTTGGATTTTGTGGGGCTTTCTGTGGTCAAACTGAGCAGTGGCTCTGCCACAAAACATTCCACACTAATGTTTAACATTTTTTAAAAATAGGATTTTTGTTCCTGGGAAGTGATGGCTGTTTCACTTTTCAGTCAATATTCTAGCAAAGAAAATGAACTGCTAGCAGGATGGATTCAGAACTGTAGGAAGCCCTGAGGGGGAATTGGGTCCTCACTCAGGCCCTTCTGGAACTTGTCCCTGGGGCCGAGTTCTGGAGTGTTTAATTCTAAAAACCTCATATTCTGATTGTTTTCAGTAAGCTCCTTGCAAATGTGATACAGAGGGAGAATGATCTGTAGAAATGTATTAGATAAAGACCTAATCCTAAAACCAATAGAACAACTTTCTGTAGATTGGACTCAAAATAATCTGAGAATATGAACAGATAATCTGCTCATGGCTTATTCAAGGCCAGTACAGAAGGAGGACAAGAAGTGGACTTAGTTTGTGAGCTGACCCCCCTTGCACAAAGATGGCCGAGGAAAGATCCATGACGGCCCCATTAATGGCGCTCCATTCATGTATGTGGTGTGTAGATGACTACCTTAATCCAACTTGGCAATGGTGTAAAAGCAGGAGGGGGTATCTTGATTCACTAGATGCTACCAGAGGCAGAATGAGGCTGCTCTACATCAAACTCCATAAATCTGGAGATGCTCACATTGTCCTTTCTTGCAACAGTGTCTCAAGTGAGGCAAATCATGATTAGAGGCCAAGAACTTTTGTTTGATCTTTAAATAATGTTCTCTTCCTAGCAGTTGTTTTATTTGTCCAATGCTTCAGAATGACAAAGGCTTAAAAAATAAAATTAACTATTTTTTTTAAAGCCACCCATGATGATTGCGTGTCAGCATATTAGCTAATCATCAGAGGTGACAATTTGGGGGTGAAGGAAATCACTTCCAAATTCAACTAGCCACCTGGACAGGGAAGAGACCGGGGCGGGGGACGGGACGGGAACAAAAGGGGTGTGAAAGAGCTGGATCGCAGGCTCCCATGTCACAGGAAACACAGCACAAGAGGCCACTGCAGCAAAGACTCACCAACCCCCCAAACTGTGAATAGGACTGATCTGCCTGCATTTGCTAGCAATGTAATAGGAAGCCAGTGTCGCCATCTGACCTGGTCCCATCTGGAGGCAATTCCCTTCCAACATCTGAAAAACTAATACATATTTTCTGCACTATCAGATATAAAGAGCCCTCTTTCTTTCTGGGTTGCTCCATCTCTCTCTCTCTCTCTCTCTCTCTCTCTCTCTCTCTCTCTCTCTCTCTCGCGCTAGTTCCATGTCTGCCTGTCTGATCCATGTGAAATAAGCCAGGGCCACATTAGGCTGTGCGCAGACAACTTGGTCTTTGAAGAAGATTCTCATCTCACAAGCACGAGGAAATTGCTCCTGCAGTTGTTGTCTTTGTCATTACTGTGGTTTTTAATAGGAACCGATAAATGAATGAGCAGGACTGACTTTCATAGGAAACCAGGAGGGGTCCCCCCCCAGCAGCTGCCTCCAGGCCTTTCTGTGGCTGTTTGTGGCCCCCTCTGCAGCAGCTCCTGCCTCCACAGCACAAGGCTCTTGTGGGAAGTCAGGCCACGCCTTGGCCACCCCTCTTCCAACGCTGGGCGTGCAAGTTTTTGGGCTACACCGAATGGCACTTTAAGACAAGCGAGATACGTGGCTGCCTTGTTTCTAGCAGGAGGAGGAAAACCTGGCCGGGGCTGGAGGTCCAGGAGCCGCGTGTTTTGTCTGAGCACAAGAGCCTGCCTGACTGCTGGATCCAGTCCAAGCGCCCGTCTCATTCACCACCTCCTTCTTCACCATTGCGAAACAGATGCCTCTGAGGAGACCCAACAGCAGGCCCTGAAGAAACCACGAGGTGGACAGTCTCCGGCATGGAAGTGCGCTGGATCTACGGAGGTGACTGAGATCCCCCTCTTCACCCTCCGTGAATCTGTCTCATAACCCCTTTCGAAACCATCTCAGCCCATGGCCAGCCCCGCCTCTCACTTGCTGTAGATTCTCAACCCTGCCTTGTCCTTCCAAAGGTTTATTTTTCCCTTCAGGGTGCCCACTGATGGAAGCTGAGTGAGGGACCCTCCTTGTCTGCTACTGGCTGCCAAAGGAGTGACAAGAGCACCCTCCTTCCCCTTTGAGGCCCATCAGGCCTCCTGCGTTTTTGAAAAGACTTTGGGGTGGGCTGACCCATGGGAGCTGGTTTTTTGACTGCTGGTTTGATGCCGGGCTTGCGCTGTGTTCTGGTGAGCACTTCTATTGTTGAGGCTACAATTGTGTTACAGTTTTATTAATAGACTGTTAGTGCTGGAAGGGACCTTGGAGGTCATCTAGTCCAGCCCCCTGCTTAGTGCAGGCAACTGCTACACAGCATCCTTGACAAGGGGCCCTCCAGCCTCTGCTGGTAAGCTTCCAGGGTGGAAGAGCCTGCAAGTACACAAGGCAGACCTTTCCAGTGCTAGGCAGCTCTTACAGTTAGGAAATTCTTCCTCCTCTCTCACTTCAATCTACTTCTCTGCAGTGTCAACCCCTTGGTTCTGGTCCTACCCTCAGGAGACACAGAGAACAAGTCCCCCGACCCTTCTCCTGCATGGAAGTCCTTGAGGTACCTAAAGATGGTCACCCTAACTCCCCTCAGCCTTCTTCTCTCCAGGCTAAACGTATCAAGTTCTTTTAATAACAGATCCTCACGGGGCTCGATCTCCAGACTCCTCCCTGTTTCAGGAACCTGCTCCAGCTTATCAACGTCTTTCTCCAAATGTGGTGCCCGGAACTGGGCACTGTGTTCTGAGCGTGGTGCGTCACCCCCGCCGTTCTGTGGCTGGGCACTTGGGCTGTGCCAATTCCACAGCAAAGGCTGCCTGGGAGGAACGCGAGACCCTAATTGGCCATTGCGGTTCTGGACTGAGGAAGTTTCCACCCCACGCCTGCCTCCTCCGCCATTAGGTTGGCCGGAGCTGAACATCGCAGCGAGGAAGGAAAAAGTTCCCATCGTCCCAACTCCAACAGGAAGATTAATTAGCCATAAAAATACACACGGTCCCGAGCCCTTCAAGGACCTGCAATTTATTTGACTCCAGGCTGCCAAACTTCATATAATTTGAGATGAATGTGGAGATCACCAGGAGCTTTGGGTAGTGGGAAGAAAAGGCAAGGAAAGAGGAGGGGAAAGGAAACCAGGCCAGAGGAAGCTGAGCAAGGAGGGTATGTGAGTTATTCGCTGAAGGAGAAGCCACCGAGGGAGGGAGGGGGCTTGTTGGAGGGCAGGGAGAACAGGGCAGTGGGAGGGCAGTGGCGATGACTGTCAGGGGGCACCACTGATGATTGATGGAGAGGCGAGTGGAGCTATCACCAGGCCACTTCATCCAGCCCACAGGCCTCCAATGTTTGTACAGGCCCTGGAGTGATTATTGCTGTAAGGGAGATTTTGCTAATCAAAACTCCAAAATTGCACACAGCCCTTTTGATGAATATTGCACGATAAGAAGGGTGGAGGACCAGCCGGCAGAGCCACAGAAAACTTTACACTCCAAGGGTCCATTTGTTTGCCTGCAGGAAGAACAATAAACACAACCTAGTGCCCCTCTCCACCAGCCCCTCCGTGCACCCCTCAACTGCCCTTGGTTGAGCAAGGAGAGTCCCCACATTCTGACACCTGTCGCCCCAAAGTTCTTTGGCCCCTCCCCTGCCTCTTGCCAGCCCTGCCCGGTGCATGCATGATATTGATGAGAGGCTTTCACCTGAAGCTGCCTGCCGGCGCACAGACGCACTCGCAGGTTTACAGGCTCTTTGGTTTCTGGGTGAGCAGCTGGGGAGGCAGTTTGCACAGCCCCTCTGCGACATCCCATCAAGGAGCATATGGGGAGGCTCGGGAAGTTGGGATGGAAACTGTTTAACCTCAGATTATGAAAAACAACAAATACTATGTTCTGCCACAGCCAGGGAAACGGCTGCCTGGAGCTCCTTTCTCCTCCCGTATGAGATCCCAGTGTGGCTCAGCCTGCTGCTTTCTGAAGGCCTGTGGACCCCGAGTGGCTCACCCACTGAGGCACCTTTGGGTGAATTCCTCACAACTAATCCCAACTTCCAGGCCAGACTCTCCCTTTTCAAACACACCAGCAAAGGTGGCCTTGTCTATTCCTCCAGGCTACAGTGCCAGAAGGAGGGTTCTGCTCTTGCACTATGCTCACAAGACTGTGTTGTGCCTTGTGCTGGATCAAGCCCAGCAAATTCGGCCCTGCTGCTCTCCTAAAAGGCGTGGGCTGCTGCTCACACATGCCACCCACTTCTGGAATCATGGGGGCTCCCAAAGGAAGGATTATGATCTCTCATTTTGATCACATGCTGTATTTGTACGACAGAAGGCCCCAGCTCTCCTTCCAAGTGTCTGGAGAAGATTCTAGGAGGAATCGTGAGGGGCGCATAGCTGCACGTTTGCATGGCAGCCTCGGTGGGCTTCACAAGAGAGAGGAGGATGAATTCTTAACAATGTGGTGTGGATCAAAAGTGCTGGGGAGCCAGTTTTGCTCTTCAAAGACAGCTGCTGTCAGAGCCTGGAGACGGAAAAACCAACTTCCCTGCACAGTGTTTTGGAACGCAAAGAAACTGGTTAGTAAGAGTGACAGACTCCAAGGATCCCCTTCTGAGTTGTCAATGAATCAGGAAAACTGATATTCGGGAAGCTGGGA
This sequence comes from Tiliqua scincoides, assembly GCF_035046505.1. NCBI lineage: Eukaryota > Metazoa > Chordata > Lepidosauria > Squamata > Scincidae > Tiliqua > Tiliqua scincoides. The sequence goes on along the minus strand of NC_089832.1, from coordinate 19,422,553 downwards.
GTGTTTGTGCCATTCTCTCTCTGGGCCAAGGAACCTGTGGGGCAAGAGTTCTGGAACAGGATCTCCCCGTCACCATTTCCTGTCACAGTCAGGAGCTGGGGGAGGCTGACTTAGATCAGAACCAGTTTGTGTGTGTGTGGGGGGGGGGGGGGTTTAATCCTTTGCTCCTAGGCCAATTCCCAAATGTAAAAAATCTCCCCACTGTTACTGTTATCTGTGGGCAGGAAAGCACATGGGCACACTTCTGCCCCACAAGTTTCCCCTTTCATAGCTAATTATTTTATTTTATTTGAAGAATTTATATTCTGCCTTGCCAATGCCTAAGCAAATGCCCGAAGTGGCATACTAAGCTCCATAATAAAATGTACAACCTATCACAACAATAAGTAAAAATATTAAAACAAAGAACCAACCCCAAAACACACACAGTCGAGCCATGGCGGGGGGGGGGGGGGTTTGGGTGGGTGCAGAAGGAAGCAGTCAAGCCACAGCAAGATTGCAAGTATGTTTTGAGCCCTCACTGAAAAGCTTTTGACCTCTGTGCTTTGGACCAGGGCTTCAGCCAGGCTCAGTCTCACTGCGGCACCTCCCCAAGTGAAATCTCCCCTGCAGCAGCTTTTTGCTAAAGAAAGAAAAACTGCAGGAAGCTCAGTCACAGAATTCTCTTGGCTGCTCTCTAGTTTCACATGCTCTCTCTCTCTCTCTCTCTCTCACACACACACACACACACACACACACACACACAAACTACAGCAGGGGTGTCAAACATAAGGCCCAGGGGCCGAATGCGGCCCCCGGAAGCTTTTTATCAGCCCTCAGGCTCCCAACTGCTTAGTGCTGAGGTGTTACTGCTGAAAAGCAGCCTACATGAAAATTGGGGACCCCCATATCTTGAAATATGATCAAGATTTGGTATTTTCTCTTCTGTCATTAGCAGTTAATGAGTTTTTTGTGAAAACAAAGTGCTGATTTCTGGCCATCAGCTGCTTAATGATGTCACTTTCTGCTTAATGACATCACTTCCAGCCCTCAGCAGGTGCCCTGAATGCTAACTTCAGCCCTCTGTATAAAATGGGTTTGACACCCCTGAACTATAGTATATATCTGCATCTCTCTCTCTCTCTCTCTCTCTCTCTCTCTCTCTCTCTCTCTCTCTCTCTCTCTCAGAGTGGTGGAGGAGAAACTACATGAATCCAACGGGTGCCATTTCAGCCCCAGGGGAAGTGCAGCTGCCTGACCCAAACTTGAAAAACAATCTGTGTTCCAAAGCACACAGCCAGCAGCACATGGAAGGCGCAGGCAGGAAGCAGAGGAGACTCCCATGTCCAAGAGAAATTGCAAGGGGGGTTGAGGCAGCTCGAGTCTCAAACTGGAATTCAGCCAGAAAACTGGGATCACCTTTCAATGCTTGATGGAAGGGACTGGGGGGAGGGGGGGAGTCCCAACTGGGACTTTCCTTTGGCCTGAGAGCAGTCTTGGGGGTGCCCAAGTGTGTGGGCAGAAAGTGAGCAGACACACGTCACAAATTATCCTAGTACAGTTTAGGAAGTGACAGCCAAGAAGGCTCTCTCCAGCTATTCCCTCTTCTAACCCATCCCTGACTGGGAAGCAAGTCCTCACACCTGACCTGCCCTCCCCACTGTGAGTCGGTTGCTAGGGTGTCCCCCCAGTGGTGATGGATGCGGCCCAAGAGGGAGCTCTTCCAGACTAGGGCCAGAAGCAACAGGAGAGCAATCCCAGGGGCCGTCTCCTTGGTGAAGGGCCCAAAGCAGGCTGCGTCTGGCTTTGCGAGCACCTCTGTTCACAGTTGTCATGGTGGGCAGAAGAAGAAGAAATGCCACGTGTGGGGGGCATGGGGGGGACAAGGCAAGGCTGCTTCTTCTCTCCTCTGACTGACACAGACCATCTGTCTGCCTGAGCCTGGAATCCAGCCCTGCCTCCTCAGGCTGTGACCCTTCCAGCAATTTCCTTGTCTTGGAGCCCATTAGGGGCTGACGGAGGCCCTGGGACACACATGCTGGAGAGATTGGGGTCTGGGCTCGGGGGAACTTGTGCTAGAGTGGGATGGCTCTAAATGACCCACACCTGTTTGTGCTCTACGAAGCTGTTTTGGGTGACACGGAGGAAGTGGGCAGCTCCTTTCATCCTGAAGACGGGGTCAGGCTCAAAGCTCCGTTCTGGAGAGACCCGAGGTCAACCCTTGAGGGGCAGGGCCACCTGGTTCCTATTAGGAGGTCTCCTTTCCCTGGGAGAGGGTTACATGGTACACCTCAATTATCCCACTCGGTTCCCATTAGAGCTGGAGAAAATGGGGGAGGGGACAATACACACGCACACCAAAAGCTTCTCCTACTTGGCTCATAGCGAGGCGGATGCGTCCTTGACTGGAGTCATGATCAGAAAAATCTGACAACCTCTTCGAAAGCATCACTTGCTCGTTCTTTGCGCAGGCAGATGCATCAGCAGCCCGTCTGCTCATCTTCTGAGGAGAGGCGATCTTGGCTGAGTAAGCCAGCCCACTTCCCCAAATCCCAGATCTGAGGATGCAAAATCTGGCAGTCATAATGCAACTGTTCCAGTTTTAAATTGGAGTGTGTGTGTGTGTGTGTGTGTGTGTGTGTGTGTGTGTGTCTGTAGACATGCACAACTTGAATAGGTAAGGTTTAAATTTCAGCCCAAACTAGGAGTGCTGAAAGTCACTCGTCTCTCCTCTGAATGCTGAACATTCCCAGGCAATGCACAGTGGGATATTTTGATCTGTTTTTTCCTGATGAGGAAGAGAAATAAAAGTTTCACGTGAGTGATTTGCAGAGTCTGCAAATGTTCACATAATAGAAATGAAATGAATTTTGGAGGGGGGGGGGAAAAACGTACTCAACCAATTTCCAGATTTTGAAATTATCTGTGGCATTCGACATCTCAGGATCTATTTTGAACAGGATGTGAAATTCAGTTCCAGTTTTAGTTTGCAGAGGCTTTAAAGAAAATCTGAGACATTAGAATTAGTGCTGCATGGAACATTCGTACACAAATATTCCCAGTGTGAAACGTGCGCACGCGCAGAAGTGTCACTGGGTTTGTGTCACCCAGTACAAGAGCTGGAAATCACCAATACAGGAGCATGGTGTCACCCTCATGATGAACCTCCTCTCGTACCAGACCATATGGAGTAAGTTACAATATCATACACATAGTGTACGACTCTCACAATGATGTCACAGCGTCATGCAGCCCATCAGACTGGGCTCTGTGGAGCATCTCTGCCAGCGGTAGAGCCCTTGCATTGTTCTCAGCCTAAATGGTGGCTGTGGCCAAAGGAAGAGGCACCTCCATGCCCAGAGCAAGATGCTCCTGGTCTTCTTTCCTCCTGGGCCTGCCACAGACTCTCATATAAAACAGAGATGTGCGGAGGATCTGGAAGTTCCTCTGTGTTTCTGGACTACGTAGGGTCCCAAATTAGTTGGGGCAGTTCTGCAGAACCCATGGCATCCATTCTGTGACTCTCCTTTTCCAAGACAGCAGCTGTGAACGTGGAACAAGCACAGGTGGAACATTCATTCTGGTGGCAAAAGTTCTGGAGGCAGAAGGACAATCATCACCCAAGCTGCAGCTGAGGAAGTGAAGTGCAAGGAAGCCAGACTAGGAACCCAAGACTTATGTGCAAATCCCCTCTGATTGTGGAGCTCATCGGGTGGCCTTGAGCAAGTCATCCTCTTGCAGCCTAACCTACTTCCTGGGACAACAAGAGGACTTTGATCGCCCTCACTGACTGCAGTGGGGAAGAGGGAGTATGAGGGTCTCTCAGCCTGTTTGCCACTTGCATCCTGCCCGGCATTTAATTCCATTCACTGCATGCAGGGCAGCACGGGAAGCTGGGGAACATCTGCCTGGCTGCCTGAGCACGAGCCGATGCATTCCACCCTCCCACCCATGGCAAAACACTTTCATGTGCCTCTCCATAACCTCAGATAACCTGCACTGGCATCCAACGCAGCTTCGCTGAGGATCACAGAGGTGTCAGAAAGCACAGCTAGGGCCTGGTGCTGACATCCCAGTTGATTCTCTGGACAAAGTTCATGGGACGCTGTAGAGAATCTCCAGACTCTGGTCCCCTAAAGGGCCTCTTAACATTCTCAAGCAATAACAGTCATTCCGGAGGGTTGTATTTTGGAAGGGAAGTGCACCCACTAGGCAACTGGCTTTCGGGAGACTTTTGCCCCCTCCCAGAGCCAGTTCTCCTCAAGGGCGCAACCTTGGGCTTCTCGTTCTTCTCTGTGAACAGGAGCAGAGCCAGGTCCCCTGCTGGTGCCTGCACTCCTGTGACTACAAGGAGAGCCTTGCAAAAGGGCAGGCATGAAAGAGAAAATGAATGGGTGTGTGTGAGTGTGTTATGGCTATGCGATCAATGTGTCAGTTCTGTGGTGCTTTGATGGTTATGATCCCCTCCCCCAAGTCCGGCGAGAACTGATTCAGCAGACTCTCCAGGAGAAGCCTTGGGCCTGGAAAGGCACGATATAAATAAATAAATCCCTCCTAAGTCCATTGAAGTCTGAGGTGGAGATCTGCCCCCTGCCCGCCGCCTCCTGCCTCCCCTGTCCTCAGTGGAGGGGGCTCTGGTCTCCTTTGTTTGGCTATGTCACCTCAATCTGTGGAAAAAGTGCAGATTATCGTAATTTAAATTAAGTCATGATTTTTAATTAATATAATTTTTTAAAAGGAAAGCAAATCTCCCCCGGCATCCACATTTTTGCATGGGGCCTAATCTTGACCATGAACTTCAACGAGCTCAACTTGCATGAGGCTCGAGGGGACTGAACTTAGAAGAGATTCCCACAGCCTCCTGTGGTTTAAGAGCCATGCGCACACTCGCCTGGAGAAGCCACCAATGAGCAGGCCCTGCTGAGCAGCCACACGCAAGGACTGGTCCGCTCTGCCTCGCAGTTTTCTGTCTGCTGCAGCTGGAAGGTTTGGCTGCCTAGAAATGGGTGAGTGTTGGACATGGATCACCCAGCGATGCTCAGCTTTGCCCCGTCCAAGTGAACAGCTGAGCCGGCAGGCTGCATGGGGTCCAATTAGCATATTTCCAATTAAATCTCTCCTCGGCAATGCAGGAGTGCCAAATGTGATCTGACAGGTGTGCAGCCAACCCTGGCCTTGGAGCTGCACTATGGGCAGCAGCACCAGATGGTGCTGAGAGAAGAGAAGAGAAGAGAATTGCCACCTCCGCGTCCCACCAAACACCCTCCTCAGTGATCAGAGCAGCTGCACAGCCTCTTGGGAACAGGAAGGAAGGGAGGAGGAAAGGCCGCCTGAGCAAGAAGCAGCCTGTGGTGCTTGTGCAACTCCCACCCGGGTGGTGTTCCAGCGAGACGTGTCCTCGCCTCCTTTTGGGGAGGGGGAGGGAGAGGGACACGGCCACCTTCCAAGGGACAACCTGAGTGCCAACTGGGCCGTGCAAGAGTTTGAGGGAAGAAGCAGTGACCAGTGAAGACCTGCCCACCTTAGAGTCGGCACAAACACCTGAGTGTCTCCATCCATGAAGAGCTGTTGTCAGGGCGGTCAGGACACCGGGGAGCAGAGCAGTCCTTCTGTGTTGGGCAGCCGGGGCAGGATGTGCTCCCTGAGGTTTGCAAAGGTGAACAGTTTGCAGTCTGGAGTTGTCACAGAGCAGTGGACAAGTCCCCTTCAGAAAAAATGGCAGGTCTTTCCAAACTGTTTCCGAGACACTTTAGGTGAGAAAAACCACCCAAGGGGGCAGGTGGCCTCCAGTCCTTTCTGGGGGGTTGGCAGCTCTGGATGAAGTTGGTTTCCCCAACATGATGTAATTCTGGAGATTACTGGACAACCCGGGACTATCTTCAGTTGGGTTTGCAGGAATCACCTGGAGATGGTGCCACTTCCTGGAGACTCCAGACCAGCTCTGGAGAGCTGGCAGCTCCACCTCCCTTTCCATGATGCACACTCACTCTTATGAAAAGGGCAGGCGGGGGCGTGCTGGAGACGGGGGAGTCATTGTCTATGCCTCTCAATTTAAGATATCAGATGTGAATGTCTAGAAAATGACCTGTCCTGTGCAGCCAGGCCAGTTAAGAAGCTGAGACCCACCAGGCTTATCTCCACTGAGGCCTTCCATACACTCCCCCCCCCTCTGAAATCCTCCACCCTATCACAAGGAGAAGGTTTCCAGGCAGAGGTAGAAACTATAAGGAGGGGACACTGTCAGCAGCAGGGAACCCATAGTGAGCCAGCCACAAATTCCAGCAGAGGAGAACTGGTTGGAGGCCAGGAAACAGAGAGTGGGTGTCAATGGGCAATTTTCACAATGGAGAGAGGTGAAAAGCGGTTTGCCCCAAGGATCTGTCCCGGGACCGGTGCTCTTCAACCTCTTCATAAATGACCTGGAGACAGGGGTGAGCAGTGAGGTTGCAAAGTTTGCGGATGACACCAAACTTTTCCGAGTGGTGAAGACCAGAAGTGATTGTGAGGAGCTCCAGAAGGATCTCACCAAACTGGCAGAATGGGCAGCAAAATGGCAGATGCGCTTCAATGTCAGTAAGTGTAAAGTCATGCACATTGGGGCAAAAAATCAAAACTTTAGATATAGGCTGATGGGTTCTGAGCTGTCTGTGACAGATCAGGAGAGAGATCTTGGGGTGGTGGTGGACAGGTCGATGAAAGTGTCGACCCAATGTGCGGCGGCAGTGACGAAGGCCAATTCTATGCTTGGGATCATTAGGAAGGGCATTGAGAACAAAACGGCTAATATTATAATGCCGTTGTACAAATCTATGGTAAGGCCACACCTGGAGTATTGTGTCCAGTTCTGGTCGCCGCATCTCAAAAAAGACATAGTGGAAATGGAAAAGGTGCAAAAGAGAGCGACTAAGATGATTACGGGGCTGGGGCACCTTCCTTATGAGGAAAGGCTACGGTGTTTGGGCCTCTTCAGCCTAGAAAAGAGGCGCCTGAGGGGGGACATGATTGAGACATACAAAATTATGCAGGGGATGGACAGAGTGGATAGAGAGATGCTCTTTACACTCTCACATAACACCAGAACCAGGGCTCATCCACTAAAATTGAGGGTTGGGAGAGTTAGAACAGACAAAAGAAAATATTTCTTTACCCAGCGTGTGGTTGGTCTGTAGAACTCCTTGCTGCAGGATGTGGTGATGGCGTCTGGCTTGGACGCCTTTAAAAGGGGATTGGACGAGTTTCTGGAGGAAAAATCCATTACGGGGTACAAGCCATGATGTGTATTTTAGAAATGGGCTATGTCAGAATGCCAGATGCAAGGGAGGGCACCAGGATGAGGTCTCTTGTGATCTGGTGTGCTCCCTGGGGCATTTGGTGGGCCGCTGTGAGATACAGGAAGCTGGACTAGATGGGCCTATGGCCTGATCCAGTGGGGCTGTTCTTATGTTCTTAACTACAATGCCCAGGAAGCCTTGCAGGTCTCTTGTTATCTGGTGTGCTCCCTGGGGCATTTGGTGGGCCGCTGTGAGATACAGGAAGCTGGACTAGACGGGCCTATGGCCTGATCCAGTGGGGCTGTTCTTATGTTCTCTCTTGCTGGTGAGCTCCCTACTAGGGTGTTGCTGTGGGAAAGGGGGTGCTGGCCTGTTTGGGCACCTGGCTGCCCTCCTTGCCCAGGTCAGGTGGCCGTGGCACCCAGGGCAGCCTCAGCAAATGCAAATAGCACCAGCTTTTCTTTTCTTTCACACTTCTGCCTTTTTATTTTAATTCTGGCCAAATGGACAAAGCCAAGCCCCTCCTCAGCTCTTTTTCTCCTCCCAACCTGTGCCCCCCATGACATTTCTTTCCTGCGCAGTCTGGGATGTTAGACAGCACCCCAGAGGGGGAGGGGAGGGGTTCACTATAGCAGGTGCTTGAAGACGAGCCGGAGGCCTTGTGAATGTGTGCCAGCTGCCCACCCCACCCCACCCTCTCAGCTCTGCTGGATTGGTTGGTTTCAGCTGTTGATGCAGTTGGCTGATTGGGTTAGTTTCTCTCCCAACTGAATCAGTGCCCCCTTGTGGAGTGGGGGGGGGGCTGCATTTATGTTTTCAAGGGGCAGTTTGTGTATTTGGTTCCAATCCTGCAACAGGGTTGATTGAAGAGTTGGGAAATAAGGCTGCTTCTCTAGCATGGCTATCTGTTCTCATGGAGAGGAGAGAGAATGTCAGAGCTTGGAATTCAAAAGACCCCTTAGAAGGGTCCCCGAGTTTAGTGCCTGAGTCCCTGCACTTTAAGCCCCCTGAATCACCTGTGTGGGTTAGGAGAACATTGTCTTGAGAGAAGGCAGAGGTAGGCAAAAGGAGGCTGTGCATGCGGGGGAAGGTAGCTAAATAGTGGAAAGGGCAACTGATTGATTGACTGATTGATAGATTGATTGATTGTGTGCCATCAGTTCACACGAAGTTTTCCAGTTCATCACCAGAAGCCTTCAAAAGCAAGCCTGGGTCCCCCAGAGCCTCAAGCCAGGCTTCCACTTGAGGAAACTCAAAGGGCTGGTGTCTGTGGCAACATCTCCATTGGGGAGGGGAGGGGAGAGCACAGTGTGCAGAGTGCCACATCACCAGCTCTGCCAGCCCAGATGGTCTCAGCCCAGCGACCTCCCAAGTAGCTTTGCTAAAGCTGCAAGCTGATCTCATGGAAGGAAATTGAATGTCGTTGGGGCTGCTCTTATCTGGCTCTGAGCTTGGTTGCCTGGTGCAGCCCGTGAGCGCTTTGCTCAGCTGATGACAGTCACAGCTTCGGGTGAGAGGTCGCCCCTCTTCCCTTCCACATCAGAAAGTGTGTCACCAAAGGGTTAGGACTGTTGAGGGGGGAAGGGGGATTAGCAAGATCCTGGGTGGCTCAGTGGGGGGCGGGCGGGCTGGAAAGCAGACCTTGCGTGCCGCAGAGACGGATCTGCAAGATCCTGCATCCCCACCAATGAGGGGTCTTCATTTGAGCCAGGTCTTCCAGCAGAGACTCCCGTGCCCCAACTGAGTGACTCCAGTGTGTGACCCAAGGCTTCTGCTGATGGAAGAGTAGGAGTGGGCAGCTCAGGTGGCTTTTAAAGGGGTCTAGGCAGGTTTGCAGAGAAGGAGGAGGGGTCCATTAATGGCCACAAGCTAGGCAAGTTCAGGGATGCTGCTTCCTGAACGCCCGTGGCTGGAGGGGAGCTTTTCATCCCTGTTCCCTTGGGAGCTCTCCGGGGGCATCAGGTTGACCACCATGGGAGGCCCAGTGCCAGCATGGATGGACCTTCACCCTTCTTACTAACCTTCTCGAGGTTAGATTATTGTAACGCGCTTTATGTGGGGCTGCCCCTGAAGATGGTTCGGAAACTGCAATTAGTGCAGAATGCGGCGGCCCGTGTGGTCACTGGAGCTAGGCGGTTTGACTCTGTCAGCCCGCTTCTCCGGGGGCTACATTGGCTGCCCATTCGTTTCCGGGCCCAATTCAAGGTGCTGGTTTTGACCTTTAAAGCCCTATACTGCTCTGGGCCAGGTTATCTTAGAGATCGCCTACTCCCGTACAATCCGGCTCATCCTCTCAGGTCATCAGAGAAGGCCTTTTTACACGTGCCGCCGCCTAAGGAGGTACGTGGGGTGGCGGCAAGAAATAGGGCCTTCTCAGTAGTGGCACCAACGTTGTGGAACTCCCTTCCCCTTGACTTGAGAATGGCTCCCTCTCTTGAGTCCTTTCGGCGAGGCCTGAAGACCTTGTTGTTTAACCAAGCCTTCTGACGTTCTGGCCTTTTTAACATCTTTTATATATCTTTTAGTTGCTTTTTTACAGGCCCGATTCCTCTAAGAACTGCTGTTTTATGCTCTTTTATTCTGACTCTTCTGACTACTGTTTTTATGGGTTCTGCTAATGTGATTTTTAATATGTTTTTATCTGTGAAATTATGTTTTAATTTGTTTTATATGTTGTTAGCCACCCTGGGTCCCTTTTTGGGAGAAGGGCGAGATAAAAATAAAGTTTTATTATTATTATTATTATTATTATTATTATTATTATTATTATTATTATTATTATTACCAGCTTGACACCAGAATCCTGAGCATTTCAGTTCTCTCTCAAAGTAAGATCCTCACCCTCGTGAATGCAGGGATTTGAACCTGCAAAGATGTTAAAGACGTGGAAGTGGGACAGATTCTGGGCCAGGGCCTGACTCATGTAAGGCGACACCTGGGCAGTTGCTGCCGTCCCAGTTGTCGGCTTCTCCCTCTCTTTGTGCTGTTGCTGCTGGGAAGGCAAAGTGCCTGTGAGGATAGCTGCCTGGAGGGTCCCAGGAGACATCTCAGCTGACAAAGCGGAAGAAGAAACCAGTTGCCTGTTGGAGAAGGGAAGGGATCGCGTGTCACTGGGAAATCTGCAGCCTGGGTTGGAAGTGCGACAGGGAGGCGTTCTTTGGGTTGGCATTTCACACCCTGCCAGGAAGGTGGGCGTCCCTCCTCAGTTTGGGAAAACTGCACAGTGGGGCACGGTAGAAAGATGACCCACTTCTTAGCGAACAGGAAGTGTATCAGTGCTGCCGGTGTCTGCAGCAGACTGGAGGGAGGGGATGGTGGCTCAGGGTGAGGGACACCCCCTCTATCACTGCTGACTGCAGTCTCATCAGCCACAGCATGGCTGGACAGGCCCTGGCTGTGCTCCCAGGGAAGGGCGCACTGGGCTGCAGCCTTCATCCTTATACCCAGTGGATATAAGTCAGCTCCACGTGGATGTGCTGTGATTCCTCCTCCCTGCCTCCTGGTTGTTTCCCACCACAATCTCAATCTGAACAGTCACCTCTGTGGGGCAGTTGTGAGAATCTTCAAGGATTGTTGGAAGTGCCCTGATGCTGGTGCCCCCATCCTGTGTACTAAGAGCAAATGTGGGGAGGGCGCCAAGGGGGGGTCTGTCTTCATGAAGACAAAATGGGCCATCTAAAAACATGGGAGTAGTTCTGCATACTTGGGGGGGGGTCCCCTGAGTCTGTATGGAGCAAATGAAGGAAAACCTCAAGCAGCTTAAGGAGAACTGAGCAGATCTCAGTGGCCTCCAGAATCTCCAGTATGTGGAAAGTGTCAGTTGGAACAATGTGGGGGGATGTGGAAATAGGCCTGGGTCAGCCCTGCTTGTAGTACTGCCAATAATGAGGTTGGATCAGAGCAGAGAGTGGCCAGGGCCGCCTTCCTGCCTGCTCTCCCTGCCATCCCAGCTAGTCACACACACACTGTGAGGAGGGCCGTGCCAGGACCTGAGGGCAGGTTCTATTTTCCTCTCGTGCCCGGCCAGTAAAAGCTCTCACAGCCCATCCCTGGGTGGTTTCTGGAGCAAAGGAAGACTGCTGCTTGTTGACTGGGCCTGAAAGGGCCTTTGTTGCTGAAGGAGCCTCAACTCGCCTCGCCACACACCCTCGACACCCTCCTCCTTCTCCCTGGCACGTCGGCTGGGCGTGCCCACTCCTCCCTTGGCAGCTGTGCCTGAGGAAGCTCCCTGCGTCCCTGGCCACACCTGGGGATTCTACCTTCTTTCCAGGGGTGGGAAGGCGGGCGGAGGTGGCAAGCCCTGCTCTGCCAGCTGTCCTATTTCTGGAAATCGGGGAGGGGGGGAGACAGCAGTGCCTTGGATGGAGAAGGCTCCCCATTGATTCTTCCCTGCCCCCCCCCCGTCACATGCACACAAATGCAGCATGAATGAGGGGAGAGACACAGGCACCCCTTCCCCCAGCACAGGCCAGGAAGGGTGTGCCAGGAGGCGAAGCTAAAGAAACCATTAGAGGGAGAGAAATCAGCTGATCTTAAGTGCTGCTGCTCCGCCTGCCTTTGTTTGTGGGTGAGGTGCAGCCATCTCCAACATTGAGGGCCACCTTCCCTGGAGCTTTGGCTCCTCTGCCCTCTTCCACAGTGAGACCGCATTGCTGGCAGAGGCACTGAGCTGGTGGGAAGATGCCTGTGGAGCAAGGAGGTTATGATTCCTTCTCAGCCCAAAGCACAGACTTTGGTAGGAACCCCATTTGAACCTCTGCTGGCTTCATTTCTGCTGCTTCCCAGGGCTTTGCCTCCAGATGTTTTCACACCAGTGCCTGGCGCTTGGGCTCCGGTTGCATCATGGACTTTGTAGTCTTGCAGATGCAGAGACTTGCATTGTTCATGGGAACAAAGACCATTTGCACAGAAGGCATCAAATATCTCTTGGTGCGAAGCCATTCAGGTGTTGCAAAGGCGCTTCTGGGCTACTGCAAAAATGTCAAAATGCAGGCTGCAGATGGCACAATATCTAGTGGTGCATGTTTGTGTCAGTATGATTGGTAAGCAGATTTGCTGGCCGCAGAGGGGGGGGGGATTTTTGGAAGGCTGCCAGAAGGTTGGATGAGGATTTGAAAAATGTCAGGGCCACAATATTAAATCTGAATTCCATCCTGCCTTAAAAAAAAAGTAAAAAAAACCACTGGCTAGTCAACAGTGATGGCACCAGGAAAAAAATACATATTAAAGGTACAAAAGGGTCAAAATACATTTAGTAGTAGTAGTAGTAGTAACTTTATTGTCATTGTGCTACAGCACAACAAAATTTATGCACCTTTGAAATACAAGCATAAATATATACTACAATTCCAACAGTCACACTCCACACACTCACCCACACATTCTATACAACATGTATCATAATATAAAAACAGTATGACAGACCATAATGCCCAGGAGCATGGTAACAACTATATCGCCTTATTCAACGTAATTATGGCTGTGGGATAAAAACTGTTCAGAAGTCGTGTGGTGCTGCTCTGATAGTTCTGTATCGTCTACCCGAAGGCAACAGTTCAAAGAACTTATGAGCCGGATGGAAGTGACTTCTGCAGATAGCGAGATGTATAGATGTCCTCCAAAGCTGGTAGATGAAGGTTGATGATGTGCTGCACGATCTTAATAATTCTCTGCAGAGCTTTTTTGTCTCCTGCAGAGCAATTTCCGTACCACACCAAGATATCATAGGTTAGGACACTCTCAATGGTGCAACGATAGGAAGACACAAGCAGCTGATGTGACAGATTTAATCTCCCAAGCTTCCTCAGAAAATATAACCGCTTTTGTGCCTTTTTTATCAACATGCTGGTGTTAATAGTCCATGAAAGGTCCTCTGTGATGTAAATACCTAGGAATTTGAAACTAGCAACCCTCTCCACCTCCTCACCATTTATGTATAATGGTGTGTGTACATCCCTCTTTTTCCGGAAGTCAATTATAAGTTCTTTAGTTTTTTTGATGTTAAGTGAGAGATTATTTTCTTTGCACCACAATAACAACTCCTGTACCTCCTTCCTATAAGCAGACACATCATTCCTGCTAACGAGCCCCACCACTGTAGTATCTGCAAATTTTATAATTTCATTGGTGTTATGTGATGGGGTACAATCATGTGTATACAGGGAATAGAGGAAGGGGCTCAGCACACAGACTTGGGGAGCTCCTGTATTTAATATCAGACTAAGAGCCCATCCTAACTGACTGTGGCCTGTTTGTCAAAAAGTCCTTTATCCACAGACAAATGTCTTGCTGTATGCCCAAACTCAAGTTGGCAACCTTCAGTCTCGGAAGACTATGGTATCGCGCTCTGGATGGTGGTTCTGGCACAGCGTCTAGTGTGGCTGAAAAGGCCGATTTGGGAGTGACAATCCCTTCCACACTGGGAGCAAGTGCAGTCTGTCCCTGCTCTGTCTCCCTGGCTATGGGCCTTCCTTCTTTGCCTCTTAGCCTCAGACTGTTGGCAAAGTGTCTCTTCAAACTGGGAAAGGCCATGCTGCACAGCCTGCCTCCAAGCGGGCCACTCAGAGGCCGAGGTTTCCCACCTGTTGAGGTCCACTCCTTAGGCCTTCAGATCCCTCTTGCAGATGTCCTTGTATCGCAGCTGTGGTCTACCTGTAGAGCGCTTTCCTTGCACGAGTTCTCCATAGAGGAGATCCTTTGGGATCCGGCCATAAAATGCCCAAACTAGTCATTTTAAAAAACAGCCTGCTAGGTAGAATGGTGTTAAAAGCAGAACTATAATCCACAAATAACATCCGTACCCCATTGTTCCAAATGACACAGGACTGTATGTAAAACAATAGAGATGGCATCATCAGTCGACCTATTACTCCGGTATGCAAATTGACAAGGATCCTAGGTGGGTGGAAGACCAGACTTAATATGTTTCAACACCAGCCTCTCAAAACACTTCATAATTACTGAAGTTAGAGCCACAGGTTAATAATCATTGAGAGAAGGTTGATAATCATTTCAGGGTGGGGGGGGGGTGAACTTCCTTGCTGGGTAAGGATGTTTGAGTGATGCTCTCTGACTGAAACCTTCTCTGGAGCCCAAGTTTGCAGAGATCTAGCTCTCCACAGCAGCAGCCAATCTCAGGGAGAAGAGGTTGGGCAAAGGAGCTTGGAAAGCCAGCTGGAAATAAAACAGACAACCCCACCAAAACAAAACTTCTCCTGCCCTCCGTCCTCATGGCAGCCCCCACTCCTCCCATTCATGGTCCTTTCTCCACACCTAGCCAGACAGATGGGAGAACCCCAGGAAGCATCCAGTGCTCCTTTGAACCAGTGAAAATGCACACACTGTGGTATCGAAAGGGCCCCACTTTTGATACCGCAGGTGTGTGTTAGGCTAGGTCTGCAGGATCGGTTACCTGAGCTCTTGACTTTCCTGCTCTTGGAAATCAGGTGGATCTCCCAGACCAATGAGCTGGCTCACAGCCAAGCCCTTTGCTGCACAGTCTGGAGGAGAAGGAGGTATCTAAGGGGATAGAAAAGCCCAAATTTGTGGGGAAATGGGCCATAAATCAGGGGGAATCCAGGAACTGTCACCAGAGCAGGGCTAATCCAAGAGGCCCATTTCGCAAATGTGACGACCCCTGGATCAGGTCAGGCCAGATGCATGTTCTTAAATAAAGAGGTGTGCCAGTTGGTGTGGCCAGAATGACTTAAACCTGAGGCAATGTGTGTGATTAGAAAGAGACAAACAGATAATTCTGCACAAGGGAACCCAAGTCCCACTCCAAGGAAAGCTTAATCCTGCAACAATAGACTTGGTGCAGTCTTTTTAAAAATGCGCATGCAGAGTTGGTTCACCAACAAAGCTCAGGGAATCAGCTGCAAGACTACTTCAAGCTGCTGCAGAAGTAGGTTTTGGTACACACAGAACACTTTCCATTCTAGTGTGAGCCTAAATATGCTGATGCTCATTTTATGCAGTGTTTTTCTATACTTCCAAGATTTTAGAGAGACTTAGGAGTGTGCGTGTTTTTCTGAATTACTATATCTAGTTGCCAACACCATGTGAACAAGTAGATCTGGGCTCTGCATTGGGAAGCCTGATAGACTTGGGCTCCAAAGACTAGTCTGGCTGTTGTCACCCTCCCCTGTCCTGTTTTGCCTGTCCCTGCCCTCGTTCTGTCTACCCCATGCCACCCTCTCCCACTAGGTTTCATGCCTCTCTTCCCCCTATGGGATAGGGCCCAGAATAAACATTGCACCCCCTGAAAAAACTCCTCTCAGAGGCCCCCATCCGCCAACCACAGTCTCATTTGCTGGGTGGCATCTTCCTTTGCCTGCTCAGAAGAGTGGCAGTGACAGACCGATTCTGACTGTCCTGCCTCATCACAGCTTGATTCACTCAGCTGGACAGACGTAAGAGGTTTTGCTCCCTGGGCAGGAGGTCTCTGTTGGGAGTTGCTAATGAACATAAAACAGCAGAAGTGCTGGTGCTGGATCTGGCCAGAGGAGGCCTGTCCTCTTTATTTCCCTGTTTCCCACCAGCCACTTCAGTAAACGTTTGAGGCAAAATTCAGGGATGGTTTAATTGAGTCACAGGAGTGGTGAAGGAACTTCCATCCTATGACTCAGTGCTCCAGAGGACACCCCGTTTCAGCACGTGGCCCTTGGAAAACAGCCCAGAGCTGCTGCCGCCTGTACCTCTCGCCTCCTTTGGCCATGTGGGGTGCCCAAAAGCAGGTATGCAGGTGAGTTGCAAGCCTGGGTGGCCCTGAAGCCCCAGAACTGATGCTGGGAGTCCCTGGTGGGGCACAGCCTGGCTTTCTTGCACAGCGAAGGGAAGTGCTGGCTCCAGAGCGAAATGCAGGGGTCCCAAACTTTGTCCAGCTATTCGCTTTTGACCTTCCTGGTCCTCTCTTGTGCTTCACAGACTGCAGGGCTCTGGGATTTCACTTCCATTTTGTGTATTTATTTCTTTATTTTTGAGGCTGCCTTTGTTGGAACTGTCCACCAAGCATCCTCTGGCCTCAGCCTCCTGCGAGTCCTATTTATTTTCCTCCAAGATTACATTTCTTCTGGGCGAGGGAGGAAGAGTGATACGGCCAGGCACAGAGACCCTCGCTTGTTTCTTCAGCCTGCCCTTGGAGAGCAACATGCTTTCTTTGACAGAAGGGGAGTGCGGGAAGGGGGCTGCCCTGCCCAGCCAACCAGCAAAGGGCTGCCTGGAGTTCTCTTGTATACCACGCTGTAGGACATGCGCTAAACCCCCTCACTGAGACTCCAAAAGGGAGACAACCATGTTCCAGATCCATATTCAATCTGGAAGTTTCCTTGCCCTGTATGGTGTCTCTAACTCTGCTTGATAGCCATGCTGTCACCCTCCTGGACTTAGTAAAGCTGTTCCTCCTTTTTGGCATATGCTTCCTCTGAGCCTCCATTAAAAGATGCTCTGCCACCTTTTTAATATTATGCGCCAGCAGTCGGGTTCCATTTGGTTCAAGTGAAGCCCTTCCCTCTTGTACAGGCCCAGCCTGTCCCAAAACGCCCCCAACGCCTAAAGAATCTAAACCCTCCTCTCGACCCCACTGACTCACCCACTCATTGAGACCCCTGAGCTCTGCCTGCCTAGCCGGCTCTGCACATGGAACAGGTAGCACTACTGAATACGCTACCTTTGGAGTCCTGACCTTGAGCTTCCTACCTAGCAGCCTAAGTTTGGCCTCCAAGACCGCTTGGCTACATTCCCCAAATGGTTGCACTGTTGGCATAGCCCCTCCCTGCACACACTTACAGTGCTCCCACCTCCCTGGTAGGAGTTTGGGAAGCTCTGGTTTACTCAGTTGCCCCACATGCCCTTCAGTATCTCCAAAGGACTGAGGCTGCACCAATATAATATCAAACACTGTCTCCACCTGAGCTCTGAGTCAGTACAGACAGAGCAACCAACCAAAGGCTCTTCCATTGGACTGAGTCAACAGAGACGTGTCAAAGTGCTGGGCTTGCTCAATGCCAAGCCAGTCAGAGGCTCTGAAGGTTTTCCTGTTGCTTCTCTGTTAGCTGTTGCCAAGTCCTGGCACGCTTCGTTCTGGCCTGGCACTCCCCTTGCACCAGCCTGCCCCACTGCAGGTCCCGTCTCCTGCCTCTCCCCTTCTCTTCTGTTGACACAGAAGAGCACACAGCACAGAAGAGCAACACAGCACTCCAGTACTTCTATTGGCAAGGGCAATTCTGCAAGGGAGAAGCCCCAAATGCACCGAGACGTGTGACGCTGTCACAACACAGACATCCTCCTGGCGCCGTTAGGCATTTTCCCAACAAGTGAGCCACAGGAATGGCCTAAGGCCCAAGAATTAGCTGCACAGCTAGAAGGGTGGAGATGAGCAACTGGCCCCAGCACCCCTGGGTGAGTGCCTGCTTGAGAAGGTCACATTGGCCCCCCTGAGCTCATGGGCAGGGAACGAGAATTTGAATACAGTCCAGAAAAGAAACACGCTCAAAAGATGCACTCCAAGGCGAGCCCCAGAAACCTCTGCAGAGGCCTCGGAGCGGCCCTGTGGCTTGATGGCTTCCCAGCTGCAGCCCTTTCGAGCTGCACCTGAAACTCCTGGAGTGCAACGAGCCTGGAAGAGGAAGCAGGGAGGGGGCGACATCCTGGTCTTTTGATAGTTCTGAGCTAAAGTGCAGATAATCTGTTGGGAAAGCTGGTTGGACCAATCAAGTCTTGGCCAGTTTGAAGGAGTGTTATGAACACTGATGGGTTTTTTAGTAGCTGTGAGGTTACGAGCGAACATCTGTTGGAAAGGAGGAATCGTAAGCAAATACAAACTTTTGGAGAAGGCTGGGATTTGAACTCAGTGCTTCAGTCCTCAGGCCTTGTCAGGAACGAGCAACTGTGGACTGCCTGGTGTGAGAGCCCTTCCCAGCCCGTCTGGAGAATGACAAGCTCGTGTTTTCTTCCCATGAATCGAGGGTCTCCGTTGCCTCCAGTGAAAACCATCAGCAAGCTGCTGCAGGAAGCCTATTCTGGAAAGCAGCTAATGGAAAAGCCTCTCCGTGCCGGCTGCATTAGCCGCTGGGCAGCAACTTCCAGGTCTTTTCAGAACAGCCGGGGTCCCCAGAGTCTACCCCAAGGGTCTGCACTCTGGCTTCTCTGGGTGTTTTCAGGGTTCCTTGTTGTTCCCACCCTAACACTTGGCACAATTCCCTGGCTTAGGGGCAGATGCAACTAGATTTCAGGTGGGTGAAAGGGACATGTGCCAAAGACACAGTCCTGACCAGACAGAGCTGCCTTGGCTTTCCCCCAAGAAAGCCTCTTGCCAGGACCTCTGGCTCTTCTTAGAGCAGCCCACTGAAGGTGAGCCTTGTGACTCTCAGCCAGGTCTTCCACAGGAGGCCACAACCAGGCATCAAATGCATTGTGGCAGTTCTGCTATTTTCTCAGAGTTCACTCCTATGCATGTCTACTCAGAAGTAAGCCCCATTATAGCTAAAAAGGCTTACTTCCATGAAGTGATGGGGAGGGACTTCCCTTTGTCCATCCTGAAGCCACATTCACTGCAGAGCACCTGCAGTGGGGCTTCCGTCCTCTATGCACTGATTTGGAAGAACCCCTTGAGGGGCACTGCTCCTAAGCAGGGAAGACCAGGGAGGGGGAGGGGCAGCTGCTTCCCCCCCAACTTGCATCTCCTTTCAGCCAGACCTGCCCTTCTCTGCCACCACAAATCTCAGTCAGAGTGAGGCACAGAACGTGCCATTTGCCAAGTGGTGTCCCTGCCAAGCGAGGAGGGCCTTCGGTGCCCCCCATTCATTCAAATGCGGAATATCTTTTTTAAATTGCATTTGTTGGTGACTTTGATGAACAAACTGCAAGCAGGATGTTTCCCTAGCATCAGCCAAGGAGCTGGACACAAATGTTCATTTGTCCCAGATAGAAGCTACACCAAATTTGCTCCTGCTACTCTTAGAGGAGCATTTTAGTTTGGCCACCTCTCCTTTAACCCAGTCCCAGAGAGAAAGGACTGGGGACGGGGAAGAGGCACGAAAAGGTGTCCACAGCCAGGGCTGGGAGGGTGTTTGGCTGCAGGTGTGGAACTGTGTCAGGGGAGCAGATCCTGCTTTGGCGTGAAAGTGACGCGTGTAAGAAGAAGGGCGAAGGGGATGACTTTGCCAGGCGGGAAAAGACCCTCCCGGAGAGAAGGCAGGCCTGGTTTCAGTTCTCAGTAGCTTCCATTTCAGCACAGTGTTGGTTAAATATTTGCACAGTTAATAAACCTGTTGTTCTTTCTTTCAGCAAGGAAATGAGGCTGCAAAGTTTGGCTTTGTTTTTTTAAACAGTTAAAACAGTTTTTTGTGCAGTCCCTGCTGCCCAAGAAATTGGATCGGGGCCGCTTCTGACTCTCCCTCCCCGGCCTTCACACCCGGAGGAACCCCGCTGAAGATTTCACAATGGCATGATTGACAAGATTAGAAATTGCACTCCCCCCTTCACCCCCACCCCTCTCCACATATAAGGTTACTGCCGCTCCAGGCTCAGTGTGAAATTCCCCTTGCCGGAGCTCATTAAATGGGTCAGTGGACCCGTTCCAACTTCTCTGCAGTTCACAAAGGACTGCGTTCTGGCCACTGCACTGAGCCCAGTCCCAGGCTGTGGAAGAGTAAATGCTTCCATATGGCTCACCTCAGCATCTCCAGAAAGATAACAGAGAACTAATGGCTTGCAGATTCCAGAGGTACTCATTGTTGGAGTGGGGTGAAGGGGGGCCCTTGGCTGGGCTGCCTTCCACTGCAGCTGATTGGAACAGGGGGCACAGTGGGCCGTGGGCCAGCTCTCAGGCCCTGCAGACATCTCTGTGGGGCAGAGCCAGGACTCTGGAAGTGAGGGGCAGGCCGAGGTGATAAGCCCAACATTGAGCAACTGCCCCAAGCAGAACGAGAGTTCCTGGCATTCCCGGGCACAGCAGAAGTCAGTGATTCCTCTGAGGGTGCACGGATGTGTTCTTCAGCCCAGCAGGTCATCCACGTTCCTCTTGAAGCCCCTGCTTGTGTTTCCATTCTTCCGTTAAATGCACACCAGTTTCCTCCCCAGCTGTTATGATTCCATATTTTCAGGAACCAAAAGGGGCTTACTCTGGATCAGGGCAGAGAGGTGGGCTTGTTTCCTTTCTTTAAACTGATTTTAAGGAAAAATGGCGCTTCTTAGGGACATGTCCTTCCTAGTGGTAGCCCCTGCCTGTGGAACGCCCTCCTCGGAGAGACCCAACTTGCCCTCACACTGCCCAGGTTTCAGTGAGCAGTAAAACATTCTCGGTTTTGCTTTGTCGTTTCCTGAGTCTGTTTTCTTGGAGTTTTCATTTTTGCTGCTGTCCTCCGTCACACAATGTTGGTTCATTGAGGGTTTGAATTGTTGTTCTCAAATGTTTTCAAATATCGCGGTTTTTAGTTTCATGAGCCACCAGGATGGGACCAAAAGGGGACACTGACATTTCGAAAAGCAAACAAAACAAGGTTACTGTGAGACAGATAAAGCGGCACAGCAAACAACTCCTCACCCTTTAAAAAAAGTTCAAAGATATAAGTAATATAATAAAGATAGAAGATATAATAAAGATAAAGATATAATAAAGATATAAGATATAAGTAATATAAGTAGTAGGAATTTTTTGGCTTCGCTCTTGCTACACCATTAGAGTATTGTTCATGTATTTGTTTATGTATTTTATGGTCATTATAGTTAAAGAAAAAAGAGAAAAAAAGAAAAAAGAAAAAAAAAACTAGATAAAGGTTAATAGGAAGTGGTTAACTTCCTGTTAACTTGAATAAAGTTTTTTAAAGCATCAAAAAAAAAAAAGAGTTTAAAGAAAAGCACCCCCCTCTCTTTGGGTCAGATGCTGCTTGGCCCACGGGACCCCCAGGGCCGTTATTTGAAAAGAAATGGGAACTGGGTGAAATGGGCCAGATTCCATTTGCATTCCTCTTGAAAGAAGGGCTGGCCAGTCCCTGTGTGGCGCATGCAGCCTCTGCCACCAGAGCAGCCATGTGGAGTGTCAAGCCCGGCTCACCAGTTGCGCCCATCACTTCCCCCTCTTCGCCCAGCAGCAGCTCATGGGCTGGAGTGGGAGGGAGGAGAGCCCTATAGGCTTGGGAAGCAGAGTGAGAATCCAGGGTGCCACCCCGCCTTCCCAGATTCCTAGTGCCCACCCTACAACCACTCCCTGAAGAAGCAAACAAGACCAGGACTTCTTCCCAGTGTGAAGCTTGGGAAGTGTGAGACCATACACATCATGGTCTCTAGCAGGCCTCTATCTGGGGGGGAGGGGGGAGCAGAAGATGTGCCTGGAGCCTTCCACAGGTGTCCTGACTCGGTGCAGCTCAGCAGTGCAACATGTTGTCCAGGGGGAGATGATCCCTGGCTGTGTCTGGAAGAGCAGCAGGATCCTCTCCCTCCTGGGTCCTCACCCCACCCCCAGGTGTCTTGCACCTCAATAGGTGACCATTCCCCCCCCCCCCCCCCATTCTGAGCACTGCTGGGCACAAGTCTTCCAAGAAAATGGTGGTGCTTTTCTGGGTTTCCTTAGCAGAAGTCCCTCATTCCTCCACTAGGGCTTCTGATCAAGAGTGGAAGCTTTCAGTGGCGTGCAGAGAGGCAGGGATGAGGACCGCTTCGCCCAGGGAATTTCTGGCTGTCGTGGTGCTGTGAAGTGGCCATCCCTGCTGGAAAAAGAGACCTTCTCGGCTTGTGCCCCAAACCTGCATTTTTCTTGTCAGCGTCTGGGACAGCCGGGGCAGAACAGATGCCCCTTTTCTTGCACTTGGACCCCCCTTCTGCCTGCTGGAGTCTTCACAGCCCCCTCGCAACGTCCACAGTTGTGTCCCAAGCTTGAAACTGTTTCTCCCCAGCATCGTTTTCTGAGGAGCAGCCTGTTTGAACACAACTGTGGTCAAATATTGGAAGTCACAGTCTGCTGGTGAGCTGTGCCAGTCACCTGATGGCCTTTATGCCCCAGGATTGGAGGGGGCCATGAGTCCCACTGGCGCAATGTGCATGTCATCTGCCAGTCAAACACATTAGGCAAGATTTGCTGTGGGCTTAAAATTGGATCTTAATGACTGGAAGTCTGAGGGGTGAAATTTATTCATGCAGTTCAATCAAAGCTCTTTGCTCAGCTTCTCTTCTGTATTCAGGGACAGCTGACTGTGGGCTCAGTTCTGTCCAACTTTCCAGCACCAGTGCAGATGTTCCCATACTTTGAGGCCTCTGTGACGACCCCACACTACAGGATGCAGTGCACGCACCATTGGCATGGCTGCACCGGCACGAGAAAATTGGATAGGATTGAGCCCTGTGGCCTCTTCACCGGCACTTAGAAGTCACTTTATAAGTTTCAACCCTCTGGCACATCCCGCATTCCCATGTCACAAGTTGCACACCAGCAGCACACAGCCAAAACAAAGGGGCACATCTCGTGTTCAACTCTCCTCACTGTTTCACTGGTTTAAAGGGAGTCTAAAGGCCCAACTCCAGGCAGGCTCACCTGGGAGTGGACTCTGCTGAACTCTCTGTCTACCCTGAGTGCTCACAATGACCACCACCCAACACCACACTCTGCTGACAACTTTAGCCTGCCTGAGACTTCAGTCAGGCTCTGTCAGGGTCTGGGGGAGGGAATGATACCCCCAAGTAGCTACCCTGCTGCCACCAGCCCAAGAGCCAGGATCACTAGAGGGATCACCTGGGCTGAACCCCCCTTCCTTATAACATAATTTAGTTCCTCTCTTAGAAGAAGGGAGTGATGGTCCCAGCTCTCTGAATAAGGCCCAAACAAAAGGGAATGAGGAGCATAGAATTTATTAAGATCCATTAGCAAATAAAAGGCTTTAACATAAAACCAAATTTGCAGTTGGCTAAAGCACTACAATAAGAGGAAGCTCCCAAACTTGCAGGATTCCCCCTGGCAAAACCCTTTTATGAACTTGGTAAAGAAACAGCTACAAAGAAAAGATAAAAACCCTCACACAATCTAACCTTTTTTCCTGACTAGCCAGAACTGGTTTAATTTCCCTCACTCACCGTACCCAAAAGGAAGCAAACTCTCCTGATATCATCCACCAAGGAGGCAGCAAAATTCTCTCCTCTGAAGGTTTTTATCCTCTTTACTAATAAACTCAGCCCTTCTCACCTGGCTCTTTTACACCTGAGGAGTCCCAACTACTCTAGCACCAGTGGAAGAAGCAAAGACCTACTTGAAACACAGTTCATGACAGGCTCACCTGATTTGGTACCACTAAAACCACCCTTGGAATGAAACCTTGAGTGTTTCCTGGTTGACTGACCAGATTGAGCTCCATGACAGCCTCACTGAGGGTCAGCAGAGCCTGCAGGCATCCCCTTCCTCTGAACTGGCTTCGTCTGCCCTCAGTGACATCATCAGTGAACCAACTTGGGTTTGCCAAGAGGTAACTGTTATCCTGCAGATGCCTGATCTTGGAAGCTAAGCAGGGTCAGGCCTGGTTAGTACTTGGATGGGAGACCGCCTGGGAATACCGGGTGCTGTAGGCGTATACCATGATCTCGGAAGCTAAGCGGGGTCAGGCCTGGTTAGTACTTGGATGGGAGACTGCCTGGGAATACTGGGTGCTGTAGGCTTATACTGTAGTCTTTTGAGACTGAAGGTTGCCAACCAACCACTCTGAAGAAGACATGCAGGGAAGAGAGGACGTAGATTTGCAAAAGCAGCAGCCCAGCCAGGCTATGAAGAGCAGAGAACTGGTGTGAGAAAGGTACCATTTGGGGGACTTTGGAGAACGCCCCTGACCAGCCCTCCTTCACCTGGCAAGATCTGGTGCCCAGGAAAAGTTGATGCAGCCTTCTGTTGCACAGCCCTGCATGTGCAGCAATCCTGCTACAGCTCACATGCTGAACTCCATTTGTTTTACCCCAGAGGAGCAACTTGCAGCTTTTTAGTAGTAAACCTGAAAGTGAATGGGTGCATTTGGAGACGTGGGTGGGGTGGGGACATTCTTCAGTCAAGAACTGGGGTGGCTTCTGCTCAAGAAGTGCCAGAATTGCCTGAATTCAGTGCTAGAATGCAGCCTGTCGGCTTAGATCGGAGCCAGTGAAATCCAAGCCAGCCCTGCCTTGGACTCTCTTTATGGCCACATTCAAATGTGACAGAATGTTGGGAAGTGGCTCTTCTGTCAGGCTGCAGAGAAGTGCGTGTGCTTGCCATTCCGGGTGGGGGGCAATGGCTGCACCCCAGAGAGACCCCCTTGGAGTTGCCTTCCCTGGCTCCAGCCCCATTTGCTTGGAACTCCATCTGCTGGCCAGTCCCTTGTCTATTTAGGGACCCAAATAAGCCCAATTACCTTTAATTGTTCTCATTAGGTTTCTTGAGAATGTCAGCATGAAAGGCAGCATTTAGGTGTGAGCTACAGCAGAGCTTTGTACTCCCCCCGCCCCCACTGCCTCCTTGTCTAACACTCTCTTTGCCACAAGGTGTCCGTTGTTCCTCAAGATCACAGGACAGACCAGCCCTGCCCCAGCTTCCTAAGGCTGAGCACACTTTTATCTGGAATTAAATGGGGAGGCACCCAAAGGTTCACCGGGAGGCTGTTTAAGAGTGAGCATTCCCCCTCCCAGTGTTCCTCTGTATCTGAGTCACTGAACAGGGTGAGCCTCCTGGATGGAAAAAAGCAAGACCTATGTAGTGAGTTTGTGCAGCCACACAAAGGACAGTCAATCTCTGGTGGTGTTGAGGCATTCCATCAGGAATGCATGATGGGCCGTTGCAGAGATGTCACAAGATACTTCTCCCCAACGGTGGAATCATGTAGAATGAGGCTACGCCAGTTGAGGGTATCTTACAGAAACCACACATGGCCTGGCCTTTGGCAGAGTAACCCAGTGCGCTTAAGAGAAGTTCATTGTCCCATTTATTTCTTGTGCCACAATGTTTGAGGAATGAGTACAGCTTGTTCTGTCCATCAGTCACCCTGATTTGCCCTTTTAAAAGATGTGCTGGAACTCAAGAGGTTGGGGCGGGTCTGCGGTCAGTCTCTTCGGAAAGACACTTCAAGACGCGGCAAAGGTCGTGCCCTTCCATGATGGCACCAGTGAATTTTCTAAAGGTTGGTGGCCTCCTAAATATCAGACATGATCAAGAACTGAAAAGAGAAACATTACATTTCAGTGCCCCCCAACCAAACCAAACATCTAAGTGGGGGGAAGAGAAAATCTCACTCTCTCTCCCCCCCCCCGTGTGTGTGTGGAGGCAAAGGGACCCTTTCCCCAAACTCTACCCAAATGAAGTGGTTCACTTGGAGCTTCAGCTTTCAACTCACCTGGAGCAGCAGTCCAATCAATGCCTTCAAGATGTTTCCTGCAAGAACTAGGTTGCCACACACATGGATGGTCTTCCAAGCCACAGAAAGCCCAACAAAAGCCATGATTAGCAGAGCAAAGGAAATAATGTGGGTATAGGGGTCGTGGGCTCGCAAGCCTGAGGCCCCCCCCCAAGAGATGGGGTGGCGGTGGCACAGAGCAGGGCAGAGGAGGCCTCCACGAAGGGCCCACCCCTTGGATGGACACTGGGCTGTTATTTCTGGGAAGGTCCCCCTAGCCCTCCGAGGTCAGCCCTGAGTGACACCGAAACAAGCAGGGCCTCTTGGAAACGAAGGTTGAGACACGTCTGCTGTCAAATGGAATCTATTAACAGGGATTAGAGGCTTTTTCATCAATACCCCCGTGACACCATGATGGGCTGAAATTGCTTCACAAACATCATTATTAAAAATGGAGCTATTAGTATTAAAATGGACAGAAGCTCTTTGGTGGCTACAGCCAGGCTCAGGAAGGAAGGCACCCCCGGCGCCCCCTGGAAAATGGAACTTGAAACTCACCCGCAAAGACAGGAATTCGGGAGGAAGAGGACAAGAATTCAGAGAGGGTGGATGTCCCGCTGGCCGCCTGTTCCCTTCCCCAGTTCCTGCAGCGGAGTCACTTGGTTCAGAAGGGGGTCGGAAATCAGATTTTTAAGGCAATTCTAAGGGAAAATTCCTCCGATGGGAAAGCACAGGCAGCGAAATGGGATAACAATATTCAGATAAACCAGAAATGCCGCAGTAGCCAGGATTCTCACCGAAACTGACATCTGACCAAGGTGAATGGACAGTTGAGCAGGGCAAGGCTGAGCTCTGGCCTGGAAAGGCCAAACTGGACACAACTGCACCAGCCCTGAGCTGGTAGTGGGGCCCGTCCTCATCGCACAGGAAGTCGTGTGGGGTCCAGAGGCACACGTGAGAGGAAGCCTCCCCAGCCCATGGGTGGGTCCCAGCTCCCTCTCCTGCAAGGAGGTGAGCTGCAGATGGTGGGAGATCTTATCCCCCCACCCTCCTGCTCCTTTGAGCCGCTTCCCATGATGGAGTCAGGCACCTGGATCTGCTGCTCCTCACCCTTGGAAAATGCGTAGTGCCGAGAGAGGGGAGCGTGGCCATCAACCTGCGGAGGAGGCAAGTCTCCTCTTGCAGCCACAAGGCTCATGTTGGGTGGCTGAAAGTGGGGCAGCTGGGACAGGGACAGCTTTTGAATGTCATGAACACCCCCCTCTTACCTGCACACACTGGGTAACAGAGCCCAGTCAGGGCATATGCTTCCCCTATCACCGAGCAGTCTGCATGAGCTCACTGCGTTCCTGGAGTGGAAACGGGGGCTTCTGACTTCTGGGCCAGCTGCAGCACCTCTCCCAGGGAGTCCTTTCCAGGGGTTTGCATGTGCAGACTGCGCATGCAGAGGAACAGCACTGTGGGGGCGGCCTCTGTTCCTGGCTGGGCACATTAGTGCTGAGAAAGGGTGTTTGGTGGGGAAGCCTCAGCACCTCTCTGGTGTGCCTGCTGGAGAAGAGCTCCCTTTTCAACAGTGAAGACCCTTTTTGCGATTCCAGCATTATCCGGGAATGTGATGCCACCAAGCAAACAAATCTCTGGATTCAACTAACTGAGACTGAATAGAAAAACTCACTCTGTTAAATCGACTTGCTGTGTTTTTAAGTTTGATTAATCCATTTAGCCCAAGTTTGGAGTCTGAATGCTTTAAAGCTCACTCAGCCAAAGCGCAGACCCTGTGCTGGGACAGCGGGCCCATCGGAAGTCAGACAGCATTATTGAGTTAGTGGGTAGAGAGGAATGTTCTTAATGAGCCAATTAATCCTCCAATGACTATCGAGTGGAATGTATAATTTTGGGGGAAAAGCAGGACATCTGCATGTGGAGTTTGCTTGCAAGGCTCATGAAAATGCTTGGGAAGGGTGGCTTTTGAGAAAGGAATGGAGACATTTGCAGCTCTCTTGACTCTGAGACCAACCTGCCCCAAGAGCTGGTGCTCCAGGAGTTCTCTGAGGCGCTGTTGCCTGTCCTGACTTACACAAGACACTGTCCAGGTAGCTTTCGCTGGGGTTTCCATTCTGCTTGCAGGTGACTTTTCACCTCTGCACCTTGTCTTCCCTGCACCCCAGTGTTCCCCCCCCAGCCACGTATGCACTGATAATGCCCTGCAAGTAGTATGACGATTCAGGGATTTGTGCCAAGACTACACCAAGGTGTCTTTTGTGCAAAGTGTTATCGGTGCACCTAGATCATTCCCTCCCCCAAAAGCCTCCACAAAACAGCAGCCTTGATGTGACAGTACACATGGTTGTGCCATAGTTCTATTGCATGGTGTTTTCCAGGAGCACGTGGCTGAGAAAGCAGCCTTGATGCTCTCGTGCATCTGAACTGATGAAGGTGGCTTTTTCCAACACTGGTTTGTGACATGGCTCAAAGTGCACCTTCAGGGGCAGAATGCCTCTGAAGACCTGGCACTGCTCTTGCCTTCCTGCCCTGCCCAAGGGCTTCCTACCTGGGCAGCTGGTTGGCTGCTGTGGGCAACAGGATGCAGGACTCGAGGGACCCTCATTGGTCGTCTTGTGATTTCATCCTTGCAATGTGCACAGTGATTTCGAGTGGAATGAGGGGCAGAGCAAAGTGGAGGAATGAGAAGGGACCAGAATGGGGAGGGGACAATCCTTTTGCCCCTGGGAGGCAGGCAAGGATGTGGGCCAAAACTGTTAGGTGAGCAATGCCACTAGACAGGCCGGGGCCTGCCCCCCCTGCAGAGTGGCCTGTTGCCTCAAGTCCTCCCTGTTGCTCTCCAAGTATGAACGGGTGTTTGTCGAGAGTTGGGTGTGGTGTGGCTCCCTGCCCAGGGTGGAGGGATCATGTGGAAGCTGCACCTCTGAGCTGCAACTGAGGTGGCGTGAGAAGCCCAGGGGCAAACAGCACGCACACCGAGCAAGGCCACTCCTGCCCGGCTTAGCACGTCCCAGTTCCCAGGGGCCTACGGCAGTGAGGGGTGGGGACCGGTGAGCTTCCCTGCTGGGCTGTGCCAGCTCCACCTTGCGGGGGGGGAGGGGGGGGCTGCTGCCTTTCCTTGGAGGCTCCTGCAGGCAGCGATGTAACTAATGATCGTGTAGTCCGGTGCCAAACTCAAAATGATCCCCGGAAGTGATGTCACAACTGGAAATGATGTCACACCTGGGTTTTAAAAAGTGAAAATTGAGGAAAAACATTATGACACATGGGAATGAGAGCTGACAGTTTGATTAACACCTTAGTGGTTCCATGCTGTACCATAATAACAACTCATTGGCTCTCAGAACAATCAGTCTCATAGATCAATTTTGAGTTACGGAAATCCACTTTTTGTTCCTCATGGCAGCTGTGTTTTCATTTTCTGGTTAATTGACCATAACATTTGATAGAATACAGATATTCCAGTGGGGTTTGTTGCATTGCATTCCTCATCAAATTACCTTTCCAATGACATATAACATGATGGTACTATTTGTACATACCAAGATTTTCAAAATTTTGGCCACTAGTGTCAAGCTCAGCTTGTTGCCCCCCTAAAGCTTGTTGCCCAGTGCAACTGCTACCCCTGCACCCCCTTAGCTATGCCACTGGGGGCAGGCAAGGTATTGGGAGCCTGGCTCACTCCTTGCCAGGAACTTCTGCTCCAGGCCCTGAGCCCCAAGAATGACTCAGCCCCCACTGAGCTTCTCCCCCCCCCCGGCCAGGCTTGCTGCCTTGAATAATTCAAGCCTGCACTGGTTTCTCCTGGCCCTCCCCAGCTTGCTGCAGGCAGCACCAGATGGCATCTGATATTGCACTCTAAAGGGCAGCTTTGATAATCAGCTGCATGCAGTCAGGACAATTAAGCCTCGTTTGTTTGTCAGGGTTTTTTCCCTTCCCTGCCCGTACAAAGAGGCAGGACCACCTTCCAGGATCACCCAGAAGAAGATATTCCACAGGAAGCCCGAGTTTCCACATCAAGCCCCTGCTGCTGACTTGGCAGGGGGGCAGCGCGCTCAGCGGGACTGGGGCTGGCAGCCACCCTCATCTCACCCAGTGTGCTCCTGAGGAGAACCCAGTAGGCACAAGCAACATGTCTGGCTCTCCCTGTCCCATGGAATCAGGCAGTGGCTCATGAGCAGATGGAAGAGGTGCTCTGCACATGCTCTGAAAACAAGTTTCAGCCACAGTGAAGAACCCAAGTCGCTCCAGGGGACCAACGTGCACAGCTGCAGCCTGGCAGCACTGGGGGAGAGTCAGACGGAGCCTTTCGGTGCCAGGGCACAACTTGCTCTGGCTCTGGCTCTGCCCAAGTGACTCATGAGTTAAAGAGGCGGAGGCTCCAGAGGCTCCAGAGGGCTCCTGGAAAGGCCTTCTTCTGAGTCCTCCAGCTTGGACTTCCTGTGACCTGTTTCAGGCAAGCAGGGGTCAGCTTAGGAAGACCTTTCAACACCCTCCTTCTTGCTTCAGGAGGAACTGTAAGAGTGGTGATTCCAGGCTTGAGAGGGGAAGGGCTGGGGCTCAGAGGCAAGGCCCCCATACAGAAAGGTCGCAGTTTGATCCCCAGCACCACCTCCAAGCAGGCCAGTAAAATACTCCAGTCCAAACCCTTGGAGAGGCGGCACTGCCAGTCGGCAACAACAACCTGAGCCGGAGGGACCGCTGGGTCAGGCCAAGACAGCTGCCTGTGACCCCTGTGAAGTCCTTGCTGCCTGATGAGCTCTTGGAATGTGCATCACTGACTGAGAGGCAGGTCACGACACTCCCCCGTGGTTTGGATTTGGCACTGTCAAGGACACTTTCTTGGTTGACCTTCAAAACAGGGATAGAGCATTAGAGAGAAAGCTGCTCAATGATAGGGGTCTCAGCGGGTGGGTGGGGGCTCAGACCAAAAGTGACCGAGGAGAGGAGCACATGCTGAGGATTTTCCCTACCCATCCCAAGGAAGGTGGCTGATGCCACGCTTCTTTCAGGCCACGTCCGCCTCGCCTGGCGTGGCAGAGAAAGTGCTGCAGAAGGAGCTTAAGTGTCTTCCTTGGTCTGCCTGCCTTGAAGAGCTGAAGCCTTGGGGGTGAGGGTAGGGCCTTGGAGTGCTGCCCAGATAAGCTCCAGATGGGGTTAAGTAGGGCTGCGTCCTGAGAACATGAACCCCAGTGGAGACTGCAGTGAAACAAGCCAGTGGTAATGAAGGCAGGCTGGGTGTGCCCCACTCTCCCCACAGACTCCTGGACTCTCCAGGGATGGGCCTGCCCCCCCCAGCTGCCCTTCTGCCCAGTTCGGTTTTTGGCAGGCGCCTAAAAATCCATCTGGGTTGTTCCTTCCTTCGCCTGGTATCATTTGTAATGAGCACACTGAAGGGCTTATTTCCCTTAATTGAGCCGATTCCGGTAATTTGCACCCGGCCATTTTAGGCCATTGTTTGTTTGCATTTCCCAGTTGCTCATTCATTTGGTACACTAATTAGGTAATTTCCCACATAGCTCAGCCTGACCCAGTCCCCTTCCCTGAAGGGTTGTCAGAAACTAGTTCGTCTTTGGCAAAGTCTTTCTGGAATTGAGACTCTGAGCATGTCGCTGGAGGGTGTCGACACCACAAACCCTTTGACTAGCACTCGGAAGAAGAAAAACAGTCCCACTTTCTAAAACAGAAAACAGAAAAGTGGTCGATTGCCTTCAACAGATGATCACCATTTCCAAAGGTCAGGGGATGGAAGGGTCACCCTGGGAGGTGGAAACTGCTAAGGAGATCCCACCTGGGAAGCCCACCCCAGCCTGGACATCAGAGAGGGAAAGAATCCAGCGGAGAGCTAAGGAGTCTGGAAGACCACTGGTTTTAGGAACCGCCTGCAGGCTGAGGTTTGGAGAGCCCTGAGGATCCAGCGCTGACAGTTTTCAATGACGCTGGTGGGGGAGCAGTTGTGAGGGCACTCCTTTCTCTCTTCCACTTGGGCCTCTAGCTGGAGGCCTGCTTGGAGACAACTGGTGGGCCACTGGGGGAAATGGGATGCTGACTAGGTGGGTCCCCTTTGGCCTGATCTGGCATCCAGGCTTTCCTTTAAGCCTGTTTTGCTCAGGGCTGGCATTAGCAGAAGGCACACTTGAACAGCTGCTGAGGCTCTGGGCCCGGGGGGGGGCACTGCTGATGCCCTCCTTGGTCCCTGGGGAGGGCTGTGCCCAACCGGCAGCCAATAACCAGACCTACCAACTCTAAGGTCAATGCCAGAGAGTTGCACTTCCCAGGGAACCTGCTGCACATCTCCTCCTTCAACACAAAGCAGGCAGCTGCAGGAGCTGTGGGGCGGGGGGGGGGGGAGGTCCACATCTCCCTGCACATCATTTGTGCTGCTGGGCTTCATGGTCTTCTCCACCTCAGCCTTATGGAGGGGACCCCCCAGGGGCCCCATTCAGCTCACAAGGCTGGAGGATCCTGGGTGATCAAAGCAGCCGCTGGCAGAAGGAAGATGAGTCTCCTTGCTCGCCTGGGCAGATCGTGCCTGCCAAGACCCACCTGGTGAGCTGCATCCAGACCTGTGTGTTAATGGAGCATGTATGTTCCCAGCAGCAATCTCAAAGCAGCTCTTTAGAAGATGCCTTCAGAAGGGGATTGGACACATTTCTGAAGGAAAAGTCCATCACGTGGTGGTGGTTCTGCAGCTTGACTCAGGAGGGTCTGATCATGCAAGGACTCCTTCAGATGAGCCCTGGCATTGCTGAGCTTCTCAAGTAGAACACCCTCAAGTTGAACAGGCCGAGTGATTGATGGAGGATGCATTGCACTGACTCTGGATCCCACAGAGTCCAGGGTCATTCTTCTGCCAACGCATGTGGACATCTCCCGTTTCAGGGCAAGACCCCAGGCAGGGGCTGTTAATAATAATAATAATAATAATAATAATAATAATAATAATAATAATAATAATAATAATAATAATAGTAGTAGTAGTACAGGTATTTCTATACCGCCTTTCTTGGTCCTCAGATTTCTCCTTAGAAATTCAAGGCGGTTTACATAGGTAGGCAATTTAAATCCCCGTAGGGATTTTTACAATTTGAAAGAAGGTTTCTATCTTTCAAGAAACCACAGCATTCAGATGTTTCTCTCTGATCTGGCTTCACATTCTGGCCTCCATCCTCCCACGCTCAGAGCAGATGGAATAGCTCGGCTCAGCTTGTCAGCTGCTTCAAGGTCGCACGGTGCCGGTGGCCTCGAACTGGCGACCTTCGGATGTTATCTTCAGGCAAATGGAGGCTCAACCCTCTAGACCAGACTTCCTGCCCATAAGAACCTAAGAAGAGCCCTGCTGGATCAGGCCAAAGGCCCAGCTAGTCCAGCTTCCTGCATCTCCTGGTGGCCACCATATGCCTCAGGGAGGACACAACATCTGGGTGCCCCCCTGCCCCTGGCATTTGCCAGCCCTCTCCTCCCAGGCTCTGGCTGTGCCTTTGCCTTGATGGTGGTCTCTGGTCAGACTTCTGTGTGTGGTGATCTGTGTCACCGAGGAGCAGACCTCTCCGGTGGCCGGCCCCTCCTCTTCCTTGGCAGTCTCCGAGCGGGATGATTTTGTTAAGTTCTTTGATGGGAATTAGTGGGGCTGGTGTACCAGTGCACCTCTGGGCATCGCAGCCTAGTAAAACAGGCTTTTTAATTAACCATACGAATAAAGCCATGGACAGTCCGTAACCATGGTGATGTGGGGCCAATCCCAGAGGAGCTCCAGCCAGCTGGAATATTTGCTCGATGGCAGCGCTTCAGAACCGGCATTTAATGGTCTTCAGCTCTATTCGCGGAAACAATTACATGCTCCATTTTCAATGTAGTCAGCTGAACAATGGATTAAATGAGAGCGATTGAGGAGGCAGCTTCTTGTGGGTGGGGGGCTGTGGTCTGACCCCAGGAGCCGTGACACCCCTGCCCCCTCCCCAGCGGTTGCAGGTGGGCGGTGAAGTCTTTCCGTGCTGTTGGTGACCAGCCACGCACCTGGATCTGGGCCGGAGGGGTGCAGAGGGCCCTTCCTGGAGTCTGTTGAGGAGGGCAGCCTCTTTCTGTTTCATGCAAACATCACCCCCTGCACACAAAAATACACTCAGAGGTTTATTAGATATTTTATTTGTAGAGAAGATTTTGCGGCACTTCAGTGCTGGCTGCTGCTGCAGGTAGTCCATTCTTTGCCCTCACTGGTGGTCTGTGGGGGAATACTCACTTGGCGAGATGCTGGAAGCAATCAAAGGTGATCCTCTTCCTGAGACCCTGTGGACCACTTCTGAGGGTCTCAGGCCACAGGTTGGGAACCAGAGGAGGGAAGGGAAGGTGTGAAAGAAAGACGAATCACAATCCAGGTATAGCTGGCAAAGTTTGATGGGCAGGAGAGGGGGGTTAGGACTCCCACATCCCTCTTCCACAGGAAAGGATTGGTGTTGGTCTCTCTGTCTCCACATTCCATGCCCAGTGTGCATGTCAGTGGTGGGAGACCACCTGAGAATGAGGGAAAGAGGAAGTGTAGAGGGGGCCCTCCTGTTGTCCTGACTTGCAGGGTGGAAGCCACGTAAGCATCATTGGGGTTGGCTGAGGGTGAATCCGATCCCCCCCCCTCGCCAAGCCATCTGTCCTGCCTACTCCTGCCAATGCTGGGTCAACTTGGCTTCCATGTTTTGGTCATGACAGAGCATGCTGGGAGCTGGCTATCTAGTCTGCCTCCGTTTTTGCCATCAGGGATTAGCCCTGGCACAAATAACCAGAATATAGGTTGAGTCTTGGTATTTGTGAGGGTTTCATTCCCAGAACCCACGTGGATGGCAAAAATCGCTTTAATAAAGTAGCCCAAGTTAAAGTCAAGTGCTGTCTGGTGTCTTTGTTGGGGCATGCAAGAGTAAATAGAGTGCCAGAGGCAAGGGAATGGCAGCGAGATGCATACATCTTGTGGTCTTGTGTGCTGTCCAAGGCATCTGGTGGGCCGCTGTGAGATACTGGAAGCTGGACTAGATGGGCCTTGGGCCTGATCCGGCAGGGCTCTTCTTATGTTCTTATGTCTTCCCAGTCCAGTCCAATACCCTGACTGGCTCTCATGACCACCAACCAGCTGACAGTATTTAACTAGGAAGTTGACCAACATGGAGACTCAGACTGGTTGTGAAATGATCCTGCACCCCTAAAACCCCTAAAGGGATTAAGAACAAAAGCAGAAGACTGCTAAGTTTTAATTTTATTTTTTAAAGCAACTTTTTCGTCTAAGAAAAATTGCACCAGAAATTATTAATTTGGCTCCCATTTTCACAAAGACTGAAAGTATGCTGAATGTCTGGCTGTCCTTATAGAGTGGTCCTGAAAGACAACTATTTAATCAATATTTTCCACAAGACAACTCAAAAAGCTCCCCACCCAAGGGAAATTCATCATAGGAGAGACTGTAGCTCAATTCATTTCTGCATCTGACAAGTGTGAAAGTTCATCTTTTGTCCTTCTGTTATTATTAACATTTTTTTTTTGTAATGACCTCAGTATCTTCAACTTTGTTTGGATTTTCCTAAGTGCCAAATTTTATTATTACTATTTTTAAAGTTGGGGAAAAAAATGGGGGGAGGGGTATTTATCCAGGAGATTAAAATATCCCAAATGCTGATTTCTTTGGCAGAAGAGTGGAAGTTGTATTTGCTTTTCTGTGTGATAAATGCCCCTTTTGGCACTTTGCGCTCACCACAAATTAAACTATTGTTTAATTTTCAGCGCAATTTTTAAAAAGCAAAACGTTCGGAGCACATTTAATGTGAGATTAATTTTTTAAACCAACAAGGCAATCTGGTTCACTGTATAAATATTTTACCAGCCGTACTGTAAATATTGTGGCTGCTCAGAAAAAGGTATCACAGTCTTGGTCAAAATTTTGGAAGATGTGGGCCTTCCGTGAATAGCTTGGAACATTTCTCAGGAAGGGGAAGCCAGGGAGGTAGACAAACTCCCCAGCCAAAGGAAGGCAACCTGCTGGGGTGAGAGAAAGGTCAAGCTCTGTTCTGGAGAGGTTCTGGAGAGAGAAAATAGGGAGAACAGGGGGGCATGTCCTGAGCCCCACTCTAAGGGGGCACTGGCAAGCTGAAGGTGTGCCCCCCAAGCCAGAGGCACTCCTTCACCCCGCAGAGGTTTCACATCAGCAGCACTGATGAGCACAGAAGCAGCTGAAGGACAGGGGCTTTACGAGAGCTTTGAGCCCCTCCTGCCTCCTTACTTGGCCAACTGCATCAAAGAGGGGCTGCAGAATCCTCACCCCAGGCCAGAGTTTGGGTGCACCCCAGCCTGCAGATCTGATGCAGCAAGCAGTCGGCTGCAGATGTTCAGCTCTGCTTCCATGTCTTCCTGTGGTCAACAACAACAGTATTTATATACCGCTTTTCAACAAAAAGTTCACAAAGCGGTTTACAAAGTCAGATAACTGAATGGCTCCCTGTCCAAAAAGGGCTCACAATCTAAAAAGATGCAACACCAGCAGACAGCCACTAGAAAAGACACTGCTGGGGTGAGGTGGGCCAGTTACTCTCCCCCTGCTAAATAAAAGAGGAGCACCCACTTGAAAAAGCGCCTCTTAACCAGTTAGCAGGGGTTGGTCAAGATGCCCGTCTCTCAGTCCACCCACTTCAAAAGGCTGACCCCCAGACTGTGGGCTTTCCTACAGTCCTGCAGGCAGACTGGAGTGGGAGGGGTGAGGTTTCCCTCAAGCCCTCCAGGTAGTGTGTGGCAGGGAAGAGGCAAGCCAGCTGTTGCCTGCGGAATCCAAGGGGCCTGGAACCACCAGCCCCACTCAGCTGACTCTCCTCCTGGACGACAAGCGAGCTGGTTTCCTTACCTGCTCTTTGGGCCTTTAATTCCCACATGGCTCCAGCAGTGTGTAAACATGTTTCATTCCTCCTCTTGTCTTTGCCTTCTGACTGTTTGCAGCCTGGCTGTCCCAATGCCAGAAGACAACAAGAAGCACTACTAAACAAACGGGCTGGCAAAGCTGGAGTGGCTGTTGCGCTGCCCTGTGATCTTTGCGCCAATGCAAATGTCCTGCTTCCTCTGTGTGCACCTTGTTTACTCTGCTTGGGCTTGTCAGAGAGAGAGACGGGGAGGCTCCGCTGTCCCCCCCAGGAATCCTGCTCTCCTCGCCTGCCCCCCCTCCTGTCCAAGTGATCAAAATGGGAGGCAAGTGTCGGCCCTTTCGAGGGCAGGGCCTGAGAAGCTTCTCGGACTCCAGACACCTGGCACTTGTGCTTTGCAGGTCAGCCGTTGCCCAAATGACAGGGCACCGCCTAGTTATTTAGAAGTGTTATCTCCCCCCCCCCTTCTCAGAGGGATCTGAGGTCTCCAGGGCTGCCATTGCCACCGGCAAGTAAAGTGGAAATAATGTTTTTAAAAACACAGAAAATGATGCTTTACACACACTCCCAAAGTCACCACCATGTTTCATTGTGAAGCCTTTTAGCATTTCACCAAAACTAAGATAATTTTTGGATCAGCTCAATTCTCCCACAAACACACACACATGCACACAAACGGGTTTATAAACTTTTATACTACTTTTCCTGAAAGCTCAAAGTGGTTGAAAACGTTACAAGTAACATAAAACCTTAACTGTAAATGCCATAAGAAAGCAGAATAAACGTCAAGACTGAAGATGTTGCAGGTGAAACAGGCACAGCCTGTTCAGCCAAAGGCTTGCTGGAAGCGGGGGCTTCTCCAACCTCTCATCCCCAGGGGAGCTCCCCCCTTCTTCAGGGACTTTCAGAGCTCTAGCCGAGAAGGCGTCTTCTGTTAACTTTACAACCAGCTGAAAGATCAGAACAGGTGATGAAGCTCTTGGCACCGCTTGAGCCCGCCTGGGAGTGTGCGCAGGGCCTTGGTGGTCCCCCAGGGCTCCAGGCCACTGGCCTTGTGTGGCTTTGAAGGCTGCAAACTTCTGGAAGCCAAATGGTTCTGGCCCAGCCCTCCTTCCTGCAGACCGCTTTGCCTCAAGCCAATAAACAGCTACTAATATCCTCCTTGATAGCAACCATGGAATTTGCTGGATTCCATCCCACAATGCAATTTGCATTCCTACAGGATCCCAGAGAAGACATGTTTGGCAGGTGCTGCCGACTCCTGTAAGGACTGGGAAGAAAACGCACAGAGCTCCACTTCCCTGGGAGGCCGGCAGCTCCCGGAAGCACCCGCGAGTCGCTCTCCTTCCAGAGTCTTGGCCTGGACGTACTGGAGTGGGGCACGCTCGGCAGAAGGGATCCTTGCGCTCCTCGCTCTGCCCTTGCTGTGAAACTGCGGCGGATGCTCGGAGCCTGCCTTTCTGAGTCCGCACGCAAGGGGAGGGAGAGCGGCCTGGAACGCCACTTCCAAACAAACAGGAAGCCGCATTAAGCAGGCCCGCAGCCTCTTGTTCGGGAGGATAATCCCTCCATTCAGATGTTAACATTTAGGAGGTATAACAAGGCTTTAGCTGTTTTCCCTTTCAGAGGAGGCTGAGTAATTCCCTAAGTACATCTTGGGAAGCAGTCCAAGGGCTCCGGAGGTGACAGTAATGAAGCCAGCCGCGCACCTTCCGAAAGACAAGGCCCAGCGCAAGGGCCTTGGCTGGGCAGCAGCTCCTTGCTTTTGCTCTCAGGTGGGAGTTGCTCTCTGATTCCTGACCTCCAAACAGCAGCCAGCCTCTCTGAAGCCACTTGCCAGCACACTCGTTCTCAGGGAAGGATGCACCCTACGGGGACCCCGAAGCGAGGCGTCCCTTCTCACCTTGGCGTGACCCCCTTCTTATCTCCACAGCTGCCTCGTCAAGCCTCCTCCTCTCCGTATCAGTAACAAAAGCAGAGGAAGGGCACGGCTCGTGCGTCCTCATGGGCTCCCATGCCTAAGCCTAAATTATGGATCCAAGCGCACCGGATCTGTAAATTTAAGAATTTAATGGGGCTTTAGGCAAGCTATTTTTACAACTTTAATGCACTTAGCACTAATTTGGGGGAAGTTTAATGCAAAACACATAAATGCTGGATGGGAGAGGGCTGAGGTGTTTTATGGCCTCTGGGAATTGGACATAATATGTGGGGCTCATTTCAACTCCTGATATCACTCGGCACAAAATTACCTTTGCCTGGCCCAGAGCCAAGGAGATCCTGGCCACGGCTGGGATGTGTGCAGTACAATGTCACTTTCATAACTGGGACCCTGCGTAGATCTTCGACTGAGGCCCACTCAAGGACTCAAAGCCCGGCTAATGCCTCCCCTAATCTGGTAGGATCAAGTTCACCCGATGCACTCAGCCCTAACCTCCCTGGGGTTTGGAAGGCTTGGGTTTTATGGAGTACAGAGGCATCCCCCCTACAGACCCGCCAAGTGTGGATTCACAGGCATGGAGCCTGTTGCCAGGGCTTCCCACCTCCCGGGGTACTGCGTGCCTGGAATTCTCTGCAATGCCCACTCTGATTCAGGCAGCCGGATTTGTGACTGTCTGGGAAAAAGACCCCAGAGAAGGCCGGCTGACTGAGGGGAGGAGGGTCTAGCGGGCAGCACATGCACACTCCTCCTGGCTCCCTGCTTTCCATTGATGGGACCAGCAGCAGCGGAACAGAGGAGAACCTCCGTAGTTTTTGACTTGGAGTGTAAAGAAGCAACAACAAACTCCACAAAATTCCTGAACACACAAAATTCCTCGCTGCAGTCCCCAGCACTAGCCGCTCACGTGTCGAAGGAAACCTCAGGCCTTGTCCCAACGGGAGAGGAAGTGCATTCCTGCTGGTCCCAGCACTTGGGGCCTTACAGCCGGACCTGTGCTCAGGCTTAAAAAGCCAATGTTTGATGATGCCATCATTTCCTGATTGGAGGAGTGGAGCCCACCTGGCTTCTCCATCCCACCCTTTTATCCATACAGGCAGGTTAGCTGCCCAGTGCTCAAGGCAAGCTCATGACTGGGCAGAATAGGAACCCCAGAGAGGAAGGAGGACCCCAAACCACATCCTGGAGGGAAGGAGGACCTCTGCAGGTCAAACAGGTGTGCTGCCCTGGTGGTGGGGTCCAGCCGTGCTGCAGTGCAGAACTAGGGCCATTGCTGGGGAACAAAGGAGAGCTAATTAGCTAAAAGTGGGCATACGTTTTCTAAGTGAAGTTTCCTTGGACCAGGAATCTGGCAAAACACAGAAACTCTGCAAAAACTCCGGTTCAGAATAGAGCAGTTCCCTGCAAAGATAAGGACATCTGCAAGGGTTGAGCCTTTCCTCTCCTTCTCCTTCTTCTGCTCAAACTACCTCCCTCCTGCAGTGGCTTTTTAGAGGAAGAAGTTGGGAGAGAGACTCATCCCTGTGCAGCAGGTCCCACCTAGTTGGCCCTCCAACATGCGGGGTCAGACATCTTCACTCAGATGAATTGCAGGGGCGTGTTTTAAAATCTTTCTGGAGCTCTTTTGATGGAGGGAACTTCTTTGTTGTGCGCTTGAACAAAGCAGTGAAAATCCGCTCATCAGCCTCCTGAAATCTCTCTCCTTTCCATTGCCACAGCTGGAGTGCCCCAGGAAGCCTTCACAGCAAAGCCGAGCAGCCTCTGGAAAGAGAGAGTGAGTGTGGAGAAGGGAGACCAGCTCCGAAGAGCCAATCCCCCAAGAATCACTGGGTTCACGCCTTCTGCTTCATGAACAGAAGCAGGGGG
Source organism: Tiliqua scincoides (assembly GCF_035046505.1). Lineage (NCBI taxonomy): Eukaryota > Metazoa > Chordata > Lepidosauria > Squamata > Scincidae > Tiliqua > Tiliqua scincoides. Next base: position 19,382,280 of record NC_089832.1, on the reverse strand, counting down.
TTGAGTGGCCTGTGCAGGGACTGGACAGACTTGGTCAACTCCAGGGAGTCTTAGTAGACTCCCAGGTCCAACCTCCTGGTTCTAGAAGTAGGTACCTCAGACTGCTAGATGCCAGGGAGGGCACCAGGATGCAGGTCTCTTATCTTGTGTGCTCCCTGGGGCATCTGGTGGGCCACTGTGAGATACTGGAAGCTGGACTAGATGGGCCTATGGCCTGATCCAGTGGGGCTGTTCTTATGTTCTTAACTACAATTCCCAGGAAGCCTTGCAGGTCTCTGGTTATCTGGTGTGCTCCCTGGGGCATTTGGTGGGCCACTGTGAGCTACAGGAAGCTGGACTAGATGGGCCTATGGCCTGATCCAGTGGGGCTATTCTTATGTTCTTAACTACAATTCCCAGGAAGCCTTGCAGGTCTCTGGTTATCTGGTGTGCTCCCTGGGGCATTTGGTGGGCCACTGTGAGCTACAGGAAGCTGGACTAGATGGGCCTCTGGCCTGATCCAGTGGGGCTGTTCTTATGTTCTCAACTACAATTCCCAGGAAGCCTTGCAGGTCTCTTGTTATCTGGTGTGCTCCCTGGGGCATTTGGTGGGCCACTGTGAGCTACAGGAAGCTGGACTAGATGGGCCTATGGCCTGATCCAGTGGGGCTGTTCTTATGTTCTTAACTACAATTCCCAGGAAGCCTTGCAGGTCTCTTGTTATCTGGTGTGCTCCCTGGGGCATTTGGTGGGCCGCTGTGAGATACAGGAAGCTTAACTAGATGGGCCTATGGCCTGATCCAGTGAGGCTGTTCTTATGTTCTTAACTACAATTCCCAGGAAGCCTTGCAGGTCTTCTTGTTATCTGGTGTGCTCCCTGGGGCATTTGGTGGGCCACTGTGAGCTACAGGAAGCTGGACTAGATGGGCCTATGGCCTGATCCAGTGGGGCTCTTCTGATGTTCTTATGTAATCCACCCCCTTTTAGACCACACTGCCTCTTGTACCTCTTATTTGGTTGTGTGGGGGTGGGGGGTGGGCATCTGAAAATTGGCAAATTGTGGCAAGAGGGAGTGGTGGGGATGAAAGGGGCTTGTTAGGAATGTTGCACTTTGTGGACAGTCCCGGTTGTTTTGCCCGCCAAGGCGAGTTAAGGCTTCTCTGCGCTGATTTATGACTAAGTAAATATGGCTAAATAAGGGCAATTTTCTCACGATTAGAGGCAATTGTCACATTTCACTGAGACGATGATCACATTTCACAGCCTGGCCTCGGCTTGTTAGCCAGCCTTCCCTCCAGCTCGGGAGGACCGCCTCTTGGGGGGCTGCAAGGGCAAAGGTGAGGGGCTCTGCAGCACCTGCCCTGCCCTGCCCTGCTCTCCAGGCCTCCCACTCCAGACCAGGCAGGCAGTGACAACCGCGCTCCTTGTGAGCAGGGCTGTGCCAGTTTGACAAGAGGCCATGCTGAGGAAGACTGATGCCGTTTTGCAGAAGGCTGTCTGAGGTGGCTGATTAGCGGTGAGGCTGTTGGTGAACGTAGCCCACTGTTTCCGGTGCTGGAAGATCCCTTGTTTTGCCATGAGCTCATAAAGACACTGGTCAACCCCTGTTGCAAATGTTAACCCCTGCTAATTGGGTAAGAGGCACTTTTTCAAGTGGGTGCTCCTTTTTTAGCAGGGGGAGAGTAATTGGCCCATCTCACCCCAGCAGTGTCTGTTCTAGTGGCTGTCTGCTGGTATTCTTTTGCATCTTTTTAGATTGTGAGCCCTTTTGGGACAGGGAGCCATTTAGTTATTTGATTTTTCTCTGTAAACCGCTTTGTGAACTTTTAGTTGAAAAGCGGTATATAAATACTGTTGTTGTTGTTGTTGTTGTCTTGACAAGGGATGAACAGATGACCTGGGAGAAAGCAGAGCGCAGGCACGATGGAAAGGGAGATTTTCCAGCCACCACCAGATTCTGGAGGTCAGCACAGACATGTTTGGGGAGAAACATCTGAGGAGGGTTCGGTCAGCACTCGTGTTGAATGGGGCTGCCTCGACATTGTGCTGATGGCCACTCTGCCTTTGAATTGGTTTCCTAGCAAAATTCAAGGGCTGCTTTTGGATTCAAGAGGCCCAGAGGGGCTGGGCTCAGCTCACCTTCTTTTTCTGGGCACTACAGTCTGTTCTGGGGGCAGCCTCAGGGCTGGGTATTCTTAAACTCAAACCTCCTGATCCTCTCCACTGTGCTTCTTTTAGACCCAGCACGGTCTAGTGGTGTGAATGTGGAGTGAGAGGAGGATGTGAAGGCAGGAGAAGTTGTGTGGTCCCCTCCCCTCCAGCCCCCTGAGAGCAGCTCCTTTTGTGGCTTGGGAAGGGGGTGTCATGGGGATCCCACAAGCTTGCACATTGGGAAAGGGAAGGTGAAGGGAAGGTGAAGCGGCCTCTCTGTACCTGCCCAGACTCGCTCCCTGGTCAGCCTGCTTCAGGACAAGAAGAAAAGTGCTGAGGAAAGAGTGATCGAGGGAGCATCTTGCTTGAGGCCGAGTGGTGTTCGAGGTGGCAGCAACCATTGAAATAGTGAAACAATACAAATGACCAGGAGGACCACAAGCTGCTGAGCAGCACACAGGACAGTCCAACAGCCCTGGGGAATGAATGGGTGACCACAGCACGGCTCTCGGTCTTGCAACTCTCCACATCTGTGCAAAGGGTCTTTTGCCCCAAATTGCACACGGAGACTTCTGTTTGCCTGGTGGGCAACCTTCAGTCTCGAAAGACTATGGTATAAGCCTACAGTGCCCGGTATTCCCAGGCGGTCTCCCATCCAAGTACTAACCAGGCCTGACCCTGCTTAGCTTCCGAGATCATGGAATAAGCCTACAGCACCCGGTATTCCCAGGCGGTCTCCCATCCAAGTACTGACCAGGCCTGACCCTGCTTAGCTTCCAAGATCAGACGAGACCGGGCATGTGCAGGGTCACAGTTGCCTGGCTCTGGGATTACTTGCTGTCCCTGCTGCTCCTCTCTGTAGCTCTCTGGGCCCTGGGCACACCAGGGACTGAAGAAACAAACATGCCTCTGGGGGTCTTCCCTGCCCCAGCTCCTGCTTCGTGGTATCAGAGTGTAGGGGGAAGGGAATTTGCTTGGGGTGAGTGTCTCTTACCCAGCATGCATGTAAAGATCCGCCACTGAAGGGGCCCCCAGTCGCGCCACTTGCGTGTCGTTGGCCAGAGACATTCCCCAGTTGCCCAAGATAACCAGCATCTCCCCCACTGGAGGCCTGCCACGGCAAGCTGGATCCAATTAGTCCACCTCCTGGTCTCTTTTTATCTTGCCCCCTTTAATTTGGTGGTGGTGATTAATTTCCAACCCCCACGCCCAGCTCCAGCCCTCCTGGCTGCGTCCAAAGGAGAGTCTTGGCTGCTGGGCTTGCCTCGGCCAGGCTTGGCATTCACAGGAAGTGCGTACGAGCACTTGGCTCGCCAGGGCATCTCACCTCTGGGTGATTAATTATCCCCTGAGCCTGCTGACTTTTTCACCTCCAGACATAATTCAGACTTGCTACAAAATCTGTGTTTTTCTTCCCCCTCTACTATTTAATGAGTTGCACATGCCGGTGTACCCCACTCTTGTCTGCTGCTCAGACAAATGTGATAAGACCTTCATTATTCCCCCCCCACCTCTCTTCTGCAAGCCCCTTCCCAAGTGGATTTCTCCTTAGTCTGACCACTGGAACCAGAAGTGGACCCTGCAGCAATTCCTTCCATGCCCGGAGAGGTTGGCCTGTCCAGCTGGTGCTCTGGGAGCTCACTTGGGGGCCTGCCTCTTCCAAGGGTCATGTTTGGAAGGTGCCGAACTTGAAAGGGAGGACAACCCTGGGTCTTCTTTCACCCTCTGGATTTGCAGAGCTGAATGGGCTCCGGAGCAGCTCCCATTCAGCTGAAGAGACCTTCCGTGGATGGACTCAACCACGCTGGCAGCAGGGGCCTGAGACCCCTCCCCCCACGGAACTGGCAAGCCTCTTCCTGGTAAGCAGGGTGCTGATTCTGTGGCCAGGCCCTTTGCCCTTGGGCCCTGCCAGCTCATGTGGCAGCAATGGCAGTAGCACTGGTTTCCGGCAATATGTAGCAGCTGTGGTTCCCAGCCATGGGGTTCCCACCTGGCCAAGGCCCCATTTGAAGCCAGGACCAGCTGAGCCTCTGTCTGTGTGGATGCAAATCCAGCCTCGACTCTCGTGCACAGGGGATGATTCTCCCGAGTGCTTCTTTCCACTCCGAGGGCCCCTCAGCAGGCACTGCTCAGCTGAGTCCCAGCCCCCCTTGTCCTCTCACAGAATTCATATGGCAGGTGGAGGACAGGAAATGAGCAAGTGAGTCTGGATTCTGCACAAGAGCTGAGTCTGAAGGTCTGAGCGGATGGCGTCAGTCCCAGAAAAAACAGCCAGCCTGGAAGTGAAGACGAGCCCCTCGGAGGAGCGGAGGACGCTTTTGACCCCGCTTCTCTGCCTCAGACACCAAGCCCTCCTCCAGCTTCCCCGCTGCCCCGCAGTCCCAAGCGTGTCGCTCTCTTCTGTACCCTCATCCGCGTTGCCATGGCAACTGCAGGTGAAGGTACCTTGTGAGCATCTGCCAGCCTCATTCATGACTTTCCTTTGCATTACAAGCAAGGACCCTCTGACCCTCGCCCCACACGCAGGGGCCCAGGGCTGTGTTCCTCACACAGGCACCAAGATTTAATTGCTGTTGCTGTCAAAGGAAGTGAGATCAGGAACCCACTGAGAGCAAGGAAAGGAGGCCTGAGCGGTCCCAGGGTACCCCCTGCCTGGCAGCATCTTCCAAGATGGAGGTGAAGTCACACGTTTTTGCACTTCTGGGAACACGAGGAACACGCGTGTCCAGTGAGCTGTGATGGAGACAGAGAGAGGGGGGCCGTAGTGGAAATGGAGGCACATGTTTGCACAGAGGGTGACTCCAGGCTCCTCTGCAGCGGCAATCTGAGGACACTCACCAGCTTGCGGGTGGGTCTTATGTTACACAGAGGCACTGCAGATTTGCAGAAAAGTCATATTCAACTGACTTGAGAAAATGGAAAGACAAACAAAATCTGCTCTGAAGAATTTCATTTCCCAAGACAGACCTCAGTTGCTTGGCACTCTGTACAGGGGGCAAAAATTGATGCCAGGACATACTATATTTAAAACTTTAACCCCGCCCCTTAAGCCCCTTAACAAAAAGCAGAAAGCAAAGCACTTCTGTAAAATTTGCCCCCCCCCCCCCCGCAAGCACAGTCCCAGTATAGCCAGGGCCTCCTCTTCTGGCTGCACCACGAACCTTCCGCTTTCATCCCCAGCACAAGGCATGACACCAGCGCTGTCAGGTGGGGCAAGCAGCTTCCCACTGGTGTTGCCAGGCTGGGGTCTGCAATTCCTCCAGAGCTAAATTTATGTCTTGAACAACATTACTCTTTTCTAAGTATATAATAAATTCCGGAATTCAACTTGTTCAGGCAAAGAAGGACAGATGTGGTTTACAGAGCAAGGGTAGTTCTCTGCCCGCCTCCCCATCGCTGTTGACAGCAAGTTTTGCCAAGCAGCCTGGCAGGCACACGCCATGGGACAAGTGCAGCAGCAGTACTTCTGTTGGTCAGGAAGGGGTCCAAGCACAGCAACGTGGGACCCCTTGTAGTGACACAGGAAAATGATGCAGGCATGAAGGTGGGACCGGTTATGTAGGATTTCCCCACACACAATCGGGGCTGTGTCAGGAGGGAAGCCCCCAAAGTGCATGCAAAGGAGGTCCACATGACCAGCTCTCCCATGGCAAGTCTCTCCATGTGACTGGCCCAACAAATGGGGCAGGAAATCCTGACTCTCTTGGCTGGTGGATGCCAGGGGCCTTCATCCCGTTTGTCCAACTATTATATCCACCTGGATAAGAGTTTTGTGAAAACATTATCGGTGATAGAATCCAATAGACACATTGGAATCCTCTCAGCTTGCAGCTCTTTGCAAGAATGCCTCTCATTTTTCACCAAGGAAAACTAAAATACTGTAATACTTGTGTAGATGTTAATATTTATGTATTGTGTGCTTGTGTACTGTTGTGTAGTTATGTACTCGTGTACTGTTAATATTTGTGATGGCCAGTTCACATCAGAGAAACTGACTTTGTGAAACCACATAGTTTGGCTTTCTTTGTGTGTGGTTGCTGAGCTCCTACTGAATGACAAGTTGTGGCCATTCTCACACTGCAAAAGCTCTGTCCATTTCCTTGATATTTCTGGGGCAAAAGCAATAGGGGAGAAAGCCCCCATGCAAATAAAATGGGAATTTACAGTCCCCAGTGGCAAGTGAAAATGACTCACAAGGACCTCCAAGTTTATGAGCAATAGTTTGAAAGTTGACTGCATTCCTAAATAAGCTTGGTCTAATCCCCAGCCCAGAAAATCCAGATCAAATTGGAACAACAACAACAACAAAAGGTTAAACAGGAAGACCAGAGGAAAGCAGGGACATAAAACACATTTTTACACCATGTCAATGGAATATGTCATTTACCGTGATACTGCAGACAAAAGTCCTGCTCATGGCAGAAAGAGCATTGGCTTTGTGGCAGGGGAAGAGGCATTCTCTGGGAGCCGAAGCGCATGGAGGGAGTGGAGCAGCACAGAGGTACAGCAGAGTTACTTGGTTCCAGAAAAATCTGGAGGGGGAACTCAGGCAAACTCTCCACATACCCTTTGCCTGGAGAAAAAACATGGAAATATATGCTCTTCCTGACGTTTACATCAGTCCCAATTATGGATGTGGGTGACGGGCACGAAGACTTTTGAAAGTGAGAGGCACAAAATACGGGTGGCGGAATTGATGTGTCACTGTTTGCTTACAGACATGTTGAGTGTCTTGTTCTCTGACATAACATGGAACTGTCAAAATTAATGTTCTTGTTAAACAACAAGAAGTAGCAGAAAAGAAGCACAAGAAAACACAGGGAAGACATGCGGTGGGGAGACATCAGGCCTTTTCTCAAGTGCCAGGAGAACAAAAGTTCGCCATTTCAGACAAAGAACGTAAAGAGCATGGACAGAGGTTATGCAAGCGGAGCCTGGTGGGCCAGAGAGCCCCTGTTACTGCTCATAGAAGCAGGAAAGGGTTGCCCTTATTGGAAGGGTGTGTCTGGCTCCACCACTCCTTCCGAAAGGCGAATCTGGGGGAAAGAGCTGGTGCTATCCTGAGGCCAGCTAGGCAGCCGCGTAGGGCCCAGACTTCTGCCCTTTAAGGGCCACAGTTTTATACAGTTATTTTAACCCAAGTAAAGTATGCAACAGACTAATATAAATTTTTAAGATAAATACCACAACAGTTCTATGGAATATAATTAATTATAAAGTCTTACAAAAAAAGAAATCTATTTCAGTAGCCTTGCCTAGTGTGCAAAATAGCAAACATGGGCCTTGCTGGTGTGTGAGTTGATTGATTTGTTTAAATTATTGGCAGCACACCTTTCTCTTCCCACAAGGGGGGCACTCAAGGTGGCATCTCTTTGGGGCTGCATTGTGGGGTCACAATGCAGCCTGGAAAGGAGAGGGATGAAACTGGTGAGAGGCAGTCTCTGTGACTGGGCGCGGTTTGCTTTTGTTTCTTGCCCCGAGCCTTGGGAATGGGGTGTCCTATCTGTCTGAAGAAAGTCCCCAATTTTTGGAGCCATCAATAAAAGATTGATGCTTGCTCTGGAACCCACCTCTCCACTCAAGTAGCTCTTGGGGACACACACAACATGTCTGGTTTCTACAGGGCTCCAAAATCTCCTAACAAACTGGCTTGAGTTGAGTCTCTGTCCATCTCGCCTCTTACTACTGCGAAATTAGAGCTCCCCACCACTGGGGTCCCCCAGCCCGCCTCTTGCCATGTAGTGACAGCCTGAGGCCACCAGAATATTTATTAGGCTTGTAAAACTTCGGGACTTGACCTAATTGTCTACATCCCTGACACTCCCCCCTCCTCCCCCCTCCTTCAGCATCTCCCCGAGGGAAGCATTTGATTTAAGCCTCATTCCGAGCTGCGCCAAAAAGTCCACGGCTGGCACTTGAAGTCAAATTGACCATTTGTGCCAGGGCCAGAGGATAATTGCAGCCTCCCTGGTTTGGGGGCCTGGATTCCAGGGAGCAATTTGTGTTTTGATGGAGGGGCAGCCGTCAGGCCATGAGACTGGCTTCTCCTCTTCTGCCCCGACCCTCTCCCCTCATCTCTCACGGCTGCAGAAGGAACTGTGGCAAGCAGTTCAGCTCTCCGCTTTCTCCCAGACAAGTGACTGGAGGAAGAAGGTGGGACTTCTGCTTCCAAGGAGGAGGTTGGAAAGGAGAAGCACTGGTCAAGGTGCGTCACTCCTCTGCTTCAGTTAGGGGCACAGCACCTGCGAGGGGCTTCGCTCAGGAGACAAAAAAAAAAAAAATAAAAAAATGCCCCAATAGGTTTTCAGAATCTTTGAAAATTTTTCTGCATCCTCAGGATTCTTTGCCTGAGTAAGAACTTTGAACAGCAAGTCCTCACTTCAGATGGTCAACAGGTGCTTGGAAAGTGCAACTTTAAGTGAAAGAATTTATAACAAAACCAATTTTACAGTAGGCGAATTGATATACATAACAAGAGTTAAAATCCTACAGCATATTTCTGGCCACAAAAACATCACCAAACTTCTAAATAAAGACTCAAAACAGATCAAATACTAAACTCTGAAATACATGTGAACTTTCTAGACTGGAGAAAACCCACACAGGCAGTGGCCCTAGCTGGGAACCATTTTTCTTCCTCAATAACTTGCTAAGAAAATGGCTTTGAAGGAAACCACTCGGACGGAGGACTTGCTGTGTTTCCTGAGCTCTTGTTTCAGACCATCACCTTTGCCCAGTGGATGGAAAGTTCCTTCTCAGACTTCACAGAGCCCCAGAAGACAAGCCTTCAAGTCCAGCTTGACTGACGGCTGGCATCATCAAATATCTTCTGCCGACTCCAGCACAGTAGAGTGTGCAGGAATGCCCACTTTTGCAGGGACATTTCACTTTGGGGCAGTTTTGGTTTTTGCAGCCTGGATGCACAAATGATGAACATCCAGCAGCCCAAATGAACTGAGCTCTCTGGGAAAGGAGAGACTGAGAGGAAAAAACCTCTTTTACCCAGTCCTTAAGCAAAAACAGGGAAGGAGGAGGAGAGTAGCGGGACAGGACATTGGAGAAGAAAGAGTTGAAGACACAGTTGTAGCTAACTGAGTCTGACGTGGTTGGGAAGCTTTGCAGGGACCCAGAGGTTTTGAGCAGCCTGGAGGCCCTAACTGGGCACAACACACCTGGAGGTTTGCTGCACCAAGATAAAGTAACAGTTTGCTGGTCAAAATGCTCCAACGTTTAAGTGGTTGTGGGGATTCTGTCCACATGCAGCTCTGGGGATAGTTTACTGGAGGGGTCTGGAAGGACCCCAGAGGCCTTAGTGTCTGTGTGTGTGCGCTGGTGGGTGAAGAGGTGTTTGGTGGGCAGCCCTTCCTTGCGAAACACACCAAAATGCAGCTATGCAGAGGACATTGTTCAATGGGTTGGTTCAAAATGCTCCAGAATGCAAATGTGGAAGAGGAGCAGAGAGTGTCAAGATGCAAATCTGCCTGGCAAATGCAAATAGCAGGTAGAACTTCATACAGTTAGATAAGGGTGGCTTTGTTATTTGCAGGGTTTGTGATGGCAGGCAGGATGCGAGATGGAGCTCGGGGCTGGAGTTCTCAGGTCATTGGCTCCTTTGTGCACTGCCGAGGTTTCCAGTGGGGGCCTTGGACGAACATCATCACCACCAAACACCTTCCTGGAAGCTCCAGATGCTGTTTGGGTGAGCTGTAGCTGGATGGGTCGCTATAGCACCCAACTGGGCTGCTAAAGATGGGCAGAACCATGTGGAAAACATGATTTTGTGCATCTGGATTCTCCCTCTACATCTATGCCAGACTTCCAACTGTCCTTCCAGAGGGTTCTGGAGACTCCATAATAAACTACTGAAATTCAACCATGTGTTGGAGGCTCTGCAAGGCTTCCTCAATGTCGTGCAATGCTTTGAAAGCAGCAGGGATTCCCAGGCACATGGGCATTCTGTTAATGTTTGCACTTGTGTTTGTGAGAGGCACAAGTAAATGTTCCTTGTTTGCACACAAGGACACATGGACATTTGGTGTGGGAGTGACAGTGAGAGCTCCTATTAACTAAGTAACACGAAGGGGCCACACAATTGGAGGGGATGAACTGAATGGTCTGTTCAAAGGGGCTAAACTGTGCAGAGCCCCCTCAGCTTCCCTTCCTGGTTTTGTTATTGATCTGTCTGTCTGTCTGTCTGTTGTGCAGACTCCCTTTTGGCCCTTTCCCTGATCCACCTGATCCTGTTTCATTGCATATGTCCCATTGCACTGATCAGCAAGCTGAACTGCACATCCCAGCCTCCTCGCCCATTGTGTTCCTGACGCGGCAGCACACTAGTGCTGATGGAGCAGCTTTTGTATGTGCGGAAGAGTATTTGTCTAATCCATTGACTGGAAAACCCATCTTGAGCTCCCTAAATCCCAGCTGCCTTTTGACAGCTCATGGCAGCTTCAGCCGGACGGTTTCGCCAGTCAGGGGTTGCTGGAGGTTTTTTTGGCGATTATCTCACTGATTCCAGTACAGAGATTGAACTCAATGGGCAGCTTAAGTCCCAGTGCCTGAGTGAACAGCCTGTCCCGTCAATAGCTCAGTCAGCTGTGATTGCTGCCGAATTCTTTGCCTGAGGCAGCTTCAGCGTAGCAAATTATGAACTCCAGTAGATTTTGCTGTTCTGCTTTGTAGGCTCTCTCTCTCTCTCTCTCTCTCTCTCTTTCTCTCTCTCTCTCTCTCTCTCGTCTCCTTTTAAGGGCAGGCATTGTTTTTCTCCCCACTTGCTAAACAAATTCACATCAGTAGCATTGGCACCAGCTTCAAAGCAAAGATCAGGTTCTCATACAATGAAGAAGATGATGGAGCAACATGTTTCCGCTCAAAGCCCCTTCCCAGTTCATCAGTACCAGGTTAGGCTTTCCACTCCCCTCCACCTTTAAGCAGCATCCATCCATCTATATATTCACTCAGCATCTTACCAAAATGCCTTTTTAAAACACTGGCAAAAACACATAAGGATTTGGTGCATGTGTGTGTTTGCAACGACCCAAGCATTCACCAGTGGGTGCCTACTGAGAGTTCCCTGCTGACTTTCCTCTGGTTCAGCTGAGCCGTATTGGGAAAATAAAAAACAAAAACCCCTGAAGGATCATTTTGTTCAGACTGAACTGAGAGCAGCCACATCAGAATGTTTACGTGGCACCAACAAGGCTGTCAAAGTACTTTTGCCAGTCTTAAAATATGACACCTGGCTTCATCCTTCCATCAGCTGGCTTGGTGTAAACCTTGCTCTGCAGTTCATGACTCTGCAGGGGCCACCTGGTCAGCCGCTCACCCCAGAGTAGGAGCATCCTAATCATCAGTCCCCTGCAGGTCCATCCATGCTAAGCAGACCATGGGAATGCCACAGCCATAGAGCTACAGCATGGCAGAATGGCCCTCAGAGAGCAAAGCACTGGAATGATCCAGCCAAATGAGCCACACCCTGTGGGGAAGGCTGGCCCACAGTTCCTGGCCAATGTCAACCCACCACCCTTCCTGACACCCCAAAAGCAGCTGTTGGACCCTGTCCAGACCACACCCACCAAACCATCCCAAAGGGAAATAGAGAGCTGGATCAGACCACCCCCCCACCCCGCCTTTCTGGGCCTGTCCAGCCCAGCATTTTGCCTCCTGCAGTGGCCAACTTGAGGCTTCCAGACAGTCCACAGGCAGTGCAGAGAGAGCCCCCCACACACTCTTGCCTCCCCCAGAACTAGTATTCATTTATTTAAAGAGATTTATACCCCGCTTTTCCTATCCCAAGGGAAATACCCATGGCGGGTTACACAGTCTATACTAAAATATGCCAGATATGAGAAATAAATAAAACCATTAACAACAGCAGCAATGAATAAAACTTTTTTGGGGAGGCAACTATTTACAGCAAGGCATTGTTATTGCATGATTACAGAGGGCAGACATACACCCCTCATCCGAATGCCAGACGAAGCAAAACGTTTTGAGCCCTCGCTGAAAACCGTGGGGGTGGTTCTCAGTTCCCCTGGTAGGGAGTTCCATAACAGACACATTTAGCTATTGTTCCCATTTCTGTGAGCAGTGAGTTTCTCCTGGTGCTCCCTGCCTTTGGTTTTGTTAGAGGCAAAGAGAATTCCCTGCCCTGCCCCCCCAGCAATTCTCCCTCCTCCATTATGCTTGAAGGGTGCCCATGCGGATGCTGCAGTCTGCACATGATGCTGCTCAGACGCTGCTCCTCTCAGACCACCTTTTCTCAGTGCAACCCCCAAGTCCTCGACTCTCTGGAGGTCCCCAGTCCAGACTGTTCCAGGCGCTTGGGCCTTGTTGCTTTTTGGGGACCGCAGATAATAGGAAGGTCAGCAATTACCTGCTCAGGAAGGAGAAAATTGCGAGCTACTCAGAGACACTTTGCAAAGGGGGAAAGCAAGCAAAGCCTCCCCTTCCAGAGGGAACCTCCTTCCACAACTGCTGCAGAGGGAAGCGTGCCATTTTGTCAGCAGCACAGGACCCTGTGGGGCCCACATCCTGCTCCGGACCCTGCTTTGGGACCTGGCTGTACTGATGCCACCTGCACAGCTCTTCTAGCCCAGGGTGCTCGGTCCCCGCCTGTGGAGGCAGCCTCAGAGGGCCAGAAGTGCTGGAATATTGCCAGGCAAACCGAGTGTGCAGCCTCACAGTGAGTGCCACTGCCAGGCATCTGGATGGGGGCGTCAGCACCTCACTGCTTTTCCCCACCTGCGATCTGCTCTTCAGTCCTCTGCTGAGCTGCTTGCAAACTGCCTCCTGGCCTCCCTGCAAATGTCTCCTGTGGGCTTCCACAAACCGCGTCCTCCTCGTGGGGAGAAGGTCTGCGCAGTGAAGGTGGAGTTGGCTGCCTGAGCATCACTGGGGGGAAGTTGCACTTTCTCTTTCCTTCCTGCAGCCAAGGGGGGAAGCGCCTCTGTGTTTTGCGGTCATAAACCTGTAATGGCTCCCCATCCTCTAAGACCTCCAGGAGAGACTAATGGAACCGCAGGTCATCCATTAGTAGCCACTGCATAAATCACCAGGATTAATCAAATTCTCCTGGTAAGGATTTCATTTCTATAGACCCACTGAGGCTTTGAAGTACTGAGGGATCATGTCATGACGGCATATCAGGGATGAGTTAAGGAATTAAACCGATGAAGATCCACGCTGGAGACAGGAAGAGCGCAGCGGCTGCCTCCCTTCAGCTCCGGAGAGGCACCTCTGACGGAGCTGGGCTCAGCCGCAAGTGAACATTTGGCAAAACTGCAGAACGCCAGAATTGTGAACATTTCCTGATTGCCCTTTTGCAGGTCAGCTTCAGATGGGGGTCTGGGCATCTTAGGACCCAATCCCATCCAACTCTCCAGCGCTGATGCACCGTGTCACTGGGCATGAGCTGCATTATGTGGTGGTTCGGCAGTCACGGAGGCCTCCTCAAGCGATTGGGGCTGCATTGCAGAGACTGGTGCTGGAAAGTTGGATAGAATTGGGCCCACGGCTTCTTCATGGCCTTAGGCACCCTCCCCCTCACACTTGTTGTGCCTCCTCAAGTACTGGTGTGGATTAATAATTTGGATTAGCCTCTTTTTGGCTTGCTAAGTTTGCAGGGTGTGTGTGCCTGCCCTTGACAGGCAGGAAGCAGTCCCCCTCATTCTTCACTGTGGGGCTGCCTGCATCATATGAATGGATGCAACAGCAGCGACTAGCAGCTTTCTCCTTGGCCCTGCCCCCTCTCCCATCCCCACCCAACACGCAGAACCTGAGCAAGCAGAGCTTTCCTAGGCTGCGGCCAGGTGAGGGTTCCCTGCTTCCACTCTCCTTGCCTGCCTGCTCTTTCCAGGTGGAAGCACAGAGCCAGGAACCCAGTGATGCGCAGCTGTGCGCTCATTGCACATGCAGTGGTGTTCCATGCTGAATGATGTCCCAGGCTGACCAGTGAGAAGCACAAATCCCAAAGCACTCCCTGGAAAGCCAAAGTCGACAACAGTTTCCCTGACTTTTAAAGAAAGACAAAGCACCACCTGAATGCTGGGTGGTGGGTGGGAACCTGCTTAACCCTTTCTCATCCCAAGCCCCCTCCCCTGTTGCCTGGCTAGCTGTGTCTTTTACCTCCTTCAGATATGAAAACAGGGGGGGGGAGGGCAAACTTTGAGCACACAAATGGCATGAAGACGAAGTTACGCAGTCCCTTCCCTGTCATCCACACTTCACTCTTCCTGCTCTTGATCACAACTTTTGGGGGCACTTTGCTTTAAAGAAAAGGCTCCACTGGGGAGGGAAGAACCACAGAGTTAATTGTCACAGAGAAATTTGAGCTCAAAATAAAACTGAGCCCCGCATTTGAGAGAAACAGGCCTTTCTGCCTCCCAGAAATGTGCAGGACCCAGAAATCATACATGGGGACCATTAATCACCCACTTCTTCCTGGCAAGGCCATCAGCAGCTTCGCAGCATTCGTCATCATGCTCAAGGCAAGTGCCCCAGTTCCAGGAGGATGCAACAGTTAACATCCATTGAGATCCTGAGAGTTTCATCGATTGTCCCCAGAAAGGTCTCTTGGAAAGCAGTCCGGAGGCTGTGAATCAAGGCCATTTGGCTCCAGTGCTTTGCAAAGATCCTCTTCCAAGCTGGTACAAAAATACCATTAATTGGATCAGGCTAATGCAAGCTGCTCTAATCAGGGCACTCTGAAAGAATCCCTAAAAAGGGGGTAATTATTGAGGCTCTCTAAATGTGAGAAAGAACTGGTGGGGGTGGGGGGGGGAAGAGAGAAAGTTTCCATGTTTGCCAGAGTTCCAGCCACATTGCAGAAGAATAAAGCAGGCAGGGGGTGGGGAGGCCCGGCTCCTCCATCACCAGTAACAGCCTGGCCTGGAGGATGTTCGCAGGAGCAGTTTTAAGTGCCCTCAGCTCAGATGATGTTAACTGCTAACTATCTCATTAATTGAAAGATAAGAGGTCTCAGCAAAGCTGGAAGCCATTATGTGAGTAGCCCAGTGAAAGTTAATTATTAAAGCAAAGCTGCTGTGGTTACTCATTAAAAGGAGGGAGGGAAAATGAAGGCAGGCCCCCCTCTCAGGAAAGGAGGAAATGGCGGTATATTAGCAGGCAATGAATGGTGTGGGTCTTCCCAGTGTTGCTTTGTTTGCAGATGGGGCGCCCACTTCCTTAACCCAAAGGGAACAGTTTATGGGAGGGAGTATGGTTTTTATTTGACTTCTTACAGCATGTGGGTTTTTTCTTAATCAAATGCCTTTTTCACCCTGCCGTTCATTCCTTCAGATGGCATTGGTCTCACTTGTTCATTTGCACTGTTCCTTTGCAATATTTTTTGCTCACACCAATGGTCATTTCAGTGACCACTTTCTGGCAGTTGCCAGTTTGGAACCCAGAATGCCCAGGCCTGATCTTGGTCTGGAGGGTTCTGGGAGATGCAGCAGACTCTCTGCCAGCTGCCATTCCTTGCCATCCTCCGCCCCCCCCCCCCCGCAACCCTGCAAAAGTAAAACATATTAGTGTGATGCAGGTAGTATTTACTTGCATTGAAAGTGCCTATTTAACACCTATATAGCAACTATCCAGCAACTATCTATCACCTATCCAGCACCTATATAATGCCTATCTAGTGCCTATGCAGCACCTATATAGTGCCTATCTAACACCTATCTAGTACCTATCTAGTGCCTATCTAGCGCTATATAGTGCCTATCTAACACCTACATAACACCTACATAGCACCTATTTAACACCTACATAGCACGTATTTGGCATCTATTTAGCGCCTATCTAGCAACTATCTGACACCTACACAGTATCTATATAACTCCTAACACCTATCTAGCGCCTATTTAACACCTATCTAGCACCTATCTAGCGCCTATCTAGTGCCTATTTAACACTTATCTAGCACCTATCTATCTATTTAGAAGTAGGCTACCTCAATGCCAGATGCAGGAGAGGACACCAGGATGCAGGTTGTATCTTGCTGTTTTTTGTGCTTCCTGAAGGATTTGGTGGGCCGCTGTGAGATACAGGAAGCTGGACTAGATGGGCCTTTGGCCTGATTCAGCAGGGCTCTTCTTATGTTCTTATGTAGGCTATAAGCTCAATCAGGAGCCCAGGTCTACCCAAGCAGGTAGACCTGGGCTCCATGTCCAGGTGTGAGCCCAGACCCAGGTCTGCCTGCCCAGCAAATGTCCACAGAAGTGATAAGCCCAGTTTGGTTACCAGTTACCTGCCTGGTTGACCTGGACTCTGAAGATAGTGCTCATGGCCCCCTCCCAAATACAGACTCTGGATCCACCCCTGGTTCTAAGCAGATTCAACTCTCAGAAAGCTGGGAGAATTTAGCTCAACCAGGCAGAGTCAGTACATTCCAATCTTCTGTACTTTGCTTTTTAAAAGTAATGAACATTGTAAAAAGAACTAGTGTTCCAATGACGTGGCTGTATTTGACTAGCATATCTTTCCTCTTGCTTTTATGCAAAGTAAATAAATTTTATTTTAATATGTATCAATGCATCAGTAATGTGTCATATAGGTGTTAAATAGACGCTATATAGGTGTTAGATAGGCTCTATATAGGCATTAAATAAGTGCTAGGTGCTAGATAGGCGCTAGATAGGTGTTAAATAGGCGCTAGATAGGCGCTAGATAGGTGCTAGATAGGTGTTAAACAGGCGCTATATAGGTGTTATATAGGTGCCAGAGAGGTGCTAAATAGGTGCTAAATAGGTGCTAGATAGGTGCTAGATAGGTACTAGATAGGCGTTATTTAGGTGTTAGATAGGTGCTAGATAGGTAATGCATAGGCGCTAGATAGGCATTAAATAGGCTATATAGGTGCTAGATAGGCTCTATATAGGCATTAAATAGGTGTTAGATAGGCGCTAGATAGGTGCTAGATAGTCGCTAGATAGGTGTTAAATAGGTGCTATATAGGCGCTAGATAGGCATTAAATAGGTGTTATATAGGTGCTAGATAGGTACTGCATAGGCACTAGATAGGTGCTATATAGGAGTTAAATAGGCATTTTCAATACAAGAAAATACTATGTGCATCACAATGATATAAATACTGTTAATACGTAATAATAATGTTATTTGCATAACATTGCATGTTATAATTGCATGCATATTATGCATTGCATGCATAATAATGCATGTTATTTCTATGTTGGCAATACATTTTACGTTGCATGCAGAGATGCATTTATTCTGTGGCAATTATTGTTACATGGCTTTATGGATAATGAATGTATCTTTCAAAAAAAAAAAACCCACGTTATTTTCACCATGAAATTTGGGGAAGTTTCGGGTATTTGATGTTTCTCCAGACTTAGCCTTTCATTTTGCCCAGCAGTAAAGATACCTGACATCATTGCCCCCCTTGAAAAAATAGTCACACCCCCCCACCTCTAGAATCCTGGCTATGGGCCTGACAGAGACAGGAGGGGCCCCTGATTAATCTGCAATTCTTCCACAGCCTCTTATTCTCATCCCCAGCGCCAGGAACTCATTCCCGGCACTGCGGTGTCTTTCAAGAAGCCTGTTTTCAAACTCCTTTCTTTATCCCGCGCTCTGTCGGCAGCAGCGGCGTCTCCGGAGATGTGTGTTTTGGCAGGCAAAGAAAGAGGAGCCCTGGTTCTGCAGTGGGAAAGTAGGGCAGTGCCAGCCCCGAACTCCCCGGCAAGTGTCTGAGGTGCATCAGAGCCTTGTGCAAGAGGAGTGCAGTGACCTTGGCTCTGTGTGGCATTCCCACACAGACCACAGTTGCGCCTGCGTCACTCAGGCAGGGTTTGTTTGCTTTGCCCATCTGCCTGCTGCTGCGGCCCACCAACAGAGGCTTCCAGAATTTCCAAGATGCTTTGCTGAGGACGCTGCACTTGCAGGGACTTCAGGGCTTGCAGCAGAAGCTCTGGAGCTGAAACAGGGATCTGGATTCATGAGCCAGTGTGGGTGGCAAGTGCTTTGGTGTGGCTGCATTGGCTGTGGAATCAGCACAGCATACCAAAAATTTGGTATCTAAACATCATTATTTGGGAGCTAAACATCATTATCTGGCCGCTCATGCGCATGGTGCTTTGCGAGGAATAAGAGGCTGGGTCTTGCCCCAGGCAGTCTCCAGTCCCAGCATTGATACATATTGGTAGACAGTGAGTGAAGAGGAGGGGCGTGAAGGCTGGTATACTGGTGAGCAGTCTGTGTGCTCCAGCTTAGACCTCCTCTCCAGCCTGCAGGCCGGGAGGACACTTGCGCCAGCAGGCCTACCTGGAATTGAACTGGCCAAGAAGAGGGTGGTGAACCTCCTGATACTGCTGGGGTGAGCACCACCAGCCAGCTGTGGCTGTGAAACCAGCTGCCTGAGAGGAACCCACACTTGTACTGGTGCCAGCACCACTTGCACCCCAGCGCCACCCTGCCTCGTGGCCTCCTGGAATTCCATTGTCATGAAACAGCAGCTGATGAGGAGCCACCCACACTGCACCCCGCCTGACCCCCCCAGGCCAGGGCGGCAGCGCGGGAGAGACGGAGGCATGCCTGGAATGCTCTCGGTGGGAGGTGGGTGAAGCGCCAAGCGTGACTGGCTGGCTGCGGCACCTCAAGCACTTGGGATGGGTGGGAAGCCGAGGGTGCCAAGTGCCCTGTGGGCAGCAGACGTGCCCTCGCTCAGTGCGCCTTTAAAGGGACCCCCTTTTCTATTGCATGGGAGGGGAAAGCAACAGTCCCTCTTCGCCAGCATGGCATCTTCGCCAGTGGCGGTGTGTCCTCTGCATCTTTTTCAGGCTGTGAGCCACCTGCGGACGGGGGACCATTCATTTGTCCTCTGGTTTAGCAGTGGCTGATCCTGACTGTGGCTCCTGTTCACCAGCAAAGGGTGCAAGGCAGCTGGCAGCTCTGTCAGGGAGATCAGATGCATTGCCTCACACTCCAGGGTCTCCTGCATCACCTCGGGGCTGTTTCACACCTTGGGTGGCCTAAACCCCAAGGGTGTTTCTGAGGGGGAGCTGCAGTCACTCTGAACTCCCTCCGTACACCTGTACCTGGAGGTTGCCCCCTGGTTTTGTGGCATCACATTTTGGGGTATCTCTGAAAAAAAGAAGGAAGCCTCTCAAGCATGCCAGAATGAGGCCTCCTGCCATGTTCTGGTGAGTTTTTATATGCAGTTTTAAGGCACGCGCAGAAAAATGTCCAACCTCAGTTCTGGCTCAGGCTGCTGGTCAGCAGGACACCCTGAACTGAAGAGCTCTTCCTTCCTCCAGGTTCCTAGGTATCTTTCATCACTGGACGTTGCCCTCAGGGGGGAATGTGCCCGGCTTGGCCACTGCCCCAGCGGCTTACTTTGGCTGTGCCCAGGCAGCCCTGGCTGGAAACCCTGCATGAGCGCGATGACAGAGTGGGAGAGCTGGGGTGGGCAGGGAAAGATAGCAGGGAAATTGTAATTAGGGCAGGTTTAGCATGCATGAATTTTGCTGGGTCTGCAGCAGGAGGTGCGCCTGGCAGCTGCAGAGATGATTTATTACATGCTCGCTACATTTGCCCTGTAGGAAGGTAAATAAAATGTACACAGTGTCCCATTTACTCAGACAATCGAGGGATATGACCTAATTTCTGTTTAGCTGCAGTGTTTTGCTTGCCACAGCAGGGCTTCTCCTCCTTTCCCCACCAGGAATGCACCTCAGATACATTTATCTCGCCCTGCTCCTCTTGTCAGGGCAGGGCTGCCAGCCCTCCAGGCCTGAATCTGCAGGAACCGGCGCAGCCTCCAGCTGACTTTTGCCATGGGTTTTAATAGGGCCTCCTTGACTCTGTGACATGACATCGTGCTGGGGGGGGGGGACATCCCAGGACCAACTCACAGTTGGCTGCCCTGTGTCGGAGAAGAAATTGGACCAACTCACTGAGCACTGCATCCTCTTGGATGACAAGCTCACAGTGTGTTGCTCTGGATGTTGAGATGCTGCTTCCTGAGTTCCAGGGTGTCATGGGACCAGGAACGATTCCCAAGGCACCTTCCTTCCCCTTCCCCAAACCAAGCTGGTTTCCAGAGAGGCGGAATCCATGTGGTCCAGTCCTCCAAGCAGTGGAGTGGGCCACTCCCAGCTCAGAGGAACCGCATCATTCCCCAGTCCAAAGAGCAGCAACTTTGACCAAAGGCACTTGCTTGACAGATGCTGGAGCTTTGCAAGGGACTGGGGTGACTCTGTGCTGATGGAAGACTCAAGCTCACCCTTAACATTCTCAGTCCTTTCCTTCCTGGCCTTTTATATGTGCACATGGGGCAAGCGTGGTGAGGGCTGATAGTGTGAGGTGTACCAAGTAGGTCTGAGGGGAAGATCAAGATTGGTGCAATAGCAGCCGATGCCTCCTTGAAGCAGGGGAGGCAAAGACCCGCCCTCTTGTGCAGATCCTACATGAGAAAGTCCTAGGGAGGTCTCCCAGGACAAAGGCTGGAGGCCCCCCTGCAGGTAAGCACTGTCCCTTCTTTCTCTTGGAGGCAAGGGCTTCCCCACCCGTGCTTACTGGCAGGGAGGAGAAGACAGCCACAGAGGTGGGGAAGAGCAGAGTCCTTCCGAACATAGGGGTGGAGCCTGGCCAGATGGTCTCCTGATCATGTACACTCCCCTCCTACTCCAAAGGAGAGAAACCACATCCCTCTCAGAACCTCCAAGGCAGCAGGATGTGGCTGCAGGAACCCAGAGGGCAGAGCTTGAAGGGCAGAGGCTCAGCCAAGCAATTGCCGGCTGTCAGTCTCAAGGCTGACTGTCCTTCTGGAGCTCTCCCTACTCCAGTGCAGACTACAAAGTGTCAAGAAAGAGCTCCGCTTGCTTTGCCTTTCCTTGAAGGATCCTCTTCCTTCCTTGCTTGCTTGCTGGCAGTTCTGCCTTCCATCTGTCCTCCAGGCTAATGCATCTGACTGCTGGAGGGAGGAGATGCTCTTAATCACTTGGATCTTCCGTAGGCTCTCACTTGTGGTGAGGTTTGCTTTGGAAAATCCCAGGGATTCTCCTTGGCTTTGAGAGCTGCTGTATGAGTTCTTTCCACCCGAATCCTCAGGATGGCCACCTCTTTTCTCCCCTGTGCACACATGTGCAATAGTGCACATGTGTGCCCAGGGAATGCCACAGCCTCTGGCTCCTTGAGAGTTCTCCCTTTGTCTCCCCAGCAGCGCTTCTGACCCAGGCCAGGGCCCTGCAGCGAGAGGGACGGGCAAGAAGTTCAG
Organism: Tiliqua scincoides; assembly: GCF_035046505.1. NCBI lineage: Eukaryota > Metazoa > Chordata > Lepidosauria > Squamata > Scincidae > Tiliqua > Tiliqua scincoides. Next base: position 19,360,910 of record NC_089832.1, on the reverse strand, counting down.
CTCAGGCCAGCCACCCTCTTGCCTTTTCTCTTCCTTTGTCCCAACAGGAGGAGGAGGAGGAGGAATCCCACACTGCTGCCCTTTGAAAGGTCTACTGCAGAAAGAGGTCTTGCTGGGAGTACAAAGAGCTCCGCTCAACAGGAGCCCGAGGAAGACAAAACCATCCTGGAGCCTTGCGGGCTGAAGTCACCACTCATGTCACCTTTTAAAAGCATCCAGAGAGTGCTGGGATCGAGAGTGTGGTGGGTCCAAAGGTCTTGAGCACAAAGACTCAAGAGAATGAGTAGGTAGAGGAGGCACTGTGAGAGCCCTGGAAGGAGGTGGGCAGCTTTTCACATGTCCCATTTATTCCACCAGGAAGAAAATGGGATTTTTCGTCTGCCTCTTTTTTAATGCCACTTAGCAGTCATTCATAGTCAGGGTCTCCAGGAATCCTGGGAACTGTAGTTCAGTCAGGGCGGGGGCTACTGATCTCAAACAAGACTCTCATCAAACTACGGTGCCCAGAGTGTTTTTTTCCCCCCACAACCCTATGGCAGATCATTACTGGATACTTAACTATCTATTATGGATTGGTGCTACCTCAGACATCCCTAAAATTCTTTCTATTTTAAGCTGCAGGGACAAGGAATTGGAAAGAAGTAAACCATCTCTCAAAACTGCATTTCTGGGGACGTAGAGCACCATGCCAGTCAAACTGGTTTCAGTTGTGTGAAGGCCTACGTGGCAGCAATGCCCTCCTCAGAGCAAGAGCGAAGCAGCTGATGAGACAAGACCCACCGCCACACAGGGAAACAACTGTTGGAAAGTGGGGGAGGTGGGAGAAATATGGCCAGAGGTTGGGAAGGGTCAGGACCGCTCCAGAGCTGAAAGGAGTTGGGAAAGAGCCCCGCCTGACCATGAGGGGGCCAATTTATTCTTCCAAGTCAGAGGGTCACCAGGACTCCTCAACTGGAGCCATCAGGATAGCAGCGGAAATGTCCCATTAAGGGGAGAGCTTCTGAAGGCTCAGCAGCCAAGTCTGCCCTATAAAACAATCCTGGTCATGCGGCCGGCCACTGAAAGGCCTCTCTGGGGCCAGAGGAAGCTGGAATGAGGCCTCCAAGGAGAGAGTCTCAGACATCAACCTCCCCCCCTCACAAAGGGCCAGAACTTTGGGCAAAGTCAACAGGAGGGCTTGGAATTCAATCCTGAAGGTCCTTTGGAGTGCCAGAGGAGGGGGGAGCCACTGGGACTCCTCCTGTGCTTGCTGTCATTAACCGAAGGGCTGTTTATGCATTTTATGGCTTGGGGGACCTCGACGCCTGTCAGTAGGGCAGCTCCAGCAGTTTTGCCTCGAATTCCCCAGTGGCTGATCAGGGCTATGGAAAAGGAGCTGGGTGAGCTCAATGGCCTGGCCACTCTCTCCAGGCTCTGGAATGTGGGGCCACTGCAGTTTGGGAGCGGGAGGGAGGCAGCTTGGGGGAAGGTGGCAGTGGGTGGAGAGAGCAGCCAGCTTTTCTCACTGGAGCTGGCAAAAAATGGCCACAGCCACCCTTTGGATCAGCAGCTGTGCAGAAAGCCACTTGCTTCTGTGACCTGCTGCTTCTCTGTTGGTAAATAAAGAGGGATGATAAGGACATTTGGAGTCTCTTCTGCTGCTCCTGTTGAAAAGGAAACTGAAACTCCACAGCACCACTGGGGGGCATTTCACTGCCCAGGAGAGGTGGGGGTTGGTGAGAAGAACACGAAGCTGCCCAACATGGTGCCAGCCCATTCTCTCCTCTCACCTGGCCTGCTCCCATCTTCGGGGCACCAAGCAGGAGGACTTCCTTGGGTCCACAGCTGGGAATTTGTTTAGCTAGGGTTGCCACGGCCTGGCCCTGGGGCTTCTGCTGGGAACAACAGGGTCCTGCAGAGAGGGAGGTCCAGGGCGACAACAGCAGCCCCCCGCCCCTTTTTCTCTAGGCGTGGTGTGGGTCTGGGCCAGGGATTGGGGGACAGCAGGAGTTTTGCCTGAGCCTCACTCTCCAGCACTCCTGGCTGCAAAGCAGTTTGCATCCCAAGGCTGGAAAAACCTGGAGCCCTGAAGGGGGGGGGGTGCTGGGCCAGTTCTCCCTTTGGCTGTGCTGCTGGTCTGCTGTCTGCTTTGGCAGAGGCACACCAGGCAGCTCACAAGACCAAAGCAAGACTGGGAAGGCAGAGCTGACCGTAGGTCCTGCATGGCAGTTTCTACGAGCTGCTGAAACAGCTCCATGGCCAGGCCTGCTCCTCTGTCAGATGGGCCTGTGGGCTGACTCAGCCTCAGTTGCCCCAAATGCCGGGAACCCCATCAACTCGCCTGACCTTCCTTCCACCCGGACCGGGTTGCGAGGAGGGGCGGGAGGTCTGAAGGCAGGCTGCTGCCCTCACTGGGAGCCGCTCCCAGGCTCTGCGCCTGCTCAGAGGGAAAGCCACCACAGTCCCTGGGTGGGCTGCCTCTTAATTACAGGGTTAATGGGATGTTACTATCAGAAGAAGTTCCTTAACCTGATAATGAGCCGGAAGCAGCTGCAGCTTGGAAAATGCAATAATTGCAGAGGGGAGCTCTCTAATTATAAGGTGTGCATCAACTGTGCCTCTGTTTACTTAGTGCCAGCTCCAAGTCTCTTCAGAGCAGCGGCAGGAGGTAGGAGCGGCAGGAGCTACAGGAGAGGAGGAGTGTGGGGTGTGAGGTGGGGAAGGGAACGGAGGCCGGAAGTCGTGGCTTGCACCAGGTGGGTGGCACAAGCCTGGCTCTGAAGCAGCCCAACAGTGGGGTCCGTTGACCCCACTGTGAGCAAAATGGGGGGAGGACTGGCTCCACCCTGGGAAGCTCCACCCACCCTGCACACTCACCCACAGCATCCCCATAAGCAGAGCTTAGAATCCATTCACACGACAGATCATAAATGTAAATAGCGAAATGCCTGAATTGGTGGGTTCAGAAACCTCCCTGCACCCATGTTTCACCCGTATTTCACTTGGGCACGTGCAGAGCCCCTCAGCTTTCTGCTCCTTAGTTCTGTCCCCGTAGTGAACGAATGGCAAGAAGCCACCTGAGAGGAGATGTGCACTCAGGGCTGCATCTCATCACCTTCCAGCCAGTTTTGGACCTGTGTGCAGGAGTGCAGGACACCAGACAAGAGTAATCTCAAAGAAACCAGCAGTCACCTAGTGGGGAGCGTGTGTTGCAGCATTTCATCATTTGTTGTGTCCAGGTACAGGCCTGGCTTAGCAGGGTTTGGTTTCACGGGATGATGTGTTTTACTCCCAGGGCAGCAGGTGGAAGCAGAGGGCAGCAGCTCTTTTTCTACCTGAATCCATTCTGAGCCCGAATCCTGCCTTCCCTCCAGAAGTGACCTACTGCAGCTCCTCTGGACTGAGCTCCTGGTCCAAAGGGAAGCCTGTTTAGATATGAGTTCTCTTGTGCTGTGCACCTGCCAAGACTCTGAGCTCTGCCCGCTCTGTCCCCTCCCCACTCAGGACGCAAGGCCAGAGGAGATCAGGGAGAAGCTCCTCCGTGTCTCTGCCCCCTCATTCTAGACTGCCTTTTCCAGGACGGCTTACTGGGTCCTGTTCCCGGTGCAGATACTCTCATTTTCATGGCCTTTCCAGCTACGAAGTGCGCAAAGCTTTTAGTTCATCCATATGCAGGCATAAAGTTGAAGCAAGTCACAACAGCAAAGACAGTCAAGCCCCAAGTGTCAGTGGGGAGGCACTCTTGAGAGAGCTTTGGAAATCCATAGGTGACCAAGTGAGGTTGAAACATTTATAAAAAGGGAGAGGGAAGAGAGCTGACTCGAAATCATGCTGGGGGAAGTGAGTGGGTCAGAAAGAGGGGAAGAGGCACCTGAGCATGGGCTGGACACAGAGAGGCTGCATGGGGGTTGGGCAGGGGCAGTGGCTGAGTGCGAGGAATCGGGCCCCTGCTGTCAGGACAAAACCGTCTTGTGCAACTGGAGAGGGGCCAGATGGGAGCCATTTTCCCCAGAAGTTCAGTGACATTGCCATTAAAAAATTCCAAGGCAGCTGAAGTGAAAATGGGCCTGCCTTTGAGTGCTCTGTCAGTGTCAGAGAAGTAGGGAGAGATCGGCACAAATTGCCTGCCGTCTAATTTTAAAGCAATGTGGTGGGGGGAGCATCTGGGGGGGTGAGTGGGAAGTGGGCAAAGAAAGAGTCAACAGGAGAAGATCAGAGAACTGGGCTGAGGGTCTGGCTCAGCACAAGGAAGCCTCCTGTTTTCCTGGGTTGAATCAGAAAGAAGAGAAGAAAGGTTCAGTCCAGGAGATAAGGCTGCCAGGATTCACCTTTGGCAGTTGATCCACCTTTCATGGTGGAACGCAATATCCCACAACATTTGCAAGACAACAGTAGACACATCTGCTCTCTGCTAAACAGAACAGGACTTGAAAATGGGGAACATTCAGCATCGCTGAAGAAGTGATCAGGAAGGGACAGCCCAACCAGGAGGCTGATGAAAGCAGTCACCTCCGGCAGCAGACAGGCAGGGTACCCATTTCTGTCCACCTGCTGGCCTCTGTTGATCCTCCCCCTCCCCCTCTGGATTGGAAGAGAGGGACAAGCCAGAAGTGTGGAGGGAAGGAGAGTGGCGAGCTGGGGCCTTGGAAGAGCAGAGGCTGGCATAGCCCCGGGTCAGGGGGAGCAACCGGCAGGGTGACTCAGGCACCACAAGACCTAGGGACAGCCTGCAACCAGCCTTCCTTCTCTCACTCCAATGAGCCTGTTCATCTCCGTAGAAATGCCCCAAATTATTATTTATTTAATACATGTCCTATTTTAGCCTTTCAGCCTTGAAATCTCAGCCCCTCTGCCTGGAAGCAGGTCACGATCATCCATTAATGATGTAGACATTTGCGCTCTCTCTCTCTCTCTCTCTCTCTCTCTCTCTCTCTCTCTCTCTCTCACAGTGCACCCCTCCTCTCAGCTGTTTGTGGACAATGGAACTAAAAGCTTCCCAGACAGTGCAGAGTCTGATTTAAGTGTGCAGCACACAGTAGACAACACTGGAGGAATCCGGGAGAGGAGAAAATGGGGCAGGCAGAGCAGGGCTGAGTAGAAGTTAGCAAGCCACCCTCTGAACAAAGTGATGAATAAAGAATGAAAGGGGGAAGAGGCAGTTGCCCCAGATGACTGCCTGTCCTCCCTTCCCTTCTCCCCCCCACCCACTCTAAGGGGATGCTGCAGTTATCTGTCAGGGTCTGTAATCAAGCTGAGGTGGAGAAGGGACGTTGCAGCCAACCTGGCTGCCCGGCTAAGTCTGCCGAAGGCTTTCCTCATCCATTACGAGACTTATCAATGTGCTTTGACATTTACAAGCAAGTTCTGCATGGCCAATGAGGTTTCCCATCCCCAAGGAGGCGTCTCTTCTGTAGGCTGCAGATGAACAAGTGTAGGGCAAAGAGCTAAACTCTAGCAGGGATTACTGAGATGGGGAAGGCAGACTTGGCATCAAGGGACTGATTCTGCTTTTCTGTTTATTCTGTCTTTTTGCCCTACAGGGTCCACTGGCTGGCTTGCAACCACCATAGCATATAAACACATGGATCTGGTTGTGTGCCCAAGAAGGACTGAATGACGGGGCCAAAGCTCGTCACCCTCTGATTCATAACCTGCAGTGTGGCCAGCATAGAATGCTGGGTGGGGGTCTGAATGGGGTACCACTTCAGAACAGTTCACACGCAAGGAGGGTGGTCTGGGTTCTGCTGAACAGGTGGAGCTGCTTTCTGGTGGGTGTGGCCTCTGGGCCACACAGCTCAGTATTCTCTTCACTGACTGATGGGAATCTCCAGGATTTTTCAGGCTTGGGGTGTGGGTTTGTTGCTGTCCCAGAGGAACCATTCTTGGGCATTGGAGACGTTGTCTCATGCATTTGTTGGCTCTGACACTTCCTTGATCATGTGAGCAGTTGCCTGATGTATCAAAAGGACTGATCCAGAACTGATTCCTGTGTGGACACAGAAGTATGGAATCCAGAGGAGGCTGCCTGATGGTCTGTCTGTCTCATTGCCATCAGGTCAAGGGCTGGCATAACTGAGCACATCTGACTCTCTGTGTTGTGGACAAGGTCTCTGTGTGGTACATTCCTTCCTCTTGCCGGCACCTTCTGAACTTGTCGTCAGTTGCCTCACTCTCGGCTTCTGTGTTGTGGCTGCACAAGAATGATGACCAACAGCTTGTCCCTTCAGGGCTGAACTTTTTGGGAGAGAAGTGAGGACTTTTGGACTGAAGGAGTTTATCTGTGAGTTTTGCTCATCCCATTATTTTGTTTATTTGAATTAATATAGCTGTTTCACCCTATCCCAGGTATGCTGGGGCAGGGGAGATTGCTATCCATCTAGCTGCCCAAATTGGGGTCCCAGGTTTTGCTAGGTGAGGAGCAAGAACAGAGTAACCAAAAAAAGGCAGTCCTCATGGATGAACCCAACCCTTGGCCTTGACTCAATCTGTCGGGCCTTAATGAGGACATTCCCAGACAGACACAAGAAAAATGCTTCTAAAAGAACACCAGGATGGTTTCTCCAACAACACTCTTAATCACGTCGTGCTTTGACCCTGCAGCATTCAATCACCCCTTTCCACGACACCCTTCCGCTACTCGACAATCTGATAGATTTGCCATTAATCTCCAAGTCCACTTTTGTGCAACCATCTCACCTCCAATCTAAAGCCCAACATTAGTCTTCTGAGTAAGGAGATGGGACAAGGAATTAGATCAACCCTTCTTGGGGAAAAGGAAAAATGACACTCTGATCCATGTTTGGGGAGGGGAATTTATTAGTAGGGCCGTTGGGGGGTATGAATAGTAGAAGATAATTCTGGCATTATTTTGCCTTCACTGAAGCTGTTTGGGAGAAGAAGCAGAGCCACGTCCACCTTCTAGCCATTCTGTCCTTGCCTCTCCTCTGACCCTGAATAGGGCATCAGAAGCAGGTGACACAGCCAGGGCTGGAGACCTGCAGGTCTCCTGTAGCCTCTCCTAGGGTGTCCTGGGGCAAGACCACTGACCCAACTTGGTGGATTCTGGCTTCACCATCGTGAGTGGCAACAAATTGTACTCCAAGAAATAACTTTTTAAAGAAATAACTAAAAACTTCTGCTGCTGCTGGATGAGCATTTTTCCCCTTGAAAATGAGCTGATTTCACACCGTCCATTTCCACCAGCACTTGGCACCATGCTGGAGATCAAAGGAGTCTTCCAGAGGAGCCCCCAAACCCCTCCACAGCTCTCTGCCTTGTCACCTCATCCCCGATGGCTGGGACAGATAAGGGCGCAAATGCAGAACTGTCAGCAAATGGACAGAGCTTTAAAATCCCGGGTAGCAGCCGCAGTGATTTGAATATATATTGAAAATTTCCCAACTCGTTAAATACTCTGGAGAGGAATAGGGGAGATGGTTGTTTGCTTATCTCCATTGCTACTTCTTATTAAATAAAATGTAATTGTCCAAAGTATTACATGTTGCCCAGGGCTTTGGAGAGCTGTACGAGCAGGCGGGGTGTCAAAATAATGGAAGGCTCAGGCACATTTTGCAGCTGACCTGGACGGGGCTGCTAAGCCAAGATGCAGCCTTTATCTCCAAGGTGTTGCAAACTAACTGTGGCTAGAGGTCACTCACACAGGATAGGTAAAAAACTGCCAAGGATGGATCTCCAACTAGCTTATCAGTTGGGAAGTAGCACAGGGTAAAAGCTGAAATAATGTCAGAAGCATCGTTTCCGAAAAGGAAGGAAAATTATAAGAAGCGCTGCATTTCTCATGCTTCACCAATACAGGTTCTCAGCTTTTTAGCACTGGGAACCACTTTTTGGAATGACTAATCTGTTGGGACTCACAGGAAGTGATGTCATTAACCTGGAAGTGATGTCATGGCCAGAAGTGACTTCATCAATTGAGGCTTCAAACCTCAGCCGCAATCAGCCAAGGGCCCACAGAGCACTCATGCTGTTGTTTTGCGTAGCTCGGAATTCACACCTTCCAGCTTGGAAGTCAAAGCAGAAGTCTGACTTGGATCCTTCTCCAACCACACAGCCCTCCCTCTTTCCAGTGTCCCGTCTTCCCACTTACTTAGGGCAGAGCACCACACCTCTCTCCCACTGGGAGCCTCCCCGCCCAGCAGCTCTGCACCCTGCATTTCTAGCTCTGTATTTTCAGTGGTGGCTGAGCCAGGTGCTCAAAAGGGCAAACCCTCAGGGGCAGCTCCTGTCCTTTTTAACTGGCATGTCCTCCTGGGGTACCTGCAGATACAGGAAGTGTTCGGAGGAGGATTGGCAGATGGGGAAGAAGGACTGGTGCAACTGGTGTCTTGAAGAAAGCCCCGGATTGCAGTGGATGTGTGCGGTCACAATTCCCCTGTGGGTGGAAACTCATGGATGTGACTCACAGGTGCATTTTCCCGCAGAACAGCTGCACGTTTTGTTTCGGCCCAAGTCTCAATTGTAGAAAGTCCAATCACCTTTTTTTCCAAGCTCAAAAGCCCCAAATGTTGTTGCATTTTCTTGGAAGTGCTCCAGACACCATTCCCTTTAAGCTGCACAACGCAAAACTGAACCAAGCTGAGCCTCTGTGCAGCTCTGAGCTCAGAGTTCCCAGAAGTCCTGCGATGATGAATGACATCATTGCCTCTGTCCTGAAATGCTGCTGAGCTGCCCGTATCTGTGCAGCAGCCTGGAGCCCTGAGGGGAAAGGTGGGCTCTTGCACCTTTCTGAGCATTTTGGTTGCCCTCTTCTGCTCCCTTTCCTTCTTGAAGTGTGGCAACCAGAACTGTGCCAAGTGTGGTAGCCTAATCTGGAGTGAGAAACAAACAGGGGTAGATGCCCCCGAGTTTTGCAAGAGGACAGTCAGAAGTAAACTCATGTATGGTGCTATCTGTCTGATTGATTGGAAAGGAGAGAGAGAGAGAGAGAGAGAGAGAGAGAGAGAGAGAGAGAGAGACCATAAAATTGGAGAAGCATTTTACTGGAGTGACTTTAAATAAACTGTTAGTGATATTATTTATGATATTTCAGGTTTTTAAACCAATACCATGGGGCTGTGCTCTGCAGCAATGCTCCTCTTTGTGGAATTTACTGGGCTTCTAAACATAAAATCTCCAGACGAGTCAAGGAGTGATGGCATTTTCTGCTGACACCCAAACTTTGTGATTGGTTTCTACCCACAGTCATGACTAGCACAGGACGTTCCTCCTTCCAGGAGAGATGACAGTGAAACCTCTGAGTGGGAGAGAATGAGATGTGCAGAAAAGCCTCTTGCTTCAGGATGATGTCTTGGCAAATTACCCCTGTCTCATTTCACCTTCCTTCCTTTCTCCTCCCACAAAAGGTCAGCCTGTCCACCTGCCCAGGGAAGGGCACTCCAGAGGCTGTGGCTGTTCTCCTCAGCCACTTTGTCCTTCGCTCTCCACTGCAGGTTGCTGGAGAGCAGAGTTGAAGCTGCACAGTGCTGAGGTCACCCCCTATAGCATTTGCAGCACCCACCCACGTTTCAGCAGAAAGTCCACCTGCATGTCTTTGGTTTCTCTGCAGGAGAACTCTCTCAGTAACTTCAAAGGAGCCCTAACAGCCTCCAGGAGGCTCCTTGAGTGTCCTTCAGTGGATAGAAAGGCGGGATATAAATATCTAAAATAAATAAAATAAATAAATAAGAGCTTCAAGGGGGAAAATTCTATTTTCCAAGGAAATTTTGTCATTTATCTTGACTTCATTTGACAAAGCAACCATTTGCATTTGACATTTGACAAAGCAACCCAAGATAAAGGGGCCTTTTGGGTGGTGGCACCCCAGTTGTGGAACTGCCTCCCAGGGATGATTACCTGGCACCCTTCCGTTGGCATTCAGGTGTCAGGTGTCATTTGTTTCTGTTTTTTGTTTGCTTGTTTTCATTTTTTTTTTAAAATTTTGGAGAGCTTGTAATTCTTGCTCTTGTTATGCATTTTTGTGCTTCCCAATGTGGTTTATGAGTCCATTGCTTAGATTACTTAATTCAGTGTGGTGAACTGCTCTAAGAGCTCTGCTGCTGGACAATGGGGAACATTTTACAAAGAAATAAGTAGTAACTGTTGTGTTGGGTCTGTGATGGTCCATTCAGACATGGGAATGAAGACTTCTTATTACAGCCATCAAACAACGAACATGCTTGTGTGAACCAGCTCCTGTGTTTTACCTGGGCCACACCAGCCCTCCACTCCCTGGCCCACAAGTGGATTTGCCAAGAGACATTGCCAAACCATTCCTGATTATTCTGGTGTAGACCACAATAATCTGGGAAATGGTGATGTACTCCTTTCTTTCCATGATTTGAAATCCCAGGGACACTGAATTTACTAGTTCTGAAGAGGTTCTGCATAATTCAGCTCTCTCGGTTCTTGTCCCACTTGTTCTACACCAGAGCTTATCAGCTGAATTCAGACACAGATGTCGAGTTCTGGAACTAAGCCTCGGTGAGCCTTACAATGAAGTCTGGAAGTCTAGATGTGAGTTGAGGTAGCAAAACCAGCACCGAGACAGACTCCTCACTCTGGTTGCAGAGAGTCCCTGCAGCCTGGAATGACTTTTCTGGTCTTTTGCAGCCTTGTGTCCATGTCGTTCTTCCAGAGTTGGCCGTAGCCTGCATTCCTCCCCCCCCACTCCAAGCGGCTCACCCTTCAGGCTTGTATCCTGCCTCCCCCCAACTCCAAACTTGTATATCTGGTTCCCTGACAGCTGTGATATATTAACGACAAACTCCCATCGTGTTCCGCCATCACACAACAATAGATACTCCTGTCTGTTTATATGAGTCAAATTTGCCCATATAGATACAGTGTGGAAGAAACAGGAGACCGTGCATTGCCCACTGACAGCTGAGAGATGAAGGGAATCCATTAACTCAGCCAACAGCCTGGAAACCTTATGCAGAGCAGAGCACCTGAAAGGCATTACTGGCTCCTGTCGGACGGCTTCATCTCTTTATTTAGGATGGGCCTTTCCAGTTTAATACAGTAAACTTCTGCTTGGCTAACAGAGGAGCCCTTGACGAAATCTCTAAGTATCCCTGGAAGGAATTTGTGCACCCTGAGCCAGCGCAGCTTCTGCCAGATCCTACGGGGCGGAAGGAGAGAGCAAAGAGAGAGAGCAGGGAGGGGGAGAGCTGTGGCCCCTTCCTCCCAGCACTTGTGAGGCTTGTGAGGACATCCTGTGATCAGGTTACTTTGCTTGGAGATGTGCACCTGGCACTCGCATCATATCTGAGTGAGCTCTTCAGCTCTACCCTGCCCTGCAGTTTCGTCTCAGCAGCACAACTGGGGTGATGCACAACTGCCCAGTGATCTGACCAACAAGAACACTGCTGGAGTATGCAAATATGCATCTGTACTGAAAGCCAGAGCCAAGCCCCAAGTACCCCAGCCCAGCATCAGCCAATCCACCTTGTTTCTTGGGGGTTTTCTTCCAAGCCCCTTCGGAGCATCTTGGAGGTCCAAACAGAAGCGTTTGAAAAGTGCAAAGCACTTGAGGCCAAGCGGTTTGTTAACACACAGACCTGCAGGAATCTCATCTTCCTGAAAATCAGGTTTTAGCATCATGAAGGTTTTACTGCCCTGTTTAGAGAAATGAGGCTGATGTCAAAGATTTTTTCCCCCTCTGCTCTCCAAGTTTGGGTAATCCTCTACCAACAGGGGCCAATATACTGTTCTTTACATGCAATGCAAGGCCGATTAGATCTGTGCCAAACAAAGGATACTGTTTCAGTGTAGCAGCCCAGACTTCTTGGCTAGCTGTGTGTCCTGGACAGAGTGGCCACTGTGCCTGCTTTTCTAATTTGTCTCAGACCAGCAGGACTCGCCGTAAATAAGAAGCTTTAGGATGCAGGGTATTGATTTGATAGCTTCTGACCTGGGAGATAAATTCTGAGCGGCCTGGGTCCTGGAGCCACCACACTGTTTGCAGGGAGAAGGAAGGACTCGGAAGAACTGTTGTGGAGAGAAGGTTCTTGCATCAGCAGAGGACGTTTCTCAGGGTTCATCAAATCCAGAATTTATTCTCTTCTCTTCCTTCCTTTCTTTTGAAAAATGCAATGCAAACAGCACCAGGGTATTCTTGTGTTGTTTTGCTTGGGAGGATGGCAAGGAAGCATCAGTTCCCCCAGGCCTTCAGGGGGAAGGCCAAACTTTGGTTTGCTATTTGGATTGGCCAAGGACTCTTCAGCTGCAGAGTTCAGCCGAGGGGAGTACAGAGCGGCCTTGTGAAAGATGCCTTATGCACCCCAGACCTGGACTGAGGCCTCACAGTGAAATTCCAAAGGCACCACTGTGAAATCAAGAGGGGGACAGAAACTGTAGCCAGAGGAATTGCAGATGAGCAGCTTTGCAGACTCCTTCATGAACGAACAAACTAGACTCAGCGCACAAGCAGTGCATCCACTTGTAGCACAGGTGCTTCACACAGGTGCCCAGAGATGATAAAGTGGAACCTAACTGCAAACCAGATGGTGTCATCATGTCACACAGCCAAGGAGTGCACCTGTTTCATAAAGGCAAAAGCCACATGTGCACCACTTCCACAGAACAATCCGAGTGCGGCCATGTGACCTTTGGAGATCATCCACAGCAACATATGCGGGCCGGGGACCCCAACGGACTTTCCTTGACAATGATTCTGGGTTCACAGTCTGCCACCTTCTGCACCAGAATGGCAAGTTGCTTGGCAAACTGTGGCAGGCTGTGGTGGAAGGTGGCAACAAGCTCCAGAGGAGGCTACAAACATTCACAAAGATGAAGGCAGAGGAAGTAGAGGCCTGTTTGCAGGAACATGGCATGGAATGCCACGCAACTGTGCCATACACAGCAGAACAAAATGGAGTTGTGGGGAGAAAGGACTATACTCTAGCCAAGATGACCAAATTCTCCAACTGGATGATGGCCAACCTTGCAGGTCTGGAGTGAATCAGTGATGACAGCAACCTGCCTACGGAACAGATGGTCATAAAGGCAATTGACTGCTCTCCATTCAGACAACGGCCTGGATCCAGACTGAGCATGAGAGGGCTTGGATGCAAAGCTTGTGCTCCCATATTTTAATGGACAGTCTGAGCTGGGGAACAGAAAGCATACTCTGGGTTACTGTCCTCTCAGCTCTTTGCCCTCTTCCGTTTTGCACCACAAGAAGCCCCTTTACCTGCTCCTGTTTAGAAACTGCTGGGGCTCAGGCATGGCAGGGCTGTGAATGAGCCTCCGTGAACGTTGGATGAACTTTTCTTTGCGCTCCTCCTTCCTGCTTCTGTTTTAATCCCCACAATAAAAGCTACACATATTATTCTACCTGTACCCTCACCTCTCTCCGCATTTTGTGCAAGTCAATTGAGTGGAGCCGTGACCCACTGCACTTGCTCCTGCCCACCTGGCCCATTTTCCTTGCATAAGCATGTTGCACATCATGTCCTCGAGCACTTGCTGGCTCTGCCCCAGCTGCCTCCACAGCCCAGTTCTTCCGCTCAGAGACTGCACATGTGCATACTTTTAATGCGCAGCCTCTGTGCACAAAATGCAGCTCCCCCTCTACCCCAGACAGAGGCTATGGTGCAGAACAGACAGATCAATGTGTGGAACTTGGCATGGGACCAGTTGGCAAAATCTCCTGTGCCGCCGGTCATGCAGTGACAGGTTTCTGTTTTGGTCAACTGAGCTGGACAGCCACAGTCTTAACCAGCTGCAGGGTCCTCTAGAAGCATCAGGGAGGTCCTCGAAGGACTTTCCGGGGTGGAGAAGAAAGCAGGGAGGAGAGAGGAGGGTGGGCTTGGGCTGGGAAGGGGACATGCCTGTCGGAGAGACGAATGGGGCCCGTGTGAAGTCATTGGCCTGGAAAGCCCACTTTTGCCTGGGCAATGCTGGGGGGAATTGATGGAGGATTGTTGGGTAAGACTTTGTTGCTAAGCAACGCCCCCTGCAATATTACGGAGATAAATCCTGCCATAATGGAAGGAACTGATTCTTTCTGTCTTCCTTGTTTATTTCTTTTTCTCTCCCACTAGTTCAGCTCTCCTGGATCCAGCTGCTGCCCTAAACAACCTTCCTGCCTTCTGAAGGACGAGCGGCAGTCAGGCTCAGAGAGGAGAACAGTGGGAGCCGGTCAGTTTCCAGCCTTTAGATTTGGGCCTCTGTGGCCGAGGATTCAGGCAGGCAGGAGGTGAAATGGGCTTGAGAGCAGGCAGTCAAGAGAAGCCAAGATTGGGGCGGGAGGGTGGGAGGCAGCCAGCCTCAGTGGCAATGTAATGATGGAGTCCTCTCCTTCCCTTCTCCCCCATCCATTCCCTTTAAGCAGAGCCTAGGCTTAAGAAAGAGGCACCTGGAGTCACCTTGAGTGCCACTGCAGAGAGATCCTCAGGCAAGCAAGCAGGCTGTGAGATTGCACTGTCTGAGTCCACCAGGAACAACGGCTCCAGCCATCCCACCTGCTGGGTTTGGCATGCACCAGCTGATCGGGCACCCAAGCCCACCTGACCTGCTCAGGGGCCAGGTAGGGATGCCTAACTGCTTGTAGGTCATCCAACTGGCCAGGTCTGTGACATCCTCAAACCTTGTTTACCTGAAGACAAGCCCAAAGAGGCTCAGGTGTGTTTGGGTTTGAGTCTGAGGGTGACTCTGCCCAGTCTGCGGCTGCCGTGGGCTGCATCATTCCTGTCTGGAAAGGAGCAAGCTCACTTCTTGTGGAAATGAGCACATCACTTCTGCAGTTCTGATCTGGCCTTTTTCCCTACAGGGGCAGCACCACCACCACCACTGGCCGGTCACCACCTGTGCTAACAACCGACACGCAGACAGCCACCAGGCCCGGCAGCTTCATTTTCCTTCTCAGCCCATTACAAAGGAGGCAATTTAATTACCACTGTAATAAATAGTCACCCACGGAGGCCGTTTATTCCACCCAGTGACCCGCCTGCTGTACACACTTGGTCCAATGTCCTTGTCAGGTACGCTCATTAGCAGGATAAATTAGCAGGACTTTGCCGACAGAGGCAGCCTCCCATCCCGTCCCGTCCCCAGCCTGGAGTCGTGCAGTGCGAATTCCCGTTCAAATGCACTACCCAAAAAGAGAGATCAGCGCTGTAAAACATTCATGGGCAAGTTTAAAATAATGAAAAATTAAACAGGCTTTTGCTATAAAGTATAAATTTTTTACTGAGCTGCTGTTAGCTAATTGCATATGGAAACTACAAAGTGCTTTTGTGTTCTTGGCTAAGTGGCAAGCTTGGGAGCTGGTGGCCAGGTTCCAGATCCAGGCCCCCGATATGGATGTGACGGGGTGGGGGAGGGAGCCCCCTTCCCAGCCCTTCCGGACTGCAGGAAGCCACCTTGCCTGGAGTCAGCCCATCCACTGGTCCCATCCTAGTCAGCAAGGACTCTCCAAGGGTTCTTCCCAGCCCCGCTGGCAGGAACTGCAGCGGTTGGGCCCTTCTGCATGCAGAGTGTCTG
The DNA here is from genome assembly GCF_035046505.1 of Tiliqua scincoides. Lineage (NCBI taxonomy): Eukaryota > Metazoa > Chordata > Lepidosauria > Squamata > Scincidae > Tiliqua > Tiliqua scincoides. The sequence goes on along the minus strand of NC_089832.1, from coordinate 19,345,445 downwards.
CTCCACCCTTAAGCTGCAGCCCCTTCCCTGGTGGGCTTCAAGTCCCTTCTTTGGGCACCCCTGTCTGCTGTCCACTGAGAGGGCCTTCTCTGTGGTGGCCCATGTCCTGAGAGCAGAGTGCTTCTGGCCTGCCTGGCTGTCTCCAAGGTGCCTGGGGACATTGGCTCTGCCCTGCCGTGCCTCGAATGGCCTTTTGCAACTGAGTCGACTGTTTACAGTGGTATTTCCTGGCTGCTTTTCCTTTGTCTCTTGTGGTTTCCGTGTTTTTGTCTGCTCCTTCTGTATTCTTCTTGTTCTGGCTCCAGCTTTGCTTTAATGTTCTTTCTGAGAGCTTCCTGGAGACCTCACGCGATGAGGCAAGATGACCTGCTCAGCAGTTACATGGCAGCTGCACACCTGCATGCAAGCTGCCCTTGGTCTGGGTTCTGCATGCAGAGAGGCTGGGGTTGGGGGGGGGAGTAACATGACCTTAGCTGTGAAGATGGGGCTGGTTCACTTTTCCCTTCCCGAAGCCTTTCTGCCCACTTTGTCTACCCAATGAGGAAGTGTCACCACTTAGCAAGCAGCAGGACCCCCACACATGCCTCTCCAAAATTGCTACCTGCCTCCCCCCCATTTTCTGGTCCGCAAAGAAAGGCTGTGGAAGGCAGCAGCTGCTTGCGAGATCAGAGTCCTCTGCGGGCTGCTTTGTGTGTGCCCCTTTCATCCTCCTGCTTTTCATGCAAGACCTGGGGATGCTTTTTTGAAGGCTGCTCGCCCATCCCTTGGCCAAGGAGACGGAGGGCAGGGCTGGATGTCTGCGCCCAAACTAAGCCTCTGAGAAAAGGCTCAGGACTTTAATCTGTGCCGGTAACTCAGCCATGCAATGGATAGACTGACCCTGCGGTGTCACGTAAAGCCTGGCTCCTTTCCCCTGGTCTGCTCCCTCCTCCTACTACCAAAGCACTTTGACAGTTTAATGGGCAGAGATTTCCCAAGCAGGCCAGCCACACCAGCTCCTCCTCCTTGTGTTTGTTGTGCTGTCATAGCTGCACAGTCAGTGCTGAGAATGGACCTGCTGCTCTGTGGCTAGACCCGAGAGCAGCTCCCTCGCTGCCCCATGAGGATGGTGGCCCTGGTCGGGGGGGGCAGCCAAGAGCAACCCTATGGGCTCACTCGAGGCCAGGGGGAAGCCAACTCTCGACTCCGAGCAAGTGCCAGGCACAGAACAAGATGCTGCGGCTCCCGCCTTTGTCCCTGGAAGTGCCCTGGGAAGGATGTCTCGTCCTGCACTTTTCACCTGGAACAGTCGCAAGCCAGGCCCCTGGCTGGGTCCCCCCCCACACACACACACAGAGGAAAGGCACCTCCAGCCTCCTGGCGTTTTCAAAGGAGCCCTGAGAAACCAGATCCCTTCCAGGCCTGAACCCCGTCCTCTGGCAACTCGCCACCTGCCAGGGGATGAGCCCCCTCCCGGCCCAAGCACAAGCGACCCCTTTGCTCTCCACACTGTGTCAGATTTTTATCATAACTTTGCATTTAGTCAAAAGCCGGGGGAGGACTCAGTGGGAGGAGGACACTTTGAAATGCGAACCTCGTCCGGGCGCGCATTCCAGCGCAGACCGCCGTGGAGAGGGTTTGCTGCATTCCCACAGTCCAAACGGCTCCCCAGCCACGGCTGCCTTTTGCCACAGTGCCCCGCGGAGCCGGCCTTTTGTGTGCCGGGCCATCCCGGGCTGCGAGGCGCTCTTGAGTGCAGAAAGGAGAGCTTATTCACCCTCCACATTCCCTTTGGAGCCTTTCTCAGAGCCGGCCTTTCTTTCTTTCAGGCCAAGCCTGTCTTGTTTTCTTTGTGCTCCCTGCAGGCACCAGGCAATTCTTCACAGGCTCTCTCCCAAGCAAACATCTCGTTCAAAGGCAGGGAGGGGCAGGCAAGCAAGGTCAACATGTCCAGTGCTGGGCTCAGTCCAAAAGCAAGGCAATTCCGAGAGACCCCAGAACCTCAGGAATTGCAGCAGTGGAAGCCTGGGAGGGCGCGAGGCTGAGTGTGTTAACACGGCCCCACCCTGGACCCGGCACATCCCCAAGACGTCCCGCTGCACACCAGCTACAAGTGGAGAACAGGGTTGCTGCGCAGGGTTGAAACAGGAGGCCTTGTGCTGCTGCTGCTGCTGCTGCTGCATGCCGGTCAATGCACCAGGTGCTCAGCATTTGTCTCCAGTGACCTGCTCTGAGCGCCTGAGAGTCGGACGGACTGAGAAATGCCTAGGAGGAGTTGGGGCAAAATGGTGGAGCAGCACATGCAGATCACAAGCTGCAGCAGGAAAGATGTGGAGGCCACAAACACCAGCAGCTGAGGCACTAACTGGGTGGGAGGAGTGAGAAAGGTGACCACAGTGGCACAGGTGCCTGGTCGCCCCCAAGTGTGGTGGAGGGTGGTTGATATGGGAATAGGTGGGCGCACCCCAACACTGTGGCTGCAGAGGCAGTCCGGGGCAGTGCTGTATGTAGCCAGTGCTGGGTGGCCAGCAGTGCCTGGCACAGCCAGATGACCTCATCATCAGTGGCCCTGGAGCACCTGTGCACCTCTACTAATTACTGCCTGCTCAGCCTAGACCCCTGGATGCCTCACATCCGGCATCTCCAAAGGGCCAAGGAACCAAAAATAAGTGGAAAGAATTCCCAGTGGCTTTTCTCTGGCAGCCTCAGCCTCGGAGCGAGTGCCGTCTGGGTGTCTAAGTATCTCTGCCTCTGCCGGTGGTCTGCCTCCGACTGAGGACTTGTCTTTTCCAAGAAGCGCTTAAATTCCTTGCTGCTCAATAATGAATTTCATGGGGAGGGGGGGGGAAGGTTCCATTGTTTCTTTTTATCTGTTTCATTTTGTATATTTTTTTAACAGTTTGATTATGATATTTTATTGCTTTTTAAACCTCAAACGCTGTCTTGGCCATTTCCATTGGGAACCAGAATGGTGGGATGTAAATCTTCAAATCCAGCAACACTTACAATGGCAGGAGCCTCTTTTCATTTCATTTTCATTTCGTTGCTGATTTCCCCACCTCCTTCCGATATACAGGCTTCTCTCCTACCTTCCTTCCTTTCATTCTTTTGTGGACACCTGAGAACAGGAGGAGGGAGAGATGATGAAGATGGGCCGACCACACAACCCATCAGGTTGGACACCCCGCAGGCACTTTGCAGTGGTCTGCAGCAGAATAGTGACAACATGTGTCACTTTACTCAGCGTGTGGTCGGTCTGTGGAACTCCTTGCCACAGGCTGTGGTGACGGCACCTGGCCTGGATGCCTTTAAAAGGGGATTGGACAAGTTTCTGGAGGAAAAATCCATTATGGGTTACAAGCCATGATGTGTATGTGCAACCTCCTGATTTTAGAAATGGGCTATGTCAGAAGGCCAGATGCAAGGGAGGGCACCAGGATGAAGTCTCTTGTTATCTGGTGTGCTCCCTGGGGCATTTGGTGGGCCGCTATGAGATACAGGAAGCTGGACTAGATGGGCCTATGGCCTGATCCAGTGGGGCTGTTCTTATGTTCTCAACTACAATTCCCAGGAGGCCTTGCAGGTCTTGTTATCTGGTGTGCTCCCTGGGGCATTTGGTGGGCTGCTGTGAGATACAGGAAGCTGGACTAGATGGGCCTATGGCCTGATCCAGTGGGGCTGTTCTTATGTTCTTAACGTGATGGCCAGGGCAGGTTTCTAAAGCTTTTGTATCAGTGCAGGATCTGAGTTTTGACTGCAGGATGAGGAACGGTTTGGAACGGACCTTCCTTAGTTGTGCAAAGTCTCAATTTTATTCCTTCTGGTCAAAGTGTGGCAAAAGGAGCCCAAAAACCGACAGGTGAGAGGGTTGGTCCTGAGCAACAGCAAGCAGCCGGGGCAAGATTCAGGGCTTTCCAAACTGGTGGGGGGGATTTCTTATGCAGCCTCCCCATTTCTGGAATTCTTCTCCATCAGTCTGCTCCGACAGCATGTTCCTGGGGTTGCAACTGACACATGGAACTGACTTCATGCAGGGAGTGGGTTTCCCCAAACTTTCCTCCCCAGTGCAAAGTGTCCCTCTGCTGGGTTGCTGCTGAAAGCAATGCAAATGGCAAGAGCCTTGACTGGCCCTTCCACAGTGCACTCAGGTGCTGGCCCTTGTGCTACTCTGCAGTCAGGGCCCAAGTGACATTTCTTTGGGTTATGACAACAGAATATCTGAGCCTCGTACTTCTGGGGGGTGTTACTGTGGCATAAGAGGCATCTCAGGGACACAGCAAACCTTTTAAGTGTGTGCTCGTCACTCAACCGGTCGTGGTAGCTCAGAAGAATGTCGTGACTGAAGTTCTGCCTTTCACTGGATTACACCAGGAGGCCTGAACCAGCCTAGATTTTTACACGTGCAGGTGAGATCAGTGACCCCTTGATTTTCTCTTTGAAAAGTCTGTCTGGAACACTGTGGATTCTTGAACGGGAGCCTTGCTCTGACAGACTGGTGAGAGTGCCAGCCAGCCAGCAGGTGCTGCAGCCCTTGCGGTCCAGACCTCTCTCCCAGGCTGGAAGGTGCTCAGGGAGGCAGAACGTACTGCTTCCTGCTGGGGACTGGGCAGCTCTGCTGTCAGGAACCCCCATTGCCCCTTCCGGGTACCAAACACTGTCCCAAACGTGCCTGGGCCTGTGGAGACAGTGCAAGTCTCAGGGTGGCAGCCTGCCAGAGTGCAGGAGGGAGCAACGGAGCCGTTTCTTAAGCTGCCTGTTGCTCCAGGGTCTGAGCTGCATCCCCCGTCATTTATCATTCTGCAGCCTTCCTGCCCCAGTGACGTGGCCTCCCTCTTCCTGGCTCTGAAGCCAGGCAACCAGAAGATGGCAATCTTCTCCGGTCCCCCTTTCAGCCTGTCTTTTGTGACAGCGACTTTGCAGAGGGGACCTGGTTGGCTGAGACTTCCATGTGTGCCCCACTGCTGTGGGGTGTCACATTCCCTTCGTGTGTGCAGATTTGTTGGAGGGGATAATTGCAGCAGAGGGGATCCGCTAATGGGCGATATCAGTTTCTCCTGATTGGAGAAGATAGCAGGCAGGCGCTGGACTTGCGAGGGTGGGGAGGGGAGTGGAATGCGAGGCTGGGAGGGGAGGAGGGAGGGCAGAAAACCCCACTGGCCTTCTCAGTGCTCCAGTGTTGCTGTGATTCACCACTGACTGAACCCCTTTGGCCATGGGCAGGGCAAGCAGAATTTACTTGCAAATCTTTGAATTTAAATTCTGACTCATTTTTTCCAGCATTCCCAGTCAGAGTTGCTGTTGAGTTCAGATGAGAACCTGCAGCCCTCAGACTGGGCAAGCGGATCTTTGACATGGGTGCCTTCAAAATGCACCCACAAATGCTCAGCTGTGGAGGCCTTTTCTTCCTCTTGTTCCTGAAATCCTCAAATGCCGAATTTCACAAGCAGGAGTTGAATCTCAGCAGAAATGCAATCAGTGTGGTTGTTCCCAGCCGCACTGGTAACGGGTTTGCTCCCTCACCAACTTGGCGGTTCTCGCTTGTGCAGATGGGGAGCCTGGTGTGGCGGCCGGAAGCCTGGCAGCTGGAGGCACAGCAGTGGCTCAGTCGGGAGGGCACCAGCCCCAGACCGGCAGGTGGGGAGAGACCAAGCCAGGGAAAGGTGGGCGGCTTGGCTTGCGTGTGAAAGAAGCAGAGTGGCCTGGCCAGGGCAGGGGGCTCTGCGGGGGGGGGGGGGTCCTGGCAGCTGCTGCAGCCTCAGCCTCCCTCAGAGCTCTTCCTTGCGGCAAGGGCAGCACATCCAGGGCTGTTCACCTGCTTCCCATTTGGCAAAGCTACGGAGGCTGCAGCAAAAGCAGTGCTGGAGGGTGGGAGATAGAGACGGAGGACCACAGGCTGCCTTGCTTTCCAGGTCAGCAGATGGCAGCTCCACACCTTGATGCGATGTGACAGTGCGGCACCTGCCCGTGGCCATTGGCCTCCTTGGTGGCTGATCCGTGGGTTTGTTGCTCAGCGGAGGCAGCACCGAGTGAGGATGTGCTCGGAACCAGCCAGTGCAGGCCACGCGCCGCAGGTGAGCGTTAATTACTCCCACCACCTCCTACTTCCTCAAGCACCATCATTTCCCAGGGAAACCGTTTTGGGACAAGCTGCTGAATTTGGGACAAATTCTGGGACAAGTTGCTGAATAACAAGAGAGTCAGGGAAGGATGTCTGGACGCGGGCGAGGCAGCCGTGAGTTCATCCTGTCTCGCAACATTGTGGGCATCCCAGTGAGATCATGCAGCTGCCGTGTGCTGGGCATGTTCCTGTCCTCTGTTGGGCTTGGGCTTGTTTGACAGTTGTCAGGAGGCTAGGAGCGGCAGCCACAGATTTCCCTTGCAACACCCCAGGAAGAGGAACGAGCATGTCTGTGGGATCCGTGCAAGAAACCAGGTATCAGCCATGAGGAATCCTGGCAGGAGCCAAAAATCTGGAGTCCCAAAGCATCAGAGATGTATGTGGGAGCACAAAACTCTTATGCTACAAAGAGTACCTCACTAGTTCCCATGCAGGCTATTTTGCTGAAGGGGAGTCCTGCCTTCACAATGGTGAAATCCACTGAAATAAATCGTTCACCTGACCAATTGAGCTGCCATCCCAAAGTCTTGCGTTTATCGTCTGTGCTTTTCAGTAAGTTGTGTTTGTAATCACACAAACACTCTCTCTCTCTCTCTCTCTCTCTCTCTCTCTCTCTCTCTCTCTCTAACAGCTGGAAAAATTAGTCCATTAAACACAGCTACACGCCTCAGAGTACAAAGATTACAAGACACATTAAAAAACTAAAAAGGGCCTTTTGTTCAGCCACTTCTCCTGCTGTTGCATTTGAATAAAATCATCAGAGGCGAGAGAGGAGGAATAAACCTGACAAAAGGAAAAGAGGTTCCCATGGAAAATGAAATAAAAGCGATTTGAAATTCTACAGTATCTTGGTGTGCCGGTGCCAGAAGTTGCAGAATACGCTGTAGATTAGAGCTGACTGTGGGGTGGGGTGGGGGTGGGATTTGCTATAAAACATGTGAGAAAAGGCTCAAATCTCCTCCTGCTTTTCTTCCCTCTTTTTTCCCCTCCAGAGAATTATTTTCCTGTCCATACACTGCCCTTTCCTTGTGCGTTTGCATGTGCAATTATGCATGTTGGAGTCGGTCTCGCCCTCGACCCTGTTTTGATTTCTGCCCCCAAAGAGCAGGAGTTGCGTGTGTCAGAGGAAGATGTGGGAAGACAAAGGAGGAGGCTGCACCCGTTCGTTTGAAATGCAAAGAGCGCAGTGGATTTTAGGAAAGGAACATGGATGCAGAAATGGTGCTGGAAGCTCAGCAGGTCCGGACGGTCTGCAGACCTGGTTTTGGGCTGTCCTCAAAGCTTCCTCCAGAAAGTACTGGGGGCAAGGAACCCACAAGTGAATGACAGACTTTCTGTGCCCCCAAAGACAGCAGCTTGTTCAAGGGGATGCGCTGGGGGTGGACAAGCACCCCAGTGTTCAACCTGAAATCAAGTCCAACTTTGGTGCATGCTCCAACCAGGCAGATCTCTGCAAAAGTTCCAGCAAATGCTCAACTTGCTCTTGCAAAGGCTCGAATGTGCCCCCCAAAGGCAGAACGTTTGCAAGCATCAGCTGCTTGCAAAGGCGCCAGTGAAAAAGTGTCAACTGCAGAGATTCAAACTTTAAATCGCTGCAGGCATCTTCATGCTCCTCTCAGTTCTTCAAGCAAACTTTACAGCAGAGGATTTCGTGTTTCAAACTGGTTGAATGTTGGCAATATTGGAAAGTGAGGTATGTAGTTGCTTGAGAGCTGCGCTTTGGCAGTTGTCGTTTCTGACTATGCCAGGAGTTGCAGCGGGCAACCACTGCCAACCAGCCCCCAGCACCACTTTTGGCAGTGACACTGCCAAAGCACTAGTCTAGCCTGACTGCAGAGCCACCAGCACCACTTTCCAAGGGTGACCAGATGCAGAGGTCATAAACAAGTGGAAGATGCAGCATCTCACTGGAGAAAGGGCTTGTTATTCTAGCGACAGCTTCACAGAACGTGTGATTATTGATCTCCTTCTGAAGATGTCCTTTTATTGTAGAGGCAGAGCACGGAGACCTTTAAAGAAGTAATTGTGGTCAGGGCGGCTGAGATGTCCTCCCTTCTCTTCGTATATGACATGCTTGGAAGAGCCCCAGGTACGCAGGCTGACTGGCTCCAAGAGGCTGGGGCCGGACTCCCCTGTGGAATGATCTGGGAGGCAGACATTTGACACCAGTTGAGCCTGTCGCATTGAGTTAAGAGCACATCCTTGGCTCACCTGAGAGTGCTTTGGCCTTTGAACTCTGAGCCTCGGCCCTGGCCCAGCCTCCCAAACTCTCATCACTCCACGGCACTGACTCCCAGCCTGCGCCCATCTCCGTGAAGGCCTGGAGGCCCCTCCTGTCAAACCAATTTCTTTGCTCTTCCTTCACTCAACCGGATTCAGAAAGTGTCTCCTAAACCTGATCCTGTTTTGACAGTCATTGTAACACACTGGCTGGGTCTGCTGACTCCTATCAATAGCATGGGTGTGACCTGGCACCACAGCAAGTGTCCACAGCCTTGGGAAAGGTCACACACCTCCCTGGGATTGCAAGCAGGTCTTCAGGAGCTTTTGGTGCCCAAAAGACTGGTGAGTTTTCTTGGGGCTGCAGAACTTGACTATGAGTGTCTGGAAAACTGTTGCAAAATAAGAGTGGACAAGACGCCCGAGATGCTTGGCTAATGCAAGAAGCTTCCCTCACCTTCCTGGAACCTTTTCCAGACTCACATAGTCGAGTTCTGCAGCTCAAGAAACTCACCAGTCTTTTGGGCACCAAAAGCTCCTGAAGTCAAAGGATGCCGCAGCTCCTCAACGGCACTCCCCTGGCGGCCTTGTGGTCTAACCCTTTCCAAGGCGCATGTTTCCGCCACCCGGCAGCTAACAGCTTCAGAGCATCCAAAGGCTGACGATGGCTCTTCCCTCAGGCTTCCCACTCCTTTTGTTGTGTGTCATTTGAAAGTAAACTGACAAAAGAACATCCCCCCCCACAACTCTTGATGTTGGGCATTTTCATGTGATGCAGTCAGTTCCTGCTACCCGCAGGAGCCACCTGCAGATTTGCTCATCCACAGGCAACAGAACTGACACTGACTTTGTTCCGTTTGCAAGGTGTTCTCAGCTATCCACAGTCTCTGCCGCCTTCTGAAGGTCTCTGCTGTCAGCAGAGACTTTCAGAAAGGAACAGAGCTCTTCAGAATGGCACCTGCAACTAACACTGAGCCTTTAACGCGGCCATGGGACGCTTCCCACAGCCATTTTAAATGGCTCCACACAGGTTGTGGGTGCCATTTTGAAGGTATTCACTGCCTTGGGTGCTGGTCTCTGCTGGATACTGTCTCTGCTGCTGGCGGAGAAGCTACCCCTCCCCTTAACCCCATTGATCCCATTGGATCAATGATTCACCATCCACGGATTCGCTACCAGCCGGGATTTTCAGGAACCTAAACTCAGTGGATAATGAAGTACAGTCAGTTCTTCTTCCTGTGGCCAGAGGAAGCTCCTAAATGATGATTAGAGCTTTGCAAGCAGGCACAGAAATGGAGGTGTTTGCAGAACGTGTGCCTTTCCTTGGCACAGCGCTGAGACCCCAGCCAGCTCCCAGGACCATTAGATAGGGGACCAGTGCTTGCTGCGCACTTTGAGATGGATCCTCCTGCTGCAGTGCGCCGAAGAGGTGAGCACTGTTGCCATTTCCAGCCTCTTCCCTTCCAGGCCTGCACAGTAGAACTCCCGGCTCTGCCTTCCAGCTATTTCTGTACAGAAATATGTTTTTAATACTTCAATGATGGTATCTAATATACAATAATTATTGTAACTCCATTTTTAAGATGCACTTTAGATTTCCCAGAGTAGTTATTGGATGTGAGTGAGATGCAAACGAAACATTAAAAACATATTTATGACCAGGCGAGCAGCAGCTCCAGAACGTAATGCAGAGAGCAGACCACAAGAATTGGCCCGCCGTCTGGGAGCCCTCCCTCTGCCTGGACTCACTGCGGAAGCAATTGGCATGTCATTCGCGAGTCAGAATGCGAGTTCTGCTCCATGAGCCCAGCAGGCTCTCCACAGGCTGGAGCTCTTCACTGGCAGGGGACCCTGTGCAAGGAGATGGGGACAGGAGGGCTTCCTTGTGAGAGCCAGAAGGGATTTGGTCCTGGGAGTTCCTGAGCCCTTGAGTTGCTCACACTCACAGTTCCTTGCAGGAAGCCCGACACTCGTTCGCCTGACCTGAACTATTTTCAATTGTTCCAATTACAGAAGATTCTGGATTTGCAGGTTTGGCAGCTGCATTTTAAACATGTTTACTCAGAAGTAGAATAGCAGAGCACCAGACTTGCATTTGGCAAGATAACCTTTGATAGTACTGTCTATGTATAATTTTTTAATGTTTACTTTAAAAGATCTGTCTCCTGCCTCTTTTCCCCAAGGACCCGAGGTGGGGAGCAGCATAATTAAAACAGGAAAACCAAGATAAAAAACAATTAAAACATCACAGCATCAACCCAGAGCAGTAACATAATGCAGCAAAATCAGGCGAGATGATGAAACAAAGAGGTCTTTAACTGCTTCCTCCCAAAGAAGAGGGAGGGAGTTGCCACTGAGAAGGCTCTCATATAAGTGGCATTTCAAGAGGCTCAGGGCCAAATCCTATCCAACTTCTGAATCGGCTGGCTGAGCTGGGGGCTTCAGAGAACTCTTTGCAGTGGTTCCACTCCTTGGTCTACAGGTCCCAGATATCTGCTTGGTGCCTTAGCCTTTGCAGTTGGGGTACCACAGGGTTCTGTCTTGTCCCCATGCTTTTTAACATTAACGTGAAACAGCTGGGGGAGATCATCGGGGTTTGGAGTGGGATGTCACCAATATGCTAATGACACCTGGCTCTTTCTCTCTTTGCCATCTCATTCCGGGGAAGCTTTGGAAGTCCTGGTGCACTGCCTGGAGGTGCATTGCCATACTTGGGTTCTGGATGAAAGCCAATAGGTTGAGACTGACTTCGTGGTCAGGAAACCCTCAGTGCAGGTACTGAGACTACCCATGCTGAATGGGGTTGCACTCCTCCTGCGCAGTCTGGGAGTGCTCCTGGACTCAGCGACCCTGGAGAACCAGGTGGTATCAGTGGCTAGGAACATATTTGCCCAACTTTGGCTGGTGCACCAACTGTGACCATACTTGAGCCAATCAGACCTGGCCAAGGTGCTCTATGCCCTGGTGACTTCAAGTTTAGATACTGCAACACACTCTAAGTGGGACTACCCTCAAGGACAGTTCAAAAACTGAAATTAGTGCAGAATATGGCAGCCTGGGTGGTTATTGGAGCTAGGCGGTTGGGCTGCTGCTTCAGCAACTGCACTGGTTGCCCATTCTTTTCCGGTCCCAATTCAAGGTGTTAGGATTAAATGTTAAGGCCCTTCACAGTTCAGGTTCAGACTACCTGAAGGACCATCTTCTCCCATACACTCCAGCTTGCTCTCTTAGGTCCTCTGTGAGGACTCTCTTACAAGTGCCGCCTCTGTCCCAAGTTGGAGGGATGGTAGCGTAGGGATGAGCCTTCTCTGCATTGGCCCTTGTTCATTCTTGAAACAGATGGGAATCCCTTTTTCTGGGCTCTTCTTTTGCACCCCCTTTGCAGTTGTGTTGGAAGGGAATTTGCCTTTTTCAAAAGTCTGAGGCAGCCATTTCCTGCATCTCATCCAAGGAAGGGACCAGTCTCATGATATGAACCAGTTGCCTGCACAGAGGTCTGAGGTCAGTCAGGTGCCTCACCTGCAGAGACCTTGCAGGCCCCACCTCAGAGAGAGGCCTTCAAGAATGGAGCAGGTGGGTCTGGTGCCAGGCAGACCACTTCAGACCTGGCCAAAATGCAGAGGGACTTGGGCTGTATGGAGCTCAGGGTGTCCGCAGTAGAGAAGTGCACTTCTGAACCCCAGCTCCCCACACTGGTGCCATTTCCTGTGAAGTGAGCCTGGGAAGTGGTGTGATAATCAGAGCCATCGCTCTGCAGAATCTGGCTGACATGAGCCTGCATCTTTTGCTGGGGTTTGAGTTGAGGTGTCGTCCCCCCAGCTGCTGTTGCACAGTAGGGCAGCTGCCCCCCGCCCCATACTGCAAGGATGTGCACATTCTCCCACCAGCAGGCAACTTGCAGTTGCACAAGGTGACTCAGTTAACAGTGGAGCAGGAGAGAAGAGCCAGGGGGGTGATGACTGAGTGGCAGACGGTGAATATGCATAAGGTGCAGAGCCTCCTGTAAGGGCTCTGTGCTGTTCCTCATGTTTCAGGGAGCCCAACTCCAAGCCAAGGAGGCAAAAGGCGAGTGACGCACCTTTCCGGCTTCATCAAAAACAACAGAAAGGCAAAATGTGACCAGCGTGGCTTCCATCTGCATTCCACCACTTCGAGTGCCATTAATTCTCTGGGCAGCGCTCACTGGGGAGCCCTCCTCGCTGCCACTGTCTGCAAAACCTGAAGCCTGCTCTGTTCCAGGGACAAGCCGCTTTTGTTTCAGCTCTTCCCTGCCTTTTTTCTGCATCACAAGGGACATTTGCATGAGAAAAGGAGCGGAAGGACAATGAAGGGTATTTGTTTCACCTGCTGTGGCGGCTGCTCAGCCCCCAGAGTGTGAATGACAGCAGCACCAGGCCGTGGCAACCAACCTGAGACTGCCCCTCCTCCTCTGGCCCAGGTGATACCTGCCAATTGCTAAGAGGTTAACAGGGAGAGTAATAATATTACTAATTGCACCACTACCAGGCGAGCGGCAACAGCGGTCCGCTCCGCTGCTCACGTTGTAAGAGCTGCTTTGAGTAGCGTAAGGGTGGGGTGTAAGGGGGTGGGGAGGGCAGGGGAGGGCGGATCACTGGCACACGCTGAATCCTATCCTCCATTCTGGGCTGGAAAATTTGGCACGAGGCAACTCGGACTTGAGCCAGCTATTTAGTTCAGATAACCCATCAAATCAGCGACCAACAAAAAACCAGTGGCACTTGACACTTCCAAAAGGTTTCCAAAATTTTGGTCACTAGTGGTGCCACCCCCCCGATGGCCTGTCGTGGTCTGCACCCCCCCACACCTTCTAGTGATGCCACTGCCTCCACCAAGGCCCCTTGAGCGGTTCGTATTTTTCCTGAACGAAGTTAGCTTCTCCCTCTTCAGTCAAAGAGGCTCATGTCTGGGGTTGGGGGTGGGCAGATCCTGGAGGCTTCTCCAAGAGAGGTCTTTTCTCTGTCAAACTCCTGCAGGAGTGCTTCCAGGCAGCCAGTGGATGAGGCCCTACCTGCCTGTCCCTCGGATGCCAGCAGCGTAACTCAACCCCTTCTGCAGCCCCCACCTCATCTGGGGAGCTGGAAAGAACGGAGACATCTTCTCCAGATGATGGCAGGACAGTCTTTGCCCACCTTGCAGGAAGAGATCAATCAGCCTGACTCCATAGCAGCGACACCCAATTTATTTACCTAAGTGGAAGCTCAGCCTCGAGGCGATGTTGTTTACGAGTCCCTGCACTGGAGCTGCCGAAAGGGACTTCCTGGTGGGAGCTGAGAGGGTCAGGCCTCAGCTAAGAGACCCATCTGGGGGACCTGGACCCAAGGTGTGATCTGAGTTGTAACCCAATGAGCTCATTTCTCAGGGAGTTGGCAGGAAAAGGGACTTTTTTTGGGGGGGGGAGGACTGAGGAGTGGAGGAAACTGGCAGTCGCTTCCGGGATCTGGATTGCCCAGGGCTCCAACTCTGTGTTGTGGGGGCAGGAGTTTTCCAGAATTCCTTCCCGTGCCATTCATTTTCTTGCCGCAATGCCAGGCTTCTTGGGCAGTCTCAGTACTCGTGGCAAGAGCTTCATTCTTCAGCCTGCTTCCTTTCTCCACGTCTTTCCTTCCATGGGTGAGGCAGGGTTTAGGAAGGGCATTCTTGAAAAGAGCCCAGAGTTCAAACCAGCCTTTTCTCCACTGCCCCTTTCCCACTCTTACACGACCTGCTCAGGCAACTCTGGGTTTACAAAAGAACGAAAGAGGGATGTGCCTGTGGCATGATGTGCACTTCGTCTGCCGTGGCTGACTCTTCCGCCCTCTTCCCATGCCAAATTAACTCCTCTGCAATGGAGAACACTGTGCCCTGCCTGGAAGGGGAAGCACCTTTAAAGGGCCGCAGCCCTGCACTGCATCGTTGTCCCTCCGGCCGGCTCTCAGCCCTCACTTGGAGCACTTGCATGCCCTGCTGCACCTCTGGCCTGCCTCACCGTTGCCTTGTCAGGGCTTGTGGGCTCTCACTTGTGGGCAGGGCAATTACAGAAGCAGCCACAGACGAAGAGCAAGAGAGTGCAGAGCGGTGTGTTCGTACTGTGACTTGTCACTGGCTACAGTCCATGGTACAGTCAATCACCCTTAAATCCCATTGATTCCAGTTGGGCTTTGGCGTGCTTAGTTATGCTCTAATTGGCAGCCTGTGACAGATGAGGCCTGGGCTCTTGGACGAAGGAGACCTCTCCTCTTCCCCTCTCGGGTGACCCAGGTTCTTTCGCTGGTGGGAAGGCAGTGCACTTTGGCTTCTGGCATCATTTATTGTGCTTAACAGGTCCGTGCCACACCTTTTCCGACCTGTCACCCCAAGATGGCTTTCCTGGGCTGGTTGTGTAGAATGCGCAGTCAGCCTGCTGCAGATTGCACCTCTCCTGGGAACCTGGAGTATGGTACAGAGATCCCAGAGGCGTTGGCTGCAGAAGTTTAATTAATGCTGCACAAGGATAATGTTCTGTTTAATTGTGGTTAAACCAAAGTCTTTATTAAGCCTGTGAAGACATTCCACCGATTGTCAAGGAAGAGACATCCGCGCTGGAGTGGCAACTGCTGGTTCCGCCCACCAGCTCCTCCTGGATTCACAAAGGTTCTTTCCCTCCTTCATTTGCACAGAGACTGAGGAAAATGCAGGCCAAATAAAGGGTGGGGGAGCAATCTAAGCCACTAAATCCTGGAAGGAGAGGGGAAGTTTTTCCAGCTCACTCCAGCAATTCAGGGGCAGGCTTTGCTCACAGACAAACCTGCTAAGTCTGTCACTTGGGTCTGTAAGTGCCTGAGGAAAACTGTAGCCTCTGAGGAAGCTCACCAAAGCTGTGGGCAAAACCAAAGCCACTCAGGAGAAAGCCCACTCCTGCCGCCACCCCCCTGCAGGTGCAAAAGGAAAACGTTAACCCTTCCCTGCCTACTGGCTAGAACTTCCCTGTTGCTTGCCTGGTCTGAACGACGGCCCCACGAGGCTTTTCACGCTGCGAAGCAGTGAGCAGGCACACCTAGACACAGGCTTGAGTCTGTGTGCGTGGGGACAAGTGCCAAGTCAAGGGGCCCTTGACTCGCGTGTTTTGCCGAGCCTTCCACACACGTGACTCGAGTAAAAAAATGTGCAATTTGGCGATTTGCGTTCCCATCCCTGGGTGACTTGGCTGTTGTTTCCCAGGGGACTGCAGGAATTTAAGCGGAAGCGACAGCCTCGATCTGCACAATGCTTTTTTTGGCTGACATTTTAAAGGAACTCCCTTCTAAAGAGGAAAGGGCCTACCTCTTGCTGCACTCCCTGGTGCTTTGCTTTTTCCAGGGTTATTTGTGGGGTTGATGCAAAAGGCTGCTGGGCCTTTTGTTCTCATTTTTTCCCCTCCCCCTTTTCGACTTTCCCAGATTGAATTATTTAAATGCCTTGTTTGGCAGCCTTAAATCCAAGTGGCCTGCTCCCTCAGTCCCCTCAGTGGCCATTATTTTGCCCCTCTTTTGCTCATGTGTTTTCAGGATCATTTACTGCACCATTCCACGGGCGTTTATGGAAATGCGCACAAAAGAGGGATCTTTCCTCCGTGACACTAATTCAGTCCCTGCACAAGATTTATGGGTGCACTAAGACATCCATGGCAAGAGATGCTTCTGTGGTGGAAGGAACAGGAGGAGGAGAGGAAATGCAATAAACAAGAAAAGCCCTCCAGAGGAATAATGGGAAACTGCTAACTGGCACAAAGCGAATGGGGGCAGTGGTGAAAAGGCCCCCAAATGAAATGGTTCCCTGGAGCTGGGAGGTACACACATGGCGGCATGTTTGTACGTGCACCTGTGGCACATAGACACCCCCCACTGACTGCATGCAACCACAAAAGTACACTCACATGAGTTGGCACATGCTTCAGACACCTCACTCAATCTCTGAATTGCCAGTTACTCCATATTTTAATTTGAGTGTGTGTTTGTTTTGCAGTTACATCCTTTGGGGCTCCCTGATGGGACCAAAAGGATATATGTGTTTCTAATCATCATCATCATCATCATCATCATCATCATCATCATCATCTTGTATTTGCAAATCTCTTGTCACATTGGAGAAATTTATTTCACATGCAGCAGCTGAAGTCATTTCTGAAGTAGTGGCGGGGGGGCAGGTACGCAGGCTTCAGGGCCAGGCTGCTGCCTCTCCAAGCATTAAAGATTGTATTCTATTTTTCCTGCTACCTACACTGAGTTCCTGACTCTCTCGCAGACTTCCATTCTTGATTCCTCCCCATAGCTTGCATTAAAAATAGCCTCCTGTAGAGAGGTGAGGGGGAATGGGACCCTTGTCACCGTAGCCCTTGTTAGCTGGGAGCCAGAAAAGCCTCCCTGAACCCCTGGTGCTGAGGACAAGCAGCTGGACGCAGCCAGCACCCCCAGGCCCTCCTTGTGTTCCCCAGGAAGCAGGGCCTCTGAGAGGAATTTCACACAGTTTCTTTGGGGCCCCTTTACAGAGGGGGTGTGTGTGAAAGAGAACGGGGGAGGGTGGTGATGGCCAAGCAGAATGGGGCAGGGAGTGGGGGGAGGGTGGAGACACTGGAAAAGTCTTCTGAGCCCCGGTCCATGTGGCATCGGCAGGTCGATTCAGGAATACGGAAAACCAAACGCGCTCCTCAGCGTCGATGGCTTGCCAGGAGCTGCAGCCACTGCTTGTGGTCGTGTCCCCGGCACCCCATGCGGGCAGCAAGTCTGAACAGATAGGACAGCGTAAGATCCCAGGAAGTTGCTGGGCCCCCTTTGGGACCCTGGGCCCGGGTGCACATTGCCCCCTCTCCTAGGCCCTGCCAGGAAGCACCTGCCTGGTCCCCGGGCACTGCAGGAAGAAACCAAAGCCCTTCTGTTTGGATTTATCCCTTTCACCAGTCACAGACTACAGCAACCTAAAAGAACACTGAAGAAGGACTGGGAGAGGGAAGGAAAGTGCAGGTCTTGAGGGTCAAAAACTGGCAGAATCATAGCAACTAGCAGGTTTTCTTCTTCCAAGTCAGTGTGCAAGAGGCGCGAAGCCCACTGACATGTTGTCCTGCACATGCCCCACTGAACTGAGCCCTGGACCAGACCCTTTCCTGTCCCTTTCCACCATCCCAGCCTTCACTGCAACCCAGGCAAGAGTTGCTGAAGCCTTTCCCAGCTTGGACCCCTTGTCCCCTAACAGAGGGGTCACACTTAATGGCAGGAAGAAAGGGGACGTTTTGTCTCAGGCGCTGTCAAGAGCAGATCTCCGGCTGCAGGCTAATGACAGCAAACAAAGCAGGTCGTACCAGGGTCCTGATGAAAACAGCTGCTGACTGGACAAGAGGCACTTCTTGAAGTGGCTGCTCCTCTTTGACTGAGCAGAGGAAGAGTAACTGGCCCTCCTCACCCCAGCAGTGTCTTTTCTAGTGGCTGCCTGCTTTTGTGAGTCCTTTTGGGAGAGGGAGCCAGTAGTTACTTGATTTTTTTCTAAACCGCTTTGTGAACTTTTTGTTGAAAAAAGGCATATAAATACTGTTAATTAATTAATTAATTAATAATAATAATAATAATAATAATAATAATAATAATAATAATAATAAACTGAGGACTTGCCCCCCTCACTGGGTCAGGAGGCCCCTGGCAAAGCGGAGGCCTCTCCTACAAGGGCCTCTGGCTGGAGCAGCGCCTGTATCTCTTTCTTCAGACTGTGCCCCTTTGGGGACAGGGAAGCATTTCTTGATGCAGCTTTGCAAGGCTATTGCTGGTTACGGTGCATCAGTGTTCTGAATAATACTAACAACATTGTGATGAAGTAAAAGTTACCATAATACTGGCAACAGAACAACATTCCGAGGTTGACGGAATCCTGCAACCTGGTCAAGGGCTTCCATTCCACGGTGTGCAATGCAGGTTCCTAACGGGTGTCACACATTCAAAGTGGCCACGTGGCTTTGGTAGTGAGTCACGATCATTTCATAGGTCTTCCTCAGTGCTCAGAGTGCACAGTTTATCTCCTCTTCTTTAAACGCATGCCTCAAGCACTTCAGGTCCACACTCACAAACATTTGCACTTTCAGACCCAGCCCTGCATCAGCCTGCAATACTCTGTGGAGCCCCACGCCCACCCCTCTCAGGTCGGAAGTGTAGAGACTGGGGGGAAGACCTTCTTGGCTGTGGTAGCCACTTGCTGAATTCTGACCCTAGGAGGCTCACTGATGGCCTGATGCGCTGATGGCCTCTTAACACTGCAAGGAGGCCCCAAAGGGCAGAATGTCCTATGTGCGGATGGGCTAGTTGAGGCTGCTGCTGCTATCCGCATGTTTTCGTGAGTGTGGCTGTTCTCTGATTTCATTGTCTTGTTTCCTTCCCTTATGGGACCCCTCCCCCAAATCACTTGTTGAGATGGACACATTTACTTGCATGGAATAAACAAGGAGCAGCAGAGGCCATGAAAGGGATGCTTGCAGGCTTCTGCTGTTTCAAGCTACAAACCTGGCGCTCCCCGTTGAATGGTTCCCTGCACACATGCCTGCGACCAACAGATCTGCTTGTTATCCAGTTTACAGCAGAAAAGGGTTGGAGATGCAACCAGCCACCCCAGAAGCCTGAGACGACAGTCCCAGGGCAGTGTCGCTGCCTCTCCTGCTGTGCACACAAATGAGGCCAGAGGCACAGGCAGACACATTCCATCGTAGGACCACACCTGTTCTGACCAATTTTAAAATCCTTCCTTTCTTTGTCAAGGTGTGAGTCACTCAGTGGGTTGCGACCGACTCAGAGACACAGAATGTGCAGCTCCCATGTGGACTAAACGGCATCTGCTGTTCAGATCACCTTTCCAAAGAACTGATGGCAGTTTTCTGTTCTGCAAGTTGAAACTGAGAGCCCAGTGCTAAGAGCCCAGGTGCTGGGAAATAAACTTCCAAGGGAGCTTATGGTCTGATGGTCAATGATCCTTATAACTTTGGAAGTGCTTGGGGGCCACTCTGGGGCACCGAGAAATTGCTCTTGTTGGGAAGTAGTTATAATGATCTGTGCAGGACACGGGGGGGGGGGGAAGAGTAGTGTATTCTCCAGGAGTCCAGCAGACAGATGTCAGACCCTCACTTCTAACAAACCACGTGGAGATTTGGTTTACAATCACCATTCTAGAAATGTCAGCATTTGTGATGATTGTCATCACTAAAGCGAGGCCGGACCACCCATGAGGCCAACTGAAGTGGTTGCATCAGGTAGCAGATTGGTGGTGGTGGTGAGGGGTTTCCCCATATCTGTGTGTCTCTTTGCCTCCACTGCCCCTCCCACTTTTTGGATTGTGGAGGCTGGCATATCAGTGGTAGAGCAGAGGCTGGCATATCAGTGGGTAAGGGGCAGCATTTGGCATGCTGTCTCAGTGTCAGGAGGTCTTGGGCTGGCCTGCATTAAAGGTGCAGCACCTTCTGCCCTGGGTCCCTTTTAGCCGCCCTGGGTCCCTTTTATTCTGCCGGCAGCATCAAGCCTGGAACTGGGCAGTGGAGGAGCGAGTGAATGCTGTCAATAAACTCACTGCATTTAGAATGAATGCAACCAGCCAAAACTGGCTCTCCCAAAGGGGATGGAACACACATATCTTGAACAGCGCTTGCCATAAACCTTGAGTTGACAAAGGCTTGTGGCTGAGAGAAGAGTCCCTGAGCACAAGGGAGTCGTGCGGGTGTCACCAGAGAGCCCCTTTTTAGAAGCAACAAGGCTGGCAGGGAGAAAGGAAAGCAAGATTGGAGGGCCCCAAATCACAATTGGTGTCATTCTTTGTGGTGAAGCTGTGTGGCTCATTGCAGTCTCCTGTACCATTTGCAGATCACACTGCACCAGAGCACAGGGTGGGGGGTACTCCTGGTAAATTCCACCGGTGTCGTGCAGGGGCTTGAGCCTGGTTTTTCCTGGCTGTCCGAGGGCCACACCCTCCCTGCCACTTAGTGATTTGCTTCTGAAATGTGGAGCTTCCCGTTAAGGAGCCAGTTGAAGGAGCCCAGTGAGTGCAGGACGAAGGAGCGGCAGCAGCAGCAGGAAGAACCACTTAAGATAATTTACCAAATCTTACAGGATCAATAAGATGAAAATGGCTGGGAAAACCACCCTCACGGCCCCCAGACTGCCTTTCGGAGGCAGACAGAGGCTCTTGTGCCGCCGAGTGTTTGTTAAATATGGATGCATAATTCATGGGTTCATCAATGATTCAAAGTGGATTTTTGTGGGTTAACGCCGCCCGCAACAAGACCTGTGCCTGTTTCCAACATTGAAACCTCGGGAATAAATCTTCCCTCATCAATGCTCCTGCAGTTCATCGGTCCGTTCTTGTCTCGTTCAGTGCCCACTTAAGAATGGTTTGCATGCACATGTCAGCGTTGGGTTCATTTTGCTCCGTGAAACACGAGATGGTCTTCAGCCAGGGTCTGACAAACTTCTCCAGCAGTAGATGGCAGAGGGCAGGGCAGAGCGACACACTCCAAGCCCCCACTTGCCAAGTGCTGACGTAGATAGTGGGGGAGGGGGAAAGGCCACCTGCCTGCCTGTCCCGGGGAAGCACAGCCTGCAACTCTCAGGCCCTGGGTGGCTGCCTTGCTTGCTTCTGGCGTTTGCTTGCTTGCATGCTTGTCTTGGGGAGGGTTGTGGCATCAGCGGTGGTGGCATCAGGTTGCAGATCTGGCTGGCCCATCCTTGCCTCTAGCAGTTCCTGTGTGTGCATGAACAGAAAGGACCCTGGTTTAACCTAAAATGAGCCAAATGGCACATTGTGCCTACAGCACATTCTTCCCCACAGGCCTGACCTTAGCAGGGACTGAAGACCTTTTCATTTCTCTGCACTCTTAACTGGGGTATACCTGTTTTTTTATGGACTGTTTGTTATGGTTATATTTTATTATATCAGCTGCCTCAAGCTCTAGTAAGGGTGGAAAGGTGGGGCAGGAGTCCTTCAAATAAAGAAATGGGGGGGGGGGGGAAGCTGCCATGCAACCTCAGGCACCAGGAGGCCTTGGGCTGACCTTGCCTGCACCTGTGTGAAATGGGGGGACGTGAGGACAGGCCTGTCTGAGTCTTTTCACGGTCCAGGAGTTTGGCCTCTCCAACAGTCAGTCAGCTCGCAAAAGATCAGCAGAGACCCTGCCAAACCAGCGGAAGGGAGGGGAAGCAGAAGGTTTCATGAGGTCTGCCAGCTTGGCTGGACTGGCTTTGTCTGTCAAGTGCATGCTAGGAAGCAGCAGAGCCAGGCGGTTCTGCATGGCTGTTTGGGGGCCAGAGCTGACAGACCCCAAACCACAGACCGGGCGTTTGTCCCAAAGCCAGGGCGCGGCCAGGGAAGAGCTGTTGCTTCAGGCCAGGAGAAAGTCGTTTTCTGCTTAGGAACAAGGCCAGCAGCATTTTCTCACCTGTCAGTGGCCAGTTGCTTGTCAAAGGAAACCAGCCTCCTCCTCCTCTCTCACTCAGAACGCAGGACTCCACTCAGGCCCCTCCCTGCCCTGGAGAGAGACGGAGGGACAGGCAGATGCTCAGCTACGTGGGACATAACCAGGGGGTGGGGAATGGTTAGCACTGTTCCAGAAACTCTTTGCTCCTATCTCCTGCTGGCAGACACTGGAGCCCCACGGCATCTTTACCTGCCCCATGTGTGGGTCTCTCCCTGGATCTGGAATCTGCAACGCCACTACTATCTCTGGCGGCATTTTGTCCCCCGCCCAGCAACTCGGAGGGACTCGGCCAGATGTGGAGAGCTCGCTGGCACATCCCCAGCCACAAGTCTGCACAGTTTCTCACGCTCACCGAAGAGAACGCTGGAAAATCTCTCTCGTTGCCCACCGCAGTGGGTGCGAATCCCCTTTGTTCTCTTTGAGAAAAGGCAGGCAGAGCAGGGCTGGTGGTGGTCGATCCTCTGCACCCCCAGCACTGCTGAGCATTCCTGCTGAGGGCTCCTGTGGGTCAGGTGAGAACTGGGAAGGGGGGGTGCAAGTGCCTTGAGTTGTGTCTGGACAAACAGTTGTTACTGCTGGAAGGCTTCCCAGCCCAGTTGCTCCCTCCCGGCCGCTTCCTGCACGCTGTCCTCTGTCCTAACTGGGTTCCTGCCGTGTGCGAGAAGTTGCCAAACAGCAAGAACAACAGGTGGGGCCTCCTTCGAAGGGGATCAAAGGGAAGGAGCACGTTCTCTCTCTGGCCCCCTCTCAGCAGTGAAGATGCTCCCAGCTCTCCCCAGATTGCGGGCAGAGGAGGAAGCAGGAGCCTCTCACAAGGCCCTGGCACGCCAGCGCAGCGCAGCGCATGTGCTCACAGTGCCCAGTCACTGCAGGGAGGTTTGCGCCAAAGAAGCAAACCGGGACAGAACCGCTGCAAGATGGTGGGGGTGCAGCAGTGCTCCCGGAGGAGGGACAGGAGTCTGCAGCAGCGGTGCCCAAAGGCCGGGCAGGAGGGGTGCCCTCCTTCACTCCGCACAGGAACCTGCACGTGACACGTCTGCCCTGGTGCCGGCGGAGGGAAAGTGCTTCGTTCCACACAACATTTGCTGGCAGCCTTTTCAAATGGAGCCCCCCCCATTCCTCTGCCCCTAGAAGTGTTTCAGGGAAGAAAGGAAACGGCAGACGTGGTAATGGAGCAGCCCTTTCTCATTTCCAGGCCCAGGCTGGGCAGCGGAAAGTGGAGGCCCGCGATTGGAAGCAGGTGTGCCGCCCTGCCATGTGACGAGGGCTAGGAAGGGGAAACGCATTTCCATCTCCCCCGCTCTGCCCCCCATCAAGGCACAGGCTCACAGAGTTCTGGTCCTGCCTTGTGCAAGGCGCCCCCTCCGACTCTCCTGGCCGTGCTTGAGACCATCCCCCCCCCAACCCTTTTGGGCCACAGCTGGGGCAAACCTGTGGGAAACATCACCATGCCTCTTTCTTCCAGGGGCCCAGAAGTTCCTTAGAAGAGACCTCACACACTGGGGGCATCGCTCACCCCCATTCTGCCCCCTAAAGAAAAACCCTCCTGCCTGGTCCTTTGGCAGCAGAAGCCTGACTTGAGGCAGGGGACAAAGCAGCCCCCCTTCCACCCACGGTTTATTATTACACAAATGTGAATCCCAGAGCAAGCATCTGGGGCGCAGCTGCTAGGAGTTAACCCTTCGGTGCTCCTTCTGCAGGAAGAGAGGGAAACAGGTCTTAGGAGGGAGCTGGAGGGAGGGTCTGTACTGTAACCCCCCCTTTCCAAGGGTTGTGGTGCAGCATGTGGCAGCAGGTGCAAAGGTCATGTGTTCCATGGTGGGGCTTCAGTTGCGCTCTCTCCACCCACATGCACGAGCTCAGATGCGACATTCTGTTTCCTGTCTCTGTGTGTGTGTTTCGTGGATTCTCACTGCAGCCACTTGGGGAGGTGCTCTGTCCTGCTCTCGGTTTGCCTGGGATGCATCTTTGCCAGGCCTCTCTCTGCCCACCAGGCAAACCCACCAAGCAAGCCGTTGCATGGCAGATGTTACAGAACTGGGCCCTAACTAGCTGCTAATCTTTGGACTCTTTCAATTAAAGCTTCCTCAGGACCCCACAGGGACAGCTTGGTTCAGGGGATGCGCCGGATCCCTGCCAGGCGGATGCGACTGACACTGGCATGCTCCCTCCCCATCTGCCCCAAGGGGGTCATGCACATTCCAGACTCGGAGGGTGGCCTGATCCCATCACTTGTCCACAACACCCCAGCAAACAGACAGAATGAAATGAACATGGCTGACCAGGAGTGCATTTGCAGGCACCTCTTGTTCAACAGATCCAAGCCGGAGGCTCCAGGAAGCTCACAAGTGGAGCGTGGAGTGGGCGGGGCTGCCGCTTGGACAGGACCCAGCAACTGTCCTCGAGCTGAGCAAGCCGCCCACCCCATACCCAGAAAAGACCTGGATTTGGGATGAGCCATGAATCTGGACTACTTTTTGTCCCAACTCGGACAAGAGGGCGAAGATCTCATCGGGGTCTTCTGGCTTTGACATTCCCAGGTGGGATTGCTGGGCATGGAACTGCACTGCACTCCCCAAGCGCCTCTCCCAAGCCACAGGCAACGCTGAAGAGATCAGAAATGCCAGACCAGTTCCAAGCCGAGCCAGACCAAAGCAGCAGCTTCCCCTCCTTCCCAGCAGTCAACAGACACAAGCGGCACCCACGTCACTGCTGGACTATTTGGGCTAATCAAAGCTGTGCCGAAGGGCCCCAGCGATGGAAAGTGGGACGCCCCTGCAGGTTGCACTCCTGCCTTCACTCCACCACTGGGCTGCAGGAGGCCTGCCTGGCTTGGCCCTTCCGCTTGCTTGCCCTCTGCTGGGCCAGCTGCCACACTCAGTCCAGGTTGGGGGTGCAAGAGGGAGCAGCAGCTACAGTCATTTTGTAGGATTTGCCTGGGTCGCGGAAAAGGGCTGCAAAAAGAACGCCCTCCTTGGCGGGACGCACTCAGCCCTCACCACTGGGTTCCCCACAAGAACTCACATCTGCTGTGCTTCAGAGGAGCACTCCCAGGAGTCTTTGGTGCTGCTGTGCCTTCTGCTGCCAAAGGCGTTGTGGTGCTGCTGCCATTTGGCAGCTTGAGATGCCTTTTCTGCACCTCGTGTGTTGACGTGCATTTGGCTTTCAGATTGTGAGCTGCCCAAGGGGGCTTCTGCACAACCAGTGGGACAGGAGCATTGGACAGATAAAGGAAGCCCTTAGAACGGACTTTCATTTCGCTCCTGCTAACATGATGGTTGCAGACCTGCTCAAACCCAAGTGTACCAGAACCTGAGTCCTGAAGAATGGGAGGGTCCTAGGGGGTCTCAGGCACCTTGCGCTGTGGCCACTGGGAGTCAGGCATACTAGGATCCACACTGGGCAGAGGCATGTGAAATAGGGGGTGTGCAGATGGTCAAGGACCTGATCAGGAGGCCAAGGGTCAAGGGTCAGAACCTGGCACACTCAGCGCTCCTGCAAGAGTGCGAACCGCTCTCCATGCCTGTGCCATTGGGGCACCTTGAGATGGACAGCCAGGGCCTCTGAATGGGAGGACTGGCTGGGAGGACACCCCTTGGGCCAGAAGGCCTCCTCCCGCCTGCCACTCAGCCCTCCACTTAATTGTGCCTGATTGGCAGGCAGCAGTAATCTCCCTGGACAGGCGATTCTTGTGCACGCTGCATTCCGCAGGACCAGGCGTCAGTGCTGGCAGCTCGACACTGGGCAAAGGTCAAGGGGAGGGGGCAGCCGACACTGCCGGGCAGAGCGCTGTCAGGACTCTTGGCAGGACAGTGCCCAGAGGGCTCGGGGAGAATCTCAAAAAGGCACCCGAGAGTGTGACGGGAGGGCAGTTTTCCTTCAGGGTTCCTTGACTTTCATGGGCGGGTGGGGTGGACCTTGAACAGGACATCAGGGTTTGCCTTTCACTCCCCAGTGACTTGTCAGGGAAATATTAACATCTGTGGAACCCTTTGGGCAGGTGGGAATGGGAAGGACCCAGCAATGAAGGTGCCCAAAAGAGGGGGGGAAGGGAACTCTCTGGCCGTCCCACAAGCACTTGCCTGCCAAACTGGGCACCAGGAGCTGGAAGGATGCCGAAGGGCACCTATGCGAAAGGGAGGAAAGAAGAGACATGGCGAGCTTTTCGGTCCTTTGCTTCTCTAGAAACAAGAGCTTGTCAGACTTTCTGCCAAAGGTTCTCTGATGAGAAGGAACAACAGCCACTCTTGCCAGCAGGATAAATGCACAACAACGGTGCCATTTTTAGAAAAGCGACAACAAAGACACTGCCTTCTTACTCCTCATCAATATTTGTACTAGCAACAAAGGACTCTTCAGGGAAGTGCGTAAGTGGCTCTCTGAAATCAAACCTCACTTTCCTCTCCATGGAGCTTCACACAGAAGCATCTCATATGCCTTGACCACTTCAGAGGTGGAATTAGGGCACACTCGAGTACTTTGAAGACACCGAGTCCTCCTCATCACATGGACTGCCTGTTCTTCTCTACATCTGCTTTATGTTGGTTTTATTTACTCTGCAGTATCTCAATAGTCGGAATGAGGAATGCAAATCTTAGTATTTTTGAATACCATCATGTTATATATCATTCAATGTGCAATTTAGTGCAGAATGCAATGAAACAAACTGTGTTGAAATATTTGTTTTCTATCAAACTTTATAGCCAAATAACAAGAAAAGGAAAATAACTGCCTTTTAACAGTCAACTGGTTGGAGGCCAGGAAGCAGAGTGGGTGTCAATGGCCTATTTTCACAATGGAGAGAGGTAAAAAATGGTGTGCCCCAAGGATCTGTCCTGGGACCGGTGCTTTTCAACCTGTTCATAAATGACCTGGAGACAGGGGTGAGCAGTGAAGTGGCTAAGTTTGCAGACGACACCAAACTTTTCCGAGTGGTGAAGACCAGAAGTGATTGTGAGGAGCTCCAGAAGGATCTCTCCAGACTGGCAGAATGGGCAACAAAATGGCAGATGCGCTTCAAAGTCAGTAAGTGTAAAGTCATGCACATTGGGGCAAAAAATCAAAACTTTAACTATAGGCTGATGGGTTCTGAGCTGTCTGTGACAGATCAGGAGAGAGAACTTGGGGTGGTGGTGGACAGGTCAATGAAAGTGTCAACCCAATGTGCGGCGGCAGTGAAGAAGGCCAATTCTATGCTTGGGATCGTTAGGAAGGGTATTGAGAACATTGTATTGGCAACCTTCAGTCTCGAAAGACTATGGTATCGCGCTCTGAAAGGTGGTTCTGGCACAGCGTCTAGTGTGGCTGAAAAGGCCAATCCGGGAGTGACAATCCCTTCCACACCGGGAGCAAGTGCAGTCTGTCCCTGGTCTGTCTCCCTGGCTATGGGCCTTCCTTCTTTGCCTCTTAGCCTCAGACTGTTGGCAAAGTGTCTCTTCAAACTGGGAAAGGCCATGCTGCACAGCCTGCCTCCAAGCGGGCCGCTCAGAGGCCAGGGTTTCCCACTTGTTGAGGTCCATCCCTAAGGCCTTCAGATCCCTCTTGCAGATGTCCGTGTATCGCAGCTGTGGTCTGCCTGTAGGGCGCTTTCCTTGCACGAGTTCTCCATAGAGGAGATCCTTTGGGATCCGGCCATCATCCATTCTCACGACATGACCAAGCCAACGCAGGCGTCTCTGTTTCAGCAGTGAATACATGCTAGGGATTCCAGCACGTTCCAGGACTGTGTTGTTTGGAACTTTGTCCTGCCAGGTGATGCCGAGGATACGTCGGAGGCAGCGCATGTGGAAAGCACTCAGTTTCCTCTCCTGTTGTGAGCGAAGAGTCCATGACTCGCTGCAGTACAGAAGTGTACTCAGGACGCAAGCTCTGTAGACCTGGATCTTGGTATGTTCCGTCAGCTTCTTGTTGGACCAGACTCTCTTTGTGAGTCTGGAAAACATGGTAGCTGCTTTTATTGAGAACAAAATGGTTAGTATTATAATGCCGTTGTACAAATCTATGGTAAGGCCACACCTGGAGTATTGTGTCCAGTTCTGGTTGCCGCATCTCAAAAAAGACATAGTGGAAATGGAAAAGGTGCAAAAGAGAGCAACTAAGATGATTACGGGGCTGGGGCACCTTCCTTATGAGGAAAGGCTACAGCATTTGGGCCTCTTCAGCCTAGAAAAGAGGCGCCTGAGGGGGGACATGATTGAGACATACAAAATTATGCAGGGGATGGACAGAGTAGATAGGGAGATGCTCTTTACACTCTCACATAACACCAGAACCAGGGGACATCCACTAAAATTGAGTGTTGGGCAGGTTAGGACAGACAAAAGAAAATATTTCTTTACTCAGCGTGTGGTCGGCCTGTGGAACTCCTTGCCACAGGATGTGGTGCTGGCGTCTAGCCTAGATGCCTTTAAAAGTGGATTGGACAAGTTTCTGGAGGAAAAATCCATTACGGGGTACAAGCCATGATGTGTATTTTAGAAATGGGCTATGTCAGAATGCCAGATGCAAGGGAGGGCACCAGGATGAGGTCTCTTGTTATCTGGTGTGCTCCCTGGGCATTTGGTGGGCCGCTGTGAGATACAGGAAGCTGGACTAGATGGGCCTCTGGCATGATCCAGTGGGGCTGTTCTTATGTTCTTATGCCTTATGTAAAAAAAAAAGTGAATTTCTTTAACTCAAAACTAACCAGTGAGACTGATTGTTCTGAGAGCCAATGAGGTGTCATTAAGACACAGCAGGGAACCAATCAGGAGTTTATATGAATCATTCTCATTCCCATGGATCAGAGTTCATACTAGGTCTCTTATTCAGTTGTGTATCACCAAGTTGGCCCCTGGTTTTTTGTTGGTGACTGATTTGTTGGGTGACCTGGACTGTTGGGTGACCTGGACTGTTCTATATTAAAATAAATACATACAGTGAATGGGGGGCTCAACTCTAGTGATGCCCCTGCATTTAGACTGTGTACATGATATTGTCATTTATTTGCATGGTCTGGTGTGGCAGGAGGTGCATCACGGAGCTGACACAATGAGCTCTCACACCAGATGATGTAAATCCTGGTGTTGCCTCTGCCTTGGGCACATCGTCAGGGAAGGACAGCAGCACAGATGGGTTGGCAAAACTGAGCGACAAAAACTGGCCCAAGATCGTGCAGTCAGCTTCATTGCTGTATGGATCAGAACCCGGCTCTCTTTGGGCTCTCTAAACACTAAAACACAGTGGCTCTTAGGTGCAGACCAGAGAGGGACTCTCATAAAGGTAACCAGGGAATCACAGCTGGTTGGCGGGTGCAGGAATACTCCCTGGTCTGGTCTCCCTACAGTTTCCTTCTGTGGCCAGAGCTTGATGGCAACATTGAGGTTGAGTCCTGGCCTCTCTCTGATCACCAAGACCCATTGCAGGTTCATATCCCCAAACCAGCCAAATTGAGTGCCTCTTGGCCCTTTGACATAGGAAACGCTCAGACTGGGTGCTCCCCAGGACTCAGATCACAGGTCTCCATCTTGCCATAAAAAAACAACCAACCGGAACACCCACAGTCACCTCCCTTGTTTGTCTTCTTGGCTGTGAAATAACGGTGGGGCAGCAGCAGCCCTGATCAGGCATTTGGCCATAAGAATTTCCAGCTGTAGAAAAGCCCTGCGAGTGCCAGAGGTGGTCTTCAGCTTGCAGATTCTGCAAGACCCTGGGGAGTGACCCTGGGTGTGGGGCTTGCATTCCGAACCAATTTGAAGCTGTCTCTGCATCCGTCTACAGCACCCCTGGATGGAGTTAAGTTTTCTGGCAGTGGGTCGAACAGTCCCATTTGGCTGTACGGGGGCGGGATGTCAGAACTGTCTGACTAACAGCCTAAACACTGTGAAAGAGTGGAAGTTAGGAAGCTGGGTATGAAATACGCGCACTGCAGGAGGGCTCCTCTGCGAGAATATTGCATTCTCAGATGAATATTCCAGTGAATCAGTGAGAGGTGGAAACTGTGTCAGACTCAATCACGGGGCAGGGAGGAGTGAACAGCAGCCGGGGGAGCTCTTTCTTTTGCAAACAGGGTGCCCTCAATGCCAGGGGCACGAAACTGGCAGAGTTTCCCTTCTGCACTGCTCAGGTTTACAAACAACAACAAGGGCAGAATGGACAGGCCAAGGAAGAAGCAGGCAATGGCCACGGACGGGTGGGACGCTCTGCCTCTTCTTCCCAGCACAGGTCTTCTTCTGCTGGGGATCGTTTAGAACATCCCAAACATTCCAGGACTCCTGGGGAACCTGGGAGAGAGGCCAACGGCCAACCTCTCCACAGCTGTTTATAGCATCAACTCCGGGCTTCTTTTGAAAGGAAAGGTCTTTCATGTCTCAAATCACAAAACCCCACTATCATCAATCCACACTGCAGGCCCCTTGTGGATGGTGCCTTTCAGGACACAGCATGTCCTCTCCCAAGCTCTTGGGGAAGGTAACAGCATGTTAAAGACATAAAGTGTTTTCCAAGACAAAATAGACTGGCAACCGCTCTGCCCCCGGCTCCTGCAGGCCACTGTCCCAGGACAGGATTGTCAGGCTGGACTGCAAGTGGTCAGCGGGGTGACGGTTTTCTCCATTGTCTCAGATTGCAGCTGGGCAAACGGGCTGGAATATCAGTCACCCGACTTGCATTTCAAGTCCCCTGGCAAAGTCCTAAGTGTGGTTTTTATCTCTGACGACTCACTCACATGGGCAAGTTATTGGTGACGTGGCATGTGAAGTGTGCATGTGCCACTAAAGGTCGCAGGAGTGATGGGCTGTGCATTGGTCATGTGGATGCATTTTATTTTAGTATTGCATTTCATAACTTTTAAACCTTGTAGCTTTATTATTTATCTGTCTTGCATTTTTTTGCATTTATTATACTTGTGATTTTGTCAGTCACCTTGACCACCCGCTGGGGAAAGGTGGGGATAACATTCCTCATTAATTAATTAATTGCAATTACAATTACAAAATTATTAATTAATTAACTGATCAATTAACTACTTGATTGATTGATTCATTGATTGAATGAATGAATGAAAATCCTGGTACTAAGTAGGGCCAGTTGATAGGTGGCCATGAGTTTTCTTTTTCTTTTGGGGGGTGGGGTTGTCTGACATCCAAAATGGCTTGGTCATCCCCGAGGCCGTCAGTCAGTGGACACTTACAAGGCTTGGGCCCCCAGCTTTCCAGGTTCAATGCAGCTGCAATGCAGCCCCAAGGTAAGGGAATAATGATCCTTAACTTTGAGCAGGTCTCCATGACTCCCCCACCACCACCACCAACACAGAATGCAGCACATGCTCCTTTGGCATAACTGCATCAGTGCTGAAAGGTTGGATAGGACTGCGCCATTGTAGCAGTGTGGCCAACCAAAGCCTGGGCTGGTAGTTGAGCTTTCACATGACCAGTTTGCTCCTAGCAATCTGCATCATGCCCAAGCAGCTCACCACATCCTCACTGACTGGGTGCATCAGCTGGAGGCAAGGACTGGAGAACGGGGGAACATCAAACATTTGGACCCGTCTATTTCAACCGACTTTGTATCCTTTGCTATCGATTTAAGCTGACAGAACTGTCTTATTAATTGATCCAAGATGGAGCCTCTGGCCAGGCTGAGAGTTTTCTGGACTTTTTTTGGCTGGAGAACACAAACGGTCTGGACATTCTTGCAAGCGAGAGCCCCTGCTTCCGATCAGCCAGAAATAAAGCTAGAAGAGGCTGTGCCGGGTGCTTGCAGCCTCTTTGCTTCCAGACCCAGCTGGAACTCGCAAGTACGAAGTCAGCAAAAAACGAGAATGCAAGAGCAACTTTCCCTTCTTCAGGAAGGGCTGATTTGACGGAGTCCATTCAGACTGAGCTCAAAAGCTTTTTGCCTCCTTGGAATGCTCTGAAATAAATACAGCTTTTTTTCAGGCAGCAACAACAATGTGCTCAGATCTTCTGCTGACCTCTGGCTTCGGATTTCAGCTCTCCAGGACTTCGCCACTTGCCATGCGCTTCTTGGAAAATGGTGGCGTGAGATCATGTGACACGACCACATGAAAGCATGGGGCAGTGACCACGCACATTCCTGTGCATGCTGTGAACTCCATCCATCCCTGTTGCTCGATCTCTGGGTATTTTTGTTTGGATGCCTGATCATTTCCGTTGTCGACTTCCATCAGGCCATTTCATTTTGCTACAAAGCCCCAAGGTCACAGAAATAAGGACTTTCTTATCAGCTAATCAGACCCACGTCCCATTTTCCCTAAAGCGACATTTAAAGTGAAAGGGGAAGGTGCATCTTTTCCTTTTAAAGAACCAACAAACAACTGTAAAGAACCATCAAAAGTGTTTTGATAAAGCTAACAATATTTCTCACAGGAGTTTGACACCACCAGTAATTCAGTCCCCACACGAAGAGCAGTTGCAGACATGACTTGCAAAATGCACGCATTCAACTGTCCTGCAACATCTGAAGGGAAGCTCGTGCAATCTCCCCCACAGCCAGGTGCTCAAGCTACACACAGAGCTGGATGCATGTGCCCCTTTGAATGGAGACAAGCTCATTTTGCTGGTGGCATTCTTTAAGCCCTAGCATGTATGCACTGCTGAAACAGAGACGCCTGCGTTGGCTCGGTCATGTCGTGAGAATGGATGATGGCCGGATCCCAAAGGATCTCCTCTATGGAGAACTCGTGCAAGGAAAGCGCCCTACAGGTAGACCACAGCTGCGATACAAGAGGGATCTGAAGGCCTTAGGAATGGACCTCAACAAGTGGGAAACCCTGGCCTCTGAGCGGCCCGCTTGGAGGCAGGCAGTGCAGCATGGCCTTTCCCAGTTTGAAGAGACACTTGGCCAACAGTCTGAGGCTAAGAGGCAAAGAAGGAAGGCCCATAGCCAGGGAGACAGACCAGGGACAGACTGCACTTGCTCCCAGTGTGGAAGGGATTGTCACTCCCGAATCGGCCTTTTCAGCCACACTAGACGCTGTTCCAGAACCACCATTCAGAGCGCGATACCAGAGTCTTTCGAGACTGAAGGTTGCCAACAAACAAACAAAAATCTTTAAGCCAAAGAATGACCAGAGATGCTGCATGCTCAGGCTGGTTCACTCACCCAACTGGTTAATGCCTTGATTCTGGGATTAATGCTCACCGTCTGGCCTTCGCGTGTAAACTGCTGTTATGTTAACAGTACTTTGAGGATGATGAAGGCAACAACGACATTGGCGGCAGCGGCAGCAGCTGTCGTGCTATGGTGGTGATTACTGTGTGGTGCGCTTGTGCAAACTCTCTCAAGTCACTTCACAGCTACACCCAACTACAACATGAGCCCTCCTCCCTCCTCCCAGCAGTGTGTCCAAATGTGAGTTCTCAACACCCAGTTTCAGAACGCAGTTCTCTCTGTCAAGGGGGAGACGTGGGAAAGGGAAGATGCAAAGAAATGGAAAGCAAAAAGAGCCACCTGCATTTGAAGGACACTAATTGGCTCGCCTGTCACCCGACCACAACGCTTCAGAGTCTGGGAGTAGCAGGCCTGGCAGCCCCCTTGGCGTGCCTGAGCTCTGCCTCCCCTCCACAAGGCAGGCAGACTCCCTCCTCCAGTCATTTGTTTGGAAATATTTGCACAAGGAAGACTGCAGGTACCAGTAATGCCAGCAAAGGCAGCCAACCTGTGTGTGTGTGTGTGTGAGCAACATCTTTGGCTTCCAGGAAAGGCCCCCCCTGCTGGCTGCTCCTGTCATTGCTGCTTTCCCAGGAAGGGAGAGGGGAGGATTTAATGGGATATCATTTCCCCACTTATCCCAAGGGGACACTCAGCCGGTTGGAGATGTAATGTGCTGTCTATGTGCCAGTTAGTTATTTGTGCATTGATTGTAGGGGGAGGAAGGGGGGGAATGGAACCAGATGGGGAGAGCAGCAAGGCATGTCGCCAAGGAGGCAAGGGAATGTCTCTTCTTGCATAGGGAACAAAGCTGGGAGTTTGCTTCTGTCTGCACTTCATGCAAATCCGCTCGCCTGAGGATCTCGGTGCAAGGCGCAGCATCCTTGAGACTGCACTGACCTGTGCGACACAAGTCTCGGGGGGAAGGCCAGAGTGCCAACAACAGCCACCAGAACTGCACCGGCAGCCCTCGTCTCCTGCAACCGGTGGCAGCAAGAACCAGAGCCAGAACAAGCCCCTTTTAGAAGCACCTCTTTCATGTGACTGCTGTTTAAAACACCCACACCCACACCAGGGCTTTGCAAACAGCTCCTGCTGCTATTTATCTCCTCGTATGACAAGTCAATGGGAACATTTGGGGGTTAGTTAAAAAATGAAAGTTTTCTCAACTGTAGGCCAGCCAGCCACACCTAGGCAAGCTCAGCACCCCCTCTGCTTAGTCTGATCTCCTGTGTCCTTTGTCGGTCTCTCTCTCTCACCCACACACATACACAAACAGTGACATAGCTAAGGGAGTGCAGGGGTAGCCATTGCACCAGGCAACAAGCTTTAGGGGGACAACAAGCTGAGCTTGACACTAGTGGCCAAAATTGTGCAAACCTTGGTATGTACGAATAATACCACCATGTTATATATCACTGAAAAGGTAATTTATCACAGAATGCAATGAAACAGACTGCATTGGAATATCTGTATCCCATCTAAGGTTATGGCCAATTAACCAAAAAATGAAAACACAACTGCCTTATGGAACAGAAAGTGGAATCTTCTGGGGTTCCCAGGCCATCTCAGGTGGAATCCTTGAAGCACATCACATGGGGGTGCTCTTATTATGTAGATTCTGAAATTACCATGATGTTCCCCCCCCCCCCCAACAAACAATCTCTTTTTGCTTAGTTTCTCCCTTACTACTGCTGGTCCAATAACAGAGTTGTTCTTTCTCAAATTTTATTCAGTGATGCCTGGCCAGGTCTCTCTTATTTTGTCAAGGACACTATCTTTGCCTGCACTGAGCAGGGTGTTGGACTAGATAACCTCTAATGTTCTATATTTGAATGGTATTGGGCAGTCAACTGTCTTTGGTACACTTTTGCAGTCTCCTAACTCTTTTTTTTTCCTCAGTGAGAGGCAATGATTTCACCGGTAGCAAGCTGGCCCCCTCCCAAAGATAGCCCCCTCAGCAGTGTCTGTGGCCAACTAGTACAGGCCTATCAGCAGTCCTATCCTCCCGCCCATACAATCTTGGGAACGAGACTGCAAGGAGATGATGGAAATGTCTCTTGCTCCAGCCTCCAGGAAGTACTGTTCTCAAGAGAGGCAGGATGACGATTAAATGTGTTTCATTAGTACATCAGAGTTCAAAGCATTTACCATATATTATGTCAGTCATTTCTGAACAGCCTTTGGCAAAAAGCAGGATAGAAACACGGAAGCTGGTTTTATGGCGCAAATGTGCAAGAAGCATTCTTGCAACGGACCTGCTGTGACATTCCTGACTATCATTCTTTCCATGTTGCAAAATGAGAGAGCGGCTGAGAACAAAGAAGAGAGTTGTGGAGCCAAGCAATGGAGCATAGGTCTACCAACCCCCCACAGTCTCAAGGGCTGCGGGTTGCCTCCAAGCTCAGAAGCCATCCGGGTTTTGAGTGCCAGGCGGGGAGTGGGGGGGGGGTCCCTCTCCTGCTTGTGGGCAACTGGTGGGCCACTGTGGAGAGCAGGATGCTGTAGGACAGGTGGGCCTTTGGCCCCAGGGTTGTCACTCCTCCAGGACTGGCCTGGAGACTTCAGGCATCTGCAGTCATCTCCAGGTGACAACAGAGGGCATTCCCAGCATTGCATCACGGTGGGGAAAAGTCTCCAGGAGCAGCTTCAGCCAGAGCTGGCCGGGCTCCTCCCCCTTCCTCCACGGCCTCTCTGGTGGACTGGCTGCTGCTTGGCTGAGCGGCATTCCAGGCAAGGCAGGAGGCAGCCCCTGGCACAGCTGTCCTGGAGGAGCAGAGCTGTGCTGATGAGAAGCTCCATTACGCAGGAGCCTGGCAGGCCTTGGGGCCGGGGCTCCCAGGAGGAACGGAAGAGGTGGCAGCGTGCAGGCCACCACCGACGCTCAACCTCACCCCCAGCAGGTGGCCGAGCAAACAGAGAGGGGGTGGGTGTCACGCCAGCGCAGTAGCCCTTCCCCCCCCCACACTTTTATTGTGAGTCTTTGATCTTGGAGTAGGAAGTCATTGTGCCTCCGCCCTGAGTGGTCTTTCCTCTGCTCAGGTTACTGCTCCCTGCTGGGAGCCGTGGGGGTGAGATGTGCCTCTCCGGGGGCCCGGCCTCTCTCACAGGCCGCTTGGCAAAGCAGCCTGGCTGGAGCCCGCCTTGCAGGCTCCCAGGGTCACCTGCCACCCCAGGCGGCCCCTCGGAGACAGCAGTCTGCCCAGGGCAGGGTTTCTGACTCCCTGGCCGGAAGGTGGGTGCCACCCCCGCTCCCTTCCCTCCCTCTGCTTCCTTTTGCCTTCGTCAAACACTGTGGCAACCTTAGAACTCTGCAGGGCACCATTAAGAGACAGATGATACTGTCGGAGTGCAGCTGTCCGAAGCCGTGGAGAACGCCTTCCACAGGCTCTTTCAAGAGGGGCTTGTCTTTGAGACTGGCCTGAACCCACAGCCCGGTGTCGGGGACTCTGCGGCTGCCGCCTCCAGCATACAGCGCGCCCAAGCAGGCCTGCACTTGGCAGCTGTGGGCCCAGCTCCGCTGCCCTGCTCAAGAGTCAGAGTCCCTCGAGCACCTCCCCATTAGCCCAAGGCCTGATGCCAGCCCAGATATTTGGGCCATGGGTGGGGGGAGGTGTAACCATCCTCGGGCTGACACTTGCTTCTGCACCAGTGTGGGATGTTTGATGGCGCAAGGTCTGTTTCCATGCTCAGCTAAGGAAACATGTTCTGGAGGTGAAAATGCAGGGGCAGCTTGAGACCGGCCCCACGCGCGAGGCAGTCTGGAGGACGTGATCTGTGCAGCGCACCGGGGCTTGTTCCTTCTACTTTGTTAGGGCCCAATAAGCAATCGATCGACAGATGGATTGATTGGTCCTGCCTTGCAGAACAGACGTCCTACTCTCCATTTTTGGATTGTCACCCGCCCCCCCTGCCCCCCTGCACCTCACCTTCTGCTTCTCCCGCCTCCCCACCCCACTCTTCATTATTATTTTTAAGGGCTGTAATTTTATTTCTCATTTAAAAATAAATACCATTGCCATAATTTACTGCAAGTTTAATTAGAAATGAGTTACGTGATCTAAGTGTTAGGATTTAATTGCTCGTTCCTAAACCAATTTTCTCATCCGAAATGTCCCTGGTTAATGATCATTCATTAAATTGCCTGCGAGCCTGCTAAGTGGAGTTATAAGGGCTGCAGCTTCTTTGTTAATAGCTGCGGTGCAGGCGAGGGCAAAGGCGATGCTGGGGGGTGACTGGGACCCCCTTCCCACCCCTTTCCAAAGCGCATTACAAGTGGGTGCTGGGGGAGAGCACCCATGGACCCCTACATTCTGTGAAGGAGCCTAAGCGAGGGTCTGATTCACACCACTCTTGTCAGCTGCAGTAGAGAACAGGAGGGCTTCTCTCATCTGCTCCAAATGACAGTCTTGTCACCATTATCAATGAAGAAAAAAAACAACTCACTCCACCCCCCGCCCCCCGCCCAAGAAGTATATCATCAGGCACCCAGAGAAGGCACTGGTCTAAGTCCACAGTTCATGGCGGGAGGGTACAGGGTGCAATTTGTACCTGGGCCCAGAAGCCAAACGAGGGGACCAGAAATGTCCTGGGATCCTTCATTTCCCAATCTCACCAGGACTTGCTGCCCACACAGGACGTGAGGCCTGCAGCGGTGGACGCTGCCTTGAGCCACATGTGCTGTGCCCAGCAATGCACACATGACTCTCCTGAACACGGTGTCAAGTCTGGGAGGAGGCCGGCCTGCTATAGCAGCTCTGTGGTTTGCGGATCTGCTTCCCACAAAGGAGCTCTGGGACACCGAGGCAGGACTACAGCTGCTGCAGAAATATTCTGGTGCCAGAATGGAAAGTGTCCTGTGTGAGCCTTCATACAACGATGCTCATTTTCTGCCAGGATTTTCTCCATTTAAAAGGTTCTAGAGAGAAACTTCAGAATGTGTTTGGTTCTCTGTATAGAGCTGCCTACAGCATGTGGGTGCGTAAACCCGGCAGACCCAGCCTTCAAAGACTGCCCTACTCTGGAAGCCACTTTCCACTGCCATCAGGTGGGCTCAGATTCAGGAGCTCGAAGGCAGCGGAGGAGACGGGCATCTCTGGGGTGCCCTTGTTGGAGTCAAGCAGCGTCTATCGGCTTCCTGGCAACTTGGAAGAAGCCAGTGACATTTTCTTCGCTATCCTCTCCGGCAGATTTCTGAAGCAGGATAGTGAAAACTAACCGTGGAAATGATGCCTGGGAACACGAGGGAGAGAAACAGGGGCACGGCCCTGGCAGGCAGCAAAAGCCCTGTGGATGAGGCTTTTCCCTAATCCTGCAGAAGGAACAGGATGCCATGTGGCTCCTGATGCCACAAAGTGAAGCGGAACGTGGGCTTCCTTCCGGTCAGGTGTGGCAAGTCATGAATGCGGAGCCGACACAAAGACATAAAGCGGGAGAACAGCGACACAGGCCTCAGACTGCGTGGCCTGTGGGTCTTGTCGACCTCTAGAGACGTCGACACTTGCCAGCAGCCTCTCCTGCATGTTTACTCAGAAGTAAGTCTTGACCGTCTCAGTGGCCCTTGCTTTCCTTTGCAAGTGGGTTTTAGAACGGGAGCCTAACGTGTCTGAGGCTACAGGTGGTGGCTGAGCTGGAATTTGAGCTCAGAACACAGACTTTCTTGCCAAACACACAAGCCAAAGGCTGTCCAGATGCCTCGGTGTTTAACTCCTTTCTGTCCACATTCGGTTCCAGTTGCATATATGCAACATTGAGCAGAAATGGCTTAAGGAAGATCCTGCACTGTGAACAAATGGAGAGGGGAGGGGGGAGGAGTTCGGCCAAAGCCATTCCGTTTAGTGCATCCTTCACCCCAGAGAAGTTTCTGAATCCCTGCTGGATGTTGTTGCTGTTAGTGACACTAAGCGGTGGCCTCGTGACGGAGGACATTTGCCAATGGCTACTAGTCAATAGGGTCAGAGAGAACCTCCAGTGCTAGTGGCAGTGTAGCTGAAGAGTGACAGCGGGAGAGGGGCTTGGTCCTCCTGGAGGCATCTGCTGGTCACCTCAGGGAGGGAGAAGCTGGACTAGCAGGCCCCACTGTGGTCTGATTCAGTAGCTGGGCCCCTCTAGGTACGTATGGGTTGTGTCCCGTTGGTTTACTTGGGCGTACCTCAGCTGTTTTGCTTGCAGAAGATGCCCCCAATCCTGCGTTTGCTTCAGGTGGGCTTTTAGTAGGAACCCTAATCAGTCCCGGCAGCATCGTGATCCACCTGGAGCCGTTAGCGTAACCACACGGAAAGGCGCGCCATGCAGGTCAGCAGCTGTGTCCAATTCCCACGTCCCCCCACAGCCTGCTTGCTTTGCTCCCCCCAGTACCAACAGTGTTTATATAAGACGCAGACATTAGCATTTAAGGGAGCCTGCAAGGAAGCGGAGCTTGTGTATTGTGAGAGGAAATGAGCCCCGTAAGGTGATCGTGCTGCCCTACGCGGCTGATTGATGCCGGTTTATTTATCTGCTACTGCTCAAGCAGGAATGGGGAGGGGGGGTGGGGGCGAGTTCTGGTCTGGAGCCGGAAAGCCCGGGCATTTCAGGGGCAGGTGCAGCCCGACGGGGCTCAAGAGCTTTGGCACCGGCTGGGAGCAGCCACGGGACTGTCCGGCGTGGTCGCCCTGCACGTGTCCACCTCGGGAGAGGCAGCAAACCTTGCAGACCTGTTGCCAGGCTGTGGAAGATGCCAGAATGGAAAATCCGCAGGGCCTGGGCGGAGGTCCCAACAACTCCCCGGCCCTCCACTAACCACTGTGTGGGGTGGAGCGGTGAAAGGTTGCAAGGTGACCAAGGGGTGACTGATCACAAAGGCAGAGACTGTCCTGCCATCCAAGGGACTTAGGAGTCCTGCTGACGCTGTGTGACTCCAGCACATCCCCACCAGCCCAAGACCGACTTGCTCTGGAGAAGGTGTGCCCAGTGCTGCCCCCCCGCCTGATGACGCACCAGCCTCTGCACCTCCCACCCTCTGCACTGGATAAGACAGAGGAGAAGAGGAGTGGGCTAGAGTGGTGAGGTGGGGGGGGGGATCAGCCAGGCAATGGGCAGAGATTGGTGCCCCTCCCTGCCTGAAATAACTGCCTCAGTCTGCCTTTTGGCAGGGGGCCTCCAGCCCTACTGAAGGGGAAACATGAGGTGGACTCCCAGGACTGCAAAGCTGGGTCCTTTCCTGGGTCTGGTCTCTCCCCCGAAATCTGTTTTGCCCCAGCAGGAAACTGCAGCATCACTGTGAGGTGTGCTGTGAGCCTGCTGGGAATTCCGTTCCTCCTCTTTGCTGTGTGACCAGGCAAAAAGGACAGAGTGTGTGTGTGTGTGTGTGTGTATGTGTTGGGGAGGGATTCCTGAATGTGCGGCATTTGGCAAGGCCTCTCCTTGCCCCAGAGGGGTGTTGCATTCTTTGCACTGAAACTGGCATTCTTGTATCAAAACAAAGGCATGAATTAACAACCCCACAAAACACAGTCCGATCCCCCACCTCCAAACATGAGTTCTGAGTCACATTCAGGGGCCTGCTCTGGGTTATGATGGGAGTTGGGCACATTTGCTCCAGCAATTCATGGGGTGTTGGTCAGATGGTTTCTATACATCAGTGACAGTTTGTTTCTTCTGCGGAATTTCCATTCTCTGAGTTAAACAAGACCAAAGATTAGGAGAGTCTCTGAAGCTGGTCCCCTCCTGGTATCTCTCACCAGTTCCTCCCACCGCAGCTCAATGTAAAAACCCATATTTTGCATGCAGAGAAGGTCAGTCCCCTGTTGGGGGGGTGAGCTGGGTGCTGTCTTGGGCCTGCCAGCCCTGCGCTACAGAAAGAAAGAAAGAAAGAAAGAAAGAAAGAAAGAAAGAAAGAAAGAAAGAAAGAAAGAAAGAAAGAAAGAAAGAAAGAACCTCTTGCCCTGCTCTTTGTGTGAACCCAGAAACTCGGGACTCCTGGTTTCGTTTCATTGAACCAAAAATCTCACTCACACTTCTGGGCAGCGTCCAAGGATCATGGTCGCGACTGGGAAGATTATCTGCTTTATGGCACAATGACAAACTCTGAATGAGGAAAGAGGAGTTTCTGCCCCACACCCTGGAGGCAAAATCACCACAGAGTGGAAAGGGTAGAAGCAACCGGGGCAGCACACAGTGGCAGGGTGGGGTGGGGGGATCTCTGTCTGCAGGGTCTGGACTGGGGGTGTTATTTTTATTTCCAGCTTCTTTTGTGTTCTTGTTCAAACAGCTGAGTTGGGATATTTCTGCCAAGGCTTGTAAATAAGCCTGGCTGTTTCCTTGCCCAGCTCTGTGCAAATATTGACTGCCCTCCTGACCTGTGGAAACTGCACAGAGCGGAACAGCAGCTGCCACCTGAGAGGGGAGATGTGAGTGGAGGGGATCCACCGGCTGAAGGCTGGAGGAAGTTCAGGGGACAGCGGTGCCGCCCTGGGGCAGGGCTGCCAGCTTGGATTTCAGAGTGGGGTGGAGGAGCTGTATGCACCACCCCCCCCACACACACACCTTTTTCCAAGTTTCAGTGCCAATTCTATGAGGCATCCCTGATAAACTTGCAATCATCTCCCCAGATGCAGATTTCAGGCCCCCAGTTCGGAAGCTCCCAAGCAGGGGCCTTACCTTCTGAACGAGAAGAACACACTGGAGTTCCCCTGCCTGGGAACAGTGTGTGGGAATGACACAAGGTCGATGGCACTACATCAACAGAGGACATATCGATTAACTCAGTATATCAACGCAGTGAATAAATCACTCCTGATTCATCACTCAAGCAAAATTCACTTTGCCCGCTGGGGTTTCTTCCCTAATGAGAAATAACTTAAGAACAGCAAGAGAGATGGACCAGCTTGGTGCATGACGGCATCATTGTGTAAACAGAAAGAGAAGGAGGCCGTCAGGATCACAGCAATGCTGACAACTGTGTGGCTGCTTGACTGCTTGAGCGTGTCAGAAAATGTCCTCATACAGCAAGAACGACAGACATTTTCTTTCACATCAGCAAGCTAGGGAAGTCAGGAAAGAGTTGATCAGGGCAGCTTTGGCCAGGATGTTCTTGCAGAGGAAACAAGAAGAGCTCTCTCTCTCTCTCTCTCTCCCCACAAGCCATCTCCACTTTGGGAAGTTGGACATCTGACATCTTGGGAAACTGCTCAGATTCCACTTGGAGTGCGACAGAAATCAGAGGCACATGAGACACGCAGCATTTTCTTTGTTCTCTGCACTGTCGTCACACTCCAAGAGGACTCCTGTCGTGATGGACCACCATCGATGAAAGGCGCCATGGACAATTGGATCCTTCTTTCCAAAGGCCCACTCACTGCCCCCAATGGGGCAACATAGCAGTAAGTCCAACAGGCCTCGTTGGCTCCCTGTGCAAACTGAAGCTGCACCCTAGAATCCTCTGCAATGTGCGTGCCCCGGATTGTTGTTTCAAATGCAGAGCTGTTGTTTCTTGGACAAGAAACCACTGTGTAATGACTCCCCAGGACGGTTAGCCTGAAATCAGTCAGTTGAGGGGTGCAGGACATCCATTCAGCTGGCTTCAGTGGTGGTCCCATAGGGGTCAGGGGGCAAAAACCCCAGGCATCACGCCTGTGGGCCCTGTGGGGTGGCACTGCTGTGCCACGTCTGCCCACCCTCCGGAGCTGTTCTGCGGGCAGGCAAAGCCCCGGACTGCATCCCTGGGCATTCCAGCAGCCTTCTGAGTTCTCTGGAACACTCTTAGACAGGACTTCAGGTTTTCATCAGAAGGGATCATTTCACCTCATTTCATCCAGGTATAATGTGCAAGGCTCATTGCAGCTGAGTAAGTCTTGGGGGTGGGGGGGGGAGCGGGGCGACATGTTGCCATCCTGTAGCCAGGGTGGCAAAGGGGCCAGGTCTGTAACTGGCAGGTTCCCTTGAAGCAGCAGCCTGGAACCCGTGTGACATGATGAGTGTGGCTTTGCAGCCAAGTCCTGGTGGCAACTGACAAGGCAGCAATTGTGGTTGCAGACACCTTTCGGCCTGGCTGAGTGTAAATGGAAGGAAGGAAGGAAGGAAGGAAGGAAGGAAGGAAGGAAGGAAGGCACGGACTCTCATCCTCTCCCTCTGTTCTTTCTGCCCTCGCTTGGACATGGAACCGGTGTCAGTTCTGTCAATAGGCGAGGGCAGCCTTGACAGGAGATAAAGCCTGTGCCGTGTTTATTGACTGCTGCTCCTGCAGGGGAACAAACCTTTCTGCTCTCCCCAGGGGACTGTAACACTGATTGAGACTTACACAGTTCCTTTTCTGGTCGCTCTGACAATATTTCTTAAGGAGACAAGAGAACAGGCAGAGCGAAACCTGAGGGGGGAATAGCAGCCATTACCACTGAGCAGAAAGGCTAGTGGTGACCAGGCCCGCACTGGAGGGAAGGAAGGTTGACTCCCTGCAGGCAGGTGGTTCTGCTCTGCTGTCTTCCAGGCACAGCCAGTCAGGTAAGTGGTCTCCTAGGAGGATCCATCTGCGTGACAGAGAGGACTGGCATGGCACCATGGGCGCTGGCTTGTGCAAGTCCCTCCTCTGAAGCTACATGGGTCCTCTGACAATGTGCACAAGCAGATCTTTGCATGAGGAAACCAGTCGATGGAACACCGACAGCTCTGATTAGTAGCTGCGGGGTGCATGCAAGAGGGGTAGCTCTCTCCATGCTTATGCCCTCTCAGAAACCTCACTCCAGCTGGCCAGTGCTGGACAAAACACTGTTCAGATGGAACCTGCGGCCTGGTGCCCCAGAGGCTGTTCTTGTGCTCCACACCGGGCTCCTAGAGATTTGCAGGAGTGGAAGTTGTATATTTCTGAGGCTTTGGTTGACTTCCCTTTGCCTGAGCCAGAGGATCAGTCACTGATGCCTGTCCAGAGACCGGATTCTCTTGTCTGGCAATCTGAGTATGAAATCAAACGACTTCATTTCTTCTGATTTTTTTAAATTGATATAATTATTTATTATTTATTAATGTATTTAAAGAATTTATACTCTGCCTCTCTACAGCACTCAAGGGCACTCACAGCGACACCTGGGCTCCTCTGAGTGGGGCAAACCTGGAACGGAACTCTGGAGCTGCTGGGGGTGGCTGCCTGGGGAGGAAGCACCGGACGAGCGTCAGGGCAGCGTCAGGGGCAGGTCTGCTCCCGCTCCACCCACCTTGGTTGTGCCTCTCCTCTCCTGCCCTCACTCCCCTGGAGGTGGAGGGCAGCAG
The DNA here is from genome assembly GCF_035046505.1 of Tiliqua scincoides. NCBI lineage: Eukaryota > Metazoa > Chordata > Lepidosauria > Squamata > Scincidae > Tiliqua > Tiliqua scincoides. Next base: position 19,301,286 of record NC_089832.1, on the reverse strand, counting down.
CAATGGGATGTGTTCCTGAACCGGGCAGGGGCACTCAGGGTGACCTCCCCTCCCTCCCTCGCGGTCTGTCTTCCTCCTCCTCTCCTAGCCTACATGGCTCTCATGCGCATTTGGAATGCCAGCCAGCTGCCAGAGAGGGCGCCGTGAGGCAGGTCTCTTGGGTGCTCTCTGAGGCACCTGGGGGGCCACTGGGAGACACAGAGAGCTGGACCGGAGGGGCCCCCCTTCACCTGATCCAGTGGGGCTCTTGTGTTCTTATGCACTCACCACCACCCTTCGAGTACAGCACTGGAAGTTGGCTGGTCTGGGGACTCCCAGAGGATGGGGATTCATTCCTTGTGATCTGCCCAGTAGGCCTCGCTCCAGCCTTGCGAGCAGGCGGCAGGGGGGATTCATTCCCACACACGTGCTCAGCTCCAAATGTGCCCATTTCCGCTTTGCCCCTCACCTCACTCTGGGTCCGGGACTGGCTCTGCCTCCTGTGAGCAAAGTGAGGTGGCAGGAGGAGGAGAGCCGTGTGCTCAGCCCAGGACGGGAGGAAAAAAATAATAAGGGAACACTTTTTGAGTGGCTGTTGACAAGTTAAAGCACGTTCATAAATCACTCATAATATAGTGTACTCCACACATGGAGATAGAAACTGCGCAGAGCTCTTTAATAAGCCATTCATGATGAAACAGGCAGCCCCCAAATAAATCACAGACATTCGTTTTACGAGGCTTGTTAATATGTCCAGCTCAATCCCTGCTGAAAACAGCCTACCTGGCGCACAGGCAGGAGAATGACCAGGCTCCAAAAACACTGGCAGGACAAGCAGGTGCCTGCCAGAAGCGGAGCTGGCTCCGCAGAGACAGGCGACCAAGACCCGCCTTGGGCAGGAGCAGGACCCAGAAGACGTGCCAGCGGTGGCTGCCCAGATCACCGAGTCACAAGCCCTTTGTGTTGCCGCATTGTGGAGGCTGAGGGGTGCTTGGAGGAGCACTGAGGTGAGCAGAGCAGGTGGAATGGTGGCCTCCAAGTTGAACAAGGAAATGATGAAAAAAAAGTTTAAAGGACTGTAGCCCTGACTACAAGGGAGCCGCCAGATGAAAAATTTTTTGGAACCACTGGTGTCGCCTGCAAGTCGGATTCAGACCTGGAACACCCAGATTCAAGTGCCCTCTCAGCCGTGAAGCTTCCTGGGTGACCTTGGGCCAGTCACTGTCTTTTAGCCTCTCCTACCTCACGGGGTTGTTGTGAGGACAAAAGGAGGGGAGGAACTGCCTACACCACCCTGAGCTCCACCCACATAGCAGCAGATCCCTGGATCGCAAGTGGAAGGTTTTATGTGGAATTTCTGAATATTCACTGAAGTTTTAATGTATTGTATTTTCATACATTTTCATCTGCACAAGTAAAACTCCCACTCACTTTATTTGCTGTCTTCCACGCTGACTGTTTCTTTCTGGAATAACAACTCTTACCATAATGGTCCCCTACAGAGAGTCTGAGGACTTTCTAACATTTTTATTTTTTCTCTTAAACTGAGAAACTGCAGCCAAACCTCTGGAGCTGCAGTCCTCTGCGATTGGTGTAAATCGTAAGGTGTGAAATTACGCACAATAGACGGCTTTAGGGCTAGTACTGAAATTTCAAAAAAAGGGAAATTTGAAACAAATACCGGGGCGGGGGGGCAGGAGTCCTTCCAGCATCTGAGAATTTTCAAGCCACACGAGTTTCCGTTAGGCACACAGAAGTGATCAGGTTCCTCTGCTTCAAAGGATTGCGACAGAAATTTGGCAGGTTTAAAATCAACACAATTTGCTCCTTTCAAGCTGGGGTTTCCACCCCCCCTCCCAGCGAGAGAACTCCAAGAAGAGGAGATGATGGTATAATGAACACTCAGAAACAACACCGTTATTGGTAGGAATAAACACTGAAGAGAGCAATTCACTCACTGAAACAGGCAGTCCTCTTGACCAATCACTGCAAACTTCCCATCATTTCTGATGTGCTGAGGTGCCTGTCTGTCCACCTCCCCAAAAAGGGTCCCAACATTTCTACCACCTTGTGATGATGAGGGCTGTGAATGCTGGGGAGCAATGCTACAAAAAATGTTCTGGGGGGGGGGGTTGGGGCCTGATCCAGTGAGACCCTCATGTTCTCCTCCCAGCAAACTGACCCATAATTGGGGCACGTGTTGTACCATTCCGAAGATCAGCTTAACTGGCATAAAGGCCCCCAGGGATAGCGGAAAAAGTGAGTGCATAAATTATACGAACTCACATGGAACATTTCAAAGAAATGAAGACAAATGAAAACTGATAACCCCAAAATTTGAGGCTAACTGTGCTCTAGATGTCCCTTCCTTATCCCAGACTGGAGGCCAAGAACAGCCTCAGCTGTGGAAGGGTCAAAGGGTGCCCTTTGGCACATGGTGGGCACTGCCAGGAACAGCCTCAGCTCCAGGGCTGTGAAGCATCACCATTAATCGCCACCCTCAGTCTCATCCTGAATGATAACCCTGGCAAAGAAGTGCCAGGGCTCATTTTGCATATCCCAGATGTTGGTGCTAAAGTATGAAGAATGGCTCTTGCAGGAGGGGAGGGGACAGCTTCGACTTTTCCACACTGCTTGGGCTAGTATCTCCTTTATCTCATGAAGACTTTTTCATACCATCCGTCACAAAGGGGCCTGTGCATATCTGCGGCCACATCCCCCTCGTCGAATCGCTGGCTAGGAGGAGAATGGATGGCTTTGGGTCTGGCACGGCGGAGCTCCACCAGGTGCTGTCTGTAACGAGACTTGGCAGGGCTCCGTGGGCTCTCCAGCTGCTGTTTGCTTTATGGCTTTCCCTCCCATTAATATACTGGAGCTCTGGAGGAACCTGCCTTGCTCAGTGCCCTCTTTCTGTCTCACCTGCCTCCAAGTAGAAACTGCTGCTTGATAAATACGGATTCCTGGCAGGTTCTCAGCAGCTCCTGTTTTTCTCCAGTTCGCGGTTTGTCCTGCGCTGATATGTAGATCCTCCCCACACACAGCACATGCCAACCGTTCTTTGCAGGCAAATGTCTTGCATGTTCACAAAGCCATTGGCTTGTGAAGCACCATGAAATTAACTTGCTGCCACACACTAATTGCTGGTAATTAACTCCCCTCTTTATGCCATTTGCCATGTCATTAACAAAGGCAAAGCAGAAGAGGCCCGTAAGGCAGCTGCAGGAAAGGACATGGTGGGTCTTGGAGAGTTCCTGATGCCGAGAGATCAGCAAGGATCCGGAAGTGCCATCTCTCCAGAACTTCTGGGGCTCATTTCCTCCACAGCAGAAAAGTTCTCTCTCAAAAAGTACATCTTGAAGTCTTGTTTCTATGTTAGCATTTTATTGAGCCCTTTTGATATTTGTTAATGTGCAAGAGGGTCTCGCGCACCTGTGCAGCTCTGATCCGTCGACTTCGGGTCGAGGCACAGCCCTGTTGAAGGCCTCGGGTCTTCGTAGCAAACCTGTGTTGTTGGTTTCCTTCCGTGACACTTGCTCCCAAGCAGCTTTTTGCTTTGTGGGGTCCTGATTGTCCACCTGACCAAGCTGCTCCACCAGAGAGGATAAAGGTGCGAAACCGCCTTGCACTTTCATGGACGCAGCTCAATACTGTCCATACTGGCTCTCCAGGGTTTCTGGCACCGGGTAGTGTTTTCTTTCCCAGCTATCACCTGAAGATGTTTCAGGGACTGAACCTGAGACCACCTGCATGCAGATCCTGTGCTCCTGACCTGCCTCTTCCCATGTGATGATAGAGAGAGTGGAAGGTGGTTACTGCTGTCTGCGTTTGGGAAGCTGGACATTCCCCTGCGAGGGAGCCCTGGAAGCCCTTTCCCTGAGCCTGGCCCAGCACAGTCTCATGCTGTCCTCTTGTGCCCCTGTAAAGTAGCAGCAGTTGTGGCAGGCTGGCACCCTCACGTCACAGGCACCCACGTGCGATGCCACCAACACACCTGGGACCAGGACTGAGCTCGCTGTGTCTCGAAGGCTCAGAAGGAAGAGCTCAGTAACCAGCAGCTCTGCTGCCGTCTGGAGAGGCAGATGAATGCCAGCCCAGGATGTGGGGAATCGGGGGTGTTTCCTCTGAAAACCAGCAGCAGGCGTAATTGGGAGATTTGTTTTAAATGCAAATGCAAATTTGAGTTTGGAAAATCTGCTGGAGTGTTTTGTTACAGCTTCAGCCTCAGCTCTGCCTTCAAGGAACCACCCAGTGGCAGCAGCATCCAGACACCAGGCCCCTCTGATCATCCCCAGCTGTGAGCACATCAGTTACTGCCTGAGCAACTGGCTTCATGAGCAACCGGCTCCATGCCCCAGCTGGGTCTCTATGGCTCTGGCTGCGTGGGCATGCGGAGGGAACAGGCTGCTCTTTGGAATCCTCTGAGGGTCTCTTTCAAGGGGAGTCCCCCCTTCCCAGCCCAGTCCTGCAGAATACCTGGCCTTTCTGATGGCCCTGCTTGGGCCATCAGGAGTAGGGAGCAGGAAGAAGAGGAGCAGAAAGAGGAACTGGAGTGAAAGGAGTGGAAACCTGTGCCACAGGTGGGCAGCCGGCCAAGGGCCCAACTGCAGTGGCACTAAGTGTGCCTTTGGAATTCTCACTGATGCATACAGTGCCATCCCTGCACCCGGCACTTTCTGCCAGTGGCTTGCAGTCCAGCAACTAACAGAAAATATTTCTTTACTCTTGTTGTTGTTGTTGTTGTTGTTGTTGCTGTTGTTGTTGGCAACCTTCAGTCTCGAAAGACTATGGTATCGCGCTCTGAAAGGTGGTTTTGGAACATCGTCTAGTGTGGCTGAAAAGGCCAATTCGGGAATGACAGTCCCTTCCACAACGGGAGCAAGTGCAGTCTGTCCCTGGTCTGTCTCCCTGGCTATGGGCCTTCCTCCTTTGCCTCTTTGCCTCAGACTGTTGGCCAAGTGTCTCTTCAAACTGGGAAAGGCCATGCTGCACAGCCTGCCTCCAAGCGGGCCGCTCAGAGGCCAGGGTTTCCCACCTGTTGAGGTCCACTCCTAAGGCCTTCAGATCCCTCTTGCAGATGTCCTTGTATGGCAGCTGTGGTCTACCTGTAGGGCGCTTTCCTTGCATGAGTTCTCCATAGAGGAGATCCTTTGGGATCTGGTCATCGTCCATTCTCACAACATGACCAAGCCAGCGCAGGCATTTCTGTTTCAGCAGTGCATACATGCTAGGGATTCCAGCTCGTTCCAGGACTGTGTTGTTTGGAACTTTGTCCTGCCAGGTGATGCTGAGAATGTGTCGGAGGCAGCACATGTGGAAAGCATTCAGTTTCCTCTCCTGTTGTGAGCGAAGAGTCCATGACTCGCTGCAGTACAGAAGTGTACTCAGGACACAAGCTCTGTAGACCTGGATCTTGGTATGTTCCGTCAGCTTCTTGTTGGACCAGACTCTCTTTGTGAGTCTGGAAAACGTAAACTGAGTAAAATTTCTTTACTCAATGCCTAATTAATCTGTGGAACTCCTTGCTGCAGGATGTGGTGATGGGAACTGACCTGGACGCCTTTAAAAGGGGTTTGGACAGATTTCTGGAGGAAAAGTTCATCACTGGTTACAAGCCATGAGGCTTCTTGTGCAACTTCCTGGTTTTGGAAGTAGGCTGACTCTGAATGCCAACATGAGGCAGGTATTTTGTTGTCTTTGTTTGCTCCCTGAGGCATCTGGTGGGCCACTGTGAGACACAGGAAGCAGGACGAGACGGGCCTTTGATTTGATCCAGCTGGGCTCTTATGATGGACTTATGACACAAGGAAGACAACAGAGAGAGGGATAGGAATCAGGGAAGTGCCTGCGATCCAGTTCCATGCACAGTACGTGACAGCAGGAAACACAGACCGAGTTAGTGAAAGAAAAACACACTGTAAGAGCTGCCTAAATTGTATACAACTTAGTGAAGAACCAATTACAACACCAAGATGATCTAATCAGATTGCACCAGAAGGTCCCTAAAAGGAAGGGATGGAGAGAGGGAGGTGGAGGCTCCATCCTAGAAATATTTATTTAAGAAAACAAGGGGAAGGCCAAAAAAGAAAGAACCAGAGACCCACCTGAAGGGCAAGGATGAGAGGGTGAGTGACCTGGCACAGAAAGTGACGTTGTGGATGCCCAGAGTGAAAATGATCAACAGCCCTCACAGTCCATCAGCAAGAAACGCCATCCGAGGCTCTGCTCCCGCTCCCCTCTTGACTGAGGTCGGACTGGGAGTCTTTTCAGTGGTGGAGCCCAAACCACGGAGGAGGCACAGAAGTTGAGCTGGGGGCAGGTGGGGGCAGCCAGGGTCCCCCATAAGCTGCCTGTGGCTGTGGCAACCACCTTGTGGATGGGCTGACCCCCCCCCCCCAATAAATGGGATACTAACACCAACCTTGTTTCATTGGCTGCATTTAGTGTCATTTTTATCTGTTCTTTTTGGCATCTTATACATTTTTCATTTGCTTGATTGTCTTATATATGAGTGTTCGAGACATTGAACTTTGGCAAATTGCAAATATACACACACACAATCTCAAGAAAATATACACACAAATGTTGCAGGATTTCTACAAGGATGTATGTATGAATTAGAGCTCATTAAAATGTGTGTACATTTTTCAGACACCCTGTGTGTGAGTGTGTATTTACAATTTGCCAAAAGCCCCTCTCTCTCTCTCTCTCTCTCTCTCTCTCTCTCTCTCTGTGTGTGTGTGTGTGTGTGTGTTTGAATAACAAATAAGTAAATGAAAAACAAAGGAGACCAAGACTGAAAAGAGATTGAGACCAAGATCTTGGGTACTCCAAGATCAAAAGAAACAAAAAGAAAAAGCATTAAGAATGAGCAACAAAAATGGAGAAGGAATTATTACCTGAAGGATAGGAATGAAACAAAGACAAGATGTTATCATGAAAGTTGAGATCATGTAAAGAAGTAATCGGGAGGTGGGGGGAGACCATTTATCTTACTGAAGACCAAGGATAAATCAAAAAGAAGAAGCACAGGAAAAGATACTGGGATCTGGCAATTAGTAGATGGTTAGAAATAAGAGCTAGAACAGATTTAGTGGAGTGATGGGTACAAAAAGCAGACTGACACCGATAAAAGCAGGAATTAATAGGAAGGAAAGGAATGGAGAAAGACAGTGAGGAAATTTCAGTCCAGCACTTTGGAAAGGAAATAGTCAGGCGAAGTTTGGAAAAGTCCAAATTGCCCAGAGCCGTTTTCTCTGGGACAGGGAGAACCTGGCAAGTGCATGGCTAAGGTGTGTTTGACCCGGGGGGAGGCCATAAGAACATAAGAACAGCCCCACTGGATCAGGCCATAGGCCCATCTAGTACAGCTTCCTGTACCTCACAGCTGCCCACCAAATGCCCCAGGGAGCACACCAGATAACAAGAGACCTCAACCTGGTGCCCTCCCTTGCATCTGGCATTCTGACATAACCCATTTCTAAAACCAGGAGGTTGCGCATACACATCATGGCTTGTACCCCATAATGGATTTTTCCTCCAGAAACTTGTCCAATCCCCTTTTAAAGGCGTCGAGGCCAGTTGCCATCACCACCTCCTGTGGCAAAGAGTTCCACAGACCAACCATACGCTGACTAAAGAAATATTTTCTTTTGTCTGTCCTAACTCTCCCAACACTCAATTTTAGTGGATGTCCCCTAGTTCTGGTGTTATGTAAGAGTGTAAAGAGCATCTCCCTATCCACTCTGTCCATCCCCTGCATAATTCTGTAAGTCTCAATCATGTCCCCCCTCAGGCGTCTCTTTTCTAGGCTGAAGAGGCCCAAACGCCGTAGCCTTTCCTCATAAGGAAGGTGCCCCAGCCCCATAATCATCTTAGTCGCTCTCTTTTGCACCTTTTCCATTTCCACGATGTCTTTTTTGAGACACGGCGACCAGAACTGGACACAATACTCCAGGTGTGGCCTTACCATCGATTTGTACAACGTCAACTGTTACCCTGCACATGCCTGATCTTGGAAGCTAAGCAGGGTTAGGCCTGGTTAATACTTGGATGGGAGACCGCCTGGGAATACCGGGTGCTGTAGGCTTATACCATAGTCTTTCGAGACTGAAGGTTGCCAACCACCATTATAATATTAGCCGTTTTGTTCTCCATACCCTTCCTAATGATCCCAAGCATAGAATTGGCCATAGAATAGAGGCCATCTTCTGGCTGCCAAGCGTGAGGCCAGCTCTGGCAGCCACCTGTGAACTGTGGTGCTCTGCAGCTCTGGAACCTTTTTGCCGGCACTCTCAGAGTCCAAGCTGAAAGCCGCCCAAACCAGGCAAGTGGGGGAAGCGTCTGCTCGCAGGGCCTTCGTGCCGCAACCTGCTTGTCTCTCGAAGAACATCACAGCCCGGCATGTGCTGCCTTTCTCTGGCTCCACCGCTGCCAACACGGTCCAGCAGGTGCCTTCAGCTTGGTCCTGCCATTGCTGTGATGATTGGGCTGCCTGTTTATTCGCCTGTGCCTCCCTCGCACTCCCGCTTTTGCCTCCCTCCCCCCTTCGGGAAGAGGTTTCAGGGAAAGTGTTTACAAGGAAACGGTTTGGGTGCCTGGCACAGGACCGGAGCCCCCATCTGTTGCTTTTCAGTGGTGCTAAGCTGCTCCTTGCTGCCGGTGCCAGGCTGTTTTCTGCTAAATGGAGACTCGCTGTGTCAAGAGAGCCCGGCGGCTCTGAAATTAGCAAAGGCATTAATCAGGGCCCGTCTTGGATTTGTGCCCCAGGCGTGGATGCCTCGCCCCCTGCCTTCTTCAGAAATGAAGGGCCTTCAATCTGCAAGGCCGCTGAAGGGCTGGATTGGAAGTTGGCCTTCATCCCCCTCCATCCTCACATCTCCCCACCCCCAAGCTCCTGAAGGCCGGTGACAGCCATACAGGACTTAATTGGCTGGCATGAAAAGAGGGGCTGACAATAATTGGCTGTGTTTGGCATGCAAGCGCGCCCCCCCCCCCCCCCAGGAATCTTATCAAGTCCATCACAGAGACCAGCAGCTCCTGAAATGCGGCTGCCAATTAGATGTTTAGTCCCCCCTTCTTTCACTGAATGAAGTTTTGCTTGGCATTAGAGCGCTTCAGGCCGAGGGAGTGGCATTCGCACAACAGCCCGTAATTCCTGCGCAGAGAAGCACAAAGGGATGGAGCTTGGGCCAGACAAAAGGGGCCTCTCCACATTTCCCAGGCGCAGGGCAGTGGGGAGGGCGACTCAGTGCTGCAGCCACAGCAACGGTGACAACGGCCTGTGTGAATTTGCCCGGGCGACATTCATGGGACAGGTTCCGATGAAAAGCAGCTCCTGGCAGCCACTGCCTTTGGCCTCGCAGCTGTGTGGGTCCCAGAGAACGTGAACTGCTGGGCCAGGGAGTGGCTGACTGTTGCTGGAACAAGTGGTGGACACCAAGGCAGGAGGCCAGTTTTGAAGCCACACAAAACTCTTCCTGCACCGGGAGGCTCATTCAGGCGAAAAGCGAAAAAATAGTCAGGATGGGTGGGCACATTGGGGTGCAATCGAGTAATTCTGTGGAGGGGCAAGTTGCATGTACTTGTGTAACGTGACGTAGCATGTACATGTGTCAGAGTTTTCTCTTTTTCAAAGCAATGGCCTTGGAGGATGATGCCCCCTCCCCAGGTGCAGTTTGCAAGAAGGAAAAAAAAGCTTGTTTGCCTTCAGTGGAAGCCCCCCCCCCCCCTTAAAATGGTGCAGGGGTGCAGCTAGTCTCTCCAAGCAGCCACCTCACCTGACCTGATGAAAGGGCCTGATGGCAACCCTTGGACAAGATCCACACCCTGCTGTCTGTGAAGGCCACAGCTCACCTCTCTTTTGCACCAGGATTGGAGAGAGGGAGTTGGTGACCCTTCCAGCAGCCCAAAGCTGCCAGGGCGACAGACGCAGCCCTTTCTCGGTCAACCCTGCTGAGGTGTGCTGGGCTTTTGAAACCCTGTCCTGCATTTCCTGTTTCAGTAGTCAGTGGGCCTCCCTCGAGATCATATCTCGTTCTCCCTGTTCAGCTCCTGCGTTCCCAAATGAGACTTAAGCAGGCTGTAAATACAAATGGCCCATCTGAAGGCAGACATGCCCCTCGGAGGCTTTAAGAGTTGGCTGTAAATTCTCTTTATTGGGAAGGAGTTATGCTGGGACTTAGAGACTTGCCCTCTGACCTGGAATTCCAGTAGCCATTCTGTGAAGCAGCATCAGGACTTGGGGATTTCTGCCCTTCCTCTCCCCCCCCCCCATCTGCGTGATTTCTGAGTATCATCAGGAGTCAGCACAAAGCTGGAGCCCCCCTCTCCTCTCTCAGATGACTTCCCCACCAGGAGGGTACAGCACCACTTGTCCCACACAACCAGAAAAAATACCTTTTCCAAACCTAAGGTGGGCTTGCAAAGAGAATGTGGTGACATTTTATGGCCTGCCTGCCTGCCCCTGCCCCTCTGGGTCGCTTAATGGGCCCAGGCCAGCTGTGAATGTCTGCTCTGCCAGGCCAAGGATGGTTTATCACCCAAAGAATCTTGACTTAATTGCTTTTAAATCTGCTTTTAAAAGAGCTCAAGTAGGTTTGCTAGAAAGCGAAAATGGACAGGGAGTTTAGAGAGGAAGGGGCAGCAGTACTTGGGTTGTGTTCATGACCTGTGCCTGCTTGCTGGGAGTTTCACTCTATGCCACTGATGGTGTCGTCTGCAGCCCACAAACGCTTCCGCTGAAATAAGCGGGTGAGTCTGCAGGCTGCCACCAAACTCCATCTTGGCTTCCTCTTTGCAAGAAGGCCCACAGCAGCCACTGCCCTGACTTTCCTGGCCTGAGGCTTCTGCTGCTCCAAGCCTGCCAAATCTGGACTGAAGGCTCAGTGTGGAGCTGGGGGAACTGCCTCTTGAAGATGTGCTGCTTCATGCTTTGCTTTGGGCAACAGTGCATCTTGGGCTGGCCTGGCCTGGCTGGGCTGCTGCAGCTGACTCCACATGAAGGAAGACCTGGTTTGGCCAGTCGTCATCAGGGTTCTTTGCAAGTTGAACATTTCCAAGGGAAACCAGTTTCTAGGAGGCACGAAATTTCTCAGGGGGTCTCTGCATATCCCTTGAACCACTCTTTTCTTTTCACCACTACTGAAGCAAGTAGCTTCTTGCAGGCAGAAACTTAAGGACATGAGTGCAACATTCATGCAAAACCTCTCTCTTTGACTTGCACACGGTCCTTCCTACAACATGTAGACTCTCCCTGATCACTACAACATGAGTGATCGGGGTACACATACACGCTGGGTGGATCATGCAGGTACTGTGTGCATGCTTAGAAGTGGATGCAGGGTCCACAAGATGTGCTGGAATGAATGAAGAGGCTTATATTCACACTTTCTGCCATGTGGACAGGGGCTTATATGAACCAGCCCTGAGCACAGATGCCAGAGCAAGCCAGTGTTTCCCCAAAGACTTCCTGCAGCCAGCCACACTGATAGGTCTGGTAAACAGAAGTCACCTTTTTTGAAGTCACCCTAGTGCTATACTAGAGCAGGCAGTGAATGAAGCAGGCTCAATGGACATTCAACATCTGCACTTGAAAACGAATAAAGCCAGGCTTGAGCTGATTCATCTTCCCAGTGACTTCTTGCAGATGAGCTTCAGAGAACAAGGCACCTCTGCTCAGCCAGCCAGCGATCACAGTCTCCAACCAGGAGGCACGCAGAGGCTCTGCATTCCCTGACACTGAGACTGGCATCTTGTCCTTCAACAGGCAATGCACAGAAGAGGAGGCAAAGCCCCTGCCACACCCCCGCACACTCCACTGGCTTGCTGGCTGGAGGCGTCTCCTGCTACGGAGACACACTTCTGCAAGATGACAAATTTCCCTGTCCTCTCAGTGCAGCTTGTTTTACTATTGTGACCTCCAGCCCTTCGCTCTGAAAGTCCGGCCAGCCTGAGAGCCTGTGGTCTTTCCACAGCACAATTAGAGTGAGGAACCTTCTTCTTTGCCGTTCAGGCCATTTATCACCGTTAACCACCATCAGAGTCCAATCTTTTTCCTCAATGGGGCTCCCGCTATTGACTTCTGGAGGAGGAGAGCAGCCCCTCATTTGGCAAGAAGGCTGATGAATGGAGACTGAACAAGAGGGGAGGGAGGGAGGGGGAGGAAGGCGAGCTGTCACTCAGCCAGGAACTGCAGGCGCTGGTTAGCAAGGGTTGCATCGGCCTCCTTCGCGGGCTGGGAGCAGAGCCGGCTCGTCCATGAAGCCAACTGAGGTGGCTGCCTGAGGTGGCAGGTTGGCCATCGCTGCCACTCCTCTGCTCCACCCTGCCACTCTCCTCTCCCCCATACTGCCATGCTGGTGTTCTGCCAGGTAAGGGGGGTGGTAGCATTTGGTGCAACAAGGTGCCAGATAGGAGGGTGCATCATTTTCTGTACTGCTGAAGGTACTAGGAGGACTTGGGCCAGGAGAGTGTCTATGGAGAGGGGTGGTCCAGGTCCCAAACACCCTGCAAATAGCCACAAAAAGGCAGTGGCTAATCCGAGATGGCACCTGGCCAGTCTGCCACCTCAGCAGTATGCAGCAGTTGGTCTCTGAAGCAGGCGGGTGAGACTCGGCCCAGGCCACGAAGCAGCCCTGGTCTCAGCACCGGAGCCTCGGGAAAGATCCCAGGGCACTCAGAACTCAGACACCCAACAGCGTTTTGCATCAAGCACCGTCCCCTTTAGTGCTCGGCTGCACGGAGCTCGGCTGGGACACTCGTTCTGAGCCAACGCTTCCTTCCCCAGGAAGCAGCGGGGTGGACAGAGCAACTACCAGTATTCTGTGGCACATACATATCTGCGTGCAGGCGCGTGTGTGTCTGTGTGCGCTCTACCCATTGACTCACTTGGCAAAGTGGGGAGCGAAAGAGAGTGCGCGTGAGAGCGAGGGGAGGCCTTCTGGCAAATCCATTTTCCAGAGCTGCTGCTGCTGCCTGAACAGGAAATGACCTCTTAACAGGGCGCACCTGTGCCTCTCCAAGCAATATCCTGGGAGGACCTGAGCTGGAGCAGGCAGCGTCCGGGGCCAAGAGTGCTTTCAGTCCTGCCTGAACATTTTTAAAGCCTCGCAGTGCACATGCTCAGTCTTACAGTCAGCTCGTTTGGAGCCCGTGGCTCTCTCCATCTGCCTCCAGCAGGTGAGGCTTCATTCTCTCTTTCCTGTTTTCTTCCTGCAGAAGGTCCTTTTCTGTCGTGTTGAGAGATGCTGGATCGACAGCTCAGAATCAAGTTCTGGTTAAATTAGGGGATGTTGAGTGGGTGACTGCCTGACTGGAGCCAATCCCACCTTGCACTCCTGTATGAGGGATTGTAGGTGGCAGTCCTTTTCTACAGAAAGGGTCAGTTCTTGCCCAGTGGTGATAAAACTGTGCTTGGGCCACACCCTGTCAGACTGCAGGTGGGCAGCCTAAGAGGATTAAATGCGCCTTTGTATAAAATATGTCCGCCACACAGGGAACAGCTCACATGGCTGAAATAACCCCTTTTCTCCTGCGCATTGTTTCGGTGTGGAGCTAATTGTCCTGTACTGAGATGCTTTCTGTCATGAACAATGTCTTCATTCGGTGGTGCCATTGCCAAAGGGCCACATGGCAAAGCAGATGGGTCATTTGGTGGGTTGCTTGTCTCTGGACAATGGGCACCGACCAGCCCTCCTACAGGGATTGGCGTGAAACAGCTGATTGGGCATCCAAGCCCACCTGACCGGTTCATGAGCCAATGAGGGATACCCAGGTGGTCATAAACCACCCGGTCAGTGGTCCCCATCTTAATTTGTTCTAATATCTTCTGGCCTTTCCCCCATTTTGAGAAAATTGATATAGAGACATAGACAGAATTGATGGTGGTTCCAGGAGCTGCAAGTTTTTTCAGGACTGGGGATGCTGTTCATGTGGTCCAAGTGACCAGAATAGACCAGTGAGCTCATTTTCAGCCCCCTCTCTGCCAGTCTTAATCTGCAGACCTGTTCTGATCCCATCCACACTATATGCACAGCCCCCCCTCCAGACAATTGCCCAGCATAAAGTTTGCAGAACTTTCCCTATGGGAGAAGTCAGACACAAGGTAGGAGTTTAGTTGCCTTCTCTTTGCCGTTTGATGTCATCCCACATACTCAGAGCAACTGGAAACTGCCCCTTTGCTGTTTCCCGTGGATTGGCCACTTTTCAGCACTTTTATTTGCTCCGTTCTGTGCTTCCCAAGAAGTGACCATCACATTGTCTAGTTCATCCCCCAAAAGACGCAGGTGTTGCAGTCACAAAGCTGTTAGTAATGCTTTTTACAGGGAGTCCTGCAGCGATGAAACATCCCTGCTGGTTTCTGGACTTGTACACATTGCAGGAAGACTCCCTCACCACACACGGGACTGAGAACATTTCTGTGGCATCTTTGCACATCAATGAAACCTGAACCAGTGCATCACTAATTCAGGCTGCCTGTTTGAGACGTTCCTGACAAACAGCTTCGGTGACCCAGTAATGTTATCTTAGTAAATCAAAAATGTAAACATTTAGGTTTAGGGCCGTATTGAATGGATTTGAACATGAGTTATGGTAGGCTCTCTGCGAGGAGTCGGGAGTTTGGTTTGGCAGACACCCCCCTTGCCTGGAACCTGCTTTTCAAGATTAAATACGATACCAGCGATACGTCCAAAATGTCAATTACTCCGAGTCTCTTAGGTTTGCAGTTACAGAATGCAAATCATGTTCAGCATTTTATGAAACTGCTTTTTTTGGCACGGCCTCTTTCCCTTATTGTAAAAAATAACTTTCAAATCAAAGCATTAAATCAAGGCAAATTCACTAGAAATGGGCTTTTGGCTGATCCCAGGCTGAAAGTTATTACAAAGCTGAAGACAGAGCCAAGCTCGGGGCGCAGGAGGTGGTTAAGCCGGCCTGTTTTCTGTTTAGGGGGAATGAGAACGCGGAGTGACAAATCAGGGTGGAGGAATGTGGAACCGTCTTACTTGCACAGATCTAATCTCACCAGTGCAGCATTAGAGCCCACAATTGCTTTATGAGAAAAACTTGCAATCGGGGAGCTGGAAACCACACGAGAAAGCAGCTCTCTTGCCCCCCTGGGACTCCCCCGAGCCCCACACACCAATGCTCCTGTCACGCCTGGAGTTTTTGCGTGTGCAACCAGCTGCACGGCAGATCTGTCCTTTCAGGCTCTTCCAAGTCTCTCTGCCAGAACTACCTTTGGCCTCCTTTCTTCTCCCACATCTGTGGTGTGATGTGGGGCTGAGTCTGGAATCACTGTTTTTGCTGCTCTTGGTGGTTCTTTACAACTTGAGCTCAACTTCCTTCTGCTGGCAAAGGGAGGAATTGGCGCCCCTCCCCCCATTCGTCAGGGACCCTCAGCACGTCTGTACAAGGTTTTCCAGGAATTTCATTTAGCTCTGAATCAGAACTGTGTGAAACAGTAACTCACAAGAGGAGGCATCCTGTGGGTAGCTTTTCAGCTTGAAAAAAAGGGGGGGAGAGGATATGATGGAGATTTAAAACATCATGCGTGGTGGAGGAGGAGGGTAATGGCTTCTCCTGCCATGCTGGGGATCAGGGATGCTCCAGGAAGCCAGTTAACAGCAAGTTCAGGACTGACTAAAAGGAGACAATGTTCTTCACACAACACATTATGCACTTATGGAACTCCCTGCCACAAGGTTGTAGTGATAGCTTTTTTAAAAAGGACTAGAAAATTTCTGACACAAATGTATTGATAAATAGACTATAATAAAGTCTTATTCTTGATTTTGGCTCTTCATGATGCCTGACATGCCAAATGACTTCATGGAGAAGGTGGGCTTGATAACACACAAGAAGGAAGAGAAAGTGGGGTGGTTTGAAGAAAGGGGCGTCAGAGCATGAGAACAACCTGGCTGGATCAGACCAAATGCTGACTCTTCCAGCATCCTCCTTTCCACAGGGGCAAACCAGCTGCTTCTTGGATGTGCCCCAGGAAGGCAAGAAGACTGCAGTCCTCCTCCCCTGTTGCTGACCAACCTAACAACCAGGATGCACAGCTTTTCTTCAGCCTGGAGGTTCTCATTTCCTTTCACACCTCTGCTAACTAGGCAGAGGCAACTTTTCAAGTGATGCCTTCTTATATTTAGCAGAAGAAGAGCAACTGTCCCTCTCTACACTCCAGTGTGGTGGCTGTTGCTGGTGTCTCTTTCGTATTTTTAGATTGCAAGCCCTTTTGGGACAGAGAACCATTTGTTGATTTATTTTTACTATGCAAACTGCTTTGTGAACTACTCGTTAAAAAGCTGTATATAAATATTCTTAACTATAATAGTTTGTGCCTTTTCCTCCGTGGATTTCTTCAAACACCCTTTTAAGCAATGATGCAGTGATCAGAGGCAGTGAAGGGAGAAATCATGGGGGTGTTCATGAAAGAAGAGGCTGTTTGGAAGCCCAACTGGAAGCATGAAGGTCAGAGGGCAGGAATAAGATGCAGTGTGAAGGCAGTGGATGGGGCCAGGCCTCAAGAGTCAAAGGCACTCAAGAGTCAAAGCTGGACCAAGAAGATTGTGCTGGATTTGAGCTGGGGCTGCAGTGAGGCAAGAGGAGGGATCTGAGAAGGGGCATCCTGCAGTCTGACTGACAACCCGGGTCAAGGCCTCTTACTGCAAAGGGGTGGGAATGACTGGAGCTTGCCAAGGAAATAAGAAGTCCTGCTAAATCCATCCGAAATTTCTGGAAAGAGTCGAGGCAGAGGCCAGCAGGAGTCCAACATCCCTCCTTCAAATATACTTCTGTGAAATGCAGCACTGTTTTGCATTTCAGCCTGATATTTACCATCCTGGAAGTGACTCTCATCTCCAGCTGGACAAGACATGCAGTTGTCCACATAGTCCCATCCCTTGTAGAGTAAGCAGGTACCACACATTGCTGGCAATGAAGCACGTGCACTACGGACATCACCTTGAAAACCCATGAAGTGTGTGAGGATGGAGGGCCACTCACACCTCCTTCTGTACCAGCCACAGGGCAGGGCATCTGTACCTTGGGGACAGCAGTCTCTCCCTGGGTATCTATACATTTTTGTGTGGATGACTGTACCCGTGTTGACTTTGACAGATCAGCAATACAAGCACATGGTATGCAGTTTGTCCCTGTGTGGAGTGCAACGTATTAATCGCTGTTCCCAGGTATGGACTGATTCTGGTTTGCACAGATCTCCTTCAGTACAGTTTCACATGTGAACATGGCTCTCTGCAGGTGTGAGAGGTCCTTGGATCCACCTCAGCCAGTGGGGTCCGCATGTGCAGCATTTTCACACTAGTCTCTGGATTTAAGAGTGTAGAAATTACGAGAATAATGAATAAATGAATAAATTCAAGTCGTCCCCCCCACAAAAAAAAATCTCTTGGTATTTTTAAAAATTCATTTGTGCTACTCCTTCTCTTTGGGACATCACAAATGGCAAGCTCAAGTCAGGTATTATTTTTGGGTAAGGGGCAGGCTCCACTCTGTGGTGCGTTTTTGTTTAAAATGTTGACAGCATCATCCTGCACCCCTCTTAACTCAACTGGCTGCCAGAAAGCTTTCCTTCATCCACACATGTGTGCAAGTGTGAAATAAGACAAGTAGCCTGAAGAATTATAGGATTAGGGCAGCCAAAATGGTGTTGTGCCATCCCTACTTTTGGAAACACCAGATTTTGTGCTGTTATTGCTGGCTCGGATTCCGGGATACTAAATCATGGGGAGCGGGACTTTCCCACGATGTTCCCCATTGAAACAAATAGGACTGACTGATTTCTACTGTCACTGACTGGCAGTTGCAGAGGGGGGCAAAGCTGGAGGGCCTTTCCGTAGGGATCACTGAGGGGACCTGCAGGCAACAAACACAAGTTTCCCTTCACATCTCTGCTTGCTTTCAAAGCTCATGTTGGGTCCATTTGTGGCAAGTCACAATCTGCTCCCCCTATTTGGATGTGCATGAAAAGAAGGCTCTGCGGAAAGCCAGAGCAGCAGTTTTATTTTCTGGATTTTTAAAGATCACAAGCAGCATCACAGGTCGCTCCCCAACAGTTTCCTTTAAAAGGGGATTGGACAAGTTTCTGGAGGAAAAATCCATTATGGGTTACAAGCCATGATGTGTATGCGCAACCTCCTGATTTTAGAAATGGGTTATGTCAGAAGGCCAGATGCAAGGGAGGGCACCAGGATGAGGTCTCTTGTTGTCTGGTGTGCTCCCTGGGGCATTTGGTGGGCTGCTGTGAGATACAGGAAGCTGGACTAGATGGGTCTATGGCCTGATCCAGTGGGGCTGTTCTTCTGTTCAGCTGACAAGGGAGGGCACCAGGATGAGGTCTCTTGTGATCTGGTGTGCTCCCTGGGGCATTTGGTGGGCCGCTGTGAGATACAGGAAGCTGGACTAGATGGGCCTATGGCCTGATCCAGTGGGGCTGTTCTTATGTTCCTTTTGGGGACTGCCAGGTTTCTTCCCTGCGTAACTCTGGGGAACTGCAGGAAAAGAACGGCTGATGATGCCTCCAAACAGGGTGGCCACTTACCCTGCGTTTTCCCAGAGGCCTTCTAAAGATGAACTGAGTTTGCCCCATCTTTGGGTCTCCTACCTCCCAAATCATCAGATGGCCCCAAACCTGGAGGGCTTTAAAGGGCAGTGCCAGCACTTCACTGGAATCATGCCCGAAAGGGAACCAGAACCAGTGGAACTCCTGGAGCATCGACAACGTCTCTTGCAAACAGCTGGCGTTTGGAACTGGCCACCATTTCTGGGCAGACTCCCAAGGAGGCAGCCCTGCAGTGACATTAGTCTAGTCAGGGGCTTATCAAAGTCTGTTAATGGCGCATGAGTAACTCGGGGGCATATTTGGTGCCAGATGGACAAGTTGCAGACTTGTCTTGATCCATGACAGCCCCCTGGCTCCAAATTGCATCTCTCATTGCAACTGCTGGAAGAACAAGCCCAAGTCAAGGCACGGCCAGGAGGAGCCAGGCTTCTCCCCTGATTCCACCCAGTGCTGCCTGCAACAGAGCCTGTGGCTGTGGGGGCTGCATCTGCTCCTCGTTTGAGGACAATGGAAAACCACCAACTCCATGCATATGCAGTGGATACGATGTAGGACAGCTTGCCCAGGAATTCAGACAGGGAAGTTACTCTCCAAAAGGCATTGAGATTGTCAGAGCCGCCTTTACGAGGAGAGTCAAAAGGAAACGGGGATGAGCGTGATTGTGCGGGGAGGGGAGAAGGCCAGCATTCACTTTGGATGAGTTAGTGGCCGATCTTTCAGCCGCCACAATAAAGGCGCAGCTGCACCGTGTGCAGGAAGGAGGCAAGGAGCAGGAAGGAGCTCACTGGGGCAGACGAGTGGTGCAGGAGCCAGGCTGCCAGGCCCTCCTCAAAAGGTGCACCTCTGGAGGCCAGAACTGGGGCAATATCAGGGAGGGTCATAGCTCTGCCCCCCCCCAGCTGTGGCTGCACTTCACTGGAATGAAGAAAAGACAAATTATTCCATTCACGCAGGGTAAATTTGCCAGCTAAATAGGGCTACAAGTGTCTGACAAACGGACAACTGGACAGGTGGTTGTCAAGGGGTTTATGGAACAAGACTAGCAACCAGGGCTGGCCTTAGGAGCTGCAGGGCCCAATTACGTGGGCCCCACAGCCAAGCCCTCTAGAATCTCAGAAATGTATTAGAGACTTTATATCTGTGGAAAGCAATCAAAAAGTGGATGTGTGTTGCTGGACCAAGTGGATCTAAACACATTTTAATATAAAATTGGATGCATGTAAGTCTACAAGTTGACAAACAAAATGCATAGACTACCTTTGAAAAATAAATACTGACAAAATCACTTATTTTAGTGGCTCTGAAATGATTTAGTAAAAAATATTAATTTTACTTTTTGTTTAGAAAAATATATTCAGAGTGTAAGTGACTGTTGGAGATGACCCTGGTGTGGTCATCCCTAACCCTAACCCTAACCCTGGTTAGGCATGGAGCCCAGTTGGGGACACTTGGTCCAATGGGCTTCAAGCTGGCCCTGCTGGCAACAGAGTCCCCAGCAAGAGCTTGAGGAAGCAAAGACATTCAGGGAGGAACCATGAACAGGGAGGAGCCCAAGCGACCCCCTCCCAGGTTGCCAAACACAAAGCTCTCCCTCCCCTTTGCTCTTTTCCTCTATAAGGTAGGAAAAGAAGGGCGGAAAAACCAAGGAAGGTGAGGATTCCGGGGCAGCCAAGAGCTGCTTCAGATACTGTCCGGCTTGCCACTTTCTCTGAGGACTTCCCATGTGCTTCTCTGGCTGCAGACCTATCTCTAATTTGCTCCGCGTAATGTGAGGATGGAAGCACACTGGTGGTGACGTCGGTTCTCTGCAGAGCAGATGAGCTCAGCTGCTGGAGCTGCTGCTCAGGTGGCGATGGGGGGCCAGGCTGCAGGAGCCACCAGGGTGCTCTGGCTGCTTGTGCAGCAGACCTGTCCCCTCTGCTGGACAACCTGGCAGGCAGGTAACCCCATCCCCAGGCCAGGCCTTCTGAGAAAATCTGCACTGTAGACCCGCTTTGTGAGCTGCTTTCTGCTGAAAAGTGGCACATGGCTCTTCTTCACGATAAAACGACTGAGTCTGTGCAGACAGGAGCGCTCTGGCTCCAAACTGGTGATGCCGTCTGGCTGTGCCTCTTCAGGATCATGTTGTGGATTGCGCATTCCATTGACCTCCTTGTTTGCCATGGACCACGTCATTCCTTCTGAAGTTTCTGATTTGAGTTGGCAGACCCGCAACTGGACATTTGTGGGCTCTTTGTGACCTATAGGTTGCCTGCTGCCAACTGCTGCTGAGACACATGTTGGCCCTGTGTGCAAAGTGGGGTGAAGCAGGACTGTACAACTATTCTAAAGTGACTTCCTATGTGCTTCTTATCTTGCACCTTTGATAAGAGTTCAATCAATGTCTGGGAGTTTAGCTCAGTTTAAAGGGGATGTCGAAAACGTGGTAGATAGTGGGAATCCTGCTTTAGTCGAGAAGGACCATGTGGCACATGTCGTGCCAAGTGAGCATTTGCTGAGTGAGCCAGTCCTCGCACAGGAGGTTGTTCAGAACATCAGCAGGTTGTGCAGTCCTGTCCATTTTGGTGCCGAAGGTCTCACGAAAATTAGTTTTCATATCAATGATGCAGCAAATTGTATCACATTAGCTTGTGCTACGTGAAATAGCCCTGACTGTTCAAATGCGGTGTCGATCCCATGCCCGAGATGCTTTGCAATGTTGTCAGATAGACTTGCGCCAAGTTTCAAGCTTGCGTCTCAAAAGGAGCCGCTCCGCCAGGAACCTGGCATCTGTTTTAGAATTAAACGGCACTCGTCAGAACTTAGCGCAGCTCCAATTCGGAGATTGTTAATGTCTGGAAGGACACCTCTGCCAGCTTTAATGCTCCTGTCTTTAAAGAGCCAGGCATCATAATATTCTCCTTCCAAGCACTTCCACTTGTGTGTGTGCGTTTTAAAAAAATGCAGAGCGGAGCTGCGGGTATAAGTAGGTCTAATTCAGCCTAAGTTACACCATCTTAAGACAAGCATCTTTGAATGAGACCCTGGGGATTAATTAGATAAACAACGGTCTTGTAATGTGCCTGATATAAATCTACAAGTGAGATGCCGTTCGGATTGCTTTATCGGTAGCCAAGCCTTTGGTGATTTAATTGGGCAATTAAAGGGTACTGTGGAATCCTCTCCTACTAACCAGAGATATTAACACCATTTGTATTCATGTTTCTGGCAAGGTAGGTGGGATTTTAATTATCCGGAGCATGGCTTGATAGGGAGCTTGCTCTCTTCTTTGCCCTCAGAGGAAGTGTGGGTGTAGATGGAGAGGCATGAAGGGTGCAGTCCTAAACACGTGTGCGAGGGGGGGGAAGCCCCATTGAGCAGAAAGGGACTTACTTCCAAGTAATCAGGGATAGGATTGTGTTGCAGGGCAGCTTTGTAAGTAGCTCAAGAAGGGCAAAAACTCAGGACTGGCACTGGAAGATGACAAATGCAGGCATCTACTAGGGCACACTGCTGTGGTCTGAGACACCACCACGGCCCAACCCACCATACACAATCAGCCTCTTTAGCTTTCTTTCTTTCTTTTTTAACTTTAGATTCTGTTGTGCTCATGGTGCATCTGTGCCAATGTGCATATATTGCACCCGTTTGAGGCTATGAGAGGGAGGGAGGGACTGGAGAGGAGAAACTAGAGCAGAACTCAGCAGGTTGGACGGGGAGCCTGGTAGAGGTGGGAAGGGCTTATTGAGTTTCTCAGCTCCAGTACTGGCTACCTGATTGGACCAGTAAGATATTTCTTTCACCAGCATGTGATTAGTCTGTGGAACTCTTTGCCACATGAAGTAGTGATGGCATATTGTCTTTATGCCTTTCAGAGGGGATTGGACAAATTTCTGGAGGAAAAGTTCATTACAGATTACAAGTCATAGTAGGTATGTGCAAGCTCCTGGTTTTAGAGGCAGGCTGCCTCTGATTGCCAGATGCAGGGGAGGGCACCGGGATGCAGGTTATGTCTGTTGTCTTGTGTGCTCCTGGAAGCATTTGGTGGGCCCCTGTGAGATACAGGAAGCTGGCCTAGATGGGCCTGTGGCCTGATCCAGTGGGGCTGTTCTTATGTTCTTAACTACAATTCCCAGGAAGCCTTGCAGGTCTCTTGTTATCTGGTGTGCTCCCTGGGGCATTTGGTGGGCCACTGTGAGATACAGGAAGCTGGACTAGGTGGGCCTTTGGCCTGATCCAGCGGGGTGTTCTTATGTTGTTAAGTTCTTGTATTTATTGGTTGTTAGTTTGTCAGCCATCAATCCCCTCTGCCCCCCACCCCCTAGTTGCATACCAAGAACCGAAGTGGGAGAAGCTTTGATGATCTCCCCCTTTCTCTCCTTTGCGTATCCAAACCTTCTGTCCTTGCAGGCTGACAGCTGACAAGCAACGCCTGTGCCTTTCTAACCAGCCCTGGCAGCGCAGCGGAGACTCTTAGTTATTGCAGGTTAAGCAGTAAAGAAAACTCTCACAACATTTTAGGCAAGTGGTCCTGAATCGCCTCCACGAACCTCCTGAAGCATGTGGGATGGCTACAGCAATGGGAACTGTGCTCCTCTGCCCCTTTGAAACATCTAGTAAATCACAGGAGGCTCATATTTGGCGCTGAGAACAAGCGAAGCGAGAACGTTTTTTGATTAGTGCGCTGGAGGGATGGTGGTCTCCAGGGAGCGCTAAATGGGGAGGAGATGTCCAGAGACTCATCAAGACCAGCAGTGTGTTCAGTGGGCTGCTGGGTAGGAGCAGGCAATGAATGGGAGTGTCTACAGCCCTGGAAGTGTCAAGAACCCCTTGGAGGATTCAGCCAAAGAACCTGAAATAAAATCTGATGAGCTGGACTGATGCTTCCAAAACAGAGGAGCTTCCCAGAGATTGTGTAATGCACCCTCCAAAGGTCCTGGAATCCAGTGTAGTGAAGGACAGAGTTAGAGAATTGCTGACTGCATTTGGGGCTAGCAGGGTCGGAAATTTGACTATCAGGAACACGTGGAACGGGCAGATCACACAGGGATCTAAGAACTCGAACACGTAAGATCTAGCACATAAGAACCACAAGCTGCCCTGTTGGATGAGACCACAGGAGCTCCTAGCTCACCATACTGCGTGCACAAGGCAGGGAACCCCACACTCTGGGGACCTGTGCTGAGAAGGCTGTCCCCATCAAAGAAACCACAGTGGGTGGGGGGATGACAAAGAGAGTCCCCCCGCCTCATCTTAATGGTTGTGCAGATTCACACAGAGAAAGGCCAGAGACCAGCGCGCCAGGCAGGCACCCTCCTCCTAGGAAAGAGCGGAGCTCTGCAGCATGGCCTCCTTGAGCCTCACCCCAGACAGCGATCCAGAAGAAGACTATGGTTGGTGGCACCAAAAGCCACTGAGAGGTCCGGCAGAAGCCACAGGGATGCACTCCACCTCTCTCACTCCCTGCAAGGATCATTCAGTAAGGCTACCAGACAATTTCAGTCCCACACCTAGTCAGGAGCCAGGCTGAAAAGGGCCAAGATAACCCCTTGCTACCAATTACCCTGGAAGCTGGGCCACTGCTACACACCTGAGTGCCTTGCCAAGGAATGGCACTGTGCTCTTTTTTGCCTTCACTTCTAACAGGAGGGGAAGATATTTGAAAAAAAACAGAAGTGTGTGATTTTAATGGGGGGAAAAGGGGGATGGGAGGGGAGGGGTGCCATTTGGTGCTCTACTTCAATCAGTGCAATGTCGTGGACCAGAACTGTCACCATCTGTTCTATTTACTGGCTCTACTGAGTTTTGCAATTGTGAAAATTATAGTATTTTGGAAGGAAGGAAGATATGTTTGAAAAACAACAGATTCTGGGCTTGGAATGTAAAAATGTGCATCTTCTAAAGAGCAGGGACACATGTTCTTTTTAAGGCTGATCTTTCCAAAATCCTTCACTCAGACTTGCCAGCCATTGGCAAGGGAAAACACACACACTAATTGCTCATTATCAAAGCCTGGGCTAATCTTGCAGGGACTGATGCTTTTTGGAACATGAGAGCATCAGAAGAGCCAGGGCCATCCCCACATCTTGGGGCAGCAGGAGACAAGTCTGACCTGCAAACACAGTTTGAAGGGACTGGGCATCTTGAGAGGGGAAAATAACTGCCTATAAATATCTGAAGGGCTGTCATGTAGAAGATGACGTGAATTTGTTCATGGTTGCCCCAGAAGGCAGGACAGGACAAATGGGTTTAAATTGCAACAAGATAGATTTTGGTTAAACATAAAGAAGAACATCCACTGACAATGGATGTACCATCAGGAACAGTCTGCCTTGGAAAGTGGGGGACTCTCCATCATTTTTAAAGAGGATCTGGATAACCATCATGCTGTAGTTGTGGTCTGTCTGCACTGGTAGGGAGTCAAACTCAATGACCTTGTGGCTCCCTTTCAACTCCGACTCAGAGGCAGCCTATCTCAGACCTATACTCTTGTCCTGGGGGTGTGTCCCCACCTGGCTTTCTTCCTTTGTCACCTTGTAAAGTGCAAACAGCATCCTCCAGGCGCTCTCCCAGACACCTGGAATTTGCCATGCCATGAGCTCTCACACACACTTACAAAGGGAACGCATTCGTTTTAGCAGAAGCTTTCACAAACTCCAACAAGATTCCCCCTCTGGAAGTTGTTAATATCAAATCTCAGGGGTGAATTTGGGATAGGTGGTGTCTATTACACTCCGGAGAAGTGTTAAGAACAAAAATAAAGGTGTCAATAATGCTCTATAGATTGATTGACTACCTAGCCTACCCTCCATCTGTCTGCCTAAAACTTCTAATCCCGGAAGGGGAGACTAGTACTGTGGGACTGTTCAAAGTCCTGGACTTGCATCATAGACATCTGACAAGATGACGTTTTGTGGCTAAATGTGTCTCATCCTGAAATGCCTGCTTTGGAGAATGCTGGGACCAGAACCATGTTCCTGGCTGACCCAGCCTCATCTTTCTCCCCCTTGACGAGCTTTCATTTAAATTTTAATTCTGAAAGAACGACAGACGTATGTGTTGGCTGTGCAGAATATCAAGGCTCCTTTCTTGGTTTGTCCTCAGCACCGATAATTTATTACCTGCGTGGCTAATATGATGCTTTTCAGCCTTGAGGGCAAACCCAAGTTGAGATTGCTGAATTAACCAACTCTGCCACCTGTGAAGTGGCCCAAAGCAATGAAGGAGCTGGTAGACAGAGAAGGGGAAGTCACATCTAGAACCTGGTAAATAAACAAAACACAGAAGACCCTTCTCAGCAGCAGGGTGGGGCTCAGTGGGCATCTGGGAGCGATCTCTGTGCCTGCAGCCTGACCCAGTAATGCACCATACTCACTCAACTGCTGCTTGGGAATTGCGCACCTCTGGTCAGGAGCAGGAAGGGCATTCTCTGCACAGGAGTGTTTAAGAACTGAGCACCACCGCCCCTTACACGTGGCTCAGAGCAGGCAGCCAAGATTGGCAGGATCTTGAAACTGGTTGCACCTCCCCTTTCCTGGGCCGTCTCAGAGGTGATGGCTTGGAAGCTCAGAGCACAGGCACACACAGACCTGGGCTATGTTAGGGATGCGCAGGCCTTCCTGACCAAGATCCCTGGGAAGGTTGGCTTGAAACCGCTCAGATGTCCTCTTTGAATTCCACTTCTTCTGAACATTTGACAACTTCCAGTCTCACCTTTATGCTTTGCTCACTGCGTGGTGAGCCAAAGCTTGGATTTCCTGGCCTACCCCCTGCCATCACCCTCCCTAACAGCACAACCCATTGATCATCAGAAGGTGACCTCAGATTATGTATGTAACAATGAAGTGACTGAGAAGGGGGTGGGCGGGCTGAGATATATATTGCTGACTGCATCCTCCAAGGACCATATGGAAGAAATATATATCCAATATACTGTGCCTTCATCCATTATTTGCTTGCCAAAATTTATAGTTTGCATGGTTAAAATATCTTAGACAATGTATCTGTATAAAATGGGCTGTGTGTCAAATGCCACAAAATGGGCCAGTTCTGTAGCTCTTAAAATATATCGAATGGGGGGAGTCAGTCTAGAAGAAAGATGCCCCCCCTGAACCACTTGTGTCATGCTGCAAACTCCGAGGAGGTTTGCTTTCCTGACTTTTAATGCACAAGCAAAAGGCGCTTCTGAGCCATCTGCAGAAAATGGGTTTTGTGGACCAGGAAAAGGTCTCGCCGGCTCTACCGAGTCCTGCTTTGAGGGCTGGCAAGCACAGCTCAGCTGGTTAGCAGCAATTTGGACACTTTCCCGGCGGCGAGGCCAAGTTGGGAGGCTATCTAGGGCTTCTCCAATGATGAAAGGGTGGTTGTGGTCGGAGAACGGTGGATCGCTGCCTGCACTCGTTAATCATACGAAGGGACCGTTTCTCAGGAAGTGAAGCAAGGAAGTCCAGGCTGCATCCATGAGAAACAGGTTTTGCTGAGAAACCTCTTAAGTGGAGCCAGCCCACAAGGCGCAAACTGGTTGCACCAAAGAACCTGCTTTCAATCGAGTTGAGATGGACATGAAGCTAAAAATTCCAAGAGGCCCGTGTTGGATGCACCTACTGTGTAGGTAGCAGAGCTTTTCTCTGACCAGGAATATTGTTTTGTCCCTAGTTGCCTCCTAGCAAAGGTGCCTGGGGAAATGAGGCCAGTATGTGAATAGCCCTGGATTCTTCATGATCAGCCACACATGGTCTTCTCGAAGGTTCAGTGACTACTTTTCAAGCCAAGTCCAGCCTGCCCATGCTCAGAGTTCTTCCAAAGCCAGCAGCCAGTCCCCGATGATGGGTGCTAGTGGGAGGACATAGCTGCAGCCATATGAATGGGCCAATGCCCAAAGCCCAGGCAGGAAAGGCTGCATCACATGCAGGGCGGATGGGCTGGGCAGACTGCCCGAGTGAGTGTGAAGGCGGGAGCAGGGCAGGCAGCCAAAAAAAGAGCCATGGCAGGACCGGGGAGTGGGGAAGGCAGGCAGGAGTTTGGCTGGGCTGGAGTCGCACACAGCAGGCTCTGTGAAGCTCTTTCCTGTACTGGAGCATGTTTCGGACTGATCTGTGGCCTGTGCCTATCCTCAGAGCAAGTCCTCTGCTGGCTACGACTCTGACGCCTCATCCAGAGCTGCTGCTGCTCCGGTGACTGCGTTGAGGGTCCTGAAGCAGGAGGGTGGCCAAAGCAGGGTCTGAGTTCCAGGTGGTGGTGGCAGCTTCTCACTCCAGCTAGAGGGTGCCTCTGGCGTCTGTAGTGGGGCCTGTAGTGGGGACCAGAGACCTCCTCAGGATCTCTGTTCTGACATGTGCAGCACAGGTGTCCCCTGCCTGTGTCCTTGCAGTCGTGCACATGGGAGAGGGAGGAACGTTGCCACCTGTACTGGCACTGGGCAAACACCCTGAGTGGTCCCCACACCTGTGGGGTGTGGGTGACTGGGAAGGGTTTCCAATTTTGAGTTCTGGAATATTTCTCTTTTGAAATTAAGCTCTGGGTGATTTCTCAGTTGGGAAGAATCTGAGCCCAGGCAGAGCCGCTTTCCTGCTGCCGTAGAGTTTCTGAGGGATCACTGTGGAATAGCCTAATTTTTGGAATCCTGGGGTCAGGCTCTTTCCAAAGAAGTGATGCTTAAACTGGCCCTTGCATTTACTATAGTCACTATTTCAGTGGGAAATTGATTTTTGGGTTTCCTTGGAGGCAAACAGCACTCAAACATCTGTACAAGGAATGAGGAAAAAAGATCAGAGGAGCTTTCAGTACAATTTGTGAAAAAGCCCTCAGAAATGGCTGCTCCTCTAGAAGCTGGAACGAGGATTCGCCACCCTTGTGTCTCTCTTATCCTTCTTTCTTTAACATGAGAAGTTAATGAGCTTTGCCAATCTTCCCTGTAACATATTTTCTTGTACCAGCAGCCAAGGCAGCACCTCCCATTTCAGCCCAGCCCACCCCCTCTGTGCTATCTGACAGTGCAGGGGGGCACCCACTTGAGAACAAAGGTTTGCTGGTCTAATTCAGGGAATTATCAGGAAGTGCCTCGTAGCCAGGCTGAGATAATGTGCCTTAAATAGCAGGCTGATTACGCTTCCTCCAGGAGAAGAATTCCATCAGTTCAGCGGGATTGCGCTGCAGGCAGGAGGCCAGGCCCGGCTGGAATGGAGGAGCAGGGCCACGGAGGGGAAGTCCAGCGGAGCCTGTTGCAAGCAGGGCAGGCAGAGGGGCTGGGGACCCAGAGCTGCTGCTGCTGGGTGGCACAGCCAGGGCACAGCTGGGGCACCTGCCTCTCCCTCTCTCTCTCTCCTCGGCCTCTCCTCCCATCTTCCTGGGAATAAGACCCATTGAATTCAACATGACTGACTTCTTCTGAGTAGACATGCTTGGGATTGTGCGGTCCTTGTAAGATCGGCATCTTGTGCAAGGCCTTTTGCTTGCTCTCATAGGGCGGCCTCCCTTAGCCTGACCTCTCCTTGCAGGAGATGCTGGCCTGTTCTCTTGAGCAGCTGGTCTTGGGCTCTGGCCGGATTCCAAACCGGACAGCAAGTGACTCTTCAGGTCTTGGGCAGAGAGGTCCTTTCCTGCCGTGCTCCCCTTGCGTTTTAGTTGGAGATGCAGGGAACTGTGGTGATGGGTGAAGATGGAGAGTGTTGGACTTTGCAGGGAGCTGGCTGTGCTTAACATGAATTAAGTTGCTTTAATTAAAAGCAAAGGAAAGAAGTCTGAGAATCGGATGTTCTGCCAACAGCTGAAGAGTGACTTTGCTTTTGGTTAAGTGTGTCATCGATTAAGCTCCAGAACCTAAAATAAGCCTTGGACGAAGCTGGTCTCAGAATTAAAGGTTTACAACTTAAAACCCTATATTTTATTAAAGATTGACACACCGCTAACCCCAGCTTGAGTGGGCGGGCCGTGGTGGCGGCCGTGGTTGTTCTTAGATTGTTGAGTGGGAAGCCTGGCAGTGCTTCAAGCGCAGTGGCAGCCATCCCTGCCCGCACAGGCGTGGCACAAAAGGATCTTTTTAAATATGAAAAACCGTGCCATTGTCACCACCACCAGGCTGCAGTAGATTCCCCCTGCCTGCCCGCCCCATGGAATAGAGTTTTTGCCAGAAGTCTTTGTTCATGCATTCCCCACAACACCAGATTGGGGAGGTCCTCAAAAGAAGAATTCAACGAAAGTGGAGCACTGCTTATGACTAGTGTGATCCCCGTGCTTTGTTATGGAACTTAACTACTTTAAATCCATTAGAACTCCAATGAACTTTCCTTTGATTGCAATAAACTGAAATTTAGCACAACTCCCCCATGTGAGGATTGCTGTGTTCATATCGAGACTGCTGCGCTGGGCAACTCAGGGTTATTTTGTAGGCACTTGGCTGCATGTTTCCTTGCTGCATCCTTAAGCGGCTTCCTCCTTTTAGTGTTGGCTGGCACAAGGGTTGCCAGGAGCCTCCTTGGGGACAGGGTGATGGCAGTGAGAGGTGTGAGGCACAGTCACACTGAGGGAGGGTTGGTGTGGTGGAGACTACATAAGATGTAAATTTACATTAGATGTAAAGGCAGGTATGCATCAAAATGGCTCCTGGACAGGTCCTGCGCGAACCGTAGCCTCCTCAGGGGGAACCTTCAGCACCAAGAATCTCATAGAGCTCCTCATTGCGGTAAACCTCAAGACTAACTCAAACAGTTGCCCAGCCGTCACCAGCTTGAATGAACCACCAAAAGTAAAGGATCGGGGCATGGAAGTGAGGTACTCAGCAGAGCTGGTGTTGCCATCCCCCTCACTATTCATGGGGCATGATGGAGAACCCCTCCCAGTTGTCCGCCATGTGCCTCAGGATGAGCTCCCTAGCCATTAGCTGAGCATCATACATGAGGTAGGAGAGGGATCGGACTCTCCTACGACTACCAATAGCACCTTCCCTCATATGCTGTTCCTGATGGAGCCCCCCATGTGGTGGCCTGGGGACAGTGGGGGAGCAGGCGCTGAGGAAGAGAGCCATTCTCCAGTGCAGCGCCTTGATCCGGCTGCCCCCCCCCCACAGTCCCTGTTGCACTGTTACTTCCTACGGCATCAGAGCTGCTCCTGCCGAGTGCTAATCCTCCCCCCGCCCCCCTGGCTCCCGGGTGTCTGGCCAGGGATGCAGAGTGCTTGCTTAACAGCTGCTCGGCTGGGCTCCGGGGGTGAAGAGGTCAGCGCAAGCATTCTGG
This sequence comes from Tiliqua scincoides, assembly GCF_035046505.1. Taxonomy (NCBI): domain Eukaryota; kingdom Metazoa; phylum Chordata; class Lepidosauria; order Squamata; family Scincidae; genus Tiliqua; species Tiliqua scincoides. Next base: position 19,270,515 of record NC_089832.1, on the reverse strand, counting down.
GGGTCAGGTAAGGGCTGCCTTCGCCACCACTTAGCATTTGGTTTTCAAAAAATAAAAGCAAAGGTGGCAACAGAATTGGCAGGGAGGGGAGGAGGAGGAAGCCTTGGAAGGACAGAACTTAAAAAAGAAAAAGTCCTTTCAAGTGGCAACTGCAGGCTTGCCCTCTGCTCATCCACCTCCCAGAGAGCTGAGTGGGGCAAACTTCAAGCAGCCCCACAGTTTGGAGACGCCTCCTGCTCTCCTCTTCTTGGGAATGTTCGGTGGCAGGCAACAAAGCTGCAGAAGAGCATATTTCAGAGGAGCGCAGCTCCAAAATGCTCTCAGCCCTTCCAGAAATAGCACTTGGAGTCAGAGCAGAAAGTTCTCCTTGCTGGCATTTCCCGAGGTGAGCATCACTTTGAGAGTGTAACGCTGGCTGGCCTGCCTTTTTACACCCAATAAGATTACAGGCACAGCTGGGTGATGACTTAAACCTCCAGTTTTACATGCCGAGGCCGGCACAGCCAGCACCTTCCAGCAACCTGGCTTGGCTCAAATTGGCAGTCATTGGACTTAAGGATTGGGCTGCAACCATAAACTTTCATGTGCCCCCAAGAGGATGCTTAACGGTGGAGTCTATAGATGATGGTTTTGCCAAAGAAACCAGTATTTAATGTCTAGGATCAGAGCTGCAGAACAAGTTTGCACTTCTGCTCACAGCAGGGAAGAGGGGCGATGCATTTTCAAGTGCTCCCCCTGCGCAAAAAAGGCTCCATGCATGTATGGGTGTTGCTTTAGCTCAGTGCTGGAGCATGTGCAGAAAGTCCCAGGTGCATCCCTTAGTTCTGCTGCCTGGCAGGGCAGACACCCCAGAACTATGGGACTGAGGCTGTGGGACTAACTCATAGGACTCATTCTCTGACATCAGAACTGAGGTTTACTCTTTCTGATGGGGGATGAATACAGGTGGAGCCTATTTATCCATGTTAGTTCCGTTCCATGACTCGGCGCAATGAACAAAAAATGTGTTGTGCTAAATTCCACAGAGTTATGCAAATACACTGCAGCCTGACACTTCCAGATGGAAGGAAACTAAGGCAGCTGTTATCAATCCCCTTCTCTCCTCTCTGTACTCAGCCCTCCCTGTTGCCAGCTACCCGGCTTCTTTCACATGGGATGCTGATCTTTTAAGAGTCCAGCCCTATGCATTTCTACTCAGAAGTAAGCCCCATTCCAGTCAATGGGGCTTACTCCCAGGAAAGTGTGGAGAGGATTGTAGGCTAAATCTCATGCTTTGCTTGGTGGGAAGGCTTGCTTGTGTAGGTGATTGCCTGCACCATCTTGGGGGGGGGGGTTGCTTGTGTCCGTGATTGCCTGCACTATCTCAATGGGGGGAATTTGGCAAACACTCCCTGAGTTTTTTAAAGCAATCCCCTCTGTTGCTACCACACCTGCCTCTGTGTGTGTGTGTGTGTGTGTGTGTGTGTGTGTGTGTGTGTGTGTGTGTGTGTGAGAGAGAGAGAGAGAGAGAGAGAGAGAGAGAGAGAGAGTGTCACCTTGCTGCACGTGTTCTGGCTACAGAGATTTTCGGCCCCCCTTCCCCTCTTCAACCTCTTTGCTGGCTCAGGGGCTCCAGGAGTGTTACTGTTCCTTTGCAAGGGGAACCTCTTCCAGGGCTATTTCCCTGCAGAGCCTTTTTGCAGTGTTTTGGGTTGCCTGGAGATGAGTGGAGACACCAGCGCAGGGCAAAGGAAGCAAAGGTGTGTGTGACTTTCAGTTCCCCCACCCCATTCCCGTTGAGACAAATCCACAGATAAAAAAATCTGTGGATAAATAGGCTGCACCTGTATATTTGCCCATTCATTTCCTGCACTCTCTTTTTAAACAATCAATTCAAAAAGTGTGTGTGCTTTTCTTGAGCCCTGGTCAGACTTCAAGACTTGCATAAGGATAATGAACATGTGTGTGGGGGGGGGGGGGGGAGAGCACATTGGCAGGCTGGCTGTTGAAATATCTCTATCCTATCACAAGTTATGGTCAAATAACCAGAAATAAGAAAACACAACTGCCTTGTGTAAAAAAAGGTGGATTTTTCTCACTCAAAACTGACCAATGAGACTGATTGTCTGAGACCCAATGAGGTGTTACTATGAGACAGCAGGGACCCAGTAAGGTGTTGATAGGAGTTGACATGCCCATAGATCAGAGCTAATACTAGAATTCCTATTCAGTAGTTCGAGTACCATCAAGTTGGCCACTGGCTTTTTGTTCGTTATTGATTTGTTGGGTGACCTGTACTGTTTATACATTTAAATAAATAAAATTAATGAGGGTTACACCAAGCCTAGTCTGTGCATAGTCTGTTTGGCCTAGTACGGGAGGAGGTCGAACACGGCACGGGGCTGACGTTGGGCAGATTCATAAGACCAGAAATTATTCGGAAGGCACCACCTATTTAGGCTGTAAAGGGCAAAATCAAAATTTGAAGAGAGCCTGGGCACAGACATGGGTGACAGGCATCAGAGTTTGGGGCTGCAACTTGCCAGGTCCAGCAAGTATTCTGGACTGGTGGAAGGCTCAAAACGGGCTTCAAAGGCATTCCCACAAGATTCTTCTCCCTTGGAAGTCTCCAGGGCATGAATGACTATGTCCAGCTAGTCTGTTCAGGCAGCTGGGCGCCAGCCAAAGGTCTGGGGCTAGAAGGAACCCCCCCAGCTGGGTTCTAGAGACTTCCCGGGGAAATGTGTTGCGCCAGGCAGGGAGAGCGTTGTCTGTCGGCTGGGTCGCCTCCTGCACTTTTCTAGGATCAGCCTGTCAAGGGGAGGAAGCAGCCTCAAGCCCCTAACTGGGTGGGAAGCGAGGCTCAGTGGCTTCCCCAGCCTCTGAAGTCAGTTTTCTTTTTCCGTGGGTGGAACCTGATTCTTATTACCGAAGACTCTCTTCGTCTGTTTGTTTGGGAATATTTCTGATTAAAAAAAGAAAAGACGCAGATGAAACGAGACTAAACATCAAATATTAAACAGCAATCACTAATGTGGCAGCCATAACATCACATCACAACAGCTACTGGAAAGCAAATTGTGCACAGCCAGAGGCTTTCCGCCCCAGAAATGTTCAGGCTGGGACGACTGGCAGCAGGAGCCAGAGCTGACCAGAGACCAGGCAGTGTGTCACTCATCACATTCAGGCTACAACCCTTGATCACTTACCTGTGAGTGTGTCCTTCTGAAACCAGTGGGATCTACTTCTGAGTAAGCACAGCTAACATTTAATGGCACAGTCCTATGTGTGACTCAGAGGCAAGGCCCGGAGTGCCTATTCCCGGGAAAGTGTATATTGGATTGGGCCTCTTCAGCCTAGAAAAGAGATGCCTGAGGGGGGACATGATTGAGACATACAAAATTATGCAGGGGATGGACAGAGTGGATAGGGAGATGCTCTTTACACTCTCACATAACACCAGAACCAGGGGACATCCACTGAAATTGAGTGTTGGGAGGGTTAGAACACACAAAAGAAAATATTTCTTTACCCAGCGTGTGGTTGGTCTGTGGAACTCCTTGCCACAGGATGTGGTGCTGGCGTCTAGCCTGGCAATGCCTTTAAAAGGGAATTGGACAAGTTTCTGGAGGAAAAATCCATTATGGGGTACAACCTCCTGATTTTAGAAATGGGCTATGCCAGATGCAAGGGAGGGCACCAGGATGAGGTCTCTTGTTATCTGGTGTGCTCCCTGGGGCATTTGGTGGGCCGCTGTGAGATACAGGAAGCTGGACTAGATGGCCTATGGCCTGATCCAGTGGGGCTGTTCTTATGCTCTTAACTACAATTCCCAGGAAGCCTTGCAGGTCTTCTTGTTATCTGGTGTGCTCCCTGGGGCATTTGGTGGGCCGCTGTGAGATACAGGAAGCTGGACTAGATGGGCCTATGGCCTGATCCAGCGGGGCTGTTCATATGTTCTTATGGATTGTGGCCTAATGCCTCTTTTAATAGTTATTTTGATATTTTAAAACCTCATTTTTTATTTGTAAACATTTGTTTTAAAACTAATGCAAGCCCTTCCCAGACTCTGGCGCGAGAGGAGCTTCTTCTGCACAATATCTTTCTAAGCAGAAATAGTTCGCAGGAGAAGAAAACACTCAGATGAAGACCTTTTCGTGAACCGTCCTTGTGGTGGTCTGAACCAGGCCTGGCTGTGTGGGTGTGTGTGGCTGTGTCTCAGATGGTGGGTGTGTGTGGCATCATGATGAGCCTCTGCACTTTGCAGTTTACTGTGACACCACTGCTCCTCCTCAGCTGGCCCTTACGTGAAGCCGTTGGCATGCACCCCTCCATCCCCCTGCACAACTGGCACAAAGCCTGGGCATGTGTAGCCAGGGTGACAGTATGTCCTTCCTCTCTTTCTCTGCTTCCATCACCTCTCCCTCCCTCTGTTGTTTCCTGCATGGAATGTTTTGATTGTAAGCTCCTTGGAGAAGGGACCTGTGCTCTAGGAAACACCATTGGCATGTTGGTGGTGCTCTCCACGCATCCTCAGGTTCTGAATCTGACGGAGGCGGAACCCTAGGGGAGTGTCAGGGTCACTGTGAGCCAGAGAAACTCAACTCCACTGCCCAAAGATATTGCTGGGCCTCATCCAGCCGCATTTTGGGAATTCCACTTCGTAAAACCAGAACACGAACGAAGGAGAACGAAGCCTTTGTGGAGTCTGCTTGTGAGAATGTGCGCACGGGGGAGAGAGGGTTCTTCTGTTCTTCCTCCTTTTTCCAGTGGAGCAAAGAGCGCCTCGGCAGCACCCCGCAGTGCTCTCCCGTCCTCGGGACAAGACAGAACGTCGCCTTCTTGCTTCCCATTTAATTAATTTATTTTGTGGGCGGCTGGAGGTTTTCCAAGGCTGCTCTTCTGAGGTTCGGGGTGGGGGGTGCGGGAGGGAGAGGTGACTGTCTGGAACCCATTACGGATCAAAGGGAGGTGGGCGTGGACCAGCCCAGTAGACACACGCGGAATGAGGTCACTCCTAATAGCCTCCTGCTCTCCCCTCTCCTGTCCTCGCTCTCTTGTCCTCCTGTCTGCAGGCACTAAAAGTGCTCGCTGAGATCCAGGCCCAGCAGCAGCCCACTCCCCTCTCCGCCAGCCTGGCAGGCTCCTCTCTGTTCCCGGAGCCTCTGTCTTTATCACATGTGGAGCATACCTTCCACTTGACTTCACACTAACATATGCAGAGTGGACATTGCAGTAATGCCTGACAAATTGACTGGGTGCGATGGAGAGATTAGCGGCAGGGTCAGGCTCCTTCCCTGCTCCCCCTTTCAGCCCCACTGATCTCCTTTAAATGACAACAGTCAAGGACCCCTCCTCAAGGCCAAGGGGCACTTTCCCTGAGCTTCCTTCGTGCAACAGCCAGTCAATCAAGAACTTGCTGGTGCCTTTGTCACACACCCCCCTTGGAAAGCACAGCCTGGAGCTGGCTTTTGTCAGCGGTGCAGGTGGCGGCGAAGAGGCAGCGGCACACCCCCCCCCCCCAATGTGCTGATCTCACCATTTCCCATGGTGTTGTTGCAGAGATCTGCACCCCGTTTAGCCACACATAAGACAGCAGTGGTGCAGGAAAGATATGTCCTCAAGTGACGATTCCTCTGCCAAGCTGCTCTTTAAAACTCTCCTCGCACTCCTGCCAAAGTTGGGTGGGGGGTGGGGGGGGAAGCTGGCTTAGTAATTGAGGAGCATTGGGGTGCTGCCCCCAAAGAGCAAGAGGACCAATCCCAGAAGGCCTCTTGGTGCCTGCTTTGTAACCCCTGCAGCGCGGCGAGGGCTCTGGACTCCTCTCACCCCTCTTGCCTGGGTGCTGCCAGACCTCCCCGTGAATCCATTTTGGTCCTGCAGTCGGTTCTGCCAACGTTTCCTCAAAGTCAAACGATTTGGGGCTTTCAGATGCCAGAAGGGACGCTGCAGTTCCCTCCGGGCATCTCCGTTTCGTTGCCGGCTCTGCCAGAACTTTCCCCAAACAGAACTGTGCTTGTTTCAGTGCTCCTGCTGGTGGGATGAGTTTCCATGCCTTGTCCTGTGGCTGATATTCCCTTCCCACCCACCTCTCCTTCTGCTTTCAGTTAACCCTATCTGGGCTCTCCTCTTCCTGCTCTCCCTCTCTTCCCCCCATTCCTGAGAGGGAAAAAACATTCCACATGATTTGTACTCCTGAATCTGGAGAGCAGAAGAAAAAAGATGCAAGCCAAGCAACTCTGCACAAGCTGTGCACCTCTTTCCAGGGGCTGAGTTTGGAAGTCCTCAGCAGGACATTTGGATGCGTGTCTTGCTCTGGTCAGGCCTGCTATCCGCGGCTGTGGATGCATCGCTTGGTCATCGCAGCTGCCCCTTCAGGTCTCCTTCAGGCCCAGCTGACTCTGTCACTCCAGGTGTGCTCTTCACAACTGGGCAGGAGAAACCCTTGCTGAAGGGGGCTGAAAAGCAGTGGCCATGATTCCTGTTGCCCTTTTCTTTGCCATCTCATCTTTTAATCAAGGTCCCTTCCTGGATTTTGTGGAGGCCGAAAGTGTTGCCCAGGTCTTCTGCTGCCGGGAAACCCTGCAGGGTGCAGCTATGAGCCCTTCCACCTTAGAGGATCATCCTGGTGGGTGAAGTCAGCAAAGGCAGGGGGGACCTTAGGATCACCAGGGAATTGAGAAGAGGCAGGTGACACTCCCGGCTGCTGGTTCAGACTCTTTGCCAAAGAAACCTGGGCAGGATTTGTCTGGTTCTACAGAAAGAAAAAAACTCTGATACTCAAAAAGGGGCAGCCTTGGGAGCTGCAGGACCTAATGCAGCACCAGATTTCATGCCCCCCCTGCCATGGGTCCCCCCAGGCATCACAAGGAGTGGCAGGCATGCCCAGGGCTGATAGCACCTGCTGCAAAGCACCTTGAAGTAGGTGGTGGCGATGTGATAACTGCTTCTAGGAGGCCCATTTTGGGACACAGTGGCGGGTGGCTGGGTGGGCCCTCAAGAGCAGAGGCTCCATTCGCTGTGCCGGCCTCCTGAGACCTCCTGTCTCCCTCTGCAAGCCAACAACACTGATTTCAATATTATTCCTTACAGGAGCCCCTGACAGATGCGCATCCCAAGCAGTTTCCCCGAATAGCTCCAGGGCAGGTGATTTCAGCAGCCTCCCTGAGTGCAGCCGGTTCCACCCTTTGCGCTATTTTTAGAGTTGTGTATGTGTGTAATTTTTGCCAGCCACAATTTAATGCCCTTTAACTTCTGTCTCTGACGGCTAGTGGGAAGCCAGTGCCACCATTTTCCTGCCTTTCTCTGTCTGCTAAGGGAAGGTGCAGCAAGTCATCCTGTTTGGAAAACAAAAGCTCAGCTATAAGAGGGGGATTCTGCAAATGAGCTCTTGCTCCCCCCCCCTTAAATGGTTTGACTTTCCTCTCACTATTCACAATTTCCCCCAATGTTTCATTTGGACTTCCCGGAGGTGTGTCAAGCCCAAGTCTAGAAGCCTTGCAGGGAAAGGGAGTTCCATTCAAATTTTTGTGGTCTCAGCCTTCTGATGGTCTTGAATCTAATATGCAACTAGTATGAACTTGGGGTATAACGTAATTTCTGGGAGCATGTCCTGCCTGCTTCACACACACACACACACACACACACACACACACACACACACACACACACACACACACACACAAGTAGAGGTAGGAACAAGTCATATACCCATCACATGTGCAGATCACATATGGTCCCATTCTGGCTAGATGTAACTCTACTCTTTGGGAAGTTGCCATGAGGAGGAGATTCTCCATTATGTGCTTTAGAAAATGCATGTCTGTGTGATGCTCACAGGTGCTGGCACGCCCCTGTTGTTGTAACGGTCACTCCAGCGCCACCCACCTGGACCCCGATCACCTGGATCACCGATCTCCCCACTCAAATGCCATTGGTATCTGGTGAGTTGGGAAATATGGACAAGGTGAATGCAGAAGGCGAATGACACCCCAGCATTCTTCTGGAGCAATGATGGGAAACAGAAATCAGGCCCCATCAGGGGCTGGGCTTTTTGTCTTTCAAACCCCTTCTGCCTTTCCTTCTCTCCTTCCGCACCACCTCCTCACATTCCCTCTGCAGTTCAAAGGATGGAGCTGTTCAACCAGATGGTCAGGAAACAGGAAACCCACCAGTCCATCACCCCCTGCAGGGTGCATATCGAGTGGCTGCCCCATTATTTCAGCCACTGGAGGGGTTCCCATTGCCTCCCCACACCAGGAGAAGCACTTGCTCAGGGGTGTGCTTCTGGGTGCTCATGCACGCCTGCTCGTAGACACGTTGTGGCCACCAGGCCCTTTAATCAGCGAGCTCAGGATGCTCCTGCGGGATTTTGTGGGAAGTAAGAGCAGGGCCTGCAATTATGAGACTCTTTAGGGGAAATCCACACCACACTTGACAGCAGATTTGCTCTGTGAAAAGAATTTACATCTCCTGCTGAGAACTCAATTTTTGGAGGAGATAATCAAATATGACCCACGCAACAGAGAAATATTTTTGCAGAGCTATTCCACCCTCTTCCTCCCCCGCCCACACCGTTAATTTGTTCCTATCTTTGGAGTTCAGCTTGGCATCTCTTGGGTGCGATATTTCTAAAGAGCCCTCCAAGTGCACGTAAAGGCTTCCAAATGAGCAAGGTGAAAGCCACGGTGCCTGCCTCTGTTTATTAACAGGACTTAAAGTGTCAGGGATGCGTCCCCCAAGCACAGCTCCATCTAGATTCCTAGTAAGGTGGCCGGCCAAAGGGGCAGCCACACCTTTGCTCACAGGCTGGCTTTACTTGTGTGCACCACTTACTCACCATTGTAAGGGACTTGGGAGGGGTCGTGTTGAGACTGGGACTTGGTGAGCTACTGTGGACAGTGGATGGACAGACTTCGAAACCATAAAGCTTCCCTCTACCACCAGCTTCTTTTCTCTGGAAAGTGGCAAGCATGTTGATGATGATGTGATGGTGACCGTGATGATTTCTGTGATGCCTGCAGCATTCAAGAACAAACGAACTCAAGAGCAGCCCTGCTGGATCAGACCACAGGTGGTCCATCTCTTCCAGGCAACCTTTAACAGACAACCTGATAATTTTGGGAAGCCAGCAAACAGAACAGGAAGGCCAGTGTTGCCTTTCCCATCACATTTGCCCCTGAGCAACTGCTATTCATGATTAATTCAATTTAATTTTGAAAACATTCCCATAACGGCTACCTGTTTACTGGGGTTTTGAGGGGAGGTAGTTTAGAACAAAAGTTCCCATCTTCCCCCCCCCCCTTCCATGCCCCACCCAAAAGAAACCAGGAGGATGGATTTAAACCATGTTCATTTCTGGCTTTTTGCAAGAGCGCAAATGTCATATGGAAGATGAAAAACACTGTCACAAAGTGCAGTAAAGATGGCATTGGCCTGGTTATTCAGACAATAGTAATTGAGAGGCCAACACCCATTCCTGGTTACACTTCACTGCAGTCCCAACCTCTTCATGGGACTGTGCAAATTATTGCATTAAGGCTTTTCCATACATTGTTTTGCAGATATGCAGGATGTCAGCAGACCCTTGGAAGAAACAAGGCTGAACACTGGAGCTGAGTTACTGAAAGCACCTGATACACAAACTGCAAAAACAAGAGCAGGAGAAGCAGCTGGTGACGTCCACTTGGGCAGCGAGACCCAGAGCAACGAAGCAGGAGAAGGAGCTCTGGTCACCACAAGGGATGCCAATCTCTAAACCCAGGAACTGAACTGGCAGTGCCTCTCAGAAGCCCCCGAGGCGTGCAGAGGTTGCACGTGGCCTACATCTTCCGGGTGTGTCAAGAAAGCACTTTTCTTTGCATCCAGGAGTTTCAGTGAACGGTCTCCAAGTGCTGGTCTGTGGTTCCCAAACCTGTGGACAAGGAGGGTCGACCAGTACATAGCAGCTGCTTATTCCACGTTGCTATTCGTCCCTTGCTTTCAAGGCGGCATTGTCAGTGCCTCACTTTCCGGAAGAGTTAATTCATCAAAAGAATATTGAAATAAAATGTCCCTTTTCCCATTAGAAAGCATATTATGGCCGTCAGTCAACGCATCACCCTGTAGGTACTAATGCCCATGTCGTGCAATGACATATTTTGTCATAAGTTATTCACGAAGGAGCTGCATTGGGCAATCATTTGATAAACAGAACCATAATTTAAACAGGCTTCTCCACAATGTTTATTGGGAATAAGATTTATTCTCCCAAAGAAACTTTAATTATGGATCCACACTGATGGAGAAAGGGTGGCGTGGACGGTGATGTCCGTCTTGGCCAATCTTCGGGTGCTGCAGAGTCTTCTCCTGCTCAGCTCTGGCAGTTCTGATTGAGCCCCACTGGCAACCGAGCCAGCCTGTGGGCATTTGATATCTGCAGCTCCCTAGAACAAATGCGCCCTCAGAGCCTGTGTGCCTGTGTTTCAGCGAGTGGGGGAACAGGGCAGCAGAAGAGGCCTTACTCATCTGGGAATGACCCTCTTTCTGGGAGGTGCTGACACGGAACCTTTTCCTCTCCTTCCAACATGCACAGCAGATCTCGACTTTGGGATACTCATCTGTCCCAGTCACTCCATCCGATTGTGAAAATATTGCAACGTGAACCCAACAGCGCGGTGATTTTTCGTAATTCGTTCCAAGACTTTGGAAGCCATTCAAATGAGCAGACGGTTCCCTTTGCCCCCTCCTGCTGCAAGGAGAGGCCCAGCGTTCCCGGAAGGATCCCCTCCCCTCCAAGCCAGCAGAGCCCGGGGGAGCATGCATGGTGCGCCACCCCTTGGGCAGACTGACCAAGAGCCACCCACGCATCTTGGAGAACGACCCTGGGGTGTGGCCGGCTGCACAGTCCAGCCTGCTGCAGATTCCCCACAGGGGGCGCTTCCCTGTTAGAGGAATGGAGCCCAGAGAGGCCAGGCGGCCGGGCTGCAGTGCCTGCCAGTGGTGCCGTCCCTGGGGACGCTTTCCTGAGCAACCAGCACCGCCAGCCTGGGAGCTCAGTCCCCGGCCCTCCTTTTCATGCATTTTTCCTAGCGTGACGGTCGTGGCTCTGCAAAGTGTCTGTTCATACCTCTCCCGCTTCATTCCTCCGGCTGTTGCTGTTTCTTACGATTCTTATCACTTTTCTTCCTCTGGAAGGAGGAAAGGCACAAATTGCTCCTTAAGAAAACAAATAAAAGTGAAGGGCTACAGGGCAGAGGTACGAGGGAGCTTATCGGGCCTCCAATACGATGGAGATAAATGGAGTGAGGAGGAGGGCGTAGTGGGGGGGGAAGGAGAGGCACGGAGGAGGGCACAGGTCTTGATTTTGTAGAGTCATAAAACGTTAGAGGTGGAGGTTCCCTTGGAGGTCCTCTAGTCCAGCCCCCTGCTGAGCACAGGCAGCTGCAGTGTCCCTGGCAGGTGGACATCCAGCCTCTGTTTGAAAACCTCCAAGGAGGGAGCAGCAGCCTATCTAGGGTATGGCAGCCAGGGCGTGTTTCCTGGGCACCGCTTGAGGGGGGTGCCACTAAAAGAAGGTGGGTTGACCCATCGTGGGGCTACCAGCGCCTCCTCCTCAGAAGTGGAGCACAGAAGTGACATCACGACGGGCCATGAGATTGTGATGTCACTGCTCTGGGTGCCCTGGCCTCTAGCGACGGCTCTGGGAAGCAGAGCCCACCACTGCCCAAGGCAGGCTCTCGCAGTGAGGAAGTTCCTTTTCCTGGGTAGTCTAAATCTACTCTGCCCTCAGGAGCCACAGAGAGCCCTCCCCACGGCTGCCCTTCAGGGACTTGAAGGAGGCTGTCCTCCCTCCCTCTAGTTTTCTCTCTTACAGGCTAAACTAACCCAGCTCTTTTAGCCGTTCCTCATAGGGTCTGGCCTACAGTCCCCTCACCATCTGAACCTCCTCTGAATCCTTCCAGCTTATGGATGCGATACAGATTCTTTGCCACTGTGAATGCAGCCCAGTATTGCATTCTTTGGTTTGCAGTTGTGTCACACGGCCATATCATTCACGCGGTTGTACCTTCCAAGAGGAATGGCGTGTGTGGTGTGCTTGGGGGGGGGGGTCTCTACTGCTTCCCCAGCACTCCATTTGTAGAATGGTGAATAAAGCCCCTCTGAGAATAGTGCCACCCCCTCCAGGGATCCCTCTTCCAAGGGAAGCCCCGTCTGGGCTGCATTGGCCCCTCAGCCTGCAAGAACTCCAAGCTGCTTGGAGAAGTGGGAAACTGCAATATTTAGTGTCTTGCTTTGGGGGTGAAGCAGGATACCTTACTGAACTTGCAGCTCAATCGTGTCTTGTGGGAACTTGCTCTTGCGGGATAGAAATCTTCCCATCTCACCTGGCTCCACGAGAGGAGGTTTAAGGACTCCCATCAGCAATGTGTGTATGTTCAGGGGTGGGCTTTCCACCACTCACACTGATAGCCATCTTTCTTTCCAAGCCTGGAGGGATGTGGCCTGGACTTGCATTCCCCTTATCCCAAACTCTACATCTTTGACGGTTCTTAACTACCTTGTTAAATGCAAAACTGCTGAAAACTTGGTGGAAAATGGTGGAAAAGTAGACATGTTAATATGAACTTAAAAAAAGTCAAGAGTTATTTTTTTACACACAGAAAAGTGGGCTGATCACGTTCTTTGTAGAAAGGAAAATCAAGAACAGGAGAAACTCCAGCTCTTCAATGGTGGGGGGATCTCCAGGGAGAAAGTTTAAAGAGAGCGCGAGTGAGAGAGAGAAATCTGCTGTTGCAAAAAGGAGGGAAGGGGTGCAAGCCCGTCTCTCAGTCTTAGCCGGCTTGCAGGGCCATAAAGCAAGGAGCGTGGCATGCTCAATCGATTGCACCTCCTGATGCACTCTTTTCGGAGGCAGGTAATTCATTTCAGACTCCCTGAGAAGCCCCTCCCCTCCCTCCATCCACCAGGCTCCTAGCACTGGCTCCTCTCTGTCTCTTCTCCCCCCCCCCCCGACCCCAGCAGAAGTCCCCCCCCCCCACCACCAGCACTTCCTTGCTGAAGGTGCAGTGGTTCCCACAGTGAAACCAAAGGCAGGTAATGACTTTCTCACCCCATCCATTTCCTTGCAGCCACCAGGGCCTCCTCACAGCTGTGTCCCTGTCTCGCAGTCGGAGGGGGGAAGGGTGGGGGACTTGCCCACACTTTCTCCAAACTTCTGTCAAAAGGAAGTTTGCCCTGGACGTCAGCGGCAGGGAGAGTGAGGCCCAGCGGTGGAGCAGGACCTTTTGCAGCGCAGGAGCAAATCATGACACCAGGACAACAGCCTCAGTGCAAAATGCTGCTGCAAAAGTTTGGATGGCCAGTCCTTTGGTACCTGCTTCCACTACCGTAACCACACTGGTTCCATTCGCAGAGTCGGCCGCTGCCAGCAAAGACAGGCTACCCCCTACTTCTCAGGGCGAATGCCAAGCCCTCTTTCTGCCTTTGATCAGGAGAGACTCCCAGCCTTGGTGCCCTGACCCCCTGGCTCCTGCAACGTGAAGCATTCAGGTCAGCCAAGTCAACCTGACCTTTGGCACAGCACTGCCACTGATCCACAAAGTCCCGTCCGTCCCCCCCCCCCCCGCCTTCCATCAACTGTCAGACTGATCACCCATTTAGCGCTCGTCTCTCTGTGCAGGCCTGTCCTAGGAGTTTACTCTGTTTGTGGAGCCTTGAGATCAGCCTCAGCCTCCTTCCCAGGCAAGTTCCCCTCCCCAACTCCTGCCTCCCTCAAACCCTGAAACCCCCATTTTCCTCACTCCAGGTCTCTCTGGGACATCCACATATCTGCCCCTTGCCCTCTCCCCGCTTCTCCCCCCACTTCCTTTCTGCTCTCCTTTGCCTTCTCCACTGTACAGCAAAGGCTGATGCTCGGGGCCGGCTGTGAATGAATGGCCAAGACAGATTGTGTGAGGCAGGCAATATCGCATTGCTTCGTTCCGATTCCCCCGTCCCTGTTATTGCTCGTCATCCCCACAATAAAATGGGCTGATTTGCACCTGGCACCCTCGCCTCCCTCTCCTTCCCCACTGAATCACTGAGCTGTGCTGTTGGCCACTACTCCGGATCCCTCCCCCGCATGAATAATTTTCCCCCTGTGTGCGCACGTTACATGAGTTGAAATGCACACCCAGGAACATCTTCCTTTCGGTTTAGGCAGGCACTAAATTTGGCTCATTGATTATCTGGCTGGTTTCGGGGGCTGTTTTCTCCACTGCCTCTGGCTGTCTTGATCCTGTTGTGTGTTATCAAGCTGGTTTTGATTGCTTTTAAATTGTTTTAACCTATTGCTGGCCTCCTTGGGTGCCTTTGGAAGCAGAAAGCAGGACATATTTCTTAATAGATGAGCAAGAAAACAAATAAAGCTCCCAGGCCTTGGGAAGGGCCAGGCATTAGACCACGGATGGAGAGGAGGGGGTGGCTGGAGGGAAGCTGTCAGCTTCAGGGGCAGCCATGACTGGGGGAGGAAACTCTAGACTTCAAGCTTGTGCTGGTCAGTCATGAGTCGCACGGGCCATAATGCGACTCTCCAAACCTCGCACTCTCAGCAGATGCACCAGCTGCACAGAAATTCCACAGTCACGCAGAGGATGCACATGCACATGGCAGGGATGGGGAAATGGCGCATATAAGCAGATCTGTATGTAGTGCACTCTGTGCATGGTACATTAGAAGCAGCCCAAAGGCTTATCTCAATATAGGGTTACCCCAGTTTAACTGCAGGTGTGAGTTAAAGTGAAAGTGTTTGAACTGGCACAGAAAGTTCTGTGTGTGTGTGTGTGTGTGTGTGTGTGTGTGTGTGTGTGTGTGTGTGTGTGTGTGTGTGTGTGTGTGTGTGAACACTCTTCTTTCAGTTCAAGCCATTCATTTCAGTCGGCATGATTTAAGTTGAGAATGTGCAGCTCGAAGGGGTCGCATGCCTTTCTGACACTCAGATGTAGCAATGATGGAGAACGTCTTTCAAGTCTCACATCTCAAGCCAAATTTGGCTATCGCACTGCATGTGCCTGGGGAGGCCGAGAGGGGCTTGCTTCCTTCCAGCCAGCCTCCCCCCCTTCCTCCCTGTGGCTCTTCGTGTTTCCTTGATCAAAAGACCCACTTCTGGTTACAATCCTGCGTCCGCAACAAAACTTCCCTCTGCTCCCACTTGCGTGATTACGAGCCACATAGCACAGAATGAGGTCAGGCCTGCTCAGGAGCCGCTGCAGCGCAACCTTTGTCCAGGGCTGCGTCGGTTCCTGAGGACGGAAGCCTTCTCATCCTCCCAGCAGAGCACTGGATGCTCCATTTGCACCTTCAGTCCTTTGCCAGACCGAATCTGTGGACTTGCCCATCCACCATCCCCAGTGGCTTATCAGGAAAGGGTGAGCCTCCAGCTCAGCTCTGAGGGCAGCAATGGCAGCTGTGTGCATTTCCTTGTCATCAGGGTTTCCAACTCTAACCAAAGCTATTCCAGGAGACACACACCTATTGGCGATACTCCCTCCACGGGGTCTGTGCCAATGCACAGACTCTTTTGGGGGCCACGCCAGAGCTCTGTGGCATTTCCAGATGCACAGCGATGATGTCATATATCCTTGCTGGACTTCTGGGAATGCCATGCTCCGAGCTGCACAGAGCTTGGCTCCCCAGGGCTTGCAGCTGCAGAGCTGAAAGGGAACACGGCTTATCCCATTGATAGGCTAGTTGGGAAGGACCCCAGGCATGGAGGAGGGCCTGACTCTGCTCCTGGGAGGAGCCTCCTGGTCTGGCCCATTTGGCAGGAGCAGTGGATGAAGAGAGGAGGCGGCGGTAGCAGCGGTGAGGATGACAGGGGAGAATGTGGACATGAGTGTGAGTGCCACCCCATGGGCCAGGCCCCCTCTGCCATGCTGAACATGGCTCTTCTTGCCTTCTCCAGCCCTCTGCAACTGAACAGGGTGATGACCCAAATCCCAGGGCTCTGCCAGACCACTGGCTATCAAGGGCCATCTGTTAGGGCCCTGCTGTCCAAGACAAAGTCCTGGTGCCACAAGGGAGTGAGGAGGATGCATTGAACAACCTGACCACAAAGCTGGAGACCATTTCTCTGGGAATGTGTAGAGAGACCAGGGACTGCCACAGAGGTGCTTTGATCACAATGCTTTATGTATTTCCCATGGAAAATCAGAAAGTTATCACCAGGGTGCAAAGAGGGTCCCTCCCCCTTCTTGCTGGCAGAACATTCAGGCTCCCACAAATGCCTCCCTGAAGATCAAAGTCACCTCAGCCTTTCTCCGTCTGCCTGCCCTGCCTGTTATCACACAGGCCGGCCGCTGAACCAGAAGGCTTTCCAGCAGTCCACAGGCACCAAATGCTCAGACCTCCCACATCAGAAAGTGCTTGGCAAAGTGCAGCTGGGACAAAAGGAGGAAAGCCATTAAGGAGCAATTCTCCCTCCACACCTTTCCTCTGAGTGTGGGTTGCATGTCAGGGACGAACAAAAGGAAACTGGTTAGATTCTGGATGAATGGGAGCTCACTTCAGGCCACAGCAAAAACTAATTCAGAGCTGCTGAAAGGTGCTGAGCTGATGGTCCACACAAATGCAAAGTCAGTGCCAGCCTCAGAGTGTGCCTATCTGCCCAACAATGTGTGCAGCGGGACAATCAGCTGGTGTCACTGATGAGCTCCCCTTTCCTTGTTGCAAAAGCTGCAGTGGCTTCTGCCCTGGAATTGCTGCGGAATTCTGAGCAAACT
The DNA here is from genome assembly GCF_035046505.1 of Tiliqua scincoides. Taxonomy (NCBI): domain Eukaryota; kingdom Metazoa; phylum Chordata; class Lepidosauria; order Squamata; family Scincidae; genus Tiliqua; species Tiliqua scincoides. The sequence continues at coordinate 19,253,797 of NC_089832.1, read as the reverse complement.
CTCCAGGCGCATGGAAATGTCTGCTCAGGCAAAGCCTCTAAGGAATGCTGGGAGAAAGCAGGAAAGGTATGTTATGGTATGAGCACTGATGTTTCTTGGAGAGGGTCTTCTATCTGTCCACACCCATAAGTGCCATTGAATTTTGCTCCAAAGAAAAGTCTGAGGCTCTTGATTGGGCAAAACTTCCCCCCAGAGAATTGCCAAGAAGGCAAAGAGAGTCTTGGTGAGACCCATCACATTTCTCTGAGAAGGTCGCACACATCTTGTTACAAATGACAGTTGCATTGGCACAAAACCTATTGAAGTTTTCATGCTAGCACCATGTCAAATAAGAGGCTGTCTTTGAGGAGTGTTCCAAAATTTCAGCCAATCCAAAACACAGCTGCTGGATTTTATCTGAATCTCATTTTTCCCCACCATGATTCCATTTGTTCTTGCTCCCCGTTCATTTCGGAGCCCAGTTCTTGGTTTCAGCCATGACCTTTAAAGCCTATATGTCTTGGGACGGGGGAACTTTAAGGACGAGCTCCTCTGATGTGATCTTGCCTATCCTCAGAGATCTTCAGGGGAGGCTTTGCTCCAACAGAAGTCTGGTGGCTGGTTGTGCCAACATCTGGGGCACCTCTGCTACTGCTGGGACCGTTGTAGTTGCGTGAGCATTTGGGAGCGTCGCATTTGGGAGCGCATCTCTTGCCACTCAGAATGTCATTTCCAAAGTGTAAGAGTGGACTGGAGATTCTATAGTTCACATCAGGATCAAAATAAAGGCCTATTTTCATTTTTATTTTATTTAAGAGAGCTTAGATTCAGTCATAGACTCCAACACATCTCTATTGTGGTGGCATTCCTTGCCTTGAGATGAATGGGGACACTCTGTGTCGCATAGACCTCAGAAATCTGTCCAGGTTTTCCATCATCATACCTTTATTAGCTTAAAAAAAGGTTACACAGTCATGGAACGACCTTCCATTTCACACTATTATCTTTATCCAAAACCGTTTGTATTTTGGCACAGATTTGTGACTGAGCACCAGCCATGCGCTCGCACCCCCACCCTCAGTCTTCCCTCCCTGCAGGAGAAACCATCTTCCTGGGAATTTGGAAGAAAACAACACAAATGATTAAGTAGCTGAAGGGGCTGACTGGTGACAAAAGATTAAAAGAGCTAAATCAGCCTGGCAGGGAGAAAAAGGCAACTGAGACAACCATCTGCAAGTCTATGAAGGGTGTAAATAACGACAAGAGAGAAGCGGGTGAAAGGTTGTCTGAGGGGACCAGGAGCATGACAGAATGCACATGAGTGAGCAAGAGCAGAGCTCAGCAGAGGGGAAGGATGTGGGAAGGTGGTTGAGGCCAAGAAGGGAGATTTCCAAGAATGCTAGAATGGCCGTCTCTTGAGCCGCCTGGGCTCTGCATACCTAGACCTTCCCAAACAGGAGGAAAACAGGTTGCAGACTCAGCCTCTGCTTCCACCTTGGCCGGAAAACCAAAGCCCAGAACTTGGCTTGCTGCGCTCGCCTGGTCAGCAGAGCAGCCCTGTTGGCCTGGAGTTCCCCCACACTCCTCCAGCCGCTAGGAAGCTGCGGGCTGGAGAAGAGACAGTCCTGGGGCCAGCCGATTGCACCTCATGGTGGAGGGGAAGGCTCAGGCTGCAAACGTGGCCTGGCTCCTCCCCTCCCTCCCCTGTTGCTTGCCTTAAACACTTGGGTTCAGATCAGGATGAGGGGGAATTTGGGTCTGCCAGCTCCTGGATGTGGAGCCCTTGCCTGGTCCTGGGTCCATTTAAGAATGAAGCAGGATCTTGCTGCCTTGGCCATAAAGGGTGAACCGGAAGTTTCCATGGAGGTAATCTAGTCCATCCAATGCATCACTTTGGACCAGGAAGCCTCAGTCACTCCTCTCTTTCTACCCTCCTTAGCACAACTGGGCTTTGTTTCTTCTTGTTGTCCATTACCCTGCACATGCCCGATCTTGTCTGATCTCGGAAGCTAAGCAGGGTCAGGCCTGGTTAGTACTTGGATGGGAGACCGCCTGGGAATACCGGGCGCTGTAGGCTTATACCATGATCTTGGAAGCTAAGCAGGGTCAGGCCTGGTTAGTACTTGGATGGGAGACCGCCTAGGAATACCGGGCGCTGTAGGCTTATACCATAGTCTTTCGAGACTGAAGGTTGCCAACCAACCATACACTTCCTATTCCTGGGAAAGGTCCATTCACCCTCCAGGGACCTCCAAGTGATCTCAGAATGGGATTTTCGAATCCCACCACCTACTCCAAGCCTCGTAAAAACTTTGCTTCCATGCAGTTTAGGCATTTGTGCTTCTCCACCACCTAATGAGTAATTTTATCCTTTCCCCTGATTTGATTGTCTTTATATTGGCTGCTCTTTTAATTTTCACTGCCGTTTTGCCTTGTTGTATGGAGCTTATGTTCTTATGTTCCACGGAAGTCTTCTGGGTAGCTGAATTGCCAGCAAATGCGGAGTGCGAGGAAGACCCAGGAGCCTGTTCTGTCTGTCTTGTTCAAGATGCTATCGTTGTGACGCCTGAACATTCTTGTCATGATACAATCAAGTGTGGAACTGGGAGTGGCTGAGATTCTGGTTGGGCGCAGATCTGAAGTTTATATTTTTCCTGCCTTTTCACCAACTTCCTCTTTTCTGGGTGGGGGGATGCCTCCACCTGCCCACCCTTTGAGTGAGTGTAGCAGTGGAAAAGAAGCAGGGGAGTGTGGTTGGGCATTGACTAGGCCATGCGCAATGCATGCCAGTTTGATCTTCGATAGCAAGCCACATATTTCCTATGAGGCGATGCAGGGGAAATGCAGCTGGTGCAACAGGAGATTCCCCTGGGGGCTGGGGATAAGAATAGGCCCTCAGTTTGGCTGTACTTGTCGTAAGAGGCGACTAAACAGCCACCGGGTAGATGGAACTCGTCAGCCTGGGAAGGCAGCTCATCTGAGAGAAGGAAAACTCTGATCCCAAACCTCCACTGCCTTGTGGCTACATCCAGTTGTGGAAAAGGCTTCAGGAGTCAACCTCGAGGCAAAATCCGGAGCCGGAGTCCCTGAGGCAGTTCATGGCTGAACACAGTCACGCTCTGGCAACTCCTGCGATGCCGCTGGAACCAACCGTATTGACTTCTGCCTTTCCATTGGACCATTTCAGCAACATGGAGAGGGGGGATTTGCTGCATGGGTAACAGCCTATCCTCCATACCTACTTTACCCAGGCTTCGCGTACAGGAGAGGACACTCTGTTCCAGAGCCACCATTCAGAGCGTGACACCATGGTCTTCCGAGACTGAAGGATGCCAACATGATGAACAGGAGAGGTCCTCTTACCTTCCATCTCCTGCCAGCCACCTTCCGCAGGTGAGGGGAAGGTAGCTGGCATGCATACCTGTATAGAGAAGGACTCTGAGCAGAGTTTGCTGCTGACGGCGGGAGCCACCAAGCACACTTGGTTACCCACATAGCCAGACTGGGGCAGCCTGTTGGGTGCTTGACTATCCTCTCCCCTGGAGTCCCGCAGCCCCACCCAGGCAGGCAGCCACAGCAGTAGGCTTCACCAGCCCCACTGGGTCCCCATATCTATATGCTGAGGGACTGGTGCCTGTGAGGAGGTGCTCAAGATGCTCCGAAGAAAGCAGTGGGGCTGTTTGCATGAGCCAGGAGTTTGCTTGTTCAAGGGAGGAGAAGCACAATTGGGCCCTGAAGGGAGTGCAGAGCCTTGATGAGGTGAAAGGATAATGTGGAGCCTGTGATTTACGAGTCCCAGTTTAATTAGAAGCTATATGCCAAATACATTAAGGAGCTAATAGCAGCATTACGGTTACCTTGAGGGATTACAGAGCAGGCAGGCAGCCAAGAGTGCCTTTGGGTCACAAGGAAGCAGCAGGGGGTTGAGGGCAAACAGCTGCATGCAGGCACGGGGGGAGGGGCACTGCCAAGGAAGCCACCACTGCCGCTGAGAAAGAGAAACCTCTTCCGCACTTGCTGACGCCACACTGATGGAAGGCAGGACCCATGAGCTGCCTGGGAGCCGCAGCCCCCTCTTTGCCTCAGGCACCTCATTCCCCAGAGGTTTGCTTGGGCCATGCCAAGTGGGGGACTCGAGGCTCTGCCCAGCTTGGAAGGACAGCAGTTGTGAGACTGCTGGGAAGACTACAATTCCACAGTCCTTCGAGAAGACCCAGGCGCCTGCAGGGCTAACTGATGTGTTCATGTTCACTGCCATTGACAACATGCGCTTCACAAAGTGCACTTGTGGTCTCTTCCAACAAGGGGTGGCTCTGCTTGGAATCTCCCCTCCAACTGGGAGTGGCTGCTCCATGAGACCTTTGCCCTTTGGGAAGGTTTCAAGTGGCACCTCTTGCCAGGGGCTCACTGGATTGTGGCTTGAAACTTCTGTGGACAGAGCACTCTGGGATCCAGGAGCCCTCTTCACACCCAAAGGGAATAGAGTTGGGCAACACAGTCCCTGCACGTGGCAGGTGGCATGAAGTCCCTGGATCAGTCAGAACTGATGTGGAGACCAGGAGGTTGCTGTCTCCCCTTTGCCTTGGAAACAGAGCAGAGCGGCTTGCTGGCTGCACGTCCAGCCCCCAAACAGCCTGAGGGTCTGGAGCAGCAGAGAGCAGCCTCCAAATAATGGTGTGGACAGGACCAGCCACGGCCAAGTCTGTGCTGATAACTGGATCCCTTTGTCCCCAGAGCAGCCATGGAGACCCCCAGGATGGGTTCTCCTGTGCCCTTGATCATGTGCCCTGCCCAGGACACTGTGCAATGAAGGCCTGCTTCCACTCTCGCCATTCCAGAGGGGCTTGCTGGCCACTGGCGTCCTTTTCCACCCAGGCCTGACTTTTTGCAGTTCAGATTCATGGGTCTCCTGCCTCTCTTCTCGCCGTCCATCTTTCACTCCACTACACACATGCAAATGACCGATGATACTTCTGCCTCCAATGCAGATTTTCCAGGTGTCAACTGTACCAACCCCCTCTGGCCTGTGGGAGGGGCCCTCCCCCACCATCCGTCACTCCTCCCCTCACCTTAACTGCAGCCCACCCCTGAATTCTGAGGCGGATGAAACACACACATTACCCTGCAGAGCTTCACAAAGTGCTCTAATGGGAAATGACAGAGCAACCAGGAAGCCTCTTCGCATCAAGGCACTGCCTCCAATGGCTCAGGAAGCCTCATTTTAAAGCATGTGGCTGGAGCCAAGGGGGGAGCACTCTCTTGGCAGGCCACACTCAGGAACCACGTCCAGGCTGGACAGCACAGGGGTGGGGGCTCATGCAAAGGGCCCTTTCTAAATGTGCCACCCTCTGAATGTGCCACTAGGGGGAAACAGGGCATTGGCCACAGCCACAAAGACCCCAGTTCACATCTTGCCCAAGTCACAGACTTAGGTGGTGGCCGAAGTAAATGACTCTCTCTCTCTGAGCTTCAGGCCTCCCTCTACAACAGGAGTCTACCTTGCAGGGTTCTTGTAAGTATTGCAGCAAAATGACACATGCAAAGCATTCTGAATATTGCAAAGCACCATAAGGGTCAAGGCCTTATCAGTGTGACTTCAGCACCGATGCAGCCGTGCCAATAGGGGCGCACACTGCATCCTGCAGGTTGGGGGGCAGTCAGGGAGGCCTCTTCAAGGTAAGGAACGTCTGTACCCTTATCTCGTGGCTGCACTGAGGGTGCATCAGCACTGGAAAGTTGGGCAGGATCAGACCCTTCCTCTGCCAGCCAGAGTGGGCCAAGTGCTACTGACTGCACAGTCCTCCTTACATTCCTCTCTCATTCATATTCTGATCGTGCTGAAGAAGCAACGAGACCAGGCAGTCAGTCCATGACTGGGGATCTCCGCTCCCAGATCCACTGGGCTGCACGATCTCAAGTGACAATGAAAAGCCTGCTGTAGAGCCCTGCTTTCCTTAACGAAGACCCAGAGGCATCTTTCCGAGGCCAAGAGGTGGAAACCTGACCCTTGAGGGGTGGTGAGAATCTCCACCCTGGGGGCCTGTTCAGAAATTGGCAGGGAGAACAGAGGCAAGGCATCTCTCCAGGAAATGTGCTGAGCCCCTTTGGGGTGTGTTTGGTGGTGCCTCATCAGCCACAGGTGCGGATTATGCCTGGCAGTTGAGTGCGCGCCGTGGCTGAAGGCTTGGCATTTGTCTGGGCAGCTCCTTGACCTTTCATTGTTGTTGGCCCTCTGGCTGCTGTCACATGATCACCTCCACAACAAGCCAGTGGGGTCTCCTCAGGCTCTACGGCTGAGAGTCTTTGAGCATCAGTCTGGCCAGCGAACGGCACGCCACTCCAGGTGCCAGGTTTGCATACAGATCTTGATCATCACACTGAACTGTAGATCCTTTGAGCACAGTCTCTCAGGAATGCCCAGCTGCACATCATCAGGGCAGAGTTGATTTCCTGCATCATGCAGGGCCCTGTCTGGAGAAAAAAAAAAAAATCCTCTGCATCCCGGAATCCAGATTGCCAGGAGGAATTCTGCAAACAGCTAATTTGGCAAGTCAAGCTTCCTTTTGTTGATTTTGCTTAATTGATTTTGTGTCTTTCAAATGAGAGCACTTTATTTAAAGAATACTCTTTGCAGCTGGAGTCTGACTTCATTCCTCACTTCAAGTCTTCCTTACCCTCCACTCCACTTGCACACAATGGCTGCATCTTATGCACACTTAAGAATATCAGAAGAACCCCACTGGATCAAACCAAAAGCCCCAAAGAAATCTTTTCTTTTGTCTGTCCCCACAATCCGTTTAGTGGATGTTCACTGGCTCTGGGGTTGTGTGAAAGAGAAAAGAACATTCCTCTATCCACACTATCCATCCCCTGCATAATTGTGTATGTCTTAATCATGCTCCAAACGCTGTCACCTTTCCTCAAAAGGGAGGGGCTCCTGCCCACTCTTTGTTTTGACTGCTGTCATCTGCACCTTTTCCATTTCCACTATATCCTTTTTGAGATGCGGGGACCAGAATTGGATGCAGTACTCCAGGTGCGGCCATACCATTGATTTGTACAGTGGCATCACAATACAGGCTATTTTATTCTCAATCCCTTTTTAATGATCCCGAGCATAGAACTGGCCTTCTTCACCATTGCCACACACTTGGTCAACACTTTCATTGAGCTGTCCCCCAGACCCGAACATCTCTCTCCTAATTTGTCACAGACAGTTCAGAACCTATTTACCTATATACTTCCCCAGGAGTAAGCCCCATTGAGCTCAGTGGGATTAATTTCTAAGCAGACCTGCATAGGATTGCTCGCACAAGTGGGAAACCCTGGCCTCTGAGTGGCCCGCTTGGAGGCAGGCTGTGCAGCATGGCCTTTCCCAGTTTGAAGAGACACTTGGCCAACAGTCTGAGGCTAAGAGGCAAAGAAGGAAGGCCCATAGCCAGGGAGACAGACCAGGGACAGACTGCACTTGCTCCCAGTGTGGAAGGGATTGTCACTCCCGGATTGGCCTTTTCAGCCACACTAGACGCTGTGCCAGAACCTTTCAGAGCACGATACCATAGTCTTTCGAGACTGAAGGTTGCCAATACTTACTTAGAGGTTTCACGTACCCAGAAACATGTCCACATCCTTGTGTCCACGGGGCGTGGATGTGAATCCTCATGCTGTTTCCCAGCTCATCTCATGGGTTATAAGCAGTCTTAGCTGGGCTAACTGAGCAAATATGCAAAAGAGAATTCCTGTTTGCACATTCCCTGGGAGAGGTGGAACCTCCAACGATGGCCAACCCATTGCCAGGGCAGGCAGCGGAAGAAGGTAGCCGTCTCCGGGGCCAGGCCGCAGGCTTGCCAGAAAGAGGGGGCTGGGTGTGCTGTGGTTCCACCCAGCGGGTCACTCCTCGAGTGCCTGTGTGCTCCTGGCTCACATTAGTAGGAAGGGGAACGTGGCATTAGAGCCCAGGGAGAGGCTTGATCAGAACACACAGAACAGGAAGTCTCCGGAAAGGGACAGTACATTAAATGCTGTGTTCTAACAAGCACTTTTCACACTTTAGTGGAGGTGAGTGAACATTGCAAAACCCCATAAGAGCTAATTACTACACGTTCTCTTTCAGTAAAGGAGGGGGGAGCCCTTGGCTGTACTAGGAAAAACTGAGTTTAATACTCCAGTGAGGTGGCTGCAGTTTTCGACCACGCCAAGAGTATGAATGGGAAGTCAGGCAGCTTTTCTCCGTGGCTCGTCCAGGCAAAGCTGAACCCCCCATCTCAGGGCCGTTGCACAGGCTGCAGTCTTGATGTGCCTGCAGAAAGGCCTTGTGGACACGCAGCACATTTGGCGCCGGGGAACCACCTGTCGGTTGAGGCAGTGCTGGCTTCCTTCAAGGGGCCAATGTGCTGCTTTCTTATGAATCGGAAATTCCTTCCTCAAACGTGGAAAATCAGAGCCAGACCACCTCTCCTGCCGTTCTCTGGGGCTGGCAATGGGGTGTTTACTCCGTGCAGCCCAGGCGCGACAGGCCTGGTGCTGAACAGTCCCCTTGCTGCACAAGGCGGCCAACTAAAATCCCGCTAAAATCACACCCCTGTTCCTCTCAGCTCCCTCCTTTCTTCCTTTTCTGCTAGGAAAGGTAGAGGAAAAGCACAGGGTGCTATTTTGCAGCCCAACCATGCGAGGGCAGGATTTGGGTGTGCTACAGTCTGTCACTGGCAGTTGTCCCCTTTGTCCTGCTCCTCACTCCAGAAATTTCAGGGTCCCTTAAACAGCACACAGTTTCTCGGAGTTCTCTTCCCTGCAGTGTCTGGTAAACCCACATATGGGTATATCAGGTGCTGGGGGTGGGGGGGTGGCATTTGGTCCAGGGCCTGAACAACTTCCCGTATGACCTCCATCATCAGAGGGCTAGACTCTACTATCTTGCAGGTCCCTTCCAACTCCTTGATTCTGTGCTCTCTTGCCCCCCCCCCCCGGTGCCAAGCTAAGGGGCCTGGCCTTTGCAGCGATGCCTGTCAGAAGCAGACACCGTGTCTTGCTCCTGCTCACCAGGACATTGTAACAACCTTCTGGCACTTTCCCCCAGAGCAAGGGTGTGAGCCCTGTCACGTTGGCTCCCTTCCAGCACGTTGAGCATTAAACAAAAAACTGGAAAGTGAAACCAGAGCAGGCCTCCCTTCCCCAGTGCAGGCTCTCTGTCTCTCTCTATGGGGGGGGAGGGAGAGGGAGAGTCTTGAAATTCCGCCAGTTTGGTGGATTTCTTGCACATGGGAGTAATATATTGAATTACATGTATGTCCAATGCATAAGAGAGATTCATTTCTTTTCCACATGTGCAGCCAGCTGCACGACCCCAAGGAACCCAGTGGTGGGGTCTTCCTTAGGAGACAAACAGGGCTGTTTTATGATCCTCTTGCCATTTTTTTTTCCACACAGGAAGGCTGCTGCAGAGAACTAGTTCTCACTATGCATCTCTTTCCATGGGTGACAGAGATGAGGAGGAACTCTGATTGCTGCACACACAAAGTGAAGGTGGAGTATTAAATTCTGCAGTCACATGCAGTGATTCCTGTGCCAGGTTGCACATGACAAGCAGACCACATTTCAAACCAAAATCAAAATATTCTCTCTCACACACACCCTTAAAGCCCATACTGGTCATATTGTGACAGATCCCGCCTAGACTATATAATCCCCGCAACTGAGAGCCCCGATGTTTGATCTCAGTCAATGGGGAGAGGAAGAGAGAGAGAAAAATAAATAAAAAGGTGCATAAACCAGGACACAAACAATTGTTGAGCCTGTGTGCAAGGAGAAGGTAAGTGCAATCTCTTTACAAACTTACATGACAGATGGAATGTGAAGATCTAGTGAAGGGACTGAGGGCACAGCAGCTAAGTGGGGAGAATAAAAAATAAAGGTGAGACGCTGGACAGGTGGGGGAGCTGAATCTAAAAAAAGTTACAGCTTAATTCTGACCAGGTCTACTCTGAGTATGAATAGAATAGGGATAGAATTTACTTGTAAGTAAGATCACAGGGCAGAGGAGGAAGCCAGTTTTAGAAACTCTATTTTAGATGTTACGCTTAAATTCTCAATCCAGCTCAGTCTAAACTCGAAGAAAAGTCAGGTTTTGGGTTTAAATTCAGTGCAACCAAAGAGGCAGTTTTAAATAAGAGAGCACAGATCTTCCAGAGCAGCAATTTTCATCCATTTCCATCTCATGGCACACTGGCAAGGTGCTAAAATTGTCAAGGCACACCATCCGTTTTTGGACAATTGACAAGGCACACTGCAATGTTGGTCAGAGGGCTCACATCCCCCAATAGCCCACACTAATAAAGGACCCTTCCCCAAACTGCCACAGTGCACATGCAGACCATGCACAGCACAAAAATGTACCAATGTAAGTTAGTAAAGGTTAGGAATGGTGTACTAATCCCTTGGAGGGCAGCCCTTCCAGTCAGTCAGAAGAGGAGGTAGAGAATGAAATTGGGGCCTGCATGCAAGTGATTTTCTTTGTTCTAGGAGCAGTGAGTGTGCCTGCTGGGACCAAGGACTAGCTATATAAATAGATGGATAAGCGACATGTATCTGTGCAAAGCAAGAGTATGTATCGACTCTTAATTGTTTAACTTCAACAGCTCCATCCTTTGCACGGCTCGTTGGAAGTAAGTTCTATCAAGTTCAATGGGGCTTACTCTCAGGAAAGTGTGTATACTTTAGGATTGCAACTAGTTTAAGCATCTTGTTGGTTTGTGTGCCCTTAAGGCGTCTGGTAGGCCACTGTGAGATCCAGGAAGCTGGTTTCTTGGTGACTTCCAACCAGTTTTCTGCCTCTGCCATTCGGGCTGTTGACCGTTCAGCAGGGCTCTTCCTAAGAGGAAATTACTGGTTCTCCAGGCATCTTTGTCACAGCTGCACCTACAGAGGAAGGCTTCCTCTGGTCCTTGCCTTCCAGTATTGATGGACATGCACCTCAGGCCAAGGAGCTGCAGAGAGGCTGCAGGCATCCTCCAAGGAGAGCTGGAAGGGTCGCCCTCTGCCACTCAGACGTTTACAGAAGCAACACAAACACAGTCTGTATGCCTGCCAAAATTAGACGCTTTCTGAGGAAAGCAGGTTTGCTTTGCTTTGAGACTCTGCGATCCTTTTGCAAGCCATCAGTGCTGACAAAGATTTGCTCTTCGGTGAGCACCTCCTGGCCTGTGTGACATGGAGCTGAAGGTCCACAAAGGCTTGAGCTGGACAGATATTTGCTTGAAACCTGTACAAATGCTCAGTTCAGTGTCAGGTGCCGCACGGAATGCTTGTACCTCCCCAGGTACAGTGACTCCAGGCTGAGAGCACCTGCCAGGCTCCCACCCCATGCCTTGCATGGCAAATCTTATGCCTATCTCTATTCAAGAGAAGGTCTCTTGCTGCAAGCAGATGCACACCTCGGCGATCAGGTCTTGGCCGTAGCCCTTCATTCATTGTGAAGCACACAGGGAGCCAAACTGGGTACATTCACTCCTGGCTACAAGTAACCAAAACGGGGGGCAGCGTGTCAGAAGTCAAAGCAACATGGGGGTCGTTCTGTTCTGTTACCAGGGTTTGTCCCCAGTTAAAAACCCACCTTGGCCACCAGCACCCTGTTGATGCTTTGGGACAGGTGTTGCTTCCAGGCCTTCACAGAGGCATTTAAAGATCTGGGCCCATTTCTTGACGACAGGAAATCTGACTCCGAGCCTTGTCCTTCCTCAGCACCTGGCTACGTTGCAGCTCGTGCTGAGCAGAAAATTCTCAATGAAGCTTTTTTGGCCTGCATTTGGGGTGGTGGCCAAAGTCTGAGGCAGTGGGAGGAAGTGGGAGGGGCCCATTTAAATCCTGAGTGTCTCTGGGGCAGCTCACCGCTGCCTAGTAGCCAGCAGCTGACATTTCTTCTTCTTTTTTCATTGCCTCTCTGGGGACAGCTGCAATCGAGTGGCCGTCACCTCCCTTGGCATTCCCCCAGGATGCCCTGTGGACAACACCTGCTGCTTCATGGTGCAAGCTCCTTTGAGGGCCATCTGTGAATAAAAGTGGCCACCAGTGGGGCGAGGAATTTCTAACCCCTTTGTCCCCGTTTGCTTGGCTGGAGAACTGAATATTTTAGCTCAGGCCTGCAGCCTGCGTGCCCAGGTAAGGCCACCTGACTGCATCCACCTGTCTTGCTGGCTGCTGTAATGAACATGCAGGGCAGAGCCAGTGGACAGCAGGGAGTTCCTTTTCTTAATAAAAAAGCCTCTTGCTTGCCTGGCTGAAGGACACCCCTTGTCTTGCCCGCCTTCTGCAGCACAACACGGTCAGCCTGTGACTAATTTATTTTTCCCCTTCTAATTTTCACAGCAACCTGATAAACTTTTGATAAGTTTGAAAAGAAAGACAGGAAGAAGGCAAGAAAACCATCTCCGAAGGACGGCTGTAATCTCCTGTGGTACAGAATAAATGGAGCGCTACCCCCCCTCATCCGCCACCCTCCAGTGCGTCTGTCACGGACTCATCTGTGTATAAATTAGCTTTTCACAGTAATGCCGTGCAAAATTATTTCTGTCATCCTTTCATCTGACCAGTTTATCTCATCAGCTTGTCAGTCTTAATTCCGGAACTTTACACTCTCCCTCTTGGGGAGCAGGAGGTTCCTAATTTGCTCAGCCGCACACTGGCTAAATCTAAACATCTTGGATTCCCTCCTTGCAGTTAGGATTGGGGTAGGGGGGAGAGGTGTGGGGTCAACGCACTGCTCCCCATGATGGTGTGAGGCTCTGTGGTTGGCTGGCCACATCCAGCCCCTTACAATGCCCCAGCCTGGTCAACCATCAGCATTTTCAGAAGGCTGGCAAATGCCCTGCTACTCTCCCAGGCTTCTGAGGAGCAGCTTGGAAAATGGATGTTGGCTTTCCTCTGAGGGGTGACATTGCTCCTTCTTTGATTTACATGGACCTTAATGCTTTATTATTGCTTTAGTGACTGGATTGTGCTATTGTTTTAAGGTCCCAAAGGGTTGAAAGGAGGTATGGATCATGTTTGAAAAAGCCACCCAAGTGGAAGAGGCTCTGGCTAACCCATCCCAGCAGGCCCAATGGCCATGTGCAGAAGGGGCCCCCCTTGGGGCACAGCAGAAGCCTCTCCTCCCTCCTCTGGCTGTCAATGAGACACCTGTTCTGACCCTGCCCAACCCTTTGACTGTGAACATCAGCCTGATACTGCCATGCCAGATACTACCTGACCTGTGTCCTGGGAGTGATTCTCCAGGTTTGGGTGTCTCTCCCAGACCACCCTTGAGACTGCCCTCAGTGGAACCTGTGCCCAATGCATGCAAAGCAGGGCTCTCTGTGGGCACCAGCCAGTTTTATCATTTTAATTGTTTCGGTTTTAATGTTTCTTTTTAACTTTTTTTTTTTTTTTTTTTTTTTTTAATGTAAGCCACCTTGGGTGCCCCAATGAATGGTAGAAAGGCAGGGTAGAATTTTTTTTAAATGAATGGATATATTTGGAATCCCAGGTCTTCCTGGCTCCATCCACCTCCTTCCGTATCCTGCTTCCAGACACGGGAGGGTCCACTCTTCTCAGTTTTTCTCGTGACAGACCAGCCCTACGCTTTTCAGGGCTGCTGTGGCCAGTTGGAAACTCCCTCCTGTAACAGTTTGCAGGAGAGAGATCCCAGGAGCCCCCATTAGCGAGGGGTCCGGCTCTTTGCAAGTGGCTGAATTAGACACCGTTCTTTCCATTAACGGGAATGAAACCCAGGCTAATGTTTCTCTTAGGCAGAGAAAAGACACTTTGTCACAGAGACTGGAAAACAGATCCCCAGCAGCCTGTCCAGATGAAGCTTTTTCGTAGAGGAGGCCAGAGCAGTAAAGGTGAGGAGTGTGTGTGTGTGTGAGAGAGAGAGACTCTCCACATCTGTGTCTGCAGACGCAGCAGGTCAATGGCTAAAGAGCAGACTCGGGTGAGGTGTGAACATTTGCAGAAATCAGTTGGGCTCAGAGGGGAATGTGGCGACGTGGGTGCGATCGCACGTTTGGGTTGGATCTGTGAAGTGAAACAGTCTGCAGAAGGGCAGGATGGACGAGAACCTTGCGGTTTCTGGTGCTAATGAGCCGCAGCCAGTTTCCTTGGTCTGACTTGGGCCACTCGACATGAAGGCCTTGAATCTGGAGAAGCATCAGTAGTGTAGCAGGGGGAGCACGGTGGCTAGTACTGCAGGTGCCACAATGTGCCGTGTCAGTTGCCCCTCCCACCCGCTGTTGGCGTCACTCTGGGCAGTGCCAGCAATGTTTGTTCGGTGAGTGCCTGCATGTTGCCATCATTGCCTGGAATGGCTCTGGCAGCAATTGGGTGGGGTCTTTCCACAGTGCATTGCGGCACCTGCAGTATTTGCCCCCCTCTAGCTATGCTACTGAGAATCATGACCCTTCCCCTCATCATGTTTGTCGAGAGCAAAGTCTGTGCTCTGGCTAGTTGGAAGAGGCTCCTGCGGCACAAGCCTCTTGCCAGAAAAGAGCCCACTTCCTCCATTCATAGTAAAAACCTTTGAACATGGTCAGTGCTGTAGCTGTTACAAGAGGAGACACAGAATCCATCCAGACCTTTCTTATTCTGGGCTTCGTGTGCAGCTTTTGAGTTGGCTTTCCTTACTCTGACTTCTCTGAGAGATGCACACTCCGCCCTGAAGAGCCAGAAGGAGAGACCCTTGAGCCACTGCAGATGTCCCCTCTTGAAATAATCAGTAAGCCGCTGGACGACTTCTAGGCTGCAGTCAGGAGCTGAAGGGACAGAAGTGGCAGGAAGCTTCTTCTGAAGTCATGATAGGTATGTGCAAGCTCCTGATTTTAGAAGTAGGCTACCTCAATGCCAGATGCATGAGAGGACACCAGGATGCAGATTGTGTCTTGCTGTCTTGTGTGCTCCCTGAAGCATTTGGGGGCCACTGTGAGATACAGGAAGCTGGACTAGATGGGCCTTTGGCCTGATTCAGCAGGGCTCTTCTTATGTTCTTATGTAGGCTATAAGCTCAATCAGGAGCCCAGGTCTACCCAAGCAGGTAGACCTGGGCTCCATGTCCAGGTGGGAGCCCAGACCCAGGTCTGCCTGCCCAGCAAATGTCCACAGAAGCGATAAGCCCAGTTTGGTTACCAGCTACCTGCCCGGTTGACCTGGGCTCTGAAGGTAGTGGATCCACCCCTGGTTCTAAGGAGATTCAATTCTCAGAAAGCTGGGAGAATTCTGCTCAACCAGGTAGAGTCAATACATTCCAATCTTCTGTACTTTGCTTTTTAAAAGTAATGAACATTCTAAAAAGAACTAGTGTTCCAATGACGTGACTGTATTTGACTAGCATATCTTTCATCTTGCTTTTATGCAAAGTAAATAAATTTTATTTTAATATGTATCAATGCATCAGTAATGTGTCATATAGGTGTTAAACAGACGCTATATAGGTGTTAGATAGGCTCTATATAGGCATTAAATAGGTGTTAGGTGTTAGATAGGTGGCAGATAGGTGTTAAAAGGTATTAGATAGGTGCTAGATAGGCACAAGATAGGCACTTGATAGGTGTTAAATAGGTGCTAGATAGGCGCTATATAGGTGTTAAATAGGCACTATAGAGGTGCCATATAGGCGCTCGATAGGTGTTAAATAGGACCTAGACAGGCGCTAGATAGGTGCCATATAAGCCCTCGATAGGTGTTAAATAGGACCTAGATAGGCGCTAGATAGGTGCTAGATTGGTGCTATATAGGTGCTAGATAGGTGTTAAATAGGTGCTATATAGGTGTTAAATAGGCGCTAGATAGGTGTTAAATAGGCACTAGATAGGTGCTGGAGAGGGGCTAGATAGGTGCTATATAGGCACAGAATAGGGGCTAGATAGGTGCTAGATAGGCACAGAATAAGTGCTATATAGGTGCTAGATAGGCGCTAGATAGGTGTTAAATAGGTGCTATATAGATGCTGGATAGGCGCTATATAGGTGCTAGATAGGTGGTGGATAGGTGCTAGATAGGTGTTAAATAGGCGCTAGATAGGTGTTAAATAGGCGCTAGATAGGTGTTAAATAGGCGCTATGTAGATGCAGAATAGGCGCTATATAGATGCTAAATAGGTGCTATTTAGGAACTAGATAGGCGTTATATAGGTGCTAGATAGGAGCTATATGTGGTATATAGGTGCTAGATAGGTGTTAAATAGGCGTTATGTAGGTGCAGGATAGGCGCTATATAGGTTCCTAATAGGTGCGATACAGGCGCTAGATAGGCGCTAGATAGGTGGTATATAGGCGCTAGATAAGCGCCACATAGGTGTTAAATAGGCGCTAGATAGGCGCTATATTGTTGCTATATAGGCATTATATAGGTGCTAAATAGGCGCTATACAGGCGCTAGATAGGTGGTATATAGGTGCTAGATAAGCGCCACATAGGTATTAAATATGCACTAGATAGGCGCTATAAATGTGTTAAATAGGCGCTATATAAGAACATAAGAATAGCCCCACTGGATCAGGTCATAGGCCCATCTAGTCCAGCTTCCTGTAGGTCATAGCGGCCCACCAAATGCCCAAGGGAGCACACCTGATAACAAGAGACCTTATCCTGGTGCCCTCCCTTGCATCTGGCATTCTGACATAGCCTATTTCTAAAATCAGGAAGTTGCACATACACATCATGGCTTGTAACCCATAATGGATTTTTCCTCCAAAAACTTGTCCAATTCCCTTTTAAAGGCATCCAGGCCAGACACCATCACCACATCCTGTGGCAAGGAGTTCTACAGATAGGTGCTGGATAGATGCTAGATAGGCGCTATATAGGTGCTATATATTTTTTTGATAGGCACTATATAGGCGCTATATTGGTGCTATATTGGTGCTATATAGACGGTAGATCGGTGCTAGATAGGCGCTAGATAGGAGTTAAATAGGCGCTAGATAGGTGTTAGGCGCTATGTAGGTGCGAGATAGGTGCTACGTAGGCTCTAGATAGGTGTTAAATAGGTGGTAGATAGGTGGTAGATAGGTGCTAGATAGCCGTTATATAGGTGCTCTATAGGCGCTATATAGTTCCTTGATAGGCGCTAGATAGGCACTGAATAGGCACCAGATAGGTGTTAAATAGGCGATATGTAGGTGCTAGATAGGTGCTAAGTAGGCACTAGATAGGTGTTAAATAGGTGCTAGATAGGCGCTAGATAGGTGCTAGATAGCCGTTATATAGGTGTTAAATAGGCACTATATAGGCGCGATATAGTTCCTTGATAGGCGCTAAATAGGTTTTAGATAGGCACTGAATAGGCGCTAGATAGGCGCTAAGTAGGCACCGGATAGGTTAGATAGGCACAATATAGGTGTTAAATAGGCACTATATAGGTACTGGATAAGCGCTTTATTGGTGCTATATAGGTGTTAGATCAGTGGTAGATAGGTGCTAGATAGGCGCTATATTGGTGTTAAATAGGCGCTTTATAGGTGTTAAATAAGTGCTATATAGGCGCTAGATAGGCACTATATAAGTGCTAGATAGGCGCTTTATAGGTGTTAAATAGGCGCTATATATGTACCAAATAGGCACAATATAGGTGCTAGATAGGTGCTAGATAGGGAGTAGATAGATGTTAAATAGGCGCTGAATAGGTGTTAAATAGGTGCTATGTAGGTGCTATATAGGTGCTAAGTTGGTGCTAGATAGGTGCTATATAGGTGGCAGATAGGTGCTAGATAGGCACTATATAGGTGGTAGATAAGCACTAGATAGGCGCTAATTAATTAATTAATTATATTGGTTTTTGATAAGTGCTAGATAGGTGTTAAATATGCACTTTCAATACTACCTGCATCACAGTGATATGTTTTACTTCTGCAGGGTTGCAGTAAATGAAAGGATATCTTGCATGTTATTTCTATGTAGGCAATACATATTATGTTGCATGCTGAGATGCATTTATTCTATGCAAGTTATTGCTGCATTGCTTTACAGATAATGAATGCATCTTTTAAAAAAAAAACCCACATTATTTTCCCTTCATGAAATTTGGGGGAGTTTTGGGTATTTGATGTTTCTCCATTCTTATCCTTTCATTTTGCCAGTGTAGATACCTGACATTATTGCCCCCCTTGGAAAAAAATAGTCAGCCCCCCACCTCTAGAATCCTGGCTATGGGCCTGTTCTGAAGGCTTCCTACCTGGGCAGGGGCTTTCTCTTGGTCATTTTTGTTTCATTCGTTTTGTTTCATTTGTTAGGTTTTGGGGCCAATTCAAGGCCCAAGGACACTGCCCAGAAGATACTAAGCTGCAGTCTTAGTGGCTCCCCACTGGGGCAGCCATCCCCAAAACTGCATGTTCCTGTTCCAGTCCAGTTCCTTGTTCCTGAGAACACAGTTGAGCAACACAGTACCAACCTCAGACAGTGCTTGGCATGGAGCAGGCTCAGAATTGACCAGCAATGAGATGGGAACACATTAATCACCTTGGATACTTAGAACAGCGACACATCAAAGTCTAAGCAAGAGGGCACCCACCTCCAGTAACCCCCTTCCACCTCCCTGCTATCAGCAATTGTTTTCACCCCATGAAAATGTGTAACTCAAACATGTTCAGCCTGGTTTTAGGAGTAGCAGAAGTGGGTGGGTGGGGAATGGCTTCAGGTGAGCTCTTGTGAACACCTGGATCATTTCAAGAGGCTCACACAGGGGACGATTGCGAAGAACCTGGGACTATTATGGCAAAAATGGGCTTGGAGCTTGGAAAGGAAAGTCTGGAGTTGCCTCTGAAATTTGTCTAAAATTTTTGCTGGGGTGGGGAAGATCTGAAAGGTTTCAAGGGACATTCAAGACCTTACTTGAGACTAGTAATATTCTCAGGAGGTCTCCACACATCTCGTTCCCTAGATTTTGTCACCGGTTGGTTGGCAACCTTCAGTCTCGAAAGACTATGGTATAAGCCTACAGCACCCGGTATTCCCAGGCGGTCTCCCATCCAAGTACTAACCAGGCCTGATCCTGCTTAGCTTCCCAGATCAGACAAGATTGGGCATGTGTATTTTGTCACCAGATTTTTCCTAATGCAGAACCTCTGGGCACATTTTGGGGGGCTCAGGAGTGCTGTGATTGCATCAGGCCACCACACTTGATGTCTTCGTTTCGCACATTCTGCAGAGGAGCTGGAGAGGGAACTGCAGCTGAAGGGGAGCAGGAAAGGCATTAAGCACATCTTACCAGGCAAATCCAAAGGGAGTGTCATGCTATAGGCAGCACAGCTCAAATGGGGAATCTCACTGAATAACCAGTGGGAATTTTAATAGCTAATGTACATAATATATTGTACATGCATATTTTACACATAATGCCTATTCATATACATACATATCCCCCCCCCCCCACACACACAACTGTGTTTTTATATATGATGGAGAAAGAAAGTGACTCTGAGCACAGAGAACTGTTATCTTTAGCTCTGTCCTTCCCAAAATTCACTTGCATAATATTAATTTGAAATTGTGAAACGGCAGCCTTTAAAAAGGAAGACATGCTTTGGCTAATGGGATCCGCAGGGAGAATGAAGAAGGATGTGGGGTCTCAGCTGGCCACAGCCAAACCTGCAGAGTTCCCCTCCCCCCAGCAGTCGGGCTTTCTGCAGTTGATGTTCAGAAAAAAAATCCAGGAGTGTTAAATCTGGGGTGGAACGGACGGGTTGTGAACGTCAGCAAGGGAATGAGTGGAATGAGGTTTCCGAAACGGTAAGTGCCTGATAAATGATGTCAGGGGCCAGGAGGTGACCCCACAGGCCACAGGTCGTTGCCATGTTATGTTGTCGTCCTGACAGCCGGAGTCTAGCAGGCTTGACAGGTTTGCGCTGCTCGGGAGCACTGAGCTCACCACGGCCATCAATTCCAATTCATTACCAGGAGAGACGTGTAATTTGCCTTTTGTGTCATTAGCCGGCGAGGAGAATCGGCAGCAATACTCCAAGCCCACATGGGTCCGACAGCCAGGCCCTCGTGGACATGACTGTATGTGCGCCTGCATGGGGGGGGGGGCAGGAACAAGGCAAAAATGGAAGTAAATGGTTTTAATTTTTAAAGGGACCCGGCCTCTTCTGCGGGTGAGAATGTGGCTGGAATGCTTCAGTAATCAAATACAGTGCCAGGCTCCTGGTCCATCGCTGCAACTCTGCTTGGTGAGGAGGGAACATATGGAAAGAATATTGTCGACTCCAAGAGAGGCACAGAGATATATTTCATAAGCGTCGCAGCACATGCGTATAAATCAGGAATAGGGGCTCCACTCCTAGGGACACCCTCTTGCAGTGCAAAGCCCCACTGAACACAGTGGGACTTACTTCTGTGTAGCCTTGCAGAGGCTTGTGCTGGGAGGTTGCAATTTGCCTGTACACAAGCAAGCCCCACTGAAATACGCATGAAGTTCACCTATTATTATTATTATTATTATTAACAGTATTTATCTACCGCTTTTCAACTAAAAGTTCACAAAGCGGTTTACAGAGAAAATCAAATAACTAATAAATATATCATAACTATATGGGACTGTGCTGTACATGGGCTTACTATCAGTGTGTCTACAAGGCCAACTCAAGTGTCGCAAGATTTAATTGCAACTGGCTGCACTCCTCAACTTTAAACATTTTTTCCAAGGCTCTGCCCCTCCCCTCTGTGCTTGTGACTCTGTTATATATAATTTGCAGTCACAATGCCATACACCTGGACGCCGTTTAATGTTGTTTAAATGATGTGTTAACTTGTATTTAAGCAATAAGCCTTAAGAAACATGGCACTCCCAAGGGATTCATGCTGTTTAGCAAGAAGAGGGGAGAGACCATCATGCATCTAATGGGGGGACGACCTCAGTCAGTCTGTAACTTATCCAGAAATAAGCCCCCCTACACACACACACACACACACACACACACACACACACACACACACACACACACACACACACTTTTCAGTTATTTCTGCTCCTTAGTCCAAGTGCAAAGTAAAAGTAACAGACATAGGGATTTTTAAAAAGCTGGAAGAGGAAGTGGAGAATGTGACATGCTCAACCTGTACAGGGGCACACTAGAGAATTTCATTCTCACTTAGCACAAGCCTATGCACACCTATATAGAAAGTGTATAGTACTGCAGCCTTAGTTAGACCCTTAGTTAGACCACTGAGTCACACCCCCCCCCCCACAATCCTGTTAATCATAGACTGCCAGGCACTGCGGGCCCTAAGAAATATCATTGTCAAGGTGCAAGGAGCCCTGGGAAACTTTTCACGGTACCAGACAGTCAGGCTGTCAATGTTATTTTCCAGAGTCCATGCAGGGGTATTCAGGCCAGCTCACTCTTTCAGTGCAGTCATTGGGCACGTGGTCAAGACTGGATGTCAGAACCAGACTTGGACGAAACTGGACTGTTTTCTTAGTCTGTTTGCCACATCCAGTTCCAGAAAGAGCTCCCCCATCACCAAGTCCCAATGCTTATTTCTATCCAGCCCTTTTGCCAGACATCTACATTAGCTTAATGATGATGATGATGATGATAATGAATGAATGAATGAATGAATGAATGAACTTTACTTAAAGTATCACACACCAAATATCAGGCAGGCTGCACATGAAGACCGTCCCTAGCATGAAGCTCTGCCGAGGGGGCTCTCCACGGGGCTCACATATTAACTTTATGGAGCAAAAATGTAAATGTATATTTGTCACAATGGAATTATTTATAACACTCCCAATGATCGCTGTAGAATTTTGAATTAAGTCAGTAAATATTTAACATTATAGACTTGATTTTTTTTATCACAACAAAGTGAAATTTAAAGTATTTGTGGCTTGCGGTTTGCATGTTGCCTGCAGCCCTGGGAGTACTTTGGGGTTGTTTCTGGGGGGGGGGGGGTGAGCTTTGCCATTGATCTATAACAGCCAAATTAGAAAAATCTAAATGTAAGAAAAACACCCGCTGGACGTCCCTGGGACTTTCTCATTTCTGCCCTTGTTATTCCATCTCATTGGTAAAAGAAAAACTACTCAGCAAGACCATTTATTAG
This sequence comes from Tiliqua scincoides, assembly GCF_035046505.1. NCBI lineage: Eukaryota > Metazoa > Chordata > Lepidosauria > Squamata > Scincidae > Tiliqua > Tiliqua scincoides. The sequence continues at coordinate 19,231,751 of NC_089832.1, read as the reverse complement.
CAATTAGTGTCTGGAACCCTTGGAATCCCCCAGGGCAGTCGGAGCAATTAAAGCTTCCCACAGTCTGCTCTCGGCCCCTTCCCAAACCTTGACTTGATTCCTTTCTCAGTGCCTCCCCTCCTCCCATCCTGCCCTGCCTTTGACAAGACATCATGCTTATGAAGAAAAAAAAAGGCAGCTGGGGCCAAATCAGCAGAAACAAACCATTTGCTCCTTTCCGGATTGCAGCCAGATATTTCCTTGAGATCTCCCAGCCCTGCTCCGCCAGGCCAAACATTTCCAGAGCAACCTTTCATTCATCCCACATTTTGGTCACCAGCTCATCGGCCAGGAGGTCTGCCTCACAGGGTTCCCCCCTTGTTTTGTGTTCAATTTGAAACCCTGCTGTGAGGATCTGGGACTGGATCTGGTGGGGATGGGAGAGAGACAGCCCAGGAAGGGGAACGGCCTGGGCCCTAAGGCTTCATAAGGCACTCAGGTCCTGTGATGAGAGTTCTCTGGATAAGCTGCTCTTTCACCTGCGGCTGGGGCAAGCCCAGGGAGGGAGACAGCAGACAGGTGGAGAAGAGAGAGGGAGGGTCAAGCAGCCCCCTTTCCTCTGCTGAATTCTGAGGCCTGGTTTTGGGGATCCTGGTTGCTGGGCCAGCAAACCCCCCCCCTTGTTTCTGCACTTCTTTCCATGGGACCAAGAAGGACTTGGACACCAAGCAGCACGCGCCCTTCTCATGGCAAACCCGCTGGGTTCAGCAGTGGAGAAGTGTGGCCTCTTCCTGAACCGAATCTGTGGTTGAAAGGGTCAGAGAGGTGCACATTCAGCCCTGGGGAGGGGTCATGGAACGGGCCTGGATCAGTGGCTTTCCCTGTCCCCTGGGAAACTCATTCCTGGGACTGAACTGATGTTTCCTTCGTGATGTGGAAAGCTGTTTGTCCTCACCCTAGTGGGGTTGGGGGGGGACTGCTTTGGGGATTGCTAAGCAGTGCAGCCCCCAAAGCAGGAGAGTCCCAAACTTTCCACAAGACCTGAACCATCCATGGAGGGTGAGCTGCATCAGGAACACATCTGTTGGAAGTGCCACTGAAACCAATGGGAGTGCTCCATCAGTCCGCGTACTGTGGGCAGATCCTGCAGGCCTATGAGCTGATCATTCCTGGTGATGGATTGGGCCCTTTCATCATTCCATTTAAAAACATTTACATTTACAAACGCTTTCATCTTGGCTTTTGAAAAACAGAGCAAAGAAGCCCCACTGATAGCCCCACGCGCGCACACATTAAAGTCTTCAAGCTCCATTGTGAGTTCGGGGACCTGACGCTCCACTTCTGATCTTCAGTCCCCTGAAAACAGCTTTAGCAGAGATTTTCCTGCTGGAACGCTGCAGTGCTGGGCCCTGAATGAAGCAAGGGAAACAAGGCTGACTGGAGACAGCATGAGAAATGGACAGGAGTCTGGCAGACATTCAGCAAATTCCCTTTGGAGCAAACCAAAAAGGAGGACGAGGAGCCGGGGTCCCTTCTGTTTTCTTCCACCTTGTTGTGTGCCTGTTCAGTCCACCTACCAGGGCTTGTATTTAGGGTTTTCTGTTTTCCTCTAACGAGGGGATGAGATCAGAGGGAAGGAAAACCTTCAGCTGTTGGGTCCCTGAGAAGCTCACAGAACCCACAATCTTGCGTCCTGGCAAGGAGGAAGGAACAAAGTGGGAGTGGAAGGAGGAGCAGTGACGGCAAGTGGGTGGACAGAGAGAGCTGTCCCCCACCAAACTGATGCTTGAGGTCCCTTCCTCAGTGGGCCTCACAGATGGGCTGGCTCTGGGCACCTGATCTTACGAGCAGTGCGGTTTGTGATGAGGCAGCAGACCACTTCTGCCAGCACACTTCCTCTGCTGGTGCTGAGTCACCAGTTTCTCTCTGAATCCCTCTCCCACTGGGGCCAAAGTTGGTGGGAGCCGGATGGTTCGGTTGTTCAAATTAGCCTCCCATCCCTTGACAAAATAAATTTATGAAGGGAAAAGCAGCACCCCCCCCCCCACCCAGCCTTCCTTGGCCTCTTGATGAGTTCATTTCGGTGTGATTAAAACTCATCAGACAATCGTCCTCATAAATCGACCCTTCTTGGCTCGAGAACTAATGAAGTTCTTGTCTCTAGCAGGAGCTCCCGGTCGCCAGTGACCAAAGGCTCACACTGATGTATTTGTTTTCTTGGACTTGGAATGCCTGCCTTCAAGCAAGTAAATAATTTACACCTGCCACATTTATTTACTGCCCTCAATAATTCTCTACTGGCTAGTTCGGGCTTAGGCATAAGTGATTTTTGTAGTATATATTTTTTCACACTGCTGGCATGTAATAAAGTAATTGTGTAATTACTGTAGCCATAAATTCGTCACCTCTGCAAGTCGGCTCTGCTGCTCAAGGCAAGCGGGAGGAAAACCAGGCTTGCCCTTCGGTCCGCTGCAGGGCTGAGGTTTGTGGCTCCAGGTCCTTTGAATGGGGTCAGTGGGCCTGCCTGAGGTTTCTGCTTCTGGGGATTGTTCCTCCTCTGATGAGGCCTTTCCAGAATGGGTGATTCAGGGGAGCATTTGGTGCACGTGGACAGCAAAGCCCATTCACAGAGACGAGAAGGGGGGCTGATGATGACCCAACCAGAAAGGGCACTTCAGAGCTTTGCACTTTGTCTTGGGGATACTGGAGAAGATGCCATGAACATGCATTGAGGGCATTCGTGGAAAGACACAGGGCTGCCCCATCCCTGAAGCTGGCTGAGAAAGTTGCTTCAGGCGGTAGGCTGGTGGGGGGGGCCACTTCTATCAGCCCACTCACCTCCACCGCTCCTCTTCCTCCTCACTCTACTCCCTGGATGGGTGGAAAAGAAAGAAAAAACAGAGTGGCAGAAGAAGAGCGGAAGGGCCCATCTCTGACGCTGCAGCCAGTGGCATTGCTAGGGGGATGCAGGCTGCACTGGGTTATGTGCACGGGGGAGGGATTTACACCGTTACTGGCCAACATTTTTTAAAATCTTGGTATTTTCGAATAATACTGGTTGGTTGGCAACCTTCAGTCTCGGAAGACTATGGTCTAAGCCTACAGCGCCCGGTATTCCCAGGCGGTCTCCCATCCAAGTACTAACCAGGCCTGACCCTGCTTAGCTTCCGACATCATGGTATAAGCCTACAGCACCCGTTATTCCCAGGCTGTCTCCCATCCAAGTGCTGACCAGGCCTGACCCTGCTTAACTTCCAAGATCATGGTAGAAGCCTACAGCACCCGGTATTCCCAGGCGGTCTCCCGTCCAAGTACTAACCAGGCCTGACCCTGCTCAGCTTCCGAGATCAGATGAGATCAGGCATGTGCAGGGTAACATCCTATGTGTAATTTAATGCAGAATGCAATGAAAAAAAAAATCTCTATTCTATTAAAGGTTATAGCCAAAAACCCCAGTGGGGGCGGGGCAATGGTGCATCACCATGTCGACCACCTGGGCCGTTGCCCCACCCACTGCATGGGAGGAGGCCTATCATAGGAGTTACAGAGGGCCTCCTGTCAGGGTGACGCAAACCCTAGTGATGCCACCGAGGCCCACTTCTGTCCTCTCCTCCACACTTCATAGGGTCACAGAGTCAGAGAGGACCTTCCACACCATCTGGTTCAACCCCGACCTTTGACTCCAGCTCTGAAACCTGATTGGCGCTCGCTTCTGATCTTCCACTTCCCCTTGGGGAGGGCAGCCAGCCTCCTGCGAGTCTCGGCCCCCGATTGCCTGGACCCTGCATGGTGTCTGTGCCTGGGCGGATTCTGATACATCACCCACCCATGCGGATGGTGCCCAGACGGTCCTTGCATTGAACAGGCCACAGAAAGAACTGCGCTGGGAATGCTGCACTTGGCAACTTCTGTGCTTCGTGCGCAGACAGCCCTGCCTTCGCTGGCTCCTTCAAAGAATGGTGTGTGAAGCCTCCCCTGAGCCCCTCCCATTGGTGCTGGCCAAGCCCTCTCACAGCCCGGCTGAGGTTCAGAGGAGATGCTCTGTCGCAAAGCAGCCTCTGCTGCTACTCCAGAAGCTGCTCTGCTCATGCCAAAGCACTGCTCTCTTGGCTGAGTGTGCCTCCGAGTGTGCCGGGGCCAGCTGGGCTGGTCCCAGAGAGCAATTTGTCTCCCGTAAGGAAGTGCAACGCGATGCCCCTAAGCCCCGCTTGAGATCCGATGGCGCTGGGCCAACTCCCAGGCTGCCTCGCTAAGGAGCTGTGCGTTTCTGCCGCGGTGCCTCCTCTCACCTGCTGGCATTTGCAGAGGCCAGGAGGGGAAGACTGGGGGACGCGGGCCAAAGCTCCGTCCCTAATGGGCTGCTAATCCTTGCCCAGTGCCTCACATTTGCCAGCTCCGCTCTGGGGATCCTTCAAACAGGCCTCCACCCTCCAGGCTCTTCCTGGAAGCTTGGCAGCCCCTCTTGGGAGACCAAAGGGGGTTTGCAATAACATCCACCCCCCACTCCTTTCCTTGAAGCCAGTTGGCAGCTGGCGTGATACGCCCATTACAGCATTTATATGAAGTGCTGCTGAACAAGAGAGATTTGAGAGGGTTTTACAGCTAGATTGGATGATCTCAGTACATTGGCTTCTGCCTCCAGAAGAGGAGATGTGAGCGTTTAAAGGACCAGAAACCTTCAGCCAAAGATCCAGCCGAGAGCCCCTGGTTGGGAGCGGGGCCAAGAGGCAGTCTGGCTATGTGAGGAGCCCGGCTTCTGAGAGCAGGGCTCAGATCCAGGTCTGCTCAGAGAGGAGGACTGTAGGACTCCAAAGCTGGCACAGTTCTGTTCTCCTTCCTAAACCGATCAAGTAAGAAACATCCTCCTGCAATCTGCTGACTCCCCAAATGGTCGGATGTTGAGGGGCGGCCCTTCAGACAGCCATTTTCCTTGTGAACTGTGGTGCTTCTGTGATATCTGTTTGCTCAGTGGGTTCAACCTGCACATAATAACAATAGGGAATAATATTTGCCAGCAGAGAGGGAACCGGCAGGCAGCATCAGCCCTCCAAAGCCACCCTTTACCTTTGCAAGACTCCTCCAGCCCCACAAGCCTGCTTCTTGTCAGTCAGTTGCAAAACAGGTTCTGTTGTCACCCTCCGACTGTCTTCAAACTGCCAAACATTTTCATTGAGCCACCGTGCAAGCAGGTGGTGGTGACACAGTGGAAGGCAGGTGTCAACAGGGGAAAAGTTTCTGGGACTATGTGATGCGCATGGACCTCGTGGCAATGCAGAGCCAACCCCTGCAACCCCTCTGGCTGGCAGCTCCAGGTTCCAGTGCCCAGTGCAATGCAGGGACACTTTGTTGCTGCCCTACCTGGGATCTCATTCAACTGCAAGAGGCTGTGAATTGCATTAACTAGCTCTGGCTTTGGGGAGAAAGCACCCTTCCACCCACTCGTGGCAAGCCAAAGGGGCACTTGGCCACCCAGGGGAGGGTCAAATGAACTGCTCTGCAGCTGAGAAGCTGGTGCACTGGCCCCTGTTGCAGCTACTAGCCCCTGTGAAGGGAGCACCTGCTTTTTTTCTTTCTTTTCTGAACATTGCAATGAAAACATCGCCTTATCTCCAGCCCTCTCCCTTGACTCTGTTCTGTGGCCCATGGCTGGTCATGCAAACCCCGCCAACAAGTTTATCTGCATTTGAGGAAATAATCGTTCAGCAAAATTGTAATGTAATTATGTCCCCACAAACCTGAACTGGAAATCTTCATATCCAGTCATTAGCATTAAGACAGGCAGACAGGCAGTTAGGCATGAATACATGACTGAGAAATGAATCCTGGCGACTCGGTCTGTCTCAACTCAGCTCTACACTCCTGGCAAAGCTGTGCCAGAGGTCCCACACCGCCCTGACACACGGCTGACGATGGCAAACAGAGAAGGCGCCTCCCCTTCTTTGCTGGATTCTATTCCCTGGACCATCCAACCAAGACCTTCAGTGGCCAAGGCTGGATGTACTTAGGCTACATTCCTGACTGGCTTGACCTGATATCGGCAAATTCTCCCCATGCCCTGCTCCACCCTTTCCCTATGACCCACATGAAGCATGCACCTGGCTGTAGCACTGCATGTCTGGATGCGGCCAGTGCCTAGAAGGGAGATTGCTGGGAAACCCATGGATGGCACCATAAAGTCCACTAAGGAGGAATACTGGGTTATAAATGCAATAAGGACACATACATGTGACCTTCTTAGAGGCTTCTGGTTAGCTGAGCTAGAGAACCCCATTTGGGTCTCATCTGATAGGGCTCTGCTGACTTTCTTGGGGATCTGGCTCAGCTTTCCATCTGATAGCCTAATCCTGTTGGGACTTGCTTTGCTGCCCAGTGCACCTCCACTAATATTCACTGGTAGAAAAGGCAACACCTGCCCGAGCAACCTCTTCTTGCTGCCCAGGCTGGCTTCAGGTGTCCTTCTGAGCTGCCCCAGTGGCCAAAGCCTCTGCAGGTCATTTCCAATCTCTTGTTAAAGTGCCCCACAGCTCTTGAGGCCCTCTTCTGAGCAGTAGCCACGAACAGAGCACTCTGTAGACCCCACACCCCCAAATTCTTGCAGCAGTGAGTGGCCCATTAAAGCACGCATGCAGTGACAAAAGAGTTAGTGTGTGTGTGTGTGTGTGTGCATGCATGCAGGTGTGTGAGACAGCAATGTTTTATTGCTCACTTGCTTGCAAGACTTCATGCGCCCAGGCGCGTACAGACCTACAGAGGAAGGGAAAAATGGAAGAGTTCAACCAAGTAGAAAATGCTCTGGAATTGCAGCAGGCCAGTGCCAAATGTGCAGAGTACACTGATGAGCCCAAACACCACACCAGCCAGCAGGGCCTGGGAGCAGACAGAGTCCCAGGACCTTCTGGTCTTCTACCAGTCCCAGGACCCGCTTCCGTAGCCAGCCTGACCACTGAGTAGCTGGGAGGCCCCTGTGAGGCTCCCATGGAGAATGTGGACCTCTGCTTATTTTGTATATTGTGTGGTCTCCCCCTTGATGGTTGGATGACTTCCCAGGTCACAGGTTCAGGCTGCCAGACCAGACTGGCTTCTCTCTGGTTGCTGCAAATGAGGGCAGGGCGGATCCACAACCAATCATATCTGCCGCTGTTCAGTCCTCCAGGCATGCCCTGGTCAGCTCTGTTGGGCAATGACCCTCGTTCCTCGCCTTGTGAAAAGGGATCCCAAAGTCTGTGTCTCATTTGAATTCATAGTGGAATCTATTTCTGAACCACAAAGGGTGGAGTACAGGAACCGCTCATAATAGCTGTGCTTGACCCCATTCTCTGCAGAGAAATATTTACATCCTCTCCAAACAATGGGACATCAACGCTATCCTCCAAAAGATTGATGCTCAGTGCATTAAAAAGGGCACAACCAAGAATTTAAGTGTGTGGTTGAAATGCATGGAGCCTCAGTGCTCACTCAGTGCTTCACACAGTGCTCTTGATTACAGCAGGATTTAAGGAAGCACAATAGCACACTTCTCTACACTTGTGTTGGTGTAAGCCAAATGGGTGCAGGTCATAATATTGAAACATCTGCAATTTAGGCAAAGAGTCAACTTGTTCAGATTTGTCAGGATCCCCCTGCAGATCCCCTGACTGCAAAATCGGCCAAATATGAGGTCAAATAATGGTTGTGCTTTTTTGGCTAAACCAATATTCTCGATCCAAGCAAAAGGCCCAACAGTTTGCATTGTGTTGCTATCTAGAGAGCCCCCTTTTCCTGCTGTCATCTCTGTCTTGCCTGCTACATGACTGGTTCCCTTTATAGGGCCAAAACTCTTTCCCCTGCCCCTTCTGCAGCTGGTGCAGGCGATTAGGCTGCTGGGCCCATAACCTGTTGCCGTGCGCAGCTGACACCGCAGCTCCAGAGACCCAAGGTCAGGCAACTACTCCAGGAAAATAACAAGGCACACGGCAGTTCCACCACCAGATGTTCCTTTACTTGAAGTACGTACAAGATATTTACAGTTCAAATGCAGTTTTGCAAGCAAACAGCACAGATAGCTCCCTTTCTCGACACTCCGATCACGAATCACACCGACATAGCCTCCCGCAGACACTCCACAAAACATCTCCCACATAGCAGCTTGCACAGGCTGCAGTATATACTGGCACTGGCCAATCAGAGGCAAGTTACAGTCTGGTGACCCTGTGACTCACCATCTGGTGACACAGCGGGTGACAAGGTATTGCATCAGCCACTCCCATGATGCTACACTGTATTTAGGACAAGACATCAGGGCCTTGCTCTATCCAGCCTGTAAATTCTCTACAGGCCTGGGGCACATAGCATAACAGTTTCCCTCCTTGTCAGGGTCTGGGGAAGAAAAAAGAATACCCCCCCCCGTAGCTACCCTGCTGCCACCAGCCCAAGAGCCAGACCACTAGAGGGACTCCATGGGCTGAATCCCCCTTCCTTATAACATAACTCTTTAGTGGGTCCTCTTTAGTTCCTCACTCTCTAGAGGAAGGATGGTCCCAGGTCTCTCAAAAGGGAATGAGGAGCACAGAATTTATTAAGATCCATTGACAAATAAAAGGCTTTCATATAAATCCAAATATGTAGTTGGCTAAAGCACTACAATAAGAGGAAGCTCCCAAACTTGCAGGACTCCTCCCCTGCCCCGGCAAAACCCTTTTACGAACTTGCTAAAGAAAACAACTACAAAGAAAAGATAAAAAACCTCACACAATCTAACCTTTTTCCTGACTAGCCAGGACTGGTTTAATTTCTCTCACTCCCAATACCAAAATCAAGCTAACTCTCCTTCTGATCTCATCCACCAAGGAGAAGGAAAGTTCCCTTCTCTAAAGGTTTTTATCCTCTTTACAAATAAACCCAACCCTTCTCACCTGGATTTTTTTACACCTGAGGAGTCCCAACTACTCTAACACCAGTGGAAGAAGCAAAGACCTACATGAAACACAGTTTCATGACACTCCTCTTCCAACATCCATATAAAATGTGACTCAGCAGCCAGCCAGCCAGCCCCCTGACAGGCTCCTCTTTTAACTGCTCAGACCAGCTCTGCCACAAAAGGTGCCCCTTGGCCTTCAGTTCTACATGTCTGCATAGCCGTGATCAGGGTCAGGAGCCTGTGTGTACACCTTTTGATTGGGCATGTTGTCCCAGTGGACTGCGCCTGCTTTGCACCAGGCAAATTTCTGGGCATGGGGAGGGGCTTGGGGCCAGCCCTAGTGAGACTGTGCCAAAAGAGGCACTGGCGCTGAGCAGAGGCCTGCATGTCAGCCCCAACGTCCCTGCCCAACCAGCTGTGCCCCACATTTCCATTCACCCCTCAAGTCCCTCCCTCTCTGTCCCCCATAGCCCACATCTCAGCATCCTGCACCAGCTGCCAAGTCTGCAGACAACCGCTGGGAGGGTTGTGGCTGCTCTCCCTCCCCCACGCCTGGGCCCTCTGCTTCCATGCCTGTTCATCATGAGTTAGACTCTTGCATTTTCTTTTCTTTGGAATCTGTGCTAATATTGACAAACACACACACACACAACTACACACAGCCAAACAGTTCAAGGGTTTAAAAACACATAGGCACATGTGGGGCTCTCTCCAGATGCAGGTTTCCCCAAACACAATCCCATTGCCTCCCTCCTTGCCCTATTAGCTTTTCAGCACTGTCTTTCCTGCCTACACTGGTTGAGCAGCTCAGGGCCCAATCCTCTCCACTTTTCCAGTGCTGATGCAGCTGCAGGGCAGGCTTGATGTAAGGGGCAAACTTCCCTGATCTGGACAAGGCCTCCGTGACTGCCCCCATCACAGAATGTAGCACATGCCCCGCTGGCATGTACAGCTCTGGAAAGTTGGATAGGATCAGAATGTGGACAGCCTGACAAACTTGCAGAGGCGTGTAACCACCAGAAGTGGAGGGACTTGGATTTTCTTCCTGAGGCTCCCAGCTATCTCTGGCCATCTCTGCGGTCAGGAATGTAACATCTCTGTGGGCCGAAAATTGCTGTTTGGCCTCCATGCCTCTACACATGGCAGCCTGGGGAGCTTTGTGGGTGGCTGTGGCTGTCCTCTATCTCCAAGGGGAGGGCATTTCCTGGTTCCCTCCTCCCACATCTCCCTTAATAAAAACAGCCACAACTTGCTGGTTGTGGCCTCAGTGTACAATTTTGCTGTGCTTTATGGAGAGGGGGAGGTGGACGGGGCCTCCTGGTTGTCTCCCCCAACTCTCCTCCTCCCTCAAGGTCACATTTCCCTGGCCACGCAAGGGTGGCCGGGAGGGCTTCCTTCTCTGGAGTTCAGAATTAGGACCATATTCCTTCATGCTGATTAATGCACTGGAGCTCAGGGTCATTCCCTGTGCTGTTCCAGACACAAAAAGACCCTTCACGGCGTTCGAGGGCCATCTCCATCAAAGCTGCTCCATCGCAAACCACAGGAAGATCAAAACCAGACATCTCCGGGAAACACGTTCCATACGAAGGCAGCTTCTCTGCCAGCTCTACAAGAGTAATGACAGCAAGATCCAGGATAAGACCCAGCTCAACAAGGGAAGAATAATATTCAAAGCCTTCACATTCGCTCCACAAAAACGGCCTCCAGTTTTCTGCAGGGCCAAAAACTGATTAGAAACACTGAGAAAGGCCGTTTGCCTCAGACGGAGCTTCCATTCAGGGCTGACTTACAAAAGCCTTGAAATAAACCCGCTGTTTATTCCTGCCCAGGCAGATGTTTCTTTCCCACTTAGACATTGTTCTGCTGTCGCCCAGGCACCAAGGGGCTTGAACCGGCAACCTGTGGGGGGTGGTGGTGGGTGGAGAGGACTGCGGTGGACTTGTCCTTGGAGCTGCACCCCATTCTTGGAGACAGGGTCTCTTAGGAGAGGTTTCCCACCAGCACTATCTTTCCAAAGACAGTGCTTATCAAGCGATAACTGCAGCTATCAAGTGAAAGTTGCATTGATTGGTTAGGTAAAAAGATTTAATGCCAGCTTGTCAACAAAGGTTAGCTTAGCAGGTTACTGCATCCTCTGACTGACCCTGCAATGCTACTGACCTCCAAAGGCTCATGTGGACACAGACTTGACATTGGTGAGTCATTCATATGACTCACAGGCAAATTTAAACCCACACCCTGGATTGCCTATCCAGATGCAGATCTGTGACGCAAAGGTTGGTTGATCTGGTCCTGGGAACTTAAACAGATATCAAGTCAGGTGGTGCCTCCCTTGCCAACTCTATTGCTAGAGTCATGATGTCCTCAGGTCTTCCTTAGTGCAGCTGCTGGGTTGGGGTTCCTTCCCCTTGTGAGAGGGAAGAGATGCAAAAAGAACTTCCCTCCACCTGTCACCTGTTCCCACTTCCTCCTCCTCTCCAGGCACTGGCCTGTTGCTCTCTTGATCTTCCTCTTCTTTTGGACAGAGCCAAAAAACCCTTTTAGTGGTCTTGGACATCCCGGGCCAGCATCGGTTCCTTCTGTGGTTTAGCCTTCGTGACACTTCCCTGCAGGTGTGGCTGCACTGGTGCGCTGCTCCTCCGTTGACTGGCCTCCTTCCACTTCTTGTTCTCTTGATCCTTCCCTTTTCTGAATGCTCTTTGTGAGCCGACGCATTCATCTCCTTTGCTGTCTCCCAGCTTTTCTTCTCATGGGAACCATTTCAAATTGTGCCTTCAGTGTCTCATTTCCCCCCCCCCCCAAAACATCCCATCCTGCTTGGACTGTTTTCTCCTTCAGCAGCTCTAGCCATGGAATATGACTTAATTGTCCTCCGAGCCCATTAAAATCAGCTTTCCTGAAGCCCAGAGTGCGGGGGTTCATTCATCCTGCCCCTCATTCCATGTTTTCCTGAATTCCAATTTAACTAGCTGAAATTTCCAAAATCAGTCTCAGAACTGGAAGAGGCACCATTTGCCACTGTTCCTTCAGACCACGTGCCCTTCTCTCCTTATGTTACCCACGAATACATGGCAGGGCCTTGGAGAGGGGGTAAAGGGGGTAATTTGTACCCAGGCCCAGGGTCAGAAAGGGGGCCCAGGAGCCAAAGGACGGGCCCCAGAAATTTTCTGGGATCTGACATTTCCCAATCTCACTGAGACTCACTGCCCATGAGGAATGCTGGGGACACATGGCAGAAACTACTGCCACAAGGGCCAGGAATGCAGACATTCCTTAACAGTGTCACATCTGGGAGGAAACCGACCTGCTACAGTAGTTCTTTGGCTTGTGGATCCACTTACCATGAAGGAGTATAGAGGAGCTCACTGTGGCCCAATCCTATCCCACTTTCCAGCCCCAATGCAGCCGCAATGCAGCTCCCAGGCGAAGTAACAAATGTTCCCTTACCTTGTGGAGGCCTCCATAACTACCCTCCCACCACAGGATACAGAACAAATTCCATTGGCATGGCTACACCAGGGCTGGAAAGTTGGATAGGATTTGGCCCCTGACACAGCTGTGGACAGTTATTTTTGGTGTACATATGATACTCTTCATTCTAGTGCGACCTTAAATACAATGGTACTAATCTCCTGCAATGATTTTCTATATTTGAAAGATTCTAGAGAGACTTAAGAGTTTGTTTGGTTTTCTGTATTACTGTATCTAGCCGCCAACGCTGGACAGGTAGGTAGACCTGAGCTCTGCATCGGGAAGTCTGGTAGACCTGGTCTCCAAAGACTATTCCAGCTGTTGCCACTTTCCCCCTGCCTGTTTTGCCCCCATTCTGCCCACCCCCATGGCCACCCCCACTCTGTTTCACCCTCTCCCTCTTTGGGAAGGAGCCCAAAAGAAACTTTGTACCCCCTGATAAAATTCCTCTCAGAGGCCCTGATACATGGGCATTGATAACACACTGCAAAAATCGATCTCAACGTTTGAGATAGCTTAACTATCTCAACTATGACTGCATGCCATTGGAATGACTGAATTCTCTGTGTGCAGGTGTTACTGAGGCACCCATGTGCTCTGGCACATTTGTCCACAAAAACTTAATCTGGTTGCACCCATAAATACAATCATCTCAATACTGCTTTTTTGCAATGTATTATCAAGGCACATGGATGAAACATGTGCACGTAAGCATCATTAATCTGGGAGCAGGGAGGAAAAAGACAACAGAACAGAAGGACATGGAATTGATTGCAAACCTCCTCGGTGGTCTGGAGGAAGCAAGTCAATGCAAATGCATTGGAAACAATTTGGAACTCCGAGAGCTGGTGAGTTTTGAAGGGTTCCTGAGTTACAATTTATGATGTCACTACTTAGGACGGTTCAACAGTGTTAAAAGTCATCCCAGTCCTGTTCAGGATTGAGCTGCCCAGCTGAAGCATTTATGACAGTGGAATAGGGTTCCGTTGCGATAAAATGGCTGCCAACAGAGTGCGCAGTGCTCAGTCGGTGGCCATTTGCCAAGCACTGCAGCACAAGGTAGCAACGCTCCAATCCCACTGACAAACCCCCATCCCCCCCACACACACACTGCCAGATAAGGTCAGGTAGCAGTGGGGGTGGGGTGAACAGGGAGGGCAGAGAGGCAGAGGGTGGGGAGGCGGCAGGAGGGGTGGACCTGGTGGCAATGGCGCTCAACAGACCCAACCCCTCTATTCACAGCCTCCCTGCCCCCTCGTCTCCTCAGACTTGTTCTAGTTCAAGAGGAGACCTGCTGGCAATCGGGAGGCTGATGGGGAGTCAGGGAAATATTTTTCCTCGCCTCTTCCAGGCCTCCAGATCTCACCCCCCACCCCACCCCACTGCAGGATGGGGTGGGAGTCTTTTGGCATGGCTGCATTGGCAGGGGGAGAATGGACAGAACTGGGATCTCGGGCTCTTGAGGTAGCCAGCAGCATTCTAAAACAGAACAAAATTGAAATCACCAAAATTAAACTAATGAAATGCAGACAGAGAATCACTCAGTGACTGGCAATAAGATCACATATTGTTACGAGCCAGAGATAATACAGGTGTCTTGGATCTGTCACTTGAACTAGGGCTTTGCAACATTCCTCTGCCATGATCACCTGGAGTTCTGCTGTGTGGGATGTCGCCGCAGTCCTTTCTTCCTCCAGCTCGAGGAGAGGAGAGGACTATGTGGCGGTCGTTGGCACTGCTGGGAGGGTGGAAGGGAGGGCGGCCCTTGAGGGGCTTGTGGAGTTTCTGCCTCGGGCACTCAGTGTCCGAAGGCTCTGCCTGAGGATTAACTTGCCAAACTCAATAATTTATTTGATCTCATTTTAGGAAAACCCTGAATTCCTACAGAATCTGTAAAAGGGAAGCTGAAAACAAGGCCAACAAATAAGGAAGTGACAAGTAGGAGCAGGTGAGCTGGAATCCAAGAAACGTGAACCATGCAGAATTATTTTTGCTTCTTATATACTTCAACCCAGTACAGTAAATTTCCTTCTTTGAGGCTGATGGAGAGACTGAGCAGTGGAGGAGCAAAGAGCAACAGGATCCTCAATTTGGCCCGAAGCTGGCTTGGTAGACCTGGGCCCCAGTCCTGCACACACAAGCAAGCAGGACCATCAGGTGGGGTTTTCCCTTCCCCGGAGCTCCCCGAAGAATTCCTTTGGTTGGGGCATATGCCGAACCAAGAAAGACCATAGAGGGAACTGGAGCTGGAGACAGAGAGCTCTTGGTGGAACGTGGATGCCTCGCATATTTGCCGACACTTGCAGGCACAAATATTTACACCAACAGCAAGAGCCGAGGCAGATTTTGTTTTGCTGGGTGAGTATTCCGTGCTTCCTGGAGTGTGAGGGTTCGGAAGACGAGGAGGAAGGAGCTCTCGTCTCACTCACGGGCTCATTTTCCAGGCTGCTGGGTGTGCCGGCTTGTTTGGCAAATCTTGTCATTAACAGTTTTTCCTCGTCTGCTCTCCAGCCTTCCTGAAAATCTTGTGCAGGAGGGAGAACGGATGAGTTTCCTCCCAGCAAAGCAGGTGGTGACTCTGACTGCAAATCCTGATGCCGGAGCTGACTGTGGGCAGCACAGAACAGCACATTTGAAAGCTCGCTTAGTAATGTCTCCCGGTCACTCCGGGTGTCCCGTGGGGGACCCTCTTGGCTCTTCTCCTGCAGCAGGCAAAACACATCAGATGCCTAACTTGAAAAGGACCCCAGAAGGCAGGAAATGGGTCACTCTGGCAGCCCTACACCACGGCTTTTCTGAGTTCTCCACCTATCTTATCTCTTCCCATAGAAGTCAAACCCTTGTACTGTTTCTGTAAGGTGTGGGGTGGGTCTGGTTGGAGTCGACTGCTGAGATACTATTCCATACCAACAGGTGTCTGGTCTAAGTTGGGTTGGCTTCAGAAAATCCAAGTTAATTTTTCCCTTCCCCATGGGAATGAGCTCCACAATTTTCAAGTCGGTTTAACCAGAAACTACTCCACCCTCCTCACCCCTGCAGGGATGCACCAATGCCCTTGCCCTCCTGCCCATTTCCAGGTGTTGGCAAGCAGCAGGGAGAAGAAAGGGAGGGAGGTTCTCCTCTGTGCTGTGTTGCATCAGGCAAGGCTGCCTGGGAAGTGTAGTTTCCCCAAGAGCACTGCACAGCAACTGAGGGGTGAATGGCAAGTTGCCTGGAGCCCGCACTGCCGAAACTGGAAGTATGCATTGGACTGGCCCACATACATCTCTGTCTATCCCAAGTCCACCAGTGTTCCCACAGGGGGTGGAGTAGGAAAAGCTTCTGCATTTCATAGAAGGTGAAAGAGTACAAAAGAACTCTGAACATGCCAGAGTCACCTCTGACTGACACTCTGTAGCCAAGGAACTCAGCCTGTCACTTTCCACTGCAAGCGGTAAGATGTCCGAATAGTTGGCCCCTGGGGAAAAGCCCTGAAATACGTAGTATGGCATGGAAAAAGCAAGGCTAGACGCCTTTTTCAGAAATCTTGGAACTGGGTTTTAAAAAATCCAGGGAGTTTTGTTCCATTTGACATCACCCATTCAGGTGGGAAGGGACGATCTGCTCCACCATCACCTGTGCGTCTCTAGTCCCTCTGGAAGCATCTCAAGAACAACTCAAGAGCAGCTAAAAGCACCTTCAGCTTCTGGACCCCTGGGAGTCACTACCACAGTTCCTGGAGGGGGTGAGACTGAATGTGCATCTAATAGCAGTGCTTGGTGTGTTGGTGTAGTGGGCAGTTCTGGCTTGAAGGTGGGCTGTGACTTTCTATTCAGCTCTGCTTTCGTCTGCCGCTCTGTCTTCGGGCTCGGACAGCTCAAGGAAACAAAGGCCCGCTGTCAAGTGGCGGGTGGTGGGCAGGTGAGCCTGTGAGCGCAGCAGCCAGACTCAGCAAGGCAGGGAGCCAGCCTGGGAGCGGCCGGGATGCCAGCAGGCCGGAGGTGGGAGGCCTGCGCTATCAGAACCCTGTGGGGGGACGTTTGCACACCTCCTTGCGCCAGGGCTGTCTCTCCCTGGGTGCCAGTGCTCCTCAGCTTCACATCATAACTCATCTCAGTGCTGGAATTCACACCCGGAATTGTCAAAGGAAAGCCCCCGGCTGACACCGCCAGGGCTGTGAGTATTCATGAGGTGTTGTGCTGCACCTTCAGAGAGGGTAATTGAAACAAGGTGCTTCCCTTTCAGCCCTGCCCTGCCAGGGTGTGCATTTAATTAACCCTTTTCATGCATGAGCGAGGCCCGAGAAGCTTTTCAAGCGGCAGTGACGGGATTCAAGCAGTGCGCTGGGGGTCCATCTCCGCGGTCCCCTGCGCAGGAGGACTAAGCGATGCACAAACTCCTCCGACTCATTCCTCGGGAATGACACATTCAGGAAAATTATCTCAAATTGGGAAAGAAATTCATTCCGGAAGAACACCTGATGCTTGTTTAGTTCTTTCCCTGGCTGCTGAAGGAACTTCTCAGAACCGACTCAACAGTACTTATAATCTCATAAGGGAGACCAGGATAATATCCAAAATTTTACAAGTGGATGGGGTGGGTTGAGGCTGAGCTAAAAGCCTTACACAAAGCTGCCACAAAGGTCCTCGGGCAAGCCTAAAGAAGGAACGGAGCCTTCTTCCTCTTGGCCACTGGACCACATCAGCGGTTCTCTCCCTCCCCCCCAATAACTGATCATCAAAACACCAGCCTTTGTGGAAAGAGCAAGAAACCTGCCCTTCAGTCTGTTGCTGAATTCTTGGACCAAAACTGTCCCATTCTGGTAGGACAGCTCTTGAAGAATCCCAGTGAAGCTCTCTGCATTCTTTAGTGTTGGCACAGAAGCTCCATTGTTAAGGGCTACTCAAAGCCAATGAGGACAGTGAAAGGAGCCTTTCAAGTCCTCACTTCAAGTTGTCTATAGGTCCTTGAAAACCGTAACTTTAAGCAAAATGAATTATAGCAAAACCAATTTTACCATGGGCTATTTCATATCTATAAACAAGAGTTGTAGTCTTGCTGCGTATTTCTGGTCACCAAAACATCACTAAACTTCTAAATAAAAACCTCAAGCTCCTCTAATATTAAACATGGAAATAAATGTGAGTTTTCTGTATTGGAGAAAACCAATACAGACATAGGGAGCACACAAACTCCTTTTCCCCCCTCCTCAACCTTATAATGAAACAACTTAAAATGACCTCAGCTGAGGACTTGCTGTATGAGTCACGGCCAAGGTGTAAATCCACACCAATGCTGTAGGTGAGTTGCAGAAAATGACAGATGCTGAATCACATCATGGCAAAGGCCACCTAGTCCAGCCTGCTGTTTTCCACAATGGCCCGCAATCTCCTGCACCCCACGGAAGGCTCTCGCATGAGGCCCTACGTCATCACCCGCTGGGTCCTGGTTTCTGACCTAAGCATTACCTGTGCCAGTCCAGGGGCCTGTCCAGGCAGCAAACATGTGACTGGCTCCACCTGCACCATCTTGACCATGCTTATGATGACCTGCAAGGGAGGGCTGGGCAGTCACCCCAATATTGCTGGTGGAAGGAAGACTGAGGATGAAGCAGGCAGTGAAAAAGAGAAATGGTGACCTCCCAGCCTGGTCCTACTCGCACTTACTCCCCTGGCCTCTGGGGAATAGGGATAAGGGGCAAAGACTGACACTGAACCCCATATGGCCACTCCCTCGCACGTCCAGAGTGAGCCCCGTTGACCACGTGGCCTAAGTACAAGAGGTTAGAACAGGGAGACCCAGATTCAAATTCTCACTGGGTCAGCCACTCCCCTCTGAAGAAAAGACCTGGTGGTGTAACCACTGGGGGCACAGAATATCCTCCCCAGGCTCACTTGACCGGCACCGGGGCTTGTAGGCGCTGGACTGACATGGATTTTATCTGCCTGCGGGTTGAGTGGAACTGTGACTGTGGCTTGTTCTTCAACCTCCGTTCTTGGGTCCACCTCTGACTTTCCTATTTTCTGGTGTTTCCACTGTTTTTGTTGTGCTTTTCAGCACTGAAGTTTTAACATTGTGTCCATTTGTTCTTAACTTGCTGGCCACTTCAGGAATGTTGACAAATTAAAAGGCAGGGTAGAAGTATCTTAAAATAAAATAAACAAAAGTCGTCCTTTGCTTGGTCTGGAGTGTAATCCTTTTTTTTAAAAAAAAAAAAAAAAAAGAGGGGAAAAAAGAGAATGAAGAATTTTATTTCCCACCAGATAGAATCAACAAACCCAAAGGCCATTATCACGAACCTGAATCAGTTCTGTAATCTAATAAAAACGGGAATGAAGCGAAGATCCCATTTATCACCCGTCTGTCCAGACTGCCCTTCAAAGGCGAAGACCTGGGAATGCGCGATCATTAAGTTGCTCCATTTCCTTTGCGTTCGCAGAGCAGCGTCCTTGTGTCGAGGCCAAAAGCATCAAGGGGCTCGCCTCGCTCCTTTGCCCGCCTTCGTCTTCTTCTGCTTCTAAATCTGTTGTGGGGCAATTAAGTGAAGAGGACATGCTACATAAACATGACTCCGGCAGGGGGCTCGGAAACCTGCTGATGTCGGACTTTTCTCTCGGAGGAAGAGGAGGCCGCCAAGAGAGGGAGGAAGGTGGAAGGGCAAAGGACAGAAGAGGAGAAGGTCTCCTCTTCGTGCCATGACGTCCAAATCCAGGCATCTGCCTAGCTGGAGGAAAGGAACTGACACACACGGTGCTGTTTATTTAGCATTCTTCTTCCCCTTGAGCGGGTGTGTGCATGCGCATCAGTGTGGCTCGCGGCTCATTCCATGTGGCTGAGCAATAACGGACCACAGTCAGGGTGGTTGCACATTGATGCGCTGCATTCTCAGGTGGGCCGCAAAGCCAAAACGTGAAATGTGAAGTGGCAGAACCAACCCAGGTGGTGATTGTGTCTGGCAAGCCAGGCTGGGGGTGGCCACACCACAGTCTGATCTCCCCTATTAGTGCCTAGTGAATCTGGGCCCTGTTTTCCTGCTCAGAGTTCCAGAATAGAGCTGGTGTCTTGAGTGCACGGAGCAGAAGCCTCAGGTACAGGCATGTGTGTCCTGCTGACCAGGCCAAAGCAGACAGCCAGGATGCCAGCATTTGTACCAGGAGCAGAACCACATAGATTCGCACTGTCAGTTATAACTTGTTTTGTTTCCAAGCATGTGAATATTCAAGAGAGGAACCCGACTGACACCAGACAGGGTGTATTTATTGCTCTCTCTGCTTGGGTCACCTGGCCGTCATGTACAAGCCCCCGTCACTGTCCGGAGCATGAAAATGCCAAGGGTTCTTTCACGACAGATGGGAAGCTGCAAGGTGGTACCTGAGGAGTTCAACACAGTCTAATTACTGAGAAAAGTCTGGAAGAGGCCTTTTGCCTGCTGTTGCTCTGCCTTGAATGTTAGAACGTGAAGTTGTTACTGCAGCTAAGCTGAAAACTGTCCGAAAAACCTTTTGGGAGTCGGTTTTCTGGAGGGAGGGGGCAACAGCTTGGGGAGACAAAATTATTAGCTGCTCCGGGTGGCTCTCTCCCAAATGATCCTGCTTGATGAGCCTGTTTCATTGACATCTTTCATTCTAAGATTCCTATCTGACGGGGGTGGGGGTGGATAAGACTGTGGCAGCAGCTCTGTCTGCTGCCTCCATCACCTATAGCTTTAATGGTCAGCTACTAAAGCTGACCATGCTGACATTTGGTGTTGAGTGGGTCGGGGTGCATTTGCTGAGGTTTGGGGAAATGGCCAAATTTCAGTAGAGGCTTTGGGTTTCCTTGGGGAATTTAAAAAAAGGATGGCAGTGTTGGCAGAGCTCCTCTTATCAGCTGGCAGAGGGTAGCCGCCTAGGTTGGCAAATGCAATGACAGGATGACCCTGAATGACCCACCTGTTTATTTCTGCAGAACTCTTTGTGGACCTCAGTTCAGTGCATCAGCTGCACTATGTGAAAGCCTCAGTGGGCAGGACTGGGGGAGGAAGAAACAGGCGTGTGGTCCAAGAGCTCTGGGGAGGAAGAGGCCACAAGGAGCCAGGCCTCTGGGAAGAATCATAGTGGCAGGAGGCTTGACTTGCCTGTCTGAATGTGGGGGCATATCCCATGTGTCTGTGCACTGGTGACATGGCCTGATGGGAGGTTCTCTCAGCAATCAATCGCACAAGGGGGGCACAATCATATGGCAAAACTACTGTGAGGGGTCTCTTGTACTTTAAGCCCCGCCCCCTTTTGCACACATGCAATTTTGAGTGGGACAGATTTTTCTTTGGCTTCTAGGAACGAAGTGGTGACTGTTCCAATGTGATGCCTGATGCAAGGGGAAAACCTTTGCCTTTGTTCAGGTCCAGATCCGGATCAAGCCCAGTTTAGCTGCGTGTGGTTTCAAAGAACACAACCACCCATTCCCTTCCTCGCATGCCGGGTTGCTGGCTGCTCACGTCCACAGGTCTGGGCCCACCCATGTGAGCACGCACAAGGCACTCTCATGCCTGCCTCATTACTCCAGTTAATTAACGTGGGTGTCGGCAGGGCAACTGCTTGATCTGCGTTGGTGGCTGCTGGGAACGGTCACTGGCCTTCCATTCAGAACTGCCCTGACTGCACCCACAGCGTCCCGTCTCAGAAGCCTCACCTCCCCCCCCCCAGTGTGTTCTCCAGAACAAGACATTCTGGGGACAAAATAGCAGCCCCCAAGAGGAGCCCTGTTTCTACCACCATCACAGGCATTCCCCCCCCCCAGCGGTTTCAAAAAGGAAAAATCGCAAGTACTCCTACAATAAGTGGAACCCTCCAAACCTGTATATAAAGTTTATTGTCCTGCCCCTGAAATGATGTCCCAATTCTTCATACTCCCCAAATTTAATTCTGTCACCCCTCAGTTCTGAACAAAAACATCTTGACATCCTTTGATTAAATCCTACCTGAAATCTCCTGGTCAGGGTGGGGGGGGGGAGAGCTCTGATTGCTGAATGCTGAAGTGCACCTGGAGGAGAAGAGGATCAAAACTGGCACAACACACCGGGACCAGCACTGCGTTCCCTTCCTCTGCTCCTTTCGCCATGCACTGCCTCAAAGAGTTAACAGGAGAGGTGCAGTGAAGCAAGAGAGACCTATTAATGCGGTGACACAGAAAGCCATGCTGGGTGACGCGTCCACTCGCACCCCCATCTGTGCCCACAAGGCTTCCCGGGCTGTCCTCTGCCCCTTCCTCCTCTTCACACGGCCTGCCAGAAGGCCAGGGCAGTGTCAGATGCGGAAGAACAGCAGCCTGGCCCAGCAGCACCGACAGAGAGGAGATCGCCCGCTTGTGACCTGAATTATTATTATTATTATTATTATTATTATTATTATTATTATTATTATTATTATTATTATTATTCCCCTGGGGGCTGGGGATAAGAACAGGCCCTCAGTTTGGCTGTGCTTGTCGTAAGAGGCGACTGAACAGCCACCGGGTAGATGGGACTCGTCAGCCTGGGAAGGCAGCTCACCTGAGAGAAGGAAAACTCTGATCCCAAACCTCCACTGCCTTGTGGCTACATCCAGTTACAGAAAAGGCTTCAGGAGTCAACCTCGAGGCAAAATTCGGAGCCGGAGTCCCTGAGGCAGTTCATGGCTGAACACAGTCACATTCTGGCAACTCCTGCGACGCCGCTGGAACCAACCGTATTGGCCTCTGCCTTTCCATTGGACCATTTCAGCGACGTGGAGAGGGGGGATTTGCTGCATGGGTAACAGCCTATCCTCCATACCTACTTTACTCAGGCTTCGCGCACTGGAGAGGACACTCTGTTCCAGAACCACCATTCAGAGCGTGACACCATAGTCTTCCGAGACTGAAGGATGCCAACAACAATATTATTATTATTATTATTATTATTATTATTATTATTATTATTATTATTATTATTATTATTAATTTATATCCCGCCTTTATGCCCAAAGGGCACACAAGGCGGCTTACAGAAATTAAAAATACAACATTAAAAACAATAATTAAAACAATTTAGCAATAATTAAAAATCTAAACAACAAACCCCGTGGATCCTCATATAAAAAGCAAGAAAGCCAGCCAGCCTGTCAACAATTAAAAGCTTTTTGAAATAAAAAGGTCTCCAGCCCACGCCGAAATGTTAGCAAAGAGGGAGCAGTTCTCAATTCTAAGGGGAGAGTATTCCAAAGTTCGGGGGCCACCACCAAGAAGGCCCTCTTCCTGGCCGCCGCCCCTCTCACCTCTCTTGGTGGCGGCACAGTCAAAAGGGCCCCCCCAGATGGTCTAAGAGCCTGGGCAGGATTGTAAGGAAGGAGGCGGTCCCTCAAATACCCCGGACCTGAGCCGTAAAGGGCTTTAAAAGTCAAAACTAGCACCTTGAATTGGGCCCAGAACAGAACCAGCAGCCAGTGTAGCCGCCAAAGCAACGGCTCAACAGAGTCAAACCGACGTGCCCCAGCAACCACACGAGCAGCCGCGTTCTGTACTAGTTGCAATTTCTGGACCGTCTTCAAAGGCAGCCCCACGTAGAGCGCATTGCAATAATCTAATCTAGATGTCACTAGGGCATGGGTTACTGTGGCCAGGTCCGCGCAGCTCAGGTATAGTTGCTGCCCTAAGCGAGTGGAATGACAACGGTTCCCTCTGTGTGTGTGTGTGTGTGTGTGTGTGTGTGTGTGAGGAGGGGGGAGATGGGCGCAGGGGAAAGACAAAGGTGCCAAACTGAAGGGTTGCTATGGAGACAGGCCAGACGCCTTTGTTATTTGGTTGTGATCCAGCTTAGGGAGATTAGGAAGAAAGGCCAGTTTTAGAGAGGGGTGCAGGACCATTTGGGGCGCTTGAAGGAGCACATTCCTTCTTCCTCCTCCGGAAGTGTGAGAAGCAATGAAAGGGAAGCCTGTGTGGCTGACCTCAGGTAGTGCCTCTGCCGAAGCTGCAGGTGAACCTGTCTCAAAGCAGGTAGCAGAAGATGCTTCGGCCCCTCAGCTGCGCCATTCATCCCACTAGCCTTACTGCTGCTTGTCTCTTTGTGTGTCTTAGAGCTTTTGTCTGCCTGCAGCCTCTGAAGGAGTGTCAAGGGGAGGTCGGACGATGGGACGGCCACATGTGGAGCCACAGAGCCTCCTGTCCTGAGCACAGATGCCGAGTCTCCTGTTTTCATCCTCTGTGCTTTGCAAGTGCCTGATTGTGCATGTGTGTTGGTGTACATGAGTGGTAGGGGTGAAGAGAGAGAGAGAACAAGGCCTATTTGGCTTCCCTGGTCTGAAGTCCCTTCAGGAGCTCTTTACAGGCCCAGACTGTTTGATTCGGAGCTGGGGAGGCCTCCAACCGGGATCCAGATGGAGCCTGTCGGTTGTGACTGGAATCATTCTAAAGCTCTTGTTAAGTCCAACAAAAAGCCAAAGATTAGAGCTGATACATTGGCCTGCGTCCAAGCACCAATCCCTGGAAAGTGGTCGCCAGACCCATCCAGCGACTCCCTCGTTCATTCCTCTGTCCTTCTTCATTCTTCATCTAATTACTTCCCCTCTTTTGGTGCTTTCTTAGCTTGGAGTTTTATGATGGAGCAGGACAAACAGGCAGGTCCCTTCCCTTCCCGATCAGTCGCTGCCTGTGGCAGGTTCTGGACCATGCAGGAATCACAGAAGCCTCTGGTGCAGTGAGGGGAGGGGTGGGGGGTTGGCCTCTCCTTCCCTGATCTGGAACATGCAAACTCCAGGGCAGCCCTCCGTGCTGTGATAGGTCCATGACTCACATACTGAAACTCTCAGAGCCAACAAGGTGAGCACTCTGTCCCGTTGATGGGTCAGACTACAGTGGAGGTCAGTGAAGAGCATCTCCTCTTATGCCTACCCAGTGCAGGGGAGGGGAGAGTGGTTTTCACTTAGGCGGGGATGTGTGAAATCTTGTCTCTGTCATTTTCCATTTTCCTCTCAGGCATCCATGTTTTTAAGCACTGCGCATTACAGTCAAAAAGTTTTATTTTCATTTGGGAGGGGGGATAATGTAAGGAAACAATGAAAGTCTCTCCCATCCCTGGGAACTGAAACAGACATGGAGCAATTCAGGGGCAATTGCAAGCCTATTCATCAGTAATCCTTCAGGTGTAGTCAACAGCAGTGGTCTTCAACCTTTTTCATGCCAGAATGAGACTGGGAACCATCTTTCGATACCACCCCCCCTGCTGGGATCCTATCCGCTCACTCCCTGCCCTTGTTATGCCCTCCTGGCACTCTTTACTGTAACAAAATATGCTTATTTGAAGAACTGAAAAAGTTGCCATGAAGCCTGACACTAGTGAAAGCTATTTCGGGACAACTGCCAAGTACCAGAGCAAGACTGGAGCACTGTATTCTGGTACCTGAAGGGGGGCACCAGTTGCCTCCCCTTTACCTGGTAGTGCTCTAGTCCCCTGGGGGCTGGGGATAAGAATAGGCCCTCAGTTTGGCTGTACTTGTCGTAAGAGGCGACTAAACAGCCACCGGGTAGATGGGACTTGTCAGCCTGGGAAGGCAGCTCATCTGAGAGAAGGAAAACTCTGATCCCAAACCTCCACTGCCTTGTGGCTACATCCAGTTATGGAAGAGGCTTCAGGAGTCAACCTCGAGGCAAAATCCGGAGCCGGAGTCCCTGAGGCAGTTCATGGTTGAACACAGTCACGTTCTGGCAACTCCTACAACGCCGCTGGAACCAACCGTATTGGCCTCTGCCTTTCCATTGGACCATTTCAGTGACATGGAGAAGGGGGATTTGCTGCATGGGTAACAGCCTATCCTCCATACCTACTTTACCCAGGCTTCGCGCACTGGAGAGGACACTCTGTTCCAGAACCACCATTCAGAGCGTGACACCATGGTCTTCCGAGACTGAAGGATGCCAACAAACTCTAGTCCAGTAGTTTTCAAACTTTTTCATTCTTGTAAGTTGCCAAGAACCCACAACTTTGTCACAATTCAGGTCTGGGACAACATGGGAAAACAACACTGAAAACACCAGAATGTGATGATTTGAGAACATCAACATCTGGTTCTCTGTAAATGTGAACGAACAAAGGATGCAAACTCCAGAGAAAAGTGTGACTGTTGAAGCAACATCCGTGCAAAGGCTGAAGAGTTTTGTGGTGCCAGTAATTGCTTGTTTATCCTGTTCCCACTAAGAAGCTGGTCCCACCGTGCCCAAGAGAGAATTCCACTTCGACCCACTTTGCAAAACAGAAAATTGCTGTGGTTGTCACACTGCGGTGAAATATCCTGGGCCAGCTATCTAGATTCAAGGGCTTGGAGCTCTCCCAGGGCAAAGCATCAGAGCACAGACCCAGTTTGGCCCCTGGCGAGTCAGTCAGCAGTCCTCATTGCAAGCGCTTTCCCTCGCAGAGGCTGCACAGCCATGCAAGCGACGGAGGAGGCCAGTTATTGTTGGGAAGAAACGACAGACCACCCTGCAAAGGCAGGACATGAACGACTTGTGTGGCTGCTGCTCTTGTGCAAACAACAACATCCCCCGCCTCAGCCGGCTCTGGAACACCATCACAGGGCTCTGCTGGAGTGAGAAATTAGCCCATAGTGCTGAAGCCAAATTAAAGGACTCCTTTGTCCAAAAAGGTGTTCCAGTGCATGGTAGCCAATGATCATGGTCACACCATCAGTGTGGGTGGGTGGGTGGGGGGGTGTTTGTTTTTAAGAGTGGCTGCACCACAGAGATTTGACTAAGGTCAGGACAGGCACCTGAGCCCAGCAGATGCCCCTTCCATTCCGTCCAGCAAGGAAGTCCTTGCTGACTCTCAAGGGCTGGGCAGAGAGATAAGCTCTTTTCTTAACAAAAATGTATTTTCTCCAGATCAAACTGACAGCTGGTTCCTATTGGGCTGGAGACCAAAGGCAGTTTCTGCAGAGAGGATTGGCGTGATTGGGGGGGGGCTGGAGGAGGGGGTGAGAAGGCAATAATGAGGAGGAGGAAGACGGACGATGAAAGGCCCTGAAACATGGAGGCTAGAACTGAAGCAGGAGGACACGCGGTGGGAGAGGCCAGCCGATGCTTTGAAGCAGAGCTCGATGGGGTGCCCCCTTTAAACATTACACCATGCTGGAGAGGGGTGGGGAAAGCAAAGAACGAGGAGGGGGAACTCCCTCTCTCCTTCTGAAGGCTGTAAGAGCTCAGGACCCCCCACCACAACCTGACCTGCCCCTCCGCCAATTACCCACTCTCAAAGCCGAGCCTCTTTCCCAGGGGCCTTCTTGCCATAGGCTTTGGCCTACATTTCAGCCCCTTTCTTCTTCCTGATGGAAGCCAGAGGGGGTTCGTATCATGAACAGGAGAGGAGGGAAGGCTCGGGAGGAAGCTGTCCTCCGAAATCAGCAGCAGGTCAGCATCACTTCCCACGGCAAATCAAAACATTGACAGGAACCGCAATGGGATCCTTGCTGGCTTCGGGTCATTCTCCTCTCATCAGCCAAGGATGGAAATAGGAGGGGTCTTGGCAGGCCTGCTTGAAATATGCCCCCTAACATTTGTGAGGCTGAAAGAGGTGCTGTGGCATAGCCTGTGAACGGGCTCAGCCACAGAATGAGGACCATGAAGACCTGCCCAACAGGATTATTTTGGGGTGTGTTTATGAGGTCATCAGGAATTCTCCTTTTTTTCCCTTTTGCAAGGAAGTAGCCTTGTTAGTCTGTGGGTTTGTGGACTAGAGCCCACCTCTTCCAAAGGAGGGCATATTTTCTTTATTTGCAGGTGGACATGGGGGGGAAAATCAGGCAGTGGGGCAAGAGGGCTGCCTTGTCGCAATTCTATATCAGCTTCAGTAGTGTAGCTATGGGGGATAGGGAGTACCTTGAAGGGGTGCCAACCCACAACCCTGAGGGCAGATCCCAAGGCAGGCAGGCAGGCAGGCAGGCGCTTGGAGGTGCACCTGAGGCTTAGGAAGGCCACCTGCAGCTCCCTGCACTGCAGAAGACCTCCTGGATGTCTCTGGAATCCATTTCAGCTTTTCACAAAAACAAAATATGCCTTTCGGAAGCCTCCAGAAGGCCTTCAGAGGCATGTGGCCTCTCTGAGCCACAGATCACCTCCCGGACACCCCCGGGAAGTTAAAAATGCTTGTGCCCCCCCCGAGGCCAGACCCCATAACTACACCATAGGTCAGCCTTCAGTGCGCATGACACAGGGCAGGGACTCTTCAGCCTGCAAAGACTGAGCAGGAGGTCCCTCCATGTCTGCAGCAGTGCCAGAGCTGAACAGGAGCCACAGATCAGGAGCCTCATTCCTTCCTGGCAGACGGGAACTTTCTAAGCAGAAGCATTGCAAATGCAGGGTAATTAGCAGCGCGTCCGGCCATGGGAGAGGAAAATGAACGGGGATTACGGATGCACTGACATTTTCACAGATGTGCTGGCAGCCATTTGAATGGTCAGGTTCACTGCCTTCTCTGGCCCAGGAACAACACAGATAAAGTGTGCGTACAAGCGTGTCTGTGTCGTTTTGCACCCTCCCTCACTCCTGTATCTCCTTTTTTTCTTTTCCAGCTTCTCCCTCAGCTTCCTGATCATACGCTGGTAATAACAATGGCTAAATCTGTATTACTCCAACATCTCCAGTCAGGCTCCAAAGCCGAAAGCCAATTTGCAAAGGGGCTTCCAGGGCCCAGCCCTTTTCAGATACGAGGTTAAAGGTCACCTCAAGGTGAAACAAGAAGTCCTTGTGGGCTGCTTCGTGAAATTTGCCTACCCCTTACGGATACCCCTGAAAAGCAAAGGCCTGCCATTCTTTCCCACAATAAATGGAGATAAGAAAGAAAGAAAGAAAGAAAGAAAGAAAGAAAGAAAGAAAGAAAGAAAGAAAGAAAGAAAGAAAGAAAGAAAGAAAGAAAGAAAGAGAGCCTTGCAGATACAGAGCTTTTAAATACAGTGGTAACACTTTAAACTTGAGGAACTCCAGAAGGAACCATTTGGATTTTATTGAATGTTGTCTCCCCACCACACAAATGAAACATCACAGTGTCTTCACTGAAACTGAGAGGGATCTCCAGGAGGTTGCTGGAACCCTGGGGCTAGTTCTGCACAAGGCGTCCTATCCCCCCCCCAGTGCATGGGGTGAGATCTT
Organism: Tiliqua scincoides; assembly: GCF_035046505.1. NCBI lineage: Eukaryota > Metazoa > Chordata > Lepidosauria > Squamata > Scincidae > Tiliqua > Tiliqua scincoides. The sequence continues at coordinate 19,203,295 of NC_089832.1, read as the reverse complement.
GGTTTCCAGTACTTTCAGTCTGGTGGGGGGGGGGTGTTCAACCAAGTGGGTGTTCTGAGGGGTGCAAGCCCTTTGCCAGTGCCTGGCCTGGGCTATCCCCTGGCACCAGGGAAGACAAAGGGGAAATCCACATACTGAACAGTGGCATTTGCCGATCTATGGATTGGACCAGTAGCCACCAAAGTTAAACAGAAGTTCCTATCCCTGAAGAAGCTTCTTGCCACAGGACTGGATCCTATTTGTTGGACAGATCCATACCTGTCTTTTGAAAGACCAGTCATTTATTCCAGCAGTAACTTCTGCAGTGAACTACTTTTTATCTCAGTCAACGCAGACACCCCAACCTGAACGAGAGCCAGTTATTCCCGGCTGCTTTGATAACATGGACAGTAAAGAAGAGAAATGTCCTTTTGTCAAAATTACTGCTTGTGATGATAGATGCAGTGCACCATTTGCAAAGTTCAACAGCCCTGGATGTATTAAGAATTAAACTGAGTAAATCAATGGTTCTCAAACGTTTAGCATTAGGACTCACATTTTAGATTGAGGCTCCACTGGAAGTGATGTCATGACCAGAAGTGACATCATCAAGCAGGAAAATTTCTAACAATCCTAAACTGCAATCCTACCCACACTTACCCAGGAGTAAGTCCCTTTTACTATCATTGTTGAAAGAATATACATAGTAGCCTGTTAAAAGTATAGATCCGTAACATTTCCCCAAATGCAGTCACATGCCATGGTAGCATCAAGTCTAATATATTAAAAATAAAATAATGAAATGAATGGGGACTCACCTGAAATTGGCTCGCGACCAACCTATGGGTCCTGACCCACAGTTTGAGTTGATTTTAACTGTTTATGGAGTAGATTTTAAATGTTTATGGTTTTTATTGTGATTTTATGGTTTCTTACTGGTTTTTACTGTGATTTTATGTTGTAAGCCACTTTGAATGCCCCTTGGGGAGAGAATGGGGTAGAAATTTATTTTTAAAACACAAAGGAAGTTGTTTGGGTTTGGGCTAGGATAAGAGGCTTAGCATATATAGCATGGGGTTTGTTGCTGAATTATAGTTTGTTGCCTAGTTATAGTGGGATGCAAATAACTGGGACACACAAAAAACCAGACACGAATGTCCAGGGACACCAATGAGCAGGTTGCATTTGACCAGCCTCAATTGTCCAGGAAGCAAATCCCCTCCTGCCACTTGTTCTTCTGTCTTCCAGCCACAATAATTATCCAGATCAAAGGGTCAACCTTGAAGCAAAGGGATCTGCATCTTGGGTGTACCTCAGTACCTGATGCAAAACCCCCTCAACTGCCCCCAGCTGCCTTCCCTTCATGTGTGGACAGGCAGCCTCAAACACGGGCTGGAGGGTGAGGCTTCCTTCCCGAAATGTCGCCACTGTCAGTACAGACATAGAGAGGTGCTGTGGGGAGGGATTTCAAATGAATAACACTCAGACTTCTCTCTGCTGGGGGATTTTATGAGATCTCCGTAGTCTGTGACTGGGAGCCTGGGTGTCTCCTGCAGTGCGCTCCAATTCACAACCAGGGCAGAGGATGTCAGAATTTGGCCTTTTTAACGAGGCGACCCTGAAAAGTCTTTGCTCTCATCCCAGCTCATTGCCTCCAACCAGGCTCAAAGCTACCTCTCCAGGGGAAAAAGCAGAAGGCAGCGGCGTATTAAATGACCACCGGCTAATTCTGCGTATCGTGAAATGACGTGGCAGGCGAGCTATAAAGGGATATGATCCGTGGCCAAGTAAGTCTGCAGGAGTTTGCCACTGGAGTGTCGGACATGTTCCTTCATGGGCTGTATAACTTTAGTGCTCAGCTGAAGCATCGCTCCCGATGGGTCAGAATCAGACGGCCCTAATCTAATAACGTCCCTTGCTAAAAGATTCAGGAGTGGGATGGAAGACTCAGGCTGGCCAGGCCAGGAGAAGCAGCGCCACCTCCCGTGGGTTCTTCAGAGTCCTTGTTGCTGGCCTGGGCAACGCAGGTCAGCAATAGGGCCCACAGCCATCCTGCCCCACCCCAGCCTCGGTATCCTGTGGGGCTCCAACAGGCACCAGAACGAGCACTTCTCAGGGATGAGGAGCTGAATCAAATGTACTCTGTGGCAAGGGGGGAGGTTCTAGAGTGTTCTGACAAATGAAACAAAGAAATCACCAGGTTTATGTGACGTCCGCCCAGGAGCCGGCCCATCCATGAGGCCAATTGAAATGGTTGCCTCAGGCAGCAGAGTGGTTGGGGCACCCATCTCTGTCCACTGCAGCAATGCTGTAGTTGCAGCCACTGCTTGTCGTTCTCCATCTGCTCCTTGGCTTGGAAAAGGAAGAGGGAAACAGAGGCAAGGAAATGCAGAGGGGAGCAGCATTTGCACTAGTTTGAGAGGCACACAAGGACAGTTCGATGAAGTACTAGCCGGGTCCCTGCTAACTGTCACTTCTGCGCCACCAAAACACAGAATCTCTCTCCCCCTCACAAACCACCCCCCAATTAGCGCTATTGCCCCTGCACAGAAACATCAGAGTGGATGAACTCTGCAAAAGTGTGATGTGGCCGTTCTTAAGTCAGGGACTACCTGTACAGAAAAGCAGATCCGTCACAAATTCTACCAACGAGGAGGAATTTGGGGAAACTTTAAGTCCTGGGAGTTCCCCATAGGCCTCTGTGATGGGGCGTTTTCTCTCATTATGAGAATTAAGAGTTAGAACGTTCGCGGTTTGGGAAGGAACATTTTTTTAAAGATCCCCAGACTTGATGACACCACCAGCGTTCGCACCAAGGGAGGAGATAATGACAGCAACAGGAAGCTGGCAGCCACCTTGGCTTCAATCTTTCCAAATCAAGACATCTCTTCTTTATAAATGAAAATTACAGTGGCTGTGATTGCTCACCCGCTATGGAATCTGGCTGTGTCAAGAGGGGGGAACGAGGTTTGCTCTCCCAGAATTATCAGCTCATCCTATCATCTGAGACACTACAAGACTCTGATAAGCAGTTGTGGTTCAGAGATCAAGCTATGGAGATAGCGGAGGAAACACGGACACAGCTGTGGAAAGAGATGAGATATTCTTTTATTTTCAGCTCTTTTAAAGAAGCACATAGAAATATGCAGAAGGTAGAAGCCAGTGCCTGGGAACTTAAAGAAAATGATGAAGGTCCACACCTATAAATGCTGGCAATGTGGCTTCATGAACACTGGTTTGCTCCTTGTCTGGTGGTTATGTCAAAAGATGCAGATACAAGCAATATCACTGGTGTCCTGTTAAGGTTTCAGGCTACAAAATGCTGTTACATTATCTCATTGAGATTTCTGCATAGAGAACCAAATCCCTGAAAATGACTGTCTCCCCTCCCTCCCACGTGCACATGTGACATGCTGGTAATAAGTCAAATGGCCTACTTCTAGCCAGGGCCAGTCCTGCTACAATGACACCAACACAGTGTGCTGCAATCTTTGGGCCAGCCAGGGATCAGGTAGCCCAGGAGAGTTAAGTCAAGAAAATGTGTCTTATCTCTCTGTGGGCTGCCTGGTCCCCACTGGGTCTTTTCAGACTTGTGCCAGCTCTCCTGCTGGCAGCAGAGCCTAAAGAAACTCTGAGGGCAGGTCTGTCCCAGGATGGTGGGAAGGTTGCCACCAAGATCCACCCCCTTCTGCCCCGGCCAATCCCTACTCTGATCTGCCTCAATCCACTTCTACAGAAAACTTACTGGTGACAGCGGAGGTTCTGTGGGCCACTGTTGCCCACACATGGCGGCCCTATAGGGCACCTACAGCACCAGTGACCCATGGGATATGATGGTGGATTGTGAGATGTGCTTGCAGGTTCCAGAAAGGCAGCCATTGTTGTAGCCATTGTTGTAGCAATAATACACAAAGTCTTCTAGCTCCGTAAGGATGAACCAGAAATGTGGGTTGGTCTTGAAGGCGCAGCAAGGCTCTTAGTCATTAATGTGCTTGCTGTGGGTACACTGGGGTGCACGTCGCAAGGACAGACCTGCCTTTGGGTGGAGATTGCCCTGGTGACAAAGTCTGAACATTTCCTCGGCTGGTCCCGTGAATAAGGAGATTCATGGTGCTTCCGAGAGGAATGAGACCAAGGGCAGCTTCTCTGGTTCACGCTCTCCTGCCAGGCAGAAAGTGGCACTTGTCAAAAAAGATGAATGGAAGCTGCTGGGTGCAGGCACCGCGAATGAGACACCGGCAGCCATTTGCGCCCGTAATGAGCCCGCCAGCGCCAGCTATATGACGCGGCCAGACCCAGAGGCCGTCGGCAGCATTTCCTTCCTCCCGTTCTCTGCAAAGATCAAACCGAGCCCTAATTGGGCGCCTATAATTAGAAAAAGTTCCCCTACACTTTATGGAGCACTTTTCATCCAGAGCTTGCAGGTTCCTGGAAGAATGTGACAAGGTAAATGAAAACAACTGTGAGCCTCCCATGCCGGCGAGGATGGAGTGGCCAGCCGGGCGAAGCTGCTCCTGCCCGGGAGGAGAGAGGCTGAGGGAAGGGGACAGCTGCTTGTGCCTTCTGGAGGAAGGGAGACTGGATTGGAGGGGGAAGTGCAGGAGTGAGACCAAGAGGGTGTGGAAATCCTTTGGGTTTTGCACTACAAAATCTCACTGGGAGAGAAATGCCAACTCCAGAAAAGCAGAGTGCCATCTAGCTCCCTGTCTTGGGTGCAAGAGGAAGCGGAAACAAATGGATGAGGGAAAAGATTGCCAAACGACCAACGTGCTTCCAAATCCCTGGGACCTTCTCCAGATGATCCACTTCAAGGCTGTTCTCATTTTGGCCTTGCTGGCTGGTCCAGGAAATCCCACACTGACACCTCACATAATGGATAGGGATCAGCCTTGCTGGTGTCAGGGCAGAAAGATGCAGGTGCCGGAGACCGAGTGCTCCGTCTGTACCAGGCTCAAAGTCACCAGACTGGAAAGCAGAGATCAGCTTAAATCGTTTCCACTTCTGCTTTCTGATGCCCATGGAAGTCACAGCGCACTGGAGCACGGTGCTTCTTAGAGGGCAGATGGTGGCTTTGTAGACATCTCCCTAAACACTGCAAAACCCAAAAGAGAGGCCCACTGGCGGACATGCAACAGAACTTAATAATGACTGTGCCATCATGAGGACAAAAGGGCTTTCCTCTCCTGGAGAACATCTTGTCTGTACAAGACCCAAGTCTTGAGGCAGAACCATGAAGCACATTTCTCTACAGCTCTGGTGGACTCCTCCAGTCTTCATCCTCAGGCCTTAAGGAGATGGACCTGCTAATCCCAGAAGGCAAAAGGGCGCTTTCCAAAACGATGTCATATTTTACAGGGGAGAGCGACTGTCCCTCTTTTCCAGTGGCTCCTGCTGGTGTCTCTTCTGTGTCTTTTACTGAATGTGAGTGGGGCAGGGAACCGTTTGTTGAGCTGTGGAAACTGCTCTGTGAACTACTTTCTGTTGACAGGAAGAAAATCCTGAATTGCAGGATATAACCAGCTCAGCCAAAGCTGTGATGAAATAATACAGCAGCTGCAGTAGCAACAACAACAACAACAACAAGTGTATGTGGCATCTGATCACAGATATCCCTGATCCGTCTCCTCCTCTCTCACCTTTTGTTTTGTATGTTTCACAACAACTTTAAAACAATCAACCCAGATTTGTAAGACCTGCTCCCTGGAAACCTCCCCCCTCACCCACCCCACCGTTGATTTCCCTGGGCTGCAGGCATCGGGCTGAGCTCTGCAGTAGAAGTGGTTGGAGGAGAGAGTTGACCTGAAGGAACTTGCAGGCTGCCATCTGCTGAGCCTGCATTTTAATCCGCAGGACCCGGAGCACAGCTGTCGCTGCCGCCATTAGGAGCTCACCATTTCCTGCAAAGAGGAATTCCTTGAAGATTTCTCAAGGGCCCGCCATGGGCAAGGAGTTCAGGTTTCACACTCAAAGCCTTGCTCTGTTCTCAGCTGATGGCGGTGTAGGTGGCACGCCTGGTAGAGATTTTCCCCTGAACTCCATTTTCAGATCCCAGCATAGAAATACTCCTTATAAAGAAAAAAACAGTGGTTGGTGGCACCGCACTTTTTGCTCTGATGCTGTAGCCAATTAATAGCCAGTGCCTATGGCAGCAATCCGAGACACACGTTCCTGGAAAGAAGTCTCTTTGAACACAATGGGACTTACTTCTGAGTAGATATGCCTTGCCCCTTCATGGTCTTGGATTGCTCTGTCACCTTCCAGCATCCTGGGAACCAAATCTTATTTCTCTGTGTTTTGACACTGATATCCTGTCCTGCAAAGGCTCCTAAAACAGCTTGTGAAGCGAGAATGGAATGGAGGGTGGAATTTGTAAGCCGCTTTGTGCATTTGCTTTGGCAAAGGAAAGGCGGGATATGAATGAATGAATGTAAAGTGCCTGGGCTGAGAGTGAGGAAACTCAAGGGCCTTACTCATCCCACACCCCACTCCATCTGTGATACGTGGAGAGCGACACTGACCAGTCTGGCAGGGTTGTTGTAGAGATGGCTGGAGTAATGAACAAGAAGCACTTGGGACCTCTCGGGCATTGCACAGGGGAGGAGGAGGACTGGCTACTCCTACTCAAATCCAGGCAGCTTCTGCTGAGTCTTTGGGCAGATCGGTCAGAGGTCCTCCTGGCAGCAAGATGAGCGGCAGCATCTTCTATTGATCTGGAAATCTCTAGGCACACATCAGGTTGTTAAAAAGAGAACCAGAGGCAAGGGGGAGGAAGAAGCAAGCCTCATCCCCCCAGCAGGCGAAGTCGCACCGGAAAGGTTGGGGCCACTCCTACGTGGAATGTACAGTCGCAGGTGAGGGGGACCCATGGACAAGTGGCAACCCCCCCAAGCAACTCCTGCCCCCTTGCCTCTGCTCTCCCTCCAGCCCTCGCCCTGCATTCTTCTGCTTTGTTTGGCTTTGTATTAAGATCTGCAGGTGTCTGGTACGCTGCGGCGAATTGGAAAATTGAATGCGATATTAAGTTAATTAAAACTGCCCTCTGTGTGTTAATCTTCTTGTCAAGTTTTAATTAAGTGCTGATAAAGCCTCAGCATGGTGGGGGAGGGGGGAGGAAGTGTTTCTGGTTTCTCCTTCGGAGAGCCTGTGGGCTCTGAGGCGCTTGTTAGGCAAACATTTTACTCCTAATGGCTCCCTGAGCACCTCTTGGTGCGCGTTATGTGCTGCAGGCAAGGGAGCCTGGTGGCAGGTGCCCAGGAGGGAAGCTCCTTACCAACGGAATGCCTCTGCCCACTGGGCCACGCAGCCCTCAGGCCTTGTTCACATCATTTACAGAGGCTGCTGTTTGGGGATCTGTTATCCCAGAGTTGTTGCTGGGAGGGTGAAATTCTTGTTTAAACCGACTAGGGTCCTGCCACCCTTATCACTTCTGCCTGCCTTCCTGCAATCTCTCAAATATTTCCTGTTTGTCACTTTTACAGCCAAGTGGTTTGGGACTATAAGAAACTGTCTGCTCGCCTGTGACCCTGCTCACCTGCTGAGATCTGAAGGGAAGCCCTTGCTCCAAGGGCGTTGTGGTGCAGATGATGGTGGGTCGCAGGTCATTGCTTCCAGGCTGTGGAACTCCCTTCCACAGGAGACTCATCTGGTGGCCTTAGCCTTTTATTGGCTGGTGAAAACAATTTTTTTAGGTGGTGAGGTTTAAGCACCGATCAGTTCTTCACCCCTGAATTTGTTTTCTTCGAAGATGCTGCTTGCTGTTCTTGCCAACTCTCTTTGTGTTTTCTCTGCTGCACACACATGTTATAAACCAGGGGTGGCAAAACAGCAGCTCACAAGCTCTTTCATGTATAACATATGACTCTATAAAGTGCTGTATGTTGGTTGAGCTCCTTTTTAGCATCACAATTGATATAAAAGTTTAATAAGACATTTTCCAGCTTTATAATTGTTCACTGGGTATAAACTGAGAGTGCACTGGATTAAAATGTAAGTTTAATGTTCATGGTGAGTAAATGTATTTAAGCACTTAAGCACTTCTTAAATATTGCAGTTCTCAAGCATCTGAGGTGTGGCTCTTAAGCAAGTTTGGCTGCTCCTCGTGTCAGGAGGAGGAGTTGTCCTATCTGTCCTCCTTCTCTGATTGCCCTTTTTTCCTGCTTGTTGTGTGCCACTTTGAGGTCTCTTCTCTGGGTGGAAAAGCAGCTGAGAAATGCTAATAGAAATAAATAAGGAGCAGGAGGCGGTCATGTCACAATATCACACCCCATCGAAATCCACCCTGTGCTGTGGAGGGAGCAACGACCCTTTGCCCCCAATTGAAAATGCCTTTTGTAATGATTTCACAATCACTCATCCGGGGCAAATGGAGAGCAGGGGGGGGTTGGCCTTGGGCTGCTTTTGGCTCACTTCAACCTCAAATGCACCCCTTCCAAGTGAGGAAGAGGAGGAGAAGTGGGTTCATGGCTAGTATTAATCACATAAAAACCCCACACGGCAGAGCCACAAAGCATGCAGGAGCTGAGAAACCAACTGACCATCTCCGCACTCCAGGCCAACAGCAAGACGAAGAGAAGGGTGCTTGATTATCTTCAGCTAACAGCCTCTGCGTCTTGGTGACTTGAAAATGAGCAACAATTAAGATCCCAGGGATGTGTTTGGGGGCAACTCTGAAGAGGGCAAGTAGATATTGCTTGTCTTGTGAGGCGAAATGCTGGCTCAGAAATGTGTGTGACTGCCTGCGAGTGTATCTCGAGAGCAGGGGCCTCTCCTCTGAGCTGAGCGGTCAGGCTAGACCAGAGCAACAGACCATTTTTCCTCTGTGTACAATTTTCTGATCACTCGGTAACTGGAGATGTGTTTTAGCAGAAATTTCTGTTCCCAGCAAAATTGAAACAATCCATCTTCCCTTTTGCTAACAAAATTATTGTTTCCTTCACTACGGTCTAAAGGAAAGGCCAAAAGAGTTGCGTTTCCACTCTAATTCCACTCTTTCCTCCAGGTATTGGAGATCGATGTCTCAATGATCCACAACAAGATACGTGTGGGTGTGGGTGTGGAAGAGGCAGTTTCAAAATCTCTTCATTTGCTGTTTGTTTTCTCTGTGGCTCACTATTGTTACAAATGCTCAGGGTGGTTGCAACAATCAGAACACAAGACTAAAATCACAGCTGTTTTTAAACCTGCTAGAAACGTTTGAGAAAAGATTGCAAGAGATTCTAGACTCTGAAGACTGCAAATAAGGCCAAGCCACGTATTGCATCAAACGTGAAATGTCCCTGTTCCTACCTACAAGGTCTGGAGCGCCATCAAGGAAGCTGCAGGGGCCTTGATCTGAGTTATTTCAATGCCTGTGCAGAGGTTCTTGCCAATGCCTTCCTGCCCTGTATGCCTCAGGGTTTCTTCCTTTATTTAAAACATTTGTACACCGGTTTTTACTTTTAGAGAAAAAGGTGCCCAGAGCGCCGTACGAGATTAAAAACACTGCAGGTAAACACTTAGTATGGGGGAGGGGTGGTGGTGGGCTTTGCCAACACATCTTAGGCATGGATGAGGATAACATCAAGCATGCTACGAGGAAACCATTGTGCCTGGCCAAACACGTGGCCACGGGGTGATATTTGTCCCCAGAGTCCACTGTCACTCTCTTGCCAAGATGGTTATTTTGCAGTCACAATTTCAGATATAAAGCACCTTGGGGGGGGGGGGAATGCTTTTGCCAAATAGTTTTTCGTCTCCCCAGAAGAGCTTGACTGTGGAGAGGCCACGATCATGACAGGCTGGTTTTTATCTGAATCAGCAGTTAAGCGTTTGTTTTCCAACTGACGCCTTTTATAAATATAGTTTGTTAATTCAACAGCTGAATTCCCAGATCTTGGCATGTTTGCAGTTCTTCTCTCCTGTTCTTTGAAATGATTCTCTCCCCCCATTTCTGAACCCTCTGGACCAAAAGACAAATATTATCTCTTCTGAGAACTTGCGGCATTCATCATCCCAGAGTCCTTGATGCCTTTTTTCTAATAGCTCAGGAGTAAGCCTGATTCCAAAGCCCAATTTACAAAAATGACACACTTGGAGTTGAACTCGTGTCCCTTTATTTACCGGTATGACCGCCTTGCTTTTTAGGCTTATCACAAAGCGAACAGCTGAATGGGAAATTGGGACGGTGTATGAAATGGGCCTGATTTCAGAGCCAATTGTAACATGTCCTTATTCCATGAAGATCCGCGATGGCCTCTGCTGCATTTGCTGAGCAGAGCAGAAGAGCGAGGATTACTGGGCAGCTCTTCCCTGGAATGTGTCTTCATGTGCTGAGTGCTCCTTTTCAGAGAGGGGAAGGCGCAGCTGCCCTCGGCAAACGTGTTCCGTCATTCCTGGGTCTATAACAGGCTTTGTTCTTGGATTTTTTTTCCCTCTCCACATCGGTGACAGATGAAGCTGTCAGACCACTTGTCCCTCCAGCCCAGCACACTATTCTGAGCACCAAGCAACCAGTCGTATCAATTGCATCACTGCTTGCACCGCGCTCGGCAGTGTTCTGTTTTCTGGCTTCAACGGGAATCGATCCAAACCAGGCTCTGGGCCAGGGCAGATATTTCATCCTTTGCCCCCATCATGATCTGAACAATTTCCTCCCAGGGGTTTTTGCTCCCAATGGACCCCTGAGTGCCGCTGTCTTTAAAATCAGATGCTGGCAGCAGAATACACAATGTGTTCCCTTCCCCGTGCACTGAGTCGGCCTTCTATTGGATTCTGCCAGCCTTTTGTGACGAAAACAGCACTTGGGATGGCATTAATATTAATGCAACACCATATTCTGCTATACAGAGACAACTTCGAGGACAGAAGTTCCACTGGGTTGCTTTCATGAGTGAAGCTAAGAAAAAAGGTGATTCTCAAAAATCTGTCTTTGTTTTCAGTTTGCAGATATGATGAATGTGGCCGGCAGCACCAGGAACAGCCACTCTGAATGTGAATAATGCTGGCTAGAAGTGGGGTTGCGACACTGAAGTGGTCAGGAGGATGCTGGCTTCCTGTCTCTGTGATCAGAGTTCGGCTTACAAGACATACAAGGATGTGGTGGGCTGCCAAGAAGGGATTCCATCAAAACCTCTGCTTCCCCAGCCTAAAGCCTGCAGACTGTTTCTGTTGGATGGTCGCCTTCCCTGTTGGAGTCGGACTCATCCCATTTGCACGGCTACAAAAGCAACTTGAGTCAAAGAGCAAAAAGCAAGAGTCTTGTGGCAACGTCCATGCATGCAGGCATTGCAGTTGCTTCGGGGGGCTACAGCCCGTGCTGTCAGGTGCATCCATTAGAAATATCTCACCTGAATGATTGGCCCTGGGTGGCTGCATGCATGAGCCCCACATTGTCTAGGGCCAGAGTGTTTGCAGGCTGGCCCCCTCTTCCATGAAGATCACTCAGATCTCATACTTATTTCTCCTTTTTTAGGGATTGTGAATTGTTTTTCAAAGCAGTCATCAGCGTCCCTGAAGTCTCCAAAAATGAAGCGAACTGTGCTGGATATAGTCAAACAAATGTATGCATGATAAAAAGGAATGTTTCACCCACAATTGCACAACACTGTGGGAACGTTGTAGTTTTGGGGTTCTTGCACTGTGAAGGTCCTGCACAGATGCTGATTTGTTCACAAGGTTGCCAACCCCATTCAGCTTGGGCTGTGTAGTCTTAAAATGTTTAAAATGTGCACATAAATCTAAATCAATATATATATTTGTTGGATTGTAGCTCTTGATATTCCTGCCAACTGATTCAAATTCCTGTAGTTTCCAACTGATTTTTTCCTCTTCCTTTCAAATGTTCACATATTTATTATCAGTCCACAGGGAGGGCACCAGGATGAGGTCTCTTGTTATCTGGTGTCCTTTCTGAGGCATTTGGTGGGCCGCTGTGAGATTCAGGAAGCTGGACTAGATGGGCCTATGGCCTGATCCAGTGGCGCTGTTCTTATGTTCTTAACTACAATTCCCAGGAAGACTTGCAGGTCTCTTGTTACCTGGGGTGCTCCCTGGGGCATTTGGTGGGCCACTGTGAGATACAGGAAGCTGGACTAGATGGGCCTATGGCCTGATCCAGTGGGGCTGTTCTTATGTTCTTATTTTATTTTTTATTGTTATTGTTATGGATGGTCTCAGAATTCAAGAACTCCGGCAAGAATCCAAGATCTGCGACCCGCTCGAGTACATGGCTTCTTGCAAAGCGCAGATGGGCAGGACATGTCATCCGCCAAACAGACGACTGATGGAGCACCAGAATCACGCACTGGATCCCATACCATGTCAAAAGAACCCGCGGCCGACCGGCTACTCGCTGGTCAGATACCTTTTCCAGGTCATTTAAACAGCAGGGATTGCTGCACTGGACAACAGTCACACGAGACCAAAAAACATGGAGTGAGTGTGAGCCACATTGGAAAGATTGCCAATGAGGATTGGACCATCAATATATCAATGTATGTATTGTTATGGATGGAGCTGCGAGATTTTGCAGTCTTTCTCACTCAAGTCTGCAATGACCAGGTGCTTTCTTCCTGGGATCCCTTGAATTTGTGCTTCTCATGTCCCAGTGCCTCATTTTTCCATCTTTGATATAAAAATGCCATTTCTCTGAAGCACATATAGTTCTGCCAGAGAGAGAGAGAGAGAGAGAGAGAGAGAGAGAGAGAGAGAGAGAGAGAGAGAGAGAGAGAGAGAGTTGGTAGGGGGTCTCCTTTATATTTACATGAAGGAAAGGTTAGCTGTTGCACCAACTGCTGCCATTTTTAAAGATCTTTTTGTACATCCAGCCAAGAGGAAAGAAATTATAACTGCATGACCTGATGTCAACACATCTGGCACCAAGTGGAATCTAAGGAGTACCCCCAGAACCAGAACTTTCATTCCAACATCAACCCACCTACCACTCCCTTTACAATTCAGTCCTACAGGGTGCTAGAGTTTTGGGAAGTTCAGAATACTATGCACATGGATTCCTTCCCTGGGGAGGCACACTACTTTCCACTCATATGTTGGGAAGAGGTGATGTGTGCCCACAATGATCTGAGTATGGTGGGCGGAAAATGCATGCCAGGGATCTGCCGCACCTTTCAGAGACATGTCCCCCGAATGTTCTCTCACACAATCCCCTTTCACGTTTCACTGTGACCCAATGGAAATCCTCATCAGGTCTTGGTCTCCTTGTTTCTCCCAGAACAAAAACAACAGCAGCAAGACAAAGTCTGCCCTGCTGGGAGGGGATCTCAAAGCATGTCCCTGTGCCAATGGGGGGGGGGGATTTCAAGGCTGCCTGCAGTTGCTTTAAGGACCACTGGCCACTAGAGAGGCTGCCCTGCCTTTTTCCTCTGGAAGAAGCAGGTTATGAATAATAGATTCAGAAGTCCTTCATCGAAACCTTTTGAATCTCCCTGGAGAAAGGCAGGGCATGCATTTTTAAAACCCATCAATGCACCTGTACTCCATGCCAGGACTCACCTCAGGCCCCAGGTTCTGACCTGCTCTGACCATTTCACAATCCTGTTCACACCAAAAGAGCTTCAGAGCCCCTCAGCTGTTCCCGAGGCAGTAGCATCAGAGTCAAAAGGCAGATTTGGCCCACAAAGCCCAGCAGCTGGCCTTGGCCTTGAGCAAATTCCTCAGTGTATTTCTGACGGATTTGTTCCGATTTTACTCTCTCATTCTGCCAAGGTAGTCCACTAGCAGCCTGACACCAGTAATCACCCCTCAAACGTTACAAAACCATATCAACAGAAAAAAATAAATTGTTTCTATTTGTAATATATTTGTAATTTCCATTTACAGTGGCAAAATTAAAATATTTTATTTAAAAAAATCAATGTAACAGCAATAAGAAGTTTCTGGCCTTTAATGATATTCAGTTCCTCTTCCCTTTCCAGAATAGTTCCTGAGTGGGACTGCGGGGTGGGGGGGGGGCGCTGAGTTTTAATGTTCCTCCTGAAGGGCTAAGAGCTTAGCAGGAAGATGAGGATTCCCAAGCAGATGGGCACCACTGCAAAGGCCATGCAAAAGCTGTGCTCCTTCGGGCTGAGCCAGGTGGAGATGGCAGGAGCTGCAGAGCTTGTCCAGAAAAAGGCCTCCCGTTGAAACCCCTGTTTAGGCCACTTTTTTAGTATTTTATTGAAAGAATAAACATGTAATAAAAAAAAATCACCAAAAACAGCACAGTCAGCAGAAGAGCAGAATACAGAGCAGGTGCATTAAAATAGCTCATCAAGGTAAATGGAGAATAGAGAGGGTTTCACCCAGTATAAGAAGTATAGTGGCACAGGTACATTTCCTTGGGGAGAGAATTCCACCAGCAGGGAGCTACAACCCAGGAGGCCCTGTGACACACCTCAGATAGTCGGGGGGAGGCATCTTTAGACCTTCAAAGGCCAACACCAGCACCTTGAAATTAGACCACAACCTGCTTTGTACCTGTAAAGACCTTCCAACACTGGGGCACTCGTATCCCCACAACTAATTCTAGTAAGTTCCTGGACTGCAAAGTTCTGTCATAGGGGAAGCTTCCCGACTCTCACCCTGACGTAGCGGGCCTGGGAGTTGCCTAGGCTGGAGCTTGCTGCGAGTAGTGCTAGCGAGGTCCAGCGGGAGTACGTACACTGAGACTTCGAAGAGGTGGAGTTGGCCTGCGCGTCACAGGGCCCTGAATATGCATCGCCCTGCTGGAGAGCTTCTGCTTCCGTGCCTCCACAGTGTGGCTTTGAGGCCCTTTGTTCTGTCTGAGTGCCCAAGTGTGCTTTTCATCTATTTGTGCACACGCCTGCACAAAGGTGGCCTCTGTCACTGCCTGCCTGCCTGTGCGTGTGTGTGTGTATGCGTGTGTGTGTGCGTGCGCCACTGCCTGTGTGTGTGTGGCTGCAAGGGGGTGCAGAGCCTGTGTGTGCCACTCATCTGTCAGCTCTCCCCGATTACCACAAGGGAAGTCTACGCTGCAAGAGCCTGAAGGTCACCAGAAGGACATTTCAATTATTCTGTGTCATCTACAAGGAACTCGACTCTCGGTGGAGTCCCAGCGGAGCACAATGAAACAGTAACTCGGCTGGAGGAGGAAAAAAAGGGAAGGGGGCAAGGGAAAGAGGAGAAATTGTGCAGAGAAAGTCCCAGGCAATCTGCACAGAAGCGAAGGTCACCAGGATTGACAGCTGCTCCAAGATCACTCTATTTTCTGTGCCGAAAATAACACCTCTCCAGGCTACAGATCTGTGTTTTCAATTAAATATTAGGCCGGGGAAGAGGAGGGGGAAAAAATAATCTCCGATAATTTCAGAGGAAGAGGAGGAAATGGGAAAGAGGCTTCTAAGGAAGTCTGCGCACTGGTTCCTGCCACCTCACTTCCTCAAGATGTGGCTGCTGCGGGAGCCGTCTGCGCACTGCCCCTGTAGCAGAGCTGCTCGTTTCTAGGCCGAGACACACAAACCCCTCGCAGAGAACAGCTGTCGCTGAAGGATGCTCACCTTGCCAAGAGCTGCAGGGTGCCCTCCTCCTTGGGTGCTGCTGGGCTGAAATCCAGGCTGGCTGGATATTTTCTAGCTGGGGGGGGGGTGTACACGTGAACTTGGTCCATATTTTGGAGTTCATGGACAACAGCTTGTGCTGGAATGGATCCCTACACGAGCACACATAGAAGAAGTGCCGCAAAATGGCTTTTGTTGTCACTTGCAACTTTACCAGCTGATTGGTGCTGGCCTTGTTGATGAGCCAAGGGGCTTCTTCTGGAAAAGGTGCAAGGCTGCTCTCCCACTTGTGCAACAGAACATTTTCCCTACCTGCTTCAGTTCAGGAAATATACAGGTCTGTGATTATAATTGCAGACTGAGGAATACAATGCAACGTTTTTTAAAAAAATGATTGCTGATTCCCATGTTTTAAACCTGAAGTTGAAGCAGTTCTTCATCTCAGCATATACATGTGACCCATGTATCCTGCACAATGGGTGACACTTACCCCCATGTTCCTGGGAGGAAGAATAGCACATGTTGGGGGAGGGGGGGTGAAGAAAACATGCAGGGCCTTTGCTTTTAGTTCTGCAGCAGTTGGGGGGGGGGAGCAGCTACATCATTTGACCCAATGAAAATATACATCTTACCACTATGTACCTTGTCACATAGTAATGAGAGAGAGAGAGAGAGGGAGGGAGGGAGGGAGAGAGTATATGTGGTCCTGTTCCCTATTTATATGAAAACCTGTAAAGTGTGGAAAGAGGACACCCAAGTCACTTTACTGCAACTCTTAATCATAACGAAATAATAAGCATAGGGGTGTCCAGAATCCCCTGAGACCTTTGTTTAATTAATGTATTCTTTTATACCCCTGCTTGTAGATTAAAAATAGCAAGGCAGCTGTCAACAACAGGTATATAGGAATGAAATAATAAATCAGGCACCAAAAAAGTACACATTAGATGAAAACTACAGGCTAGAAAGATGGCAGAAGATGAAACCATTTTGAGCTGTGGAATTAAAAGCCTTCTGGGAAAGGAGGGTTTTCTCCATCATCTGCCTGTAGACTGGGAGTGACCAGAGAGCCTCACACGTTGTCTTAACAACATTTTCTTTCATTTTCCCTCCAAATTCTTCAGCTGTTTCACCCCAAAATAAGACTGTCCAAATTTGCAAATCATTTCACCCTAGGTAAAAGCTGATGATGAGCTGGTGACCTGCATACACTGACCCAGCTGGAAAAAGTTGTTGCAAGTCTTGCTGGCCTTCATGATGGTTACCCTCCAAGTTCTTCAGATCAGGTGCCTGCTAAGATCCCCTTCCCAAGCCCAGGCAAGCTGGCCTTAAACCTGGAGCAGCACCTACATTCTCCGCCACACTGTTTTTCTCTCTC
Source organism: Tiliqua scincoides (assembly GCF_035046505.1). Classification (NCBI taxonomy): domain Eukaryota; kingdom Metazoa; phylum Chordata; class Lepidosauria; order Squamata; family Scincidae; genus Tiliqua; species Tiliqua scincoides. The sequence goes on along the minus strand of NC_089832.1, from coordinate 19,186,447 downwards.
TCCGCACATTGCTCCCTTTCCCAAGGCTGCCTCCCCTGCCTTGTCCCACACCTGGTGCTTCTCCAAACTGGGTGGGAGCGAGAAGGATGAGGCGGAGGCCGTGATGGCAAAGGGTGATTCCCACCAGCCCTGCTGAAGGAGAGCGGTCAGGAACAGAACCTCAGAGGCCTGCACCTCCTCCCGCACAGTCCTGCTGCTGCAGCCTTCAGCAGGGTCGCTGGAGAGGGAGGTGGAGGAGAGGGAGGCTCCCCTTGCAGGAGAGTGAGTGAGAATATGGGCCGTGGGCAGCCAGGCTGAGGATTAGGCAGTGGGTGGGCAGGCACAGGGCTCCTTCCTTGACAGTCTCCTAACCCTAACCTGCTTCCCGCAGGCCCTAATGTTCACTTCCACATCTGCTCTATGGCAATCCTAAAACAGGCACCTGTCCCCTGCCAGACGCAGCGGGAGTGGGCCTGACCCACTAACCCAGATGCTGCACCAAGGGAGGGAGCCGCCATTAACTCCCCATGTGGTTGCTTCAGACCACTAGAACGTTTGGCTTGTTAAGGGAGTATTTGCAATTCGAGTCCCTGGCAGGAAATATTTGGAGGAAAAGTGTGACCGGGGGGCGGGGGCGGGATGGGACAGCACAACCGTCCGTCCTTAATCATGCCTGAACCCGAACCCACACCAGAGTGGCTCCCCTTTACTCCCTCCCTCCGTCCCACTCTCCCCTGGCACCCACTCCCTATGCTCAAGTCAAGCTGTCTCCTGCAATCTGGGGAAGGAAGTGCTGCCAATTGGAGGGAGGGGCCCTCCCCTCCCCGAACCTCTGGGGCTTGCAACCATTCACAGCTGGTAAGCTGCTCTGTCTGGCTTCCCTTGTCCCAACGGATATCTGGGGTTTTCTTTGCCTGGCTCCCCCCCCCCTTTGCAGGTAACGGGGCTGATGCAGTTAGGAATCCCTCTCAGTGGAATTGGGGCTTTGGGGCTTCTCTGGGTCTTATTAGATGGGATGACTTCAGCAGGCCTTTGAGCTGGAGCGGCAAGCCGGCCCGGATTCCTGGGGGAGATATCAGGGTAAGCTCAGTTGAGGCACTACCTAATCCGTCCTTCTTGTGGCATGTGTGACGGTGATGAAGCAGAGCAGCTTGAGCCCCCCGGCATCCTCCCCGGGTGAAATCTGATGGCTGCACAGGCTGGGAAAGCCATTCCGCCTTTCCTGGTCCTCCAACGTGACTCATAAATACTCAGCGGCAAGTCCAGCGGTAGGCATGACAACTGTTGCTGGCTGCAGGGCCAGCTGGAGGGGCTTAATCTGAGCCGGGCCTCAGCTCCGGAGAGTCTTCTTGGCAGCTGCCTTGGCTGCGTCAAGGAAGGTGTGACTCTCTGAAGAAGAGAGTGCCTCTGCACATGAGCAGAGAAACTTGCCCGATGTAAGTTACTGTAATCTGTACTTTTTTAAAAAAGATGAAGGTTGATGGCTGGACAGAAAAGGAGGAGGATGGAGGTTGCTGTGGGATGAACAACAACAGAAAGGAAGCTTCCTGTGCCAAGGCAGCTGCTAAGAGCTGAGGGTGGTGCACATGGCTCCTTCCTTCTCTCCTGTCCTCACAACAACCCTGTGAGGTTGAGAAAGAGTGACTGGCCCGAGGTCACCCAGGAAGCTTCACAGCTGGGTGGGAATTTGAACCTGGATCTCCTAGGTCCAAGTCCTGCTCCCAAACCCCTCACCTGCTGTCTTCTCTTCCAGTCCACCACTTGCCACAACTGCTGCTGCTTCTCTGGTACCCTGCAAAAGAGCATGGCGATGCTGGGGGCTGAACCAGACAGCTAAACGCAGAGCAGCAGCCCAGGTAGTGGGCAGAGGGCCACTGATATGGCCGCCTTCTGGTGCTGTACCTGGAGGAGGATACCCTTCAGTCTGAATAACATTCCTCTCCCACCGCAGTTCCTCTCCATGGAATGTCTTCACTAGGGAATCAGTCTGTTCTGGTACCACCAGCTCCTCAGTGCATGCGCCTGGAGAAGAGGGGTCACAAAGCTGGGGGTCTGGGGGCCTGAGTGAATGAAAGGAGTGTCCACTTGGGCTCTGAGGCCTAAATTCTTCCAAAGAATAATGTGCCCGCTTGGGAACGTGCTCCCGGAGCCCAGGTGCCGTGGCAAAGCTGTCATTCAGTCCAGGGCTCCCTAATGGCCTCATTAACTGCCCAAGTGCCAATTTCAGGCTCCTCGAGAGGCTGACAACCCTAGGCACATGCTTACAGCCTGAGCAGTGTCATAGGCAGACAAAGGAGAGGCCTATAAAGAGGATTTATGGTTGTGGAGATGAGCACAAAGGGAAGGAAGACCAGCTGTGTGCTTGAACTCTGCGTGACTGAGGACACAGTGGAAAAGCGTTTGGTTCCAGGCCACCATTTTGGATTCAGCAAAAAACCAAGTGGCGTTGCCACCTCCTGGCTGTGTCTGGCTAATGCAGGGATCCCTGCTTCAGCCTCACAGGAAGGGATGTTGCCTCCTCCACAGATTTGCCAATGTTTACAACCAGTTTTTCTGGGCAGTCGTCTCTGCAAGAAGTTACTCCTGAAGCACTTTCTCCCGAGAGCAAAAGGCGGCTTCAGAGAACACTGACCAGGACTCTCTTTATGTTCTTGTGGAGGCTGTGAGGGATTTTATAGACCAAGTTACAGCGGGCAGTTGAGGTGTCCTCCATCCCCTTCTGCAGGTCAAGATGCAGTAATCTCCATGCCCTCCAAAGTTGTTTGGCTGGATGGCTCTCTGCAGACACAGTGGTCTGGAAGATGCATCCTCAAGCCCTTCGCCTCCTTTCTGTCCTATAGCTGGATGCAGGGACTGACCAGGAGGTGTTGAGCAACCTGAGAGCCTGTGAGCTTCCTGAGCAAGGCAGGGAGTGAGGGTTGATCTTCCAAGCTCTCGTGGACTGCAGAATGCCTTGGGTGTGTTCAGAATTGTATCGACTGCATCTTCCTAAAAGCATTTGAAGAGCTCCTGCATAGAAAGAATTCCTGCAGCTGCTTCAAATTCTTTCTCATCATATTGAATAAACCTAGTAATGAACACAAACACGACTGGCCCCACCACAGGAAATTTCAGCAGGAACCCAATCAAAAAGCAGGGATGGTTATCCCACATCTGTTAATCTGAGATTAACTGTCCTTGTCTACATGAATAAGGCATTTCAGTGGGAGTCTCATCCACAAGCCCTCCTTGATTGCCTTGGGCTCTTCACAGGTCAGTGTGTTTCTCTACAGAAATGCACACTCCACCCACTAAGCCCTGCTATTTCTACCCAATCACTTATTCTGGACTAATTGTTAAGAGCCTCTAAGTAGCCAAGACTCCTAATGTCCTGGTTTGGAATACAAAACAAGGCTCTTGCCTCTCCAAGTTCTTCCTGAGCTTCAAATGATAATGAGGTTCTGCACCCATGGAAAGTGATTTTTTTTAATTATAATTTTATTTTCAAACACCAAAAATTAACAAGTACAAACTCATGTGTAAAGCAATGATAACTGCAAAAGCACAGCCAGCACTTAAGCTCAACAGGGAGAGAGCCAAAAGTTTGGCATTCTGTACAATATACTTGAAACCACTCACCCCTCCTGGTTTTTTTTTTTTTTTTTACCTTTGCAACTAGTTTTTGTTGCAGCTTCTTTACTTGGAACCCTAACAGCACAGTCCTATGCCTGTCTACTCAGAAGTAAGGTCCACTGTGTTCAATGCCGTTTACTCCCAGGAAATTGCCTATAGTCACACTTTTACTTTGCAATTTATTTCTGTAGTCTACTTAAGGAGCTTCTACTTGAGAGGAGACATGCGAATGTAACTGTGGCCTCCTTAGCCTGCTATTCAACTCACAGCCCGTATACTTCCCATTTACCTTGATTCTTTGTTACTGGGTTGCAGTGGCATAGCTAAGGGTGCAGGGGGTAGCAGTTGCACCGGGCATCAAGCTTTAGGGGGGCAACGTGCTGAGCTTGATACTAGTGACCAAAATTGTGAAAATCTTGGTATGTATGAATAATACCATCATGTTATACATCATTGGAAAGGTAATTTAATGCAGAATGCAAGGAAATAAACCACATTAGAATATCTGTATTCTGTCAAAAGTTATGGTCAATTAACAAGAATATGAAAACATAACTGCACTAAGGAACAAAAAGTGGATTTTTTAAACTCCAAACTGATCTATGAGACTGATTGTTCTGACAGCCAATGAGATGTTATTATGATACAGCATGGAACCAATAACTTTTTATTTATTTACTTAATTAAATTTGATTGTGTCATGCAGGCAGGGGGTGCTACAAAATCTTCTTTGACCCCAGGTAGCAGATAGATGCCTTAGCTATGCCACTGACTGGGGGAGGCAGCAGAGCAAGTGGGGGGTGAACTGCTGGGGGGAGGAGGTGAGTTCCTCCCAATTTTAACTTTTTCTAAAAGCCTGGATGTGATGTCACTTCCGGTTGTGACATCACTTCCAGGGCAACATTTTGGGCTTGGTACCGGGCTACGTGATCATTAGCTATGCCACTGCTGGGATGCTTTACACATTGAATTTCTGCTTGCTAAGTCTGCCCTGTGGCTGGCCTCAGTTTCTGCTACATAAAAGTACTTCCCTCTTCAAATTTGGGATTAGTCTCAGTTCCTGGCTGAGTTTTACTGCCTCTAATCACGTCTTAACTGCTACAGCAGAGCTGAGAAGCTGTAAGTTGCTACAGCATTAAACTCCCTGGGATTCTGCTCCTGCCAATCAATGCCTTCCTTGTTTAAGCCTCAATTAGTGACTGAATGTAAATACTAGCCCTTAGCTTGTCCTCAGACAGGTGCTTGCTTGCTTGCTTGTTGCTGGGGTTCTGTTGTGTTAGGCTCCCACAAGTCTGCTTGTGACCTCACTGTGCTTTGTGAAGCGGCGAGGAGATCAGGATGTACTTCCAAGGCTCTATGTGTAAAGATGAGCTTGGAGATGTGCTGGATTAGCAAAATCCTGAGAACTAGCAATGGGCAAACTCCTCTGAGCTCTCTTTGAAATTGGTTTTCTCAGTGTGCATTCAGGAGGAAAAAAAAGTTGCTCCCTCCCAGCTTGTAATAATAGTAGGCAGTTCAGAATTAAAACCTGGACAAATCAGGTGTCTGAATTCACTGACACCATCCAAAGGCCTTGCTGGGACAGATCCCTCCTTGTCTGAGGTCAGTGTGGCAGGAGAATGCTCTAAGACTGTGGTTCTCATACATTTAGCACTGGGACCCACTTTTTAGAGTGAGAATCTGACAGGACCTGCTGGAAGTGATGTCATCAAGCAGGAAAATTTTTAACAATCCTAGGCTGCAATCCTACCCACACTTACCCAGACGGGAGTAAGTCCCATTTACTATAATTTTTAAAAGAATATACATAGTAGCTTGTTCAAAGTACAGGTCTGTAACACTTCCCCAAATACAGTCACACAACATGGTAGTGTCAAGTCTGATATATTAAAAATAAAATATGGAAATGAATGGGGACCCACCTGAAAGTGGCTTGTGACCCACCTAGTGGGTCCTGACCCACGGTTTGAGAAACACTGCTCTAAGGCATCCTGACCCCAGAGAAGGCACAACATGTGCTCTTCAGCCCAGGTGCCCAGAAGAATTTTGTCACTGGAAATGGGAGCTGAATTTTGGACTCGCCCAGGAGATCTTGTTTTCTGCTATCTCCTGAATTCCTTGTGGAAGACATTTATGCATGTGGCTGTCATTGCGACACAACACAATGAAGAGTTTTAGAGATGGGTCTGGTGTGCAGGGACTTGCAGGTGTTTCTTGTGTCCGCATTTGCCCTGCCATTCACCAGTGTCATGGATGAGCGCAGGTTTCAGAACGCAGAGGCAGGGAGAGAATCCTTTGTCCTTATTCACTCTCTTTGCATGGCTGGTGATTCAAATGCTCCCCCCCCCCCGAGGTCTGTCGTCATCATCTCCCCCCAAGCTAACAAGCCCCGACTGTCAAGGCAATTCCTCGTAATGAAGACATTCCGTTTCTTGGGCTGTTCTGGGCATCGCGTATTGTGAGTTTCTGCATTGTGGAGCGATTAGCGAGGCTCAAGGCTGGAAATGAAGCGTGGAAACGAGGCCACTTAAGCAACTCATCAGCGGAACTGGCTGCTCAAGCCGGCCCCGAGAAGCTGCCAGAGTCAGGTAAGGTCCTCGATGTGCCTGCAGTTTGTCGGCTTCCGCCCAAACCGGCCAGCAAAGATGCAGGAATGGCTTTTCCTCAACCACTTGCCTTTCGGGAGGAGTAAAGTAAATGGCCTTGTTGTGGTCCCAGGGAAAAGCCCATCAACAAAGCAGCTGACCCCATTTATGATGTCTGAGTGCTGCGCATCGAGTGAGGGGACCTAGCAAGAGGGGAGCAGAGCCAGGACTTGAGACCAGAGTCAACGGCTCAGTGAATTGTCCCCTCAAACACGCGCACATCTGTGCTGGCCTCACAGAAAGAGGTGGAACTGGTGGGCAGCAGCTGCTGCTTTGGTTCAGTGGCCTCCTGGAAAGGGGAGATTTCTGTGGAAGAGGCACTGCAAGTGAGAGAAAGCAATGGATGTGCTCCGTGGCTCCGAATGAATGGGGTCACAGCTGCAGGTGCTCTCTGTCCCTCGCACTCATGCTAGTCCTGCGATGGCCAAGGGGATGGATGAGGCCTCGGAAAGGATAGCATCCTTCCAGTCCTCTCACCTGGTGTGTGGACTCTGTGAGCTATGGAATTAGGTCGGGCTTTTGGCTTGCTTGTTGATGATCCAGGACTTTTATTCTGCTTTTCAGAGCAGGCCTCTTCAAGCAGCATGTGGCTTTCAAACTTGATATAACCTATAGCTGAGATTTTCAACCTTTTTCATCTCATGGCACAACAACAAGGTGCTAAAATTGTCAAGACAGACCATCGTTTTTTGGACAATAGACAGGGTGCACCAGGAGGCCAAGGGCTCACACCCCCCAATGCCTCTACTAATAAATGACCCTCCACCAAACCCGTGTGGCACACCTGCAGACCATTCACGGCAAGCCAGTGCGCCATGGCACAGCAGTTGAAAACTGCTGATCTATATCCCAAGTGCCATACAGTGATCACAGGACAGCAGACCAGCAGGGAAAGGAGAAGCCAGCTAAAAACAGGGCAGAGCAAGGTAGGCTAGCAGAAGAAGTCATCTGGCCAGTCATCTGGCTGGCCAAAGCTCTGGAAGCCTCTGCAGCTCCCCGACGTAGCAGTAGCAGTGTCACAACCAAACAATGCCTTCTTCTGCTCCCCAAGGCCCCTGTGTCGCTGATGACTGGGAAGAGAACAAGGGGACACTCACTCCTTGCTTTCCTGGCAGGACTTGGGAGAGGGAGGCAGGCATGGGTGCATTCACACCTGCATGCAATCTCAGACATGCAAAAGATTGCCTTTTTCTTGCAACCACCATGCAAAGAAAGAGATGCCTTCAAGCGGCTGCTCACAGCAGCCCCCTTCAGTTTCCCTCCACATCCTCCTGCTAGGACAGCCGGGCTGCACTTGTCACACACAGGACAGAGACTAACTGGGGGTGGCTAGGAAATGGGGGTGGCTTCGGTGCTTTGGAAGGGATATCATTCTTGTGCAATTCAACAGTGTTTCACGATTCTGGAACCATTTATTTCTGTTATGCCTTAATAACAATGCAGTAAGGCCACTGGGAGGCTGGATAGCTGCTCCTGCTCCACAACCTGGATCCATCATGCAGATGTTCCCTTGGCCCAGGGCTGGCTTTAAGCCAATTGGACCAATTGCTCCCCCTTGGGCCACACACTAAGGGCCCCCCCCGCGCCAGGGTCATCTACTCTAGTACACAACAAAACTTTGCTATGGACACCTAACCCCACATTACAAGTTTTATAGAGAACAGCAACAATTTTAATTTTCTTCTGAATTCTACCACAGGCTTATAAAATCTATAATAAATTTTATGCACATCTCTACGATTCTACAGACCTTGGCTGTGAACCACAATGTTTCCAGTTGGGCCCTGCAGCTCCTGAAGCTGCCCCTGCCTTGCCCACCTGCCTCAGTCACCTCCCTAGGACTCTGCACTGCTGTGGCCGGCTACTTCCAGGGGGGTCGATTAACTCCCTGGGTTGTGGCCTGGTTTGCCGGGAGCCTTTCATTTTGGACCCAGCTCTGGTGAACCTCATACAGATGCTTTCGTGAACTGCAATCAGCTCTAAACCATGATTTGAGGCTGGGTTTGAGAGGTTGGCTGCAAACTATGGTTCCAACTGAATATGCAGGCGCAGAGCTGACCCTCGTTTGTCTCCCAAACCGAAAGGGGGAAAGTGTGCTCTGAGAGGAGAAGGTCAACGTGTGGGGCACACCCGCTTGCCTAACTTGGCTTAGAGAAATCTGCACTTTTCATGATGGCCTTGAAAAAACCCACAAGCAAGAGACTGAGCCAGACTTGCAGATGGAAGGGGCTTCATTTTCTGCTTGAGTGGTACAGCAGTTTGCCTTCATGCCAGGAAAATCCCAGCTTGACTCTTGGCTGAGAAAGGACTCTTCTTGTACAGCGTGAAGAGTCGTCTCATGAGGAGCTCAACTCCAACTTTTTTTTTTTAAAATAGATATTTTTGCATTTAATGTTAAGTCCCTGAAACAGAAGTTCTTAACTGTTTGCACTCCAAGGCTAGTCAAGTCAAGTCAAGGTTGGGCCTGCAAGCAGCAACAGCAGTTGCAAGCGCTGAATGTGGAGAGGGTTCCAGGTGACATCTGGTTTGGTCCGTTCTGTAACTGTGCCTTTGATTTGATTTGTTTGGACAGCCAGCTGTCAGGGATGCTGCAGCAGTTGCCTTCACCGAGCAGGGGACAGGCTAGATGACCCCCGAGGTATCTTCTAACATTCTACAAGGCAAACCTTCTGGAAAGGTGGGAAGGAGAGGGGTGGGTTTGCAGAAGGATTCCACCCATACAAGGGCAGGAGCACAGTGAGTGAAGTCATTTGCGCATGAAAGCAGTGGATCTTTGGCGCTGGAGAGGAAGGAGCTGGGCAGGCACATGTTGGGAGAGGCGAGCAGGAGAACAGGTTTGGGGTCAGGCTGCGGCCTCCACCCTGGAAATTCACACCAGGGGAATGAGAGCTACACAGACTTTTGGCTGGTCTGTCAGCCTGGCCTCTGCACGCTCTCCTCGCAGTCAAGATGACTGTTGGGGCTTTTTAGTCCGTTCTGACATTCCTGGAGAATTAGTACATCATCCACTCCCTCTTCCCAAGGTTCTCGCACCTCCCAGAAGCCCCCCCTCTGCCACCTCCTCTCCCAGCTGTGGCCTGAGAAGGGCGGCCATAAAAACATTACTAGGTATAAATGAACTGCTGGGGATTAAGGAGCCAGAACCTGCCTCCGCGAAGGCTTTAAGAGCATCCTGTGCAGAAGCAGCTCTGGCTCGCAGCCCCGCTGGTTCCCCCTCTTTCCAGCGGGGGGAGGGGCCTTGCAGAGGCTGGCCACAGCGTGTCTGCTAAGTGGCATCCTCACCACCCCCAGTCTGGGCTTTCATGGCCTTCCAGTTCTGCTCTGGCTACTTCCTGCTCCTCCAGAATCCAGTGGGAATTCAGTGGGAGAGTCTCTGACAGTCATTCTGGAACTGGAGTCCTGCAGAGAAGTCCCAGGCACATCAGTGCCTGCAGCTCTTCCCTGCACAAGTGCGCTCACCCCTGCCCTTTCCAGGGTTGCTGCTGCCAGGCTGCCTCTGCTCCTCACTGTTGGGTTGCTGGAGAACAAGATGCTGCTGTGCCCAACTGGGGGGCAGCTGCAGAAGCAAGAAAGGAGCAAGACCCTGTCGAGAAGAGGAGAGAGCCCCCAACCCAGTGCCTGATCCAACCTGCTGCATGGCAAGGCCACCAGCAGCCTCCATTGGCGCCCCTGAAGAGCCACCTCCTGACCACATGTCCAAAAGATCACAGGTGAGAGTTTTCCTGGAAGTGTGCAGAAGGTCACAGCAGACCCCTTATGCTAAATCAGAAGCAGACCCTCCGTTCACGGAGGTTGCCTGGCAGCCGCTCTCCGGGATTCAAGGCAGGAATCGTTCTCTCAGTGCTCTCTGGAGATGCCACCAGGAACTGAAGCTGGGACTGTCTTTGTGCAAGGCAGGTGCTCAACCGCTGAGCCCCACTCCTATCCCACTGGTTGGGGCCACAGCTAAGAAGTCTTTTACCTCCTGGTTCTAGAAGTAGGCTGTCTCTGACATGCCAGGTGCAAGGAGTGGCCGCAGGATACGGGAATTTAGCTGTCTTTGCTTCTGGAGGCATCTGGGGGGCCGCAGTGAGATGCAGGAAGCTGGACTAGACGGGCCTTTGGCCTGATCCAGTGGGGCTCTTCTTAAGACTCTGCCCCTTGTACCACTTGCCAGGCCTCAGCTGGTAGAGACTCACACACAAGACCTCAGTTGTGGACCAAAATGCCTGTGGGGGGGGGAATGGGGGGAGGTGGTGCTTAAAGCCATCCCTCAGATTAGTCCATTGGCATTTGGGGGTGGTTCATTTGATGGATGCCTCCATAGTCTAGTACAGGATGGCCAAACCGCAGCTCTTTGGTTAAGTAAGTTTTTGGTCGAGTCAATCCGGAAACACTGCCTGATATCCTGTTTGCAAGTGGTAGCATCCTGGCTCATTTCTCTCTTATATTCTTCCCATTACAGATATCCATGGAGGCCAGGACATGCCCCTGCAATGTGGCTGCTACGCTCAGCGGGACAAGGCTCTTCTGCTGCAAAGTCCAGCGTTCATCCCCCCTCCCCAAAAGCCCCAAGAATGCAGCAGAGCAGCTCCTTCCTTTCTCACTGATTTTTGAAGCATGGAGGGGGAGGAGGAAGGTCCTTCTTGGGCTCAGAAACTGAGGATCCCAGCAGCAGAAGCGGTCCCTGCCCTGTGCCAAGAGGAAGATCTGTGGTGTGATAGGGGAAGATGAGGAAGGAACCGGAACAGGAGCTGAAAGAGCAGGAGCAATTGCTCAAGCATTCCAGGCTGATAGCATTGTTTGCGGGCCTGGAATGATTCACACCAGCCATTGTGAGGTTCTGGGTAAAGTTCAAGGCCGATAGCATCTTTCCAAGGTGGCTGCCTCCTGCTATCTGATGGAGAGGAAATCAAAGCTTGACATTTAACTTCATTGTGACTCTGAGCCAAATTAAAAATAGAGAACATGTTTTAATGTTCAAGTGTTTAATGTCTCTGTGTCTGTTTGCCCATCCAGTTGTCTTCCCAAAAGATCCTGAAGATGATTTATTTTTTAGAAAAAAAATAAAGCTGCAGTTGCTTTCACAACTTCAAACAAATTCAGAGCCCCAGTAAAGGTTCACTCCCAAGTACTTGAAAATAATTTTCTGGCCCTTGATTTTTCTTATAAATCAAACCTTTTTGAAATGCCAGACTGCTGTCAGACTTTGAAAATTGTTATTTTTGATGTTATCTTCCTGTTATTTTTGTTTTCAGACTGATTGTATTTATTGTGTTTTATGGTTTTTTAAATTTTGGTTAATTTGCCTTGGTTCTTTATTTTAGAAAGAAAGCTGAGATATGGCCTGAGGTGGAGGCTGAGAGGGAGGCAGGATTTAGAGCCCGCCTGGTTCCAAACCCAGCTGGGCTCCCACCCCACTACTTTATACAGCTTCCGTTAAAAACCAACAAAAGGTTTTGCTTTCCTAAACTGTAAACAGTGTGGTGGGGTTACATCATTGGGATAGGGACTGCAGCGGAGGCCAGGCGCTAAAGCCCTCTTTCCCCACAGCGAGCCATTTGCACATGCCCCTCTGCTGTTTGCTCAAAAGAAAGACAGAAGGGCCAAACACAGGCGCTGACGGATTGGCCCTGAATTGAAAACTCCCCCTTCCTACCTCTGTCTGCCTTGGTACATCTTTAAATAACGTTTAGACTATCTTCCCTTCTCCTTAGTCTATTTATGATAAAAGGTCTCCTCTGGACTTGTGGGGGGGGAACCGATCGATAGCTCTGGCAGGACTTCATGAATGTCAGGGAAATGGTTTTATGCACTAAAAAGGGAAAAAAGAGAGACCTCCCTCAGACAGACACAGTTCCCTTCACTTTTAGAAGAAGAAGACGAAAGGATGTCTTGTGGTTAACTCCGCAATTTATTTATTTCTGTTTCTTTCACTCTTTCCTGTGGTACAGATCCACCATGTGACCTTGGCTAACTCACTAAAGGGCTAGTCTAGACGTGGAGATTTTACGTGCAAGCAAACTGCATGGTTCTGTGCTTTGAATGCATGACGATCACAGTAACTTTCAGCCACTCTGAAAAATGTGAGTCTAGTGACCCAGAAAAGCCCTTGAACTTTTGTGTGTGTGTGTGTGTGTGTGTGTGTGTGTGTGTGTGTGTGAGAGAGAGAGAGAGAGAGAGAGAGAGAGAGAGAGAGAGAGAGAGAGAGAGAGAGAAGCTCTGTGAAAAAACACATTCAGGAGGAGAGGCTGTCAGCAGACTTGGGAAGGGGTCTGCGGATGGGTCTGGATAGGGGATGGCTGAATTCCCCGATCAGTGTGTAAAATATATATATAAAGTATAAAATATATAAAATATAAAGTATAAAATATATAAACACTAATTAGTACACACACACACACACAAAGACTTTCTTGATATGTTTTTGCTGATAGTCTGGAGAGTGGCTCCAGGAGTGCCCAAGTGGTGACTCGTTCTATGGCGGGGCAGGGAAGGGGCCCAATCACTGAGCCAGGAGCAACCTTTAAAAGTTTGCCAATGGCAGCCTTCAGACTGGCAGGAAGCCATTCCCCGGCAAGCCCTCTTGCATCTCTGCGGTATTAATATATCTCAACCACAGCAGAAAGAAGTAGCATGTGATTTACAGGGCCCTGCAAATTGCTTCCTCCTCCATAAGGAAAGATGTATAAACCCATGTCCATGTCAGCTTTATATGAAAACTTAACATTAACAAGCAAATTGGAAGGATAACTCTCCCCAGGCAGGTCTGTGGCCTGATTTACCGTCTCAGTGTACACCTGTCCATGCCGGCACACTAATGGATAAATAAGACATGAATCGCAGCCCAAAGAGAGGCTGAGAAATCCCCCCCCGCCCACTGAGCGTGAAGTTCAACTTCTCAAACTTCTTTTCTCCGATGGGGCTGCTCATTCCCCCTGCCAGTCATTCAGCTGAATTTTCTGCCCTCTATGAACAGACCACGGGGACGTTCTGGGGCTAGGGTGGGCACCTCTCCTCTTGGGCCCCAGAGTGGCATGTGATGCTCTTTCTCCAGCTGCTGAGGGTCGTTCCCACATGAGGACTAAAGGGCACTGGGATAACTGCTCAATCCCCTTTCATTTTTCATGGAAAATTCAGACAACGGCAACCTCACCAGCCTGGTGCATTTTGCCACGTCCTCCTGTCTTGGATCAGTTCTGATTTTGTGCCGAAAACATAGGGGTGTGCAACAACACGCCTGCCTACTGTGAACAGGCAAAACACTGTCTCTTCTGTGTTTTTAAGGAATTAAACAGTCCCTCCTGGCAGCTTCTGTCTGTAGTATTTATTCAGATTGTTCATGCCCCGTCCTTCCATCCCTACAGGGACCATCCAGATGCCTTGCAGCATTTTAAAATGGACCTCACAGCTCATGACAAAACAATGACAATCAATAAAATGAATAGAATGAGAGTGGGCTAAGGATTTGCGCTCCGTTCCCCTCAGTGTTTCATCCTGGCTGGCTGTAGCTGAGATGGCTCCATCATAAGTTCCACTCTTCTTCTACTCAGGTCCGAGGACGCTGCTGACATGACCACCTCTGCTGCAGCGCACTGGGGAGAAAAAGTTACCCAAGCCTTTTGCCCTGTTCCGTCACATGCTTTTCACAAGGCTGGCACTTGGGGACTGGTTTCAAGAGACGGGGCCAGATGGGATGAAGGGGCTGTCACTTGGCCCCTGGACTAGTATGGGGAATGGGGCCTGATCCCCGTGGCTACCCGGAGGGAGCAATGAGGGAACAGCGATGGCCTCTGCCACTGTCATTTGCTCACCGGCCTGTGCAGTGATCAGAGGACCAGAGACCCCAAGGCATGAGGCTGTGGGTGGCTGCAGAACAAGCTTCACAAATGCCAGCGCCTTCTCTGAGTTCAGCACCCAGCAGGCTGGTCCTTCTCCTTGGGGGGGGGGTGTTTTCTCTGCACAGTTGAAGTCCTGAACTGAAGCAGGCTGTGGTTTGACTAGGGGCTGATGCAACACTGGCCTGAGTCAAAAGGATGGATTTTTCACAAGCATCACAGCCTGCTGTCTTCTGGGGTGGGGGTGGGGGGGGTGGACCAGCAGCAAAACTGAGAATAGCAAAGAGCAGCAGCTGCCCCCTGTTCCCTGATTCCTTGGCCATGCATCTGTGTCACCAGTGAGCTGCAGCCGGAGTGGGGGACAAGTAGCGAGAGTGAGTGCCCCCAGGAGCACCTCGCACAGAGCCCCAATTACCTGTGCTTTAGCTCAGGTCCTGAGCTGCCTCAGACTGGGCTTCTGGATTGAGGATGCTGCCCAAAGCAGACTTGCCCTGGGGGCTCACACAACGGGGCAAATGGATTTCAGATTGGCTCTGAAACCTGCTGAGCTATTTCCTGCTTTGGTGGGAGGGGGAAAGGGGTCAGCTGATTTTAGAGCCATCTCAGCATGAGTGTGTCCACCTCAGCTTTCTGCAAGGAAATCGTCCCACCAGCTCCCGCCTCACCTGGGTTTCAAATGAAGCGTCCCACTTGCTTGTCTGCTCCTGGCCTAGACAATCCCCCCTCCAGCCCAGAACACCCCAATCAACGCAAGACAGAATGTGCACTGGGCATCTTGCCCTGCCCTGCAATCGGGAGAAAGGACTTGTCCGCAAAACTTGTTGCAGTCGCTGGAATGCAAGCTCCCTTTCACACACTTCAGCCCTGTCGGTCTCCACCAGGCCGAAGAACAGCAGTCTGGATTCCACCCAGTAATGTGTAATTTGGCACAGAGGACATGTCTAGAGATGGGCCAAGAATAATTTAATCAACCCAGCCAATGGGGACCTCTGGATTATCTAGGATTTCTTCAGGATCCAATATCACTTTCTGAACACTGCTGCACTTCAGTGGGTTGTGCGACTGAAATATGCAGCTGATGTGGTGCCACTCTTGGTTGTGACCCCTCACAGAGGGTGCACAGAGATTTTTGTGCCTTGTGATGGACCGAACTCCGCTTTTTTTGGATGACTTGAATGAATGTTCTTGGGAATTAGATTATATTAACACGTCCTCTGCTTCTCCCCAAAAGGCACTGGAGCATTTAATATTTGCTTTTGAATAGTAAAGCAGATGAATGAACTGGGGCTGCACAAATCAACCTGTACAAACCAAATCAAGCAAATTTTGACACAGAGAACCAGTGAAAAACTATCGGGGCACATTCCAGTCACTGCCAGAACAGAGGCAATACACTGGCGCGTGCCCACCACGGCCACATTGGCTGTGTCTCTGCAGCGATTCCGCAAGACGAGAAATGAGTGGCCCTGAGACAGACCCCGACTTTCATTTTTGATAGCAAGTTTCTAGTCCATAGGTCCTCCAAGGTCATCCTGGCCAATATACTGGCAAAATGTTGGCGGTGGGGTGGGTGAGGAGTCTGAAATGCCCCACACTGGAACTCCTGCGCCACCAGCACCTGATCCCCTTGGCAAACCTGGCACAGCAAGCTCTGTGCTTCGAGGATGCCAGTGTAGGTGCAGCAGTGGCCTGTCTGACACCGCCCCCCCCACTGATGTCTTCCTGGCCCCCGGGACTGACAGCCACCTGCCCCTGCTTCCAGAACCTGACGGCCAGGAGTGCGGCAGCCCTGAGACTGGACAGGCACCAGGAGGAGGTCTGAGCTCCAGGTTATCACAGCTCCTTGCCCACCTCCCCCCCCCCATCATAACTAGACATGCAGGCACATTTGACTAGTCTATGGGTTGCCTTGGCCATAGGCCGCAGGCAAGCAAACTGGCAGGGGTGCACAAGAGTCGGGGAAATGGTGCTTACAAATAATCCCTGTTTTAATGAGCCAATATGAATTCAGATTAAAAATGCATTTACATCAGCAGCAGCCTCAGAGCCAGCCCGGAATAAGCCTGGAATGACAACTTTGTAGCCTGGCATCCATGCCAGGGTGGCAGGAGTGAGGGAGCCTCCCTGGTCTCCCTGGACAGGGGTCCCACAAACCACGTGCTCCCACCCCTTCTATCCTACCGGTGCTCTGATGGCAGCAGCAAAAACGAACTTCTGCTGGTGCTGTGCCAAGACGCTGCCCTTTCCTTTCTGCCACTCTGGCCAGTGGACTGGCTCTCCTGACAACCAAGACTGGCAGCTGCTATCAAGGGGAACTTGTGAGCCTCTCCCCACTCTGGCCTCGGAGCGACCCCTTTTCTGGAGTTCCTGGGAGGGCCGGCCGGAGCCTGGAGGCCCCTTCGGCTGGGCGTATGAGATGCGTGAGCCTCCCACCGACATGTGCACGGCTGACGTGTGTGAGGGCCACAGGAATGCTTTCATTGGGACCCGGGTTTAATTTGTCCCACACAGAGCTATCGGGAGCGGTGGTTCCCACTGCCAAAAAAATAAACAGCTGGACAGTCTCCACAGCATGTGGTGCGGAGGCTCAGGCATCTTGAGAGCAGATCCCCCAGGGCAGCGCAACTCAGACAGACCCGCAGGTCTTGGCATTCAGTTCGGCCTGATCCAGACCTGGGCAAATAAACACTGTGGTGGGGGACATTTCCTACAACTCCATTCAGCTGGTTAAACACCCCAAGGAGGTCTCCCTTTGCGCTCCTGGGCCAGAACATCCTGGAGGTCACTCCCAGGAAGAGCCCTGCCAGCAATCCGGCTCCTCCTGTGGCCTCTTGCTTCCACCTCCTTTCAAGCTCTTGGGAACCTGAGCCAGAGACCCGTTGCTCAGGGAGAAGCAGAGCACTGACGAAGCATTGAGGTTTCTGCTGGACCACCCGCTGAATTCCTCGCTGACTCACCTCCCCGTGGCTTGGAAGACACTCGGCTTGCGGTGGAGGGCAGGAACCGGAAGCAGAAAGCCGAGCCCCAGCCTGCGCTCTCCTGGCACGGGGGCTGTGGGGACGTCACGCTGGGCCACAGCTTCGTGTCTGTCTGCCTAGCTGTCAGGCATGCTCCAGACACTTTCCTGCATGCTGGTAGCCTTACGGAACGTAACAAGCTGCTTCAAACAATTCTCTGCTAGTCTCCACATTGACACCAGTTTCCTACCAGGTTCAGTGTTGGGGCTGCTCCCAAAGAATTGTGGGGATTGTAGTGATACCAGGGAAGATGCTGGGATGTCAACAGAGCTCAGATGCACCCCCCAACAAACCCCCCCTTGCAGAACTACAGTTCCTAGAATACTCTGAGGAGGGGGAAGAGCCACGAGTTGGAAACATGTAGCCTCTGCATTTGTGTCCATCAGTGTGTGGAGCTTCTGAGAGTCGACTCCACTCAATTTCTGGGGGAAGCATCAGGGTCAGACTGAGGGATCGTGGCCATCAGGGGCTGCCAAAGAGGGTCCAGCACAGAGCACCGCTCCCAGCTCTAAATATTGTTATTTTCAGACGTGTTTACCCCACTGCTCCCTACACAGAGGCAAAGTGGAACTGGTGTATTAGGAAAACTCCACTGCGCCCGTTTGAATCCCCTCATTTTGCTCCATGTGCCAGTCGCCTTTGCCGCCTTCTCAGCTGTGGCACATCCGCTGATGGACTCGGGCACAGTTATAAACCCTGCAGCAGAGCAGCCTTGTTCTGACTGTACGCGTGGCCGCAGCAAGACTCTTTGGATGTGGCATTTCACCGACGGGCATGTGCGCTGATGGAAACTGCACAAGCTCAGAAGCACTCACTTTATCGTTGCTGTCGTATCTGCTTAGAAATTAAAGGCCAGGACGAGAACTATCTGTGGTCTCAGGCTGATTGTGGACTGGGTCCCAGCAGTCCTCTGTTGGCGGAGCAAGGTCCTCTGATTCAGTGGTCTTTGACTCATCCAAAGCCCACCTTGACAAGGAACCTACAAGAAGGGCCCCCCCTGCAAGAGCCTGGTTGGGAGAGGGCCATGAAAGTGACCACAGTTCCTCTTCTTCTCTTGCCTGGGGTCAGGTAATTGGCGCCTGCTGCTATTGTGTTCTTCCCCTTCTTTCCTCCCAGGCCAGCTGGCAAGAGGGGCAGTGCAGGGAGTGGCGATGGGGACAGCACACAGCCCCTAATTTTTATTATTATTATTATTATTATTAAAGTCCCTGATGGACTTTCCCTCCAGAAAAAAGAGGGGATTTGACAAATTTCTGGAGGAAAAGTCCATCATGGTTCCACGTCATGACAGGTATGTGCAAGCTCCTGGTTTTAGAGGTAGGCTGCCTCAGAGTGCCAGATGCAGGGGAGAGCACCAGGACGCAGGTTGTGTCTTGTTGTCTTGTGTGCTCCCTGGGGTATTTGGTGGGCCGCTGTGAGATACAGGAAGCTGGACTAGATGGGGCCTTGGGTCTGATCCAGCAGGGCTCCTCTTATATTCTTATGATCTACTTCATCGCAGCCTACGCTGGGCTAGCTATATTCCGCAGTTCGGGATCCAGCCAAGATCCTGGGAATCGCAGAGATATTGCTGTAAGAGCCTTGGTGTTCCAAGCAAGGTTGTTTCTGGAGCTGAGCTGTTGTAATTTGCTCCAGGCCAAGAACGCTGAGGTGTTTCTTCAGACTTCCAGGCACTGCTCCAAGGCTTCCAGTGACAATTGGCACAATATTGACCTTCTTCATGCAGAGACGCCCAAGTTCTACCCGCAGAACTTGATGTCTTGTGATGTTCTCATGTTCTTTATCTTCCATTCTGCTGTCACCTGGGATTGCAATACCAGTGATGCAAACCCTCAGCCCTGGATTGCACTTTGGCTAGTGGTGTTCTGGGTGGGCACTGCCAGGGGGCATGTTTTCCTCTTTCATTCAAACCCCTTGGAAGCATGTCAGAGTCCTGCCTGTGGAAGGAGCATCATATGCAACCCTCACAGCCGGCTTGGATCCTCTTCAGGGCAGAAAGGGGAGATAGAAATGTGTTAAATTAATCAATTAACAGGAAAGAATATCTTCCAGCCCATGGTGTGGTGGCAATCTTGCAAGAGAAGCCAGGAAGCTTATCCAGGCCTAGAGTTTTGCAGCTGTCCCTGACTCTTCTGCATGCATTTTGCCTCTGAGCTCTACCCTGCCACCCCAAGGCCTTATTATGTTGACATCCCTGATTCAGGCACCCTATTCATCCATCTGGTATTCTCTCCATTGATTGGCAGTCACCACAAAGGGCTTCAGGTCTTCTCAGTCCTACCTGGTGATGCTGGCAGGAACGGAGTCCAGAACCTTTTATAAGCAAAGCAGGGGATCTGCCACTTGGCTGTCACCTCCCCCCCAGGCTCAGCCAGACCAATAGCTGCAGATGGCCTGCCACAAACCGAACCCAGCCTTGGAGGCAGCTTGTGGAGTTGGAACCAGGTGACTTCCCAAACGTGGGGAAGCATTTTCCCCCTTTTCTCTTGTAGAAGCTGTGAAAGGTCCATCTGAAATGTTGTGCGGTTCTTGAAAGACAGAACCTTTCTGTGATTGTAAAAATCCCCTCGGGGGTTCAGAGATGGCCTGCCTGTGTGAACTGCGTTGAATAAAGCAGCAACTGTTACCCTGCACATGCCTGATTTTGTCTGATCTCAGAAGCTAAGCAGGGTCAGGCCTGGTTAGTATTTGGATGGGAGACCGCCTGGGAATACCAGGTGCTGTAGGCTTCTACCATAGTCTTTCGAGACTGAAGGTTGCCAACCATCTCCCTATACTGAACACTATCTCCTGATCTTGTCTGACCTCGGAAGCTAAGCAGGGTCAGGCCTGGTTAGTACTTGGATGGGAGACCGCCTGGGAATACCGGGTGCTGTAGGCTTATACCAGAGTCTTTCGAGACTGAAGGTTGCCAACCACCAAAGTCTGAGGAGTCATCCAATGACCAGAAAGGCAGTACATAAATACCAGTATTATTAGAGAGAGCGACTAAGCTGATTACGGGGCTGGGGCACCTTCCTTATGAGGAAAGGCTACGGCGTTTGGGCCTCTTCAGCCTAGAAAAGAGACGCTTGAGGGGGGACATGATTGAGACATACAAAATTATGCAGGGGATGGACAGAGTGGATAGGGAGATGCTCTTTACACTCTCACATAATACCAGAACCAGGGGACATCCACTAAAATTGAGTGTTGGGCGGGTTAGGACAGACAAAAGAAAATATTTCTTTACTCAGCGCGTGGTCAGTCTGTGGAACTCCTTGCCACAGGATGTGGTGCTGGCGTCTAGCCTAGACGCCTTTAAAAGGGGATTGGACGAGTTTCTGGAGGAAAAATCCATTATGGGGTACAAGTCATGATGTGTATGCGCAACCTCCTGATTTTAGGAATGGGTTAAGTCAGAATGCCAGATGTAGGGGAGAGCACCAGGACGAGGTCTCTTGTTATCTGGTGTGCTCCCTGGGGCATTTGGTGGGCCGCTGTGAGATACAGGAAGCTGGACTAGATGGGCCTATGGCCTGATCCAGTGGGGCTGTTCTTATGTTCTTATGTTCTTATTATTATTGTTTTTCTCTTGTAGTCAGTCTAATGGGAAGTGGTGGATGTGAAGTTGCGGACAGACGGAGCCTGTTCCTGGATCGTGGCGAACACTTCTCTGCCAGAGCCTGCTGCAAAACGTTCAGGGAAAATTAAAACAAGCCATTGACAAACGATGCGCCTTGGCTTCCCCACCCCAGCCCAGCAGACTCTGTTATGTCTAATGCTAACCTGGAACAGCTGATCACTGGCCTGCTGCTTCCATTCCAAGCCAGGGGTCACCACATTGCCCCTGTTGCAAAACTCCTGGGCCACATCTTGCTTTGCTATTCCCTGCTCCTCCAGCCTCTCTTGCTGCTCTGATTTCGCTTGGCCTGCAGTAACAGCACCACAGGCCAGCTTGCATGCCCCTCACGTCCCCAGGGCTCCAGCAGCAAGAAGTGGTTCCAGAACAGGGAAGTGATGTCATGGACAGACCCTAAGATAGAAGGTGCCAGTGAAGTCTGGCCAATGGGAAATGCAGGACAGGTTTGGAGGCTCCTATTCTGGCAACGGATCTGATAACAGCAGGGAAGAGAGAAAATGTTGACCAACAGTGGTGGTGATTCCACTTGCCCCTAAACTCAGCAGCCTCCTTTGGCTTGGTCCTTCTGAAACAGCCATTGCAGGGAATAGCAGTAGCTGGGAGGTCTAACCCCCACTTCCTTCCTTCCTTCCTTCCTGCAGTGGAGAGATGCTTGGTGGCCAGAGAATTGATGAAAGGATAACCTGGCCTCAGCCACAGGCCACCATCAAGCACGAACTTCTCTTTTCCTGTCTCAGAGTTCTTCATGGAGCTCTCAGAAAAATTCCATTTTCCTTCTTTGGGAGTTGCCCCCTTTTTGGTCTTGTAGAACTTGGTCTTGTAAAGTCCTGCAGGCCCTTCAGAGATGCTTGGATGGGGCAGCCTCTGCAGTGGTTAAATGTGTATTCCTTTATCCACAACGGTGGGGTCAGGCAGTTTAGCCCCCTCTCCATTTTTTCAGAATCTGCACCAGGCAAAGGGGGCAGTGGCTGGAGCCAGGATAGTGCTCAAAGCTTGAAGAGAGCGGTTGCCGATGATGACTCATAAGCCAGGCAGCGTCTGAACTTTTGGAGGAAAACAATGGGAAAAGAACAAAAAAACAAAGCCCCAATTATGACCTTGATGCGGCGTCTCCTTGGCTCCTGTCCACATTGGGCTGGAACACCAGAAGAGTTCTGAGTCCCCTCCTGGCTGCAGCTGAGCTCCTTGTCTTTGGCAAAGCAGCTCTCAATTTCTGGAACATTTTGCATGTGCACAGTTGCAAAGCTAGCAGTAATTAAAGAAAACTACAAGGCCAGGATAAGGCAGCGCGGGGTGTGGGGGGGGAGCGGAATAATGAATCACACATGAAAGTGGCATCATTCTGCTGGAAGGAAATCACGTCCCGCATACTTCTGAAGGTGCAGCAACCTGGGAGTTCTGCTGCTGCGGAATGAGGGGCTGCATTGTTCCCTCCTGAGAAGAGCTTCCTTGGCAAGCCCCGTGGCAAAGACTGGGACTGCAGAGCAGCCCAGGGGCCCAGCCCCATATGCCCCAGGAAAGCGACCACATGCCTGGCTGTGCTCTTTTCTGCAAAAGGCTGGTCAGCCTGCCGGTTTGGGGGCAGGGGGCAGGAGGACAGGGCTGGAACTCAAACAGGCATGCCCCACTTCAAAGAGTGGAGCGTCTGTGGCTCTCCTCCAAAATTTTACTCTCATGCCCTCTTTACTTTGAGGCCAGAGTTTGGCACCCCATTCCCAGAACCCCACACTAACATGAGAGTGCAAAGAAGGTTTGCTTCCCCTCTCCATTTTGCTTCCCTGGCTGCAACATACAGATAAGTTTCACTGGCCTCCCTTGCAGGGCTCTTGCAAGGATTGCTGAGCTAATGGGCATAAAAGGGCTGCAACAGTCCAAGTGTTCTACAGAAAGTGTGTCACTACCAGCTTTTTTACATAGGGACATGTTTTAATATATAAAGAATGCTACATTCCATTGTATGCTTACCTGGAAGGAAGCCCCATTTAATTTAAAGTGGAGTTTACTTCTAAGTAGATGTGCATGGGGGGGTCACACTCGTTGTCATGTCTACTCAGAAGTAAGTCCCACGGTATTCAACGGGACTTCCTCCCAGTAAAACATGCTTAGGCTTGCGGCCCAGACTCCTACTTGTAGTTGAAGGGAACAGCTTATTGCCAGTATAGCAATGGGCAGAAACAGAAAGGAGCTGAGAAAGCTGGAATAGACCATAATAAGCATTTAACCCGAGAAGTGTCAGATGACTGTATTTACATTGTAATGATTCAGCGTTCCATTTGGTTACCAATGGAGATAGGAGGATTGATGGGCACGGAGCAGAGTGCCAAGACACACATGCTTGCTGTGTAGCGGGGCTGAGAAATGGGATTTGACCATTAAGAGTCAAGATTTTTACAGAAGCCTCCCACGGGACATCAGGAGTTGCCAAGAGAATGACTCTGAGAGCGGCAGAAGCTCCTCATGAGTCCCTGGTGGCTCTCAAGTTGGCAGGATCACCACTGACCCGCGTGGCCTTGTCAGCCCTGGAATGGCTCTGTCAGCTTGGCCCCCGGCCACTCACTAATGCAGTTTGGAGTTGAAAGTCCCGTCCAGCCACTGCGATGAGACAGCTGGAGAGCAGAGCAGAGTCTGACTCCCAGGAGAGCAGGAGGAGGAAGACGACTGGGAGTTAGTTAATGCAGCTGTTGACTGGTCTGTGAGCTGGATAATAAGGGGAAGTGGGCGAGGAAGCTTCGGATCCTGTGATCAGAATATATTCTGGAAAATGACACAGGAGATCTGACTTGCATGCATTGATTTTGGCAAATCTCCCTCTGCATGCAGGGCGTAGAGTTGGGGTGGAGAGTCTGGAAAATCTCCTTTATCCACTTTGAAACTGGGACAGTGTGTGCAGGGCTGAGACTGAGGAGAGCAAACAGGAGGTGGTTAGAACATCCAGCGTCCTGAAAAACTCCACTTTCTAGGATTTTTTGAAAGCATATGGCCAGTCTTTAAAGCTATGATGATGCGCTCAGAAGTATCTTTGAAGGATCTGTGCAGGAACTGCGGAAGATGTGAGACTTTGGCACGGATCTGACCTGCAGGGCTGCCTTAGGAGCTGTAGGGCCCAACATAAAACATTCTGTGCCCCCCTCCTACTCACCAGCTTGAGAGGTAGCTGAGAGACAATCAGCAGTGGTGTCACTGCCAACTGCTTCCTGGGGAATTTCAAGCCGATTGGACCCATAAGAAGAGCCCCTCTGGATCAGGCCAAAGGCCCATCTAGTCCAGCTTCCTGTATTTCAGGAAGTGGCCCACCAAATGCTTCAGGGAGCACACAAGACAGCAAGACACAACCTGTGTCCTGGTGCCTGGAGGTGGAATCAGTTAGGATGGTAGGAGGGAGACGAGTAGGAGAGAGGGCAGTCCAATGGCAATGCTGCAGTCACCATCTTCATCTGGGGACTTCTCAACTTCCCAACAGCAAGGCCGTCCTCTGTCTTATTAAAACAAGCAATCAGCCCTTTGTTTCAGCAAATGAGATCCTTATTTTTTTTTTTTTTTTAATTCTTGACATGAGTATGTCTTGCTTGAACAAGAAACTCTTGCAACATTGGAAACAAATTATGTGGATGCCCCATTATCTAGGAACGGAGGGTTCCAAAGCTTTATGAACAAAGCGCAGTTCCCACAAACAATTCTCTTGTTCTTTTCCTTCCTCCAGACTCGCATAACTAGGGAGTGTCATCACCCTGGCAAAGGCCCAGGCTTCGAAATACCCATCTCTGGTTGCACACATTCCACTCTCGCCCAGCAAAATGCAATTGTTGTTTTTGCAGCTGTAAATAAATGAGTCATTCCTTTGCCAAGTCAGAGCCTCAGTGCAGAAGATGACCAAGCTGTAAGCAGGCTCTGTGCAATAACTTCTGCGTGCGGACTGACTGATCTTGAACTGCCCCTTTAATAGTGCTGGTGTCTCAAACTGCAATCACAGATGGGTCTGTAGATAAAGCAAACAGCCAGGGTGGCAAAGCAAGTCTGTCTTGGCTTCTGCCTTGACAGAACTGAAAGTGCCGGGAGGGGGGGGAAGGAAACAATCATTAACCAAGACCTTGGGAATTGGACTCAGAGACATCGACTTGATCCAGTTAATAAACTCATCTCCAACACTGGGAGATACTCGGCTGATCCCTGTCACCGTCTGCTCTCAGCTTCCCACTTTTCATGTTTAATTTAGTCTTTACTGACGCTTTCCAAACCACTTTAAGCAGTGCCATTTGAAGAAGCAGGGCATGAGAGAGCAAAACTGGGTATGCTGCCAATCTCCATGCAGGCTTCCCGCCTCCCTACTTTCACCAAAGAGGCACCCATGATGGCTTTCAGGACTTAAACATCTTTCCATACGGGTCTCATTCAGGCCTGGCCTTCGTAGGTGGGAGGGCTCAGTTATCAGTGAAACCTGATGCAGGTTGCATCACCAGCAGATTGTGAAGGGTCTGGAGGGGGGGGCAGTGGATTTGGGGTGCCTTTCCCCACAAGCCTTCCACCAGCAGCTCCCTCCAATCTACCATCAGTGAAAGCTGCAATGATCTGCTTCTGGTTCACTCACGTTAGAGGGAGATAATTCCCCTTTGTCATTGGACCCTGCGGTGAGACCCTGTGCCTCAGGTGGACTTCCATGTATGCTGAACCCAGAAAGAGAATCTAGAAGTACCAACACACGGGCTGACTTGGTTTGAGAAACAAAGTATTGGCTTTTGGGGGAAAATGAAACAAATCACCCCCCACCACTTTGCAGAATAGTTTTCTGACTGCGAGGGGTATATAGAGGATTAGGTCAATGATGGCAAATGGAGGCAGGTAGAGAAAGTGCTTGCAACTAAGGGGGCAGCAGGGGGTGAGCACTGCATGAAGCGTGTGTGTGTGTGTGTGTGTGTGTGTGTGTGTGTGTGTGTGTGTGTGTGGCTTAGCTAATTCCTTAGCCCTTTTTCCTCCAAACAATACAAACATCCTCCTGACAGAGACAAGAAACCTCTGGAGAAACAACAACAAATGCAGAAGGGGAAGAGGTGGGGAGACAGGCGTGCGTTGCAAGGCCAAGACGCTGCATGGCTTTGAGCTTTCAGTGGGACTTATCCCAACACTGCCCCCTGCAGCAGATGAGCATAAGTAATGACACAAATGGGACCAGCAGCCTCCTGCAGGACACCGCCAATAATTCAGAGGAGCATAAGAAGAGCCCCACTGGGTCAGGCCAAAGGGGGCCCATCTAGTCCAGCTTCCTGTGCCTCACAGTGGCTCACCCCCCCTTCAGGGGGGGCACCTACACAATGGAAACTCCCCAAGAGAATCTAGAACATCCCCCAAGTCCCAGCTCTGCAGGGAACTTCCCAAACTGCAAAGCTTTGGAAGAGACGCTGCCGGTGGCCTGTGACGGCCCAGATGTTTCCTGACACCAGGTGTGCTTCTTGCCATCACCCGCATGAGTCTCAGGCCGGGGATGCTCTGCACTCCTCCTCCTTATCTCTTTAGAATTCCCAACCCCAGAGAGAAGCCTCTTCCCAGCCACCCCCTCACACTGAACACAAAGGGAGCTGCGGAAACCAGGGTTTTGCTCTTTCGCTCTACTCTCCTTGTTCTCGCCATAAATCCAGCAAGATTTAAAGTGATCAGTGACACTGGACACATTATTTCAGAATGGTTTTGGTTTCTTCCTTTTCCTTTTCAATGCCCCTCCCCCCAGCAGAAATCTCTGCTACAACCAGTCAACATGCAGTTGTATTTATTAATTATTTGCCTGCAAATTTCTACCCTACTCGCCTCCCGCCCCCGCAATGGGGCACGCAGGGCAGATGACAACATAATATATTATAATCAAACACAAAATAAAATAACAACAGCGCAGTAGAAAAGCGAAAGGCAAAAGCAGCAGCAACACCCAAAAGGTAGACAAAGCCACGGTGTTGTCTTGGGGAGTCACACAATTCCCACCAACGTTTCACTCCACAGGGTGCAAGGCAAGCCCATTTCTTCTCAACTCACAGCTCTGGACTCTTCCCCCTCCTGGTCCGGGGTGACGGGGAACATTCCGGGAGGGCAACCCTGATACCCAAATGTCCAGCCCTAGCAGGAGTGGGAAATGGTGCTGTTTTGTGCAACACAAAACCTGTGGATTGCTTTCCTGGGCAATGTAGTTTTCTGGAGCATGGGAAAGGTGTCTGTCTGGGAACAGCAGTGCAGAGGTGGTGCCAGCCTTCTCTTGCTTTCTCTCCCCTGTCCCACTTTCTGGCACACGCAGACGTTTCCGTGCCAAAATCAGTGGTCTCAGGAGAAAGGGTGCCGGCTTGATTGAGGTGTTTCCCGCAAAACCAGCGGCGGGTCTGGTGATGCAGGGAGATTTCGCCTCCTGAGGTGACTGTCCTGGGGGAGCCCATCTGCAGACATGCTGCTGGCATTGTCACTAGCTCTTCAGAGGCCTGTGCAGGAGGCGGTGGGGCACAGACAGGCTGGAGAGAGGCTGCCTGTCCACAGAGGAAGGTGACTCCCTTGTGGCTTTGTTTCGTAAGGAAAGATTTTTGCTGCGATGTGACTTAAATGCTCGCTCAATGCATCCCCCCCTTTTGCAATCTCCTTCACTTTGACTGTCACAGCTTGATGGACAGCTCTGCAGTTTAGGTGTTAGAGGGATGTGATGCCTGGATTTTTAAATAAATGCTTGCCTCCCTTGATTGATGCACCGGCTTTGGGAGCTGCCCTGCAAACCCGCAGCTGATGTTCGAGCCTTAAAGGGCCTTACTGAAGTAAAGCCAAGACTGTGCCTGAAAGTTCAAAATTCAGATTTGCTTTGAAAAAATGCAGCACTCAGAAACTGAGGAAAGAGTTTATGTCTGCAGTGTTCTGACAAGGAGCCAGATAGAGCCTTGTTACTTTTAGCTCTAGAAATGAGCAGCCTCTTTGGGCTTCGTGGTTCTCAAACTGTGTCATGTGGAAAACACACAGGGCTCAATGCACTTCAGCCCCAAGCTAGAGCTCAACTCTGGAACATGTGGGACAAGGACAGAGTTCTTCTGAGCATAGGCAGAGTGCAGCGCCCTCTCCACCACTGTTCTTGTCTGAGATTATCAAGAGAAGCTTATAGGCCAAAAGATGGTACCTGTTTTGAACTGAAAATGGGTTGGGACACCGCCTCCCCAGGAACTACACCTTCCCCCTTCCAGTGCTGTTGCCTTAGGAGAGCTCTTGGGGAGCAATTGGTGGCCAGGCCAGGTATTGTCTAGAGGGGGGGAATACCTGCCTGCTGACTCTGTTCTCCTCCACCTTTATCACCCTCTCCCAGTTCCATTCTGGTGCCCACAGAGAGTGTGAAGCACTGTCAGCTGCTCCTTGTCACATTGTCCTTGCCTCAGTGCAAGTCATCATAACACCACTTAATGGAACTAAATCCTAGTTAATGAAGGATCGTTAGTCAGGGACACTCAAGATGAGGAAGTTGTCTTAGGCACGTGTAATTAAGTCTTAAGGCCAAGAGTATGAAAGTGTCTTGGGGAAAAAAAAAAAAGCCTCAGCTCTCAAATCCAACTCATCACAGCCTGGCATGCTGGGTGCACACCAAGAAACACGGACTGATTCTCACACCTGCCCCGAGCAGTCCAATGTTCCCCAATCCCGGATCTCAAGGAAGAAAAACGGACTGAGCCAAATGAGTTTGCTTCAGGCCTGTGGAAAAGTCGCTCTGCAAGCCTCATTTGCTCTCCCTGTGACTTGTGGCAGCTATGAATGCAGCAGAATGTAGTGTCTGATGGGATGGGATGACACCAGCAAATGAGCTTCCAAGGCCTGTTGTAGCCAAGGGGTAAAACAAGACAGAAGAAGAGATGCAGTTTCAAGCAGCCTGGAGAGCAGGGCTGGCCCAAGACCTCAGGAGGTGGCACTCCAAACGCTGCCCCCTTTATGCCAGCCCTGATCTGCCAGTTCTCCAGCCCAGCACTCTGCTCCCCTCCACACTTCCTCTCCGCCCCCCCCCCCCCAGTTTCCACTCCCAAAACATGATCTCATTTGCAAAGAATCAGGCTTTTCAGGTACACAGAATTGGAGCCTCTTCGGCTCGGGAGCTTCCAGCAGGTAGCCTGAGAAGCACGTCCAATCCCTCCGCGTTGTTCAAGATTAATGTCCTGTGTCCACCACAGTCCATGTAGTTGGCAAGTTCACAAGAATAAGTCTCCCTTGCTATTATTTGTATTTTTTTAAAAACAAAACAAAAAAACACCACTACTGAAGCTAGATTAGCTACTTTCAAAGCAAAAGTTTTCAAAAATTGGGGAATATGTTGTGCAGACCTGAAAAGGGACTGGCTGGCTGGCTGGTAGTGGGGTATTTGTATCCTAAGAACATAAGAACACAGTAGGAGCCCTGTGGGGTCAGGGCCCCTCGAGTCTAGCGATCTGCATCTCAGTGTGGCTCACCAGAAACCTCAGGAAGCAGACAAGACAACAAGATACCTGCACCCTGGTGCCACTCCCTTGAACCTGGCATGTCAGAGAGGTAGCTCACTTCTAAAACCAGGAGGTTGGGTGGACTTTTCTTCCAGAAATCTGTCCAGTCTCCTTTTAAAGCATCTAGGTCAGATGCAATCACCACATCTTGTGGCAAGGAGTTTCAGAGACTAATTACATGCTGGGAAAAGAAATATTTTCTTTTGCCTGTCCTACTCCCAACATACAATTTTAGTGGATGTTACCTGGTTCTGGTGTTGTGTGAGAGGGAAAATAATATCCGTCTACCCACTCTGTCCATCCCCTGCATGATTTTGTATGTCTCAGTCATGTCCTCCCTCAGGCGCCTCTTTTCTAGGCTGAAGAGCCCCAAACGCTGCAGCTTTTCCTCATAGGGAAGTGCCCCAGCCCAGTCATATTTTTGGTTGCTCTCTTCTGTCCCTTTTCCATTTCCATAATATCCTTTTTGAGATGTGGCGACCAGAACTGGACGCAATACTCCAGGTGTGGCCTTACCATCAATTTGTACAATGGCATTACAATATTGGCTGTCTTATTCTCAATACCTTTCCTAATGATCCCAAGCATGGAATTAGCCTTCTTCACCACCACTGCACACTGGGTGGACACTATCAAACTGTCCACCAGTGCCTCAGGATCTCCCTCCTGATCGGTCACAAACAGCTCGGATGAGCCTATATGTGAAGTTTTGGTTTTTTGCTCCAAAGTCCTGGATGATGGTGTCCCAGTCAAATACGTCCCCGTCATTGTCATCTCTGCTATAACTGGGCCCCAAACCCCACATTGCATCTGCTCTTATTCTAGCCCAGGGGTGCCCAAACCCCGGCCCTGGGGCCACTTGCGGCCCTCAAGGCTTCTCAATGCGGCCCTCAGGGAGCCCCAAGTCTCCAATGAGCCTCTGGCCCTCCGGAGATTTGTTGGAACCCACACTGGCCCGACGCAACTGCTCTCAGCTTGAGGGAGACTGTTTGACCTCTTGCGTGAGCTGTGGGATGAGGGCTCCCTCCACTGCTTGCTGTTTCACATCTGTGATGCAGTAGCGGCAGCAAAGGAAAGGCCAGTCTTGCTTTGTGCAAGGCCTTTTATAGGCCTTCAGCTATTGCAAGACCTCATTCATTCATATAAGTTCATCTTTAATATATTCATTTATGTAAACTTATGTAAATTTATTCAAATTTGAAATATAAATTAATTCTTTTTTCCCCCGGCCCCCGACCCAGTGTCTGAAAGACGATGTGGCCCTCCTGCCAAAAACTTTGGACACCCCTGTTCTAGCCCTATCCCTACTTTGCATTTTAAAAATTAAAGAAGTACATCTGATATAAATAGACCCATCCTGGGGCAGAAATGTCCAGGACGCAAAAAAACTGGGCCAAATGTCCAGGGATGCCAATGACTGGGAAGCGTCTGGCCGGAGACACAGTTGTCCATTATACAATCGTCCAGTCACTGGCCGGCGTCAGCCACTCCCCCCCAGCCAGGCCTGGAGCAGGCAACAGGACGCTCTCTGGGTCACCCCCATTTCTTGTTCCTTTCCTGGGAGGCGAATCTCTTGGAAAGAGGCCTTCCCCGGAGACAGCCCTGTCCCTGCTGCATTTCCATCTGACTGAGAACGAGGCATCTGAACGTGCTGCCTCCAACAGCAGGGCAGGCTTAGCTTAAATAAATAAATAACCAGTTTGTAAAGAGGAGTTTCCGTTCTGCTGGAAAACGGATTCCAGTTTCCAGCGAAGTCTTAAATTGTCCAAACATGTTTGTTCATCCCCAGTTAACGTCTGCAGAGCCGCACGACTCCTGCTTGTAAACACGAACATCCGTCTCTCTGCTTTGCTGGAGAAGCAATCAGGGGAGGCCGAGTGCTGGCGGAGAGAACTTGAAGTGCTGGACCCACAGATAGGATTGTGGGCACCGGCAGGCGAGGCCCTGGAAGGAGGTGGCGGCTGCATCTGCCCAGGAAGGGTGGGAAAGCAAACACCCCTCTCTGGCAGGTTTTACTGCTTTGAAAGGGGAAAAAGAACATTAAAAAATGCTCTTTTTCCCCATTATGGGGGGAACCAAGTGGGGGGGGGACCAAGCACATAGGATCTGGTCTGCCTGCCCAGGGAATCACAACTAGATGTGTGCCTCAGATGTTGGAGGCCCGTCTCCATGTTGCCATCCTGCAAATGCAGGTCTGTCCAGCAGGAGGCTCGCAATTCGGAACTGACAAATGGCCATGTCAGCCTCTTTCTCCCAGGACCCAGACGTGTGTGTGTGTGTGTTTGAAGTTAAAGCTGTCTTGGATAATCCTTTGGGCACACGTGGAGACAGACGCAATATCAAATTACAAGCTGGGGGAAAAATTAGCTGTCAGTCTGTCTCCAAAACAGATAAATTCGATACCTGGAAGAGAAACTGAGGTGAGCCTAGGCTGTGGTTTTGGAAAGTTCCCTTGTAATATCTGGGTGAGCTTTGCCATCAGTGTATTGAGATGCAACCTCTGTAGCCATTGACTCTACTGCTGAGGGCTACCCCAGCTGCTCGGGAGCTTAAAAAAATGTCAGCGTTCCAGACCACGGAGGTCAAGTTTGTTTCATTCAACCTGCTGAATAGCATTCCTGACACCTGCTGAGGGCAGGAAGTGATGTCACTGAGCAGGTGATGACCAGAGATAAGCATTTCTCCCCCCCCCCCACTGAAGAACCCATTAAGCAAATGACAGAGGAGAAAATGTTGATTATATTTTCAAGACAGGGGAGAGCCCAATTATTACATGGGCCTCCCTGAGCTCAGTAGCTGAGAAGTCTTCTGCAAAGCAATGCCTCAGCAGAAGTCATACTGCTGAATGAGTGGCGCATGTGCGATAACTGGGCTCTCCCAGTGCCTTGGCAGCTTCTCCCTTCCTCCCCCATCTTGGTCTGCTTCTTTCTCCACACCATTTCTTGCCTTCCGAGGCCTCCTCCATCTCTCTCCCAGCCTCAGCAGAAGTGGCGCTGCTGAAAGGGTGGACTGCTTGATATTCAGGCTCTCCCAGCGCCTCCCTTTCAGCACTGCCACTTCTGTCAATGAGCCACTGGGAGCAACTGATTGTGGTGCTGGGAGAGCCCAATTATTACAGGGGCTGGATAAAGAGCTTCTTGGGGCCATATCTGGCCCACAGGCCTTATGCCTGACACTCCTGCACTAGACCGAGGGACTGAAAGGAAAGTAGCCCACACTGTTTGAAAGTTAGGCAGCTGTTACATTATGTCTGTTGTGTGTGTTTATTGGGCATTTGATCAACACATATGAATGCAGAAATGTATGAGCTAGTGAAGGGGGAACGGACACAGGCATTAGCTGCACACAAAAGAACCACATCAGGAATGCCTGTGGAGCTCCAGTTGTCTACAACGGACACCTCACATCTCTGGAATCCCAGAGTCCAGACATGCCTCAGCCCCGAATGAATGCACACCTCACTTCACCCCGAACCGTAATGGCCTCTTGTCCATTCGTGAGCAGCTTGGCACCGTCAACGGGCAGATTTTTCATCCATGTGGAGAGACCCGCGGTCTGAATTTTCTGCCACAGAAATTGTGCTCAGCATCTCAGGAGAGGCTCGTCTTTCTGCAAGCGTAGAGGCGAGAATGCCAGACTAATGTGCAGGGCTGCTATCGTTTCCAGATGGGACCAACCGCTTACCGCACTTTGATTGTCTGTCCGTGGTGTTGAATTTCGGAACGGTGAACTGCTGCGCACTTGTCCTGCTGTCTCATCAGGACGCTCTTCTTCCTGAACGCAGATATTCCAGGGACCGGTTGTGCTGGTTTCAGGAGGAGGGGGCGGCACTCTGCACCTGCTCAGTGGCCCTCTGCAAGGCATCGCAGAGTGCTGCACAGATTCGATCTCTTACCCCTTCCAGCTGGACGAGGGAGGGGACAGAATGCGAGTCCTGCAAAACCGCAGGCAGGAATCACAAGGCTTCACTTTATGTATTGTTAGGGGCAACATTGGATAGTTCTGCCAACCTGGAACTCAAGGTGATGCACTGGGGTCTCCAAGGCCACCCCCACCAGACTCGGCTTCCTCCCTTGCGTTGTGCCTTGGGACCTTCTTGCAGGTAGCTACGCCTAGATCTGTTAGTCCAAGAACTTCTGGCATGGTGTGGCGAAGTGTTCTAAAACACATAATACAATACCCCCCCCCCCCAAAAAAAGCAGCAGTACCATGTCAGAATAAAACAACTTCAGACCCAGAGGAGCTCTCAGCACTGACACTTCAAAATCAAAGGTGTCTGGCAAGAATTCCCAGCAGCCATGCCTGTTGCTGCCTCCCCAGGAAGGGGTCCTGGCAGCTGTGGCTCTCAGGGACACTGCTGGAACTTGCTGCCTCCATTCTGAGTGAGGTGCAAACAGGATAGAAAGTGGGAGAAGGAGAGGTGGGAGCAGAAGCGGCAGGCTGGCTGCAGTTGCTTCTTTTGGCTGCATTATTGCCTTTGGGAGAAGTAGAGGAAAAACGCAATCATTTGATAGTTGCTGATGGACAAGGACTTAGGCTGAAGAAGTGCAACGGACCAGGACTGGGCAGCTTTAACCTGAAAGATCTCAGCCCCAGAACGCAGGATGTGCATGTTTAGCACAGGTGACCCCTCCCAGCAGGCCCTGCTCCTGGTGCCTGTTGATCACAGGTGGGGGCTTGAAGTCACAAGGGCTTCTTTGCAGGCGCAGGTTCCTTGAAGGTGCGTGAGGATCAGGCCTGGCAACTGACACCTACTAGAATTCCCTCTGTTCCTATTATAGCATTGTCAATAATGGGCTGGCCTCTCAGCGTTCACAGGGAGAATGGCATCTGTCAAACGCTTTGAACACTCGTGAGGCGTGACGTGAATTATGGTGACCCATGCTAAGTTTCCCTGTCTCCACCTCCTCCTCCCCCCATTTTCTGCTGCCAGGGCATCTGAGGCTGCTTTTCTATAGCACGAGAAGCGTCCGTCACAATCATTGACTCGGAATGTCTGGGCAACTCCTTACGACCATTTCAGTCTTCCTAATAGGACAGCCAGAGTTGGCCAGAGCATGCAAACGAGCGAGGCAGGTGCCCAGAGCGACCACTCCCATGTTCCGTGCCTGCTTCCCGTGTTGCGTGCTGCGTTAACCGTGCAGACGACTTCAGCGTGCACACATGTGCACGCAGCACATTTCGGGCTCCAAACGAATCCTTGGCGCCATTCCTGACAACGCACTTTGCAAGGAGCACCCAGCCAGGCTCTGGACCAGCCAGCGCGTTCCCACCTGCACGGGGGAGAGAGAGGTGGAATTAATTAATGGGAAAGCTTGATCTCGACTCCCTTTGTAGTTAATGGCAAAACTGCCTCCGCTTTCAGTGGGACCTTCAATATGCATTCCAGACTTTGAAGATGAAGAGCTCCTTCAGAACGCAGTCTCCTGACGACACCCCAGTCCTTTGCATTCCCTGCTGCCTGGCATGGAGGCTCCTCCGCCCTCCCTGGAACAGGGCCCCACATTCCGCCACCCCCCACTCCCGCCTCATCGTTCCCTTGCCTAATGAAGCCCCTCGACTCTCTCTTGCAAGCGCATCACCTGACCTCCCCCTCCTTATTTATTTATTTATTTTATTTAATGAGAAGACAACACAAAAGCCGCCACCCCCCCCCCCAAAAAAAACAACAACAACAACAACCTGGGCTTTTGAAATTATGGCAGCTCAGGAAATGAAAGCACTGCGAAGGCATTAATTGAAGAGCTTTTTAATTAAAATCAGCTTGTTTCTCGATCAAAGATTAAAGGAAGGGAAGAGCGTGGCAAAGAAAGTCCGAAGCCATTCCTGCTCATCTCGCTCTCCGGCAGCGTCCATGGTGGGGGGGGCGTGAGATGCTCACGGCCTGGACCCTCTGCTCGGCTGCCTGTCCATCTTCTCTTTCTGCCTTGCTGTGTGCTCATCTGTCAGCAGCTTCTACAAGTCCTCCATGTGCACAAACATCGTGGGAAGCTCCTGGTGAAATTGACTCACAACCCCCATCCTCTGGCAGAACCAGTCCCTGCTCTTGGCCAGCTCCTGAGTAGGAGAGGTGCCATGCTCCACACACACGCCCCATGCGCCGGGCAAGAAACCTGCCCCTTCCCCAGTGAACATGCTGCTCGTTCTCTTAAGTGATCCCTGCACGCAGGATGTTGCCTGCACGTTTTTCCACACGTTGGTTGGTGCCCGTCTGTGGCGCTGTGCACATGAAGGGTCGGCCACCCATGCCATGAATGTGGAATGATGTGTCACACTGTCCGTTGGGGAAGGCAACAAGTTGCAGGGCTGCCCCGTGATTATACCATATAATTTATGCCACGTTCTCTGAGCACCACTCAGCCATCTCCCTCCTTTTGCCACACCAAAGCGGTAAACAGTTCAGTTGTCCCTTCTGGCCGATACCACCAGTGGCAGCCACTCACAAAGCCCAAGGAACACCCCAAAATTGCAAAGCAGAGCTGTTTCAGGAGGGGCTGCAGAGGTGGTTGCCCTGGAGGCAGGCTGAGGACAGCTGTGGCATCTCCCAAAAGGTGGAAGGAAGCGACGGACAGACCTGAAAGGGGGATCCTGCCCTGTCGGACACAATCATGACGGCTTCCATTCTGTGCCTGAGCACCTCAGAATCACTTGCTTGGCGATACGGCTCTGAGCACTCCGCCTCCGAGTTGCTTGGGAGTTAACTGCTCTTGGCCGTAAGCTGAGACTGTGGGAAATGTATCTGGGGGCGGCTGGGGATTTCTTAAAAGCCGGTTGGGTTCTTGGGAAGGAGCAAAATGGGGGTTGGCTCTTATCAGTCTTAAGGGTAGCGTTTTACGCTGGTGAACGCAGGGCTGGTTATGAGAACCATATTGATTGTGGTTTCACAGCTACCGAATGCATCAGATCCGTATCGCTTACGCCCCTGCCCCAAACCCTCAATCAATATGTTTCTAATAATCAAACCGGCATCTCATTAGCACAAATGATGGTCTCATCCCACTTCGGAGAGCAGGGGCTCGGCTGCTTGTTGCGTTGCGCACAAACACCAGGCCCTCACCGCTGAACGGCGCATGGCAGTGTAGAGTCCAGGTGCTCTATCACTGATGCTCCCGGGCCCTGCCTGGCTGACCACCCTGGGGGCCGCGACTGGCCTTGCAGGACAGCTCTGCCCTGCCGGACCCCAGGCCCTGGGGACTTTGGCCACCTGCTCCTTCTGCCCTGGAGTTCCCAGCAGTTGCTACTGAGCAGCTTCCTGGGTTGCTGCTGCCCACCTGTCTCCCTCTTCCGCCTCAGCTTGGATCCTGGTAAATGGCTCATGAAATGATCTCCTCCCTGTCGTTCCTTTGACCATCCTGCCAGATGCTCACCTTGTGCCCTTGTACTCCTGTGGCCCTGATCCTGCTGCAGGTCCTGCTAATCTGGCTGTCGGCCAGCCCCAGAAGTCTGGGCGTAGAGGGTGTGGAGAGGCACCTCCTCTTTTGTGCGGGCCAGGGAGGGGGGCAGGCTGGTTCTGCCTGCAGGGCGGGGCTAAAGAGTTGCTGCCCCTCTGCCCAGCGACAGTGAGGGACTCGGAGCAAGAACTACTGGAAGCAGAACTCATTTTGTAGCCTGCCCCGCTGCAAATCCTGCCAGAGATCGGCATTCTCCTTGACATTTGCTGTTAGAAATGTCACACTGTCTTCTCAGAGCCAGCTGCAGGCAGAGGGGGGTGGGAGGTTCCAGACCAGCTGTCAATCACAGGCTACAGACACAGGGGGTCCAAAGCTCTTTCGTAGAGGACCCTCTCCTGGGTCAAGAGATCTCAACCCCAGTAGCAGAGAGAGAGAGAGAGAGAGAGAGAGAGAGAGAGAGAGAGAGAGAGAGAGAGAGAGAGAGAGAGAGAGAGAGCATTTGCATGTTTCTGAGGGGCCCCACGTTCAGAGCTCTCACCTTCTCTCCTTCCTCCTCCTCCTCCTGGTGTTTGTACTTTTTATTTCTCAAGCGGTTCTGAGCGATTCTTTGCTCAGTGGCAGAATCACTAATGCAGAGCAAACAGGAGGCCACTTTAGTTTCTTGCCAGCTAATCGTCATTGATCTGGGCTGACCTTTCCATTCCTCTCCTAATCCTGAAATCTGGATTCTGATTTATTTTAAGCCACCTCTGAAGGCAGGTATCACTAGAGATTAGTGGCTGCTGAAAGGCACGAGGACCAGCCTTTGAAGGTGTGTGTGTGTGTGTGTGTGCGCGTGCGCGCCATTCTTCTGGAAGCAGGAGTCACCTGCCTGGGCATCTGTTAGGGTCCACCACTGCAGATCCTGGACACGCAGGTGGGCCGCGGTGGCCAGAAGTGCTCTGAGCAACTAGGCCAGCCTCACAGAGAGTCCAGCCTGTGCCAGCTTTGGTTCACTGTTCTTGGCACGATCAGCTTCTTGGCCCACTTTCCGGAGCTGCAGCTTATCTCTTGACATTCTTGCTAGGAAGCTGCTGCCTGGGTAGCCAGACCGTTGCTCCAGCTGCTAGGTCAGAATTGTCAACATTGACTGGCAGTAACCTCAGGGGCTCAGAGAAGGGGGTCTTTCCCAGTCCTTCCTAGAGATTCTGCTGGGACTTTCAGCATAGAAGTCAGCGGCTTTCCCAGTCTTGATGGTGTGTGAAGTTGCCTTCTCCTGGGTCAGTCCCTTGGTGCACTTTGTTCAGTATTGTCTACATGACTGGTAGATTTTGAGGCGGGTGTGGGTCTTCCCAGCCCTGCCAGAGACTGGACCTGGGACCGATCCTGAGCAGAATCTCTGTCCTGGCAGCTTCCTGGGTTTCAGTTTTGCAGAGAGAGAGAGAGAGAGAGAGAGAGAGAGAGAGAGATGATTTGACCTTGAGGCTCTGTTCTGCAGCGTGGGGCCAGGGGGGGCGCAGAGATGAGCAGAGGGTTAATGGTAATGGAATCTGCTGGGGCTCATCTGCCCCTCTGATCTGGCTGTGGCTCCTGGCCATCCATTGGCTGCCCCTCTAAATCCTCCAGGATCAAATGATTCCATCTGCTCTCCTGGAAGCAACGTCTGCTGACTCACATTTCCTTTTGTTCAAATGTAAATAGTACAGTCACAGCTCAGCATTGTCACTCCTGTAGGTGGAACCTGACCTCTTTGCACAGCCAGGTTGGAAGGGCAGCTGCTTCCAAACCATGATAGATGGTGGAGATAAATGGCTGTGGGGATGATGATGATGATGATGATGATGATGATGAAACTGGATCTGGGATGTGGTGATGGCTTTCCACAGTCTGCTTCCTGTATTGCTTTACCATTAGAAAGGAAGCAGCAACTGTTAACCTGCACATGCCTGATCTCATCTGATCTCAGAAGCTAAGCAAGGTCAGGCCTGGTTAGTACTTGGATGGGAGACTGCCTGGGAATACTGGGTGCTGTAGGCTTATACCATGATCTCAGAAGCTAAGCAGGATCAGGCCTGATTACTACTTGGATGGGAGACCGCCTGGGAATACCGGGTGCTGTAGGCTTATACCATAGTCTTTCGAGACTGAAGGTTGCCAACCAACCAGTGTGGGTAGATTCTGAAGAAATTTTTTAACCCTTCCCCTGACACCTCTTGAGAGCCAAAGGAAGGTGGGAAATCACCACGTATTGGGAGCCCTGGGAAAGTGACTCTTGATGGGTGTCCTAGCCTGACATGGCAGATACTGACCTGTTTTGTTTCAGTGAGGTTGGCCTCTATTGCATCAAAGTATTGGCCCAAGACAGTGAGGCCCAGTGTGGTCCATGCTGCCTGGCAGTGACCCCTTTCCCAGATCTACTCCTTGACATCCTTTCAATTGCAGATCCTGAGGATGGACTTTCCATGTGCCAGCATTCACACTGGGGCTCCTCCACAGGAACATGAAGTCACCATCAGGCGCATACTGAGCGTGTGTGGAGGGGAGGGCACACCTAGAAGGGGGCAAGATGGGGTGCAGAGCCCTTCCCTTCTCTTACAGATTCCCCCCCTCCCCGGCTGCTTTTCCCCAACCTGGCTCAGTTGTGCCACGCACCATTATGAAAAGCTGACTCCCTGAGAAAGCCTTTGAAATTGATCAGCGACGCACTCTTTGGGCCACGGACACAGGATGCGCCTCCGACTCCCCACCCTGGAGGTCACTGCCAATTTCCTGTCTCCGTAGCAACTTGCCATATGCAAGCACCCCAGGTTCTGCTCCTCAGAATGTACAGATGTGCAAGCTGGAGAGGCAGCGAGTCCACCAAGGGTTAAGCCCAGCAAGCAAAACAACAGAGGGAAAGAGAACCCAAGGGCAAGCCAGGAATGGGGCATATCAGCAGGACGGGTGGAGTCTGCTCTGCTCCTGCATGTGGCCGGAGGCTGTGGCCAGAGGAAGACAAAGGGCTGGGAGGGGAGAAAGCTGCATCTTGATAAACACAAGGTTGGAGATGCAAGAGGTCGAGGGAATTCAAGCAATAAGCACTTTCTCAAACCATAAATCTTAAATAGCAGCGCCGGGAGCTCGGAAACCAAACGGGATCTCCAAGATATATTATCTCAGGAGCAGACAAGGGCAGAAATGCCGACTCCTGCTGAAGTTCCCACCTTGTCTTTATTAACACCCTGCCCTTGGCTTGTGCACAGTCGCATGTGTACATTCCAAGACAGCCAGGCCCACCTCGCCAACCTTGATGCCAGGTGGGTAGAGATGCCCCAGAAGCCAGCATCTGCGCTTGCATCCTGCTGGGTGGCTGCTGGGGACGCAGCTCCTCTCATTTGCAAGCAGTTCTCCTGAGGCAGACTTGGGAAATGGGACCTGCAGTATGTTAAAGGGGAAGCTGGAATGTACTCAAAGACGGGTTTGCACTTGGAATGCATGCCCTTCCTCGAATCTCTGTGTTTTTCTGCAAGACAGAAATCTCTTTCTCACACATGCACACACATGTGCGCATGCATCGTACAGCCCTGCAGTGGCGATTTCTCCATCACGTATTGTGTTGCTGGTCTGCAGTGTTTCTACATGAAGAGGACTCTCTCCTCGCCACTGGGGACTCTGCAGGATGCCGGCTGAAGAAGACGGGCACTTGTAGGCAAACAAGGTTGGCAGGTTGCAGAAGTGTGACTGACCACAGAGAGGACAGGAGTGGGACCCGCTCCCTTCAACAGTAGGCATGTTCAGCATCCCCACTGAGCATCTGATGAGGACAGGCAGCCCAGTGCAATGACAATCACTGCACTGTGGCTGCTGGAAGTTTCCTCAGGGGAAAAGGAGATTTGTTCCCTTGCCCCGGACAAGCCCCAACAGCTGCACCGGGTCAACTCAGACCTGCACCAGTGATATTGCTGGCACAAGTCTGCATTGAACTGTGCAGGTTGATCAGGCCCAAGAAGGGGGTCTCAACTCCTCCCAGGCCTGATCCATCCATCCTCGCCCCATTGCCACCCTGTTCCTCCCTCCCCCACCCTGTTCAACCCGCTCTCCACCCTCCCCCTGTCCCTGTGCTCCAGCTGGCCTTCTGACAACCTGGGTCTTGTGCCATCACAGGGTGCTCTATGGCACTTTTGCAACAGCAGGTGCCAGCAGAATTTTTGTTCTGCCAGCTCAAGCCCTCATTAGGATTGGGCTGTTACCATATGATTGCAGCTGAATTATAACAGCATGTTAAAGAAAAAAAAAATTAAAAACCTTCCTTGGAGTGGAGTCATGTGTGACTTATATACAGTACCCTGTAACCAGGGCCACAAGTGCCCACTGAATAGTCAGCTGCAGAGTGTGAGCAGGATCTGGGCCATTCCAGAAAGAATAGAGTTGTGAGACTATTGTGGACCATTGACCAACCAAAGGACCCTCTGCACACAAGGAGGCAGACTTTGGGGCTGTGGAAATGGATGGAAGAGACAGAGAAAAGCACCATGGTTTATTATCTGGGCGCAGAATGCTTTATATTCCAATAAATAGGAGCATTTGCAAGACATTAAGCAGCTACAGTCTGCAATAAAGACAACTGGAACTGTTTAATGTATTGCAAATGCTTCTATTTATCGGAATATAAAGTATGCTTTTCGTGTTTGTCTCATATGCTGCTGCCTGCTGCCTCGGCTGCTCCTTCCACTTCTGAACCTCCAAAGCCCACGTCAGTCATGAAGTGAACCTTTTTACCCAACAGTTTTCCACGGCAGCCCCACAGCTCCACTGGGGGTCTATTCGCTGCATCTTCATTATTAAAACCAGCACTCATTTAGCGTTCTTCTGGGAAAATCATATTAATTTAGTAAGAAATGTCATCTGTATTTTTTGTTACCTGCATTGCAAAACTAGAGGCTCACCTGTGCTTTTTCCTGTTCTAAAAAAAACAACATAAGAACATAAGAGCAGCCCCACTGGATCAGGCGATAGGCCCATCTAGTCCAGTTTCCTGTATCTCACAGCGGCCCACCAAATGCCCAGGGAGCACACCAGATAACAAGAGACCTGCAAGGCCTCCTGGGAATTGTAGTTTAAGAACATAAGAACAGCCCCACTGGATCAGGCCATAGGCCCATCTTGTCCAGCTTCCTGTGTCTCACAGCGGCCCACCAAATGCCCCAGGGAGCACACCAGATAACAAGAGACCTCATCCTGGTGCCCTCCCTTGCATCTGGCATTCTGACATAGCCCATTTCTAAAATCAGGAGATTGCGCATACACATCATGGCTTCTACCCTGTAATGGATTTTTCCTCCAGAAACTTGTCCAATCCCCTTTTAAAGGTGTCCAGGCCAGATGCTGTCAACCACCTTTAATGCTGTCCATTTTGCAATAAATGAACCAAGTTGGATCCATTTGCTTCATTTCTCTGCTGCTGCAAAATAATTGCTCAGATATCTTGAATCAAAGTGTCGGAGAGTTGGAAGGGGTCTTCAAAGCAATCTAGGCCAGCCCCTTGTTTGAAGCTAGAAATCCTCTCTAGAGCATCTCTAGAAGGTACCCTTGAAGCCTCTGCTTGAAGACCTCCAATGAGGGAGAAACCCCCCCCCCCACTTTCATTGAAGATGAATTAAACAAATGGTATACTTGCCCTTCATCTTCCTTTGGGGAAAGCTTAACTATCACTGGGGAAAGGGGGTACATAATGTTTAATAAGAGATGCAGACCCCCTTTGGGAAGTGTCCTCAGGGTAATGGTGCTGCCATTGCTCCAAGCTCCACAAGCATTGCCTCGTTCTGGGTTGTTCAGGGAAGCAATAACCTCCTCAAAACTGCCACACAAAGAGAGGTTGAAAGATGGAAGATTGTGACTCCATGACGGGGTGAAAATGCAACTCTGAACCTGCCCGCTCCTCGCCTGGCACTTTGCTGATGAAAACAAATGGTTTCCCTGAAAAATGAACAGCCTGCTGTATGTGCTGCTCATCTTGTTCAGGACTTACCTGCATTCATTGTGTAGCATGTGAAAAATGAGCCAAACGGGCGCAACTCGTCTCCTTTTCTAGTCCGCTCTGGGCCCGATTTCCGTTTCCTTTCCTGAACTGCCCAGAAGATCTATTTATCCATTTCATTCTTTCATGGGACTTTTATCTCCCCCTTCCACAGTGGAGCAGCTCAGGGTGCAGCTGTGGTGGAAGGAATGCCTTGACCACCTGCGACGTAGCACTCCAAGTCGAAATAAGCTGTCGCAACGTCATCAGGGTGAGTGCTGAGCTGTGAGCAGAGGAGAATTGCAGGGTGAAGCTCTCACTGGGCTACAATGCTCCGAAGTGGGAATGAGAGAAATCTCATGCTTGATTGCACATGTCTGCAGGGGCACACACCAGTGCTGTGCGGTCAGGGCAGGCACAGCTTCACCAGCCTTAATAAGTAAGAAATAAAAGTACTGACCTTGCCTTTCCACACTTCTTTCTTCTCCAGTATTGTTAAGCGGTGCGTACACACATATAACACAATAATACACAGGGAAGCAGCTAGCAATCGTGACTGGCTGCCAGTGGAAAACAGGCAGGTTGTCTGCATCACAATCTCTGGGAGGCAACAAGCAAAGATACATCCAGCAGGTTCGGCTGCAATCATAGCTGACTTCCAATGAAAAACAGGCAGGACACCTGCAGCAGCAAGCTCTGGGGAGGCGACAGGCAGAGCTGCCTCTTTCCTGTTCATTAGAATGCCAAGAAAACACCAGGGACCCTGCGTGAAGGGACTGGGCTTTCTAAAGCACCAGGGGA
Source organism: Tiliqua scincoides (assembly GCF_035046505.1). Taxonomy (NCBI): domain Eukaryota; kingdom Metazoa; phylum Chordata; class Lepidosauria; order Squamata; family Scincidae; genus Tiliqua; species Tiliqua scincoides. Next base: position 19,143,121 of record NC_089832.1, on the reverse strand, counting down.
GGCAGCTGTCAAGCTGCCTCAGGGCCAAGTCGCTGAGCTCTCCCTAGCTCTGAGTGGGGAAAGAAGAGGTGAGTTTTTAAAAATTTATGTCTGGTGGGGGGGGGGGGGGAGAGAAGGTGAGATCCACTGAGAGAGACTGAGCTTAAGGGGGAGGAAGGGGAAGTGTATGTCTTGCACGATGTGGCTGTGCCTGCCTGAGCCTGGACCTCACTGCACATCACTGACACGCAACTGGCATTCTGTGTAGTTACACTACGATACAAAAGAGTTGAATCTGAACCTGGAAGCCTGTGCCAAAGGACAGTGACAAGTTCATTGTGATGGGCATTTAATGGATTGTTCCCGGAGTGGTGCTCAGGCAGTTGCTCTTCAGTTCAGAGTTCTATCCTGGTTGCTGCCAGTCCTGGGTGGAAATTCTTCTGTGCAACTCCACCGCGGCTCCATTGTCCTTTGGGCAAAATCCAGAGATTGTGCAGAACCCGGATGAAGAGGCTGAAATTATAGCCTCCATTTACCATTCCCACCCAACGTGGCTCTCGCCCCCCCCTTGGTCTCCCAGAGCCTGGTGGGAGGCTGGCAGCTCTCATGGAAGAAGGTGCTTGGCTTCTCAGGCGGGCACGTGCTGTTGCGGCAGAGGCCAGGAACCGTGTGATGGTTTAACAGCTTTTGCGAGATCCTGTGGAATCTGTCCTCCAGGGAGTTTTCCCCTCAACTCCCCTAACAAGTGGAAAGTGTCTGTAAGTTCGAGACGAAGGCCAAAGGCACGGACAAATCTCTGCCAGATGTCTTTGTCCCAATTAAGGCAGAAGAAAAGAAAAGCGAGGGGGGTGGGCGAGAAAGGCAATTAATTAGCTGAGAACGCAGGAGGTACAAGACCACATGGAACATTACCTCATCTGGGTGGGTAATGAAACTCATCAGTGGAGGGCCGGGCCAGGCTCCAGTGGCCCCCACTGGAGCTCATTCTCTCTCTGCTGGGCCCAGCGCAGGCAGCCCCCGTCCTTCCTGGATGGAAGTGGAGAGTGGCATTTAACCCCCAAAGTGCCACTTTCCCGTGGGCACTCACAAGGCCTTCCTGATCACTCTCCTTCTCCCCCTTGTTGGAGACGCTTGTCCGGGTTCATGACTGAGGCCATGGTCTCCACCCAAGTCATACTAGCTCACTTACTTACTAGCCATACTAGAAACCAGCAGCCACCACTCCAACCACAGACTTGCAATACCCAGAACAGGGCATTCCCCAAGACACTGGCAAGAGTGCTGGCAGAGGCTGACACATTTCCAGGGCAGGAGCAGATTATGTAGATTTACGTTAAAATATTCATGCGACTTCCCTCCACGTTTATTTTTATTGATTTGCAAATGCAAGCCTTGGTGCCTCGCTCGGTCCATAAACCTGACAGGGTGCCAGTAACTTCTGATGGAGTGTTTTCATATTCTGCCTCGCTTCCCCTCCCACTGGTCCCCCCCCCACCTTTCCTCAGAGGCAAGAGGCAAACAAAACTTTCATTCAAGAGGATTGAAGGTGGTACTGGAGTGGCACTCCTTTCCGTGACCGTCCCGTCCTCTCTTCTAGGCAAACATGGATGGGCTTAGCTGCAAGTTGGTTTCCCCCCAGGACATGCACAGAGCTCCTTCCTGGCAAAAGGAGAATGCATGAGGACCAAATCCAGCCTCTCTGCTGTTTCTCATTTGCAAAACTCATTTCGGCTCATTTTGAGGGTGGCACAGGGGAAAAAACTATACAGAAAAGAGAATGAATGAATGAATGAATGAATGAGAGAGAGAGAGAGAGAGAGAGAGAGAGAGAGAGAGAGAGAGAGAGAGAACCCTCCCCCCCGCACATTCACCCACACACACTACCCCAGCCTTGCCTCCCTTATGCCACCTGGAGGGACTTTCCCCCTGTCACTCTCAGCAGCGGATGCAGCTACAGCCAGTGTAAGAAGCAGCACCCAGGCAAAGCTCGCAATCAAGGCAACGTCTCCATTTCCAATAAATCACTAGGTGTCTTTGGGGAAAATAACAAGAAATGCCAAGTGTTGACATGTCCGTGATGGAAAATAACTGCACTTTTGAAACGTGACATTCCTGGCTTTGTCCAAAATGTCACCGCCTGGAAGAGAACCTGTGGGCAGAACTTTTCCCTCTGGAAGGAAGGAGATTTTCAGGGTGCTGACACTGTGTGTGTGTGTGTGTGGGGGGGCTCTGGGGGACCTCGGAAGCTTCAGCCTCTGGCACAAAACCTGGCCCTGGGTCAAGGAGGCACCATGCAGGTGTTGCTGTGTCCATTTATTCTGCACCAAATACTTCAGGTGCCTCCCTGATTTCTTCTTCCAAGACAAGATCCCCTTCAGTGTTTTGGCCAGGAGGGTGCTAGTCAGTCCCCGGCATTGAATTATTATGTGGGCTTTGCATTTCCACCCACAACAGTTCTGTGGAGTTCAGCCCCTTCCGCTTTCTAGTTTGGATTCTGTATCCTGTTGGACCCAGAGAGCGACACCACCACCAATATGCCCCACCTTCTCCTTTCTATAGCGTTTGTATCCTGGAATAATCAAGTCCCACTGGTTCTCTCCATTACACCAGGTTTCCATTGTCCTTATTTACCATCTCACCACCCTCCTTCCGAGTGGGCAGCTCCACCTCCAGGGAGCCTGATTTTAAAACACCCTGGCTTCCTCGCCCTGCTGCTACTCACATAGGGTGCAATCCTAACCCACTTTCCAGCACTGACATAAGGGCAATGCAACTCCGAGGTAAGGGAACAAACACTGCCTGACCTTGAGGAGGCCTCCGGGCCTGCCCAACGACTGCAGGATGCAGCACATGCCCCACTGGCACAGCTGTGCCAGTGCTGGAAAGTGGGTTAGAATTGCGCCCAAAGGCCCCCAAACTCAGAGAGAGTTTCAGAATTATGTACCATAGCAGAGTCATGTACCCTACTATCAGTTACCCTTGCAGGAAGGATGTGCATTTCACACCTTTGCCATTCCCATTGATTGTGGACTGACTTAAAAAAAAAAAATTCTGAAGTATTCCCCTTACACCCTCCTTTCCCTCTATGTAGCCAAGAACAGCTTGAATCCGGTTCCAAGACCAGGATTTTATTGTGTCTACACTGTCAGGTCTGCTTAGCTTCATTAGCGGAACTGGGCCAGGTGTCTTCTTCCTCAGATTTTTTTCTGGGCCAAAAGCCACATTGGTTGTTACTTGTCAATCACGGTGGCGCCATTTCTCAGAAGATCTCTGGCTTTCAGGGCAGCCAAGCGGAGGCTGGCTGAGCCCGAGGCGCCTGGCAGCCTGGCAGCGCCACCTGCCATGTGTGGCGCCCCAATGTGATCACATATCAGAGTTTATCACAGAGGCACATGTGCATGCCAGCCATCTTGGAAAATGGAAGCGGCAGAACGAATGCCCCACACTGATCACGGTCACTCAGTTCGTGTTGTGTCCACATGGTCCAGAGACACAAACAAACAGTGAGACTCTCAGCATATTTCTTTACTCAGAAGTGTGTGTGTGTGTGTGTGTGTTACAAGGGTCTGTCACAGTCCAGCACTGCCTCTTTCCCTCATATTTGCCCCCTGCAGGGGCAGAGAAAGAAAAGCCGCAGTTATAGGGCAAAGTCACAGGGCAGGCTCCAACGTGACAAGGTGATTCCTGAGATCCCCTGGCAGTAGGCAAACTAGGGCTTTAATGGTCCGAAGCCACACTTCGATCTGAGAGGCTGGAAATACACCGGCAGCCCCAGAAGCTGGCAAAAGATGTCTGTGATCAAACCATGGAAACTGCATTGATCTGTCTCAGTGACTCTCTTTTGGCTTCCCTCAGAATCCTTCAGATGTTTCACATGAAGAGAAATCCCAGAAAAAGCCATGGTGGATCTCAAATCAAGAGTCGCTGCCGTTTGAGCCCCGCTCAGGCAGGCGGATGTGATGGGTGGAAGCAGGGCCTGTGTCATCATCATCACTGGAGAGGGAAGAACGGATTCCAGGAGCTCCGATGCCACTGCCAAGAGCGCATCTCCAAGGCTGCAGCTCCCCTAAAACCGAGCAGCCCTGCCCATAAATTGTATTAAATAAACAGCAGCTGCACATCAAGGTATATTATCCATCCAGGATTTCCTCCTCGTCTGCTTGTATTTTTTATGAATGGCTGAAGAGGCATAGATGTCTTTTGCCAATCGTCTGTCAGCAGAGTCTGAGTTGAAAATCAATTTGGTAATTTCAGCTCTGACTCTGGGCCACAAACTAAGGGGAGGGGAAAGAGGAGGAGGAGGATGAAGGAATGTCTTCAGAGTGTCCTGGGGCTTGTAATTTTGGATTGTGCTCAGGTACCGAAGTGAGGACAAGGAGGGAACTCTGAAGCTGCCAGGCATCTGGAGGGCTCAGCTCCAGGTCGCAGATTCCAAGTCCCAGGGGATCTGAGAAGGGGACAGGGCTAAGCTCCAGAGAAGGCAGGCTGGGGTTCAGGGGGTCAGAGCTCAGCAGGCATTCAGGGCCAGGCAGATGTTCCGTTTCAGGGGAGGCAAACCAGGAGGGGAGAGGCGGAAACAAATTCAGTGTCCAAAGTCAGGAACTGGTCCTGATCCAAGAAGGCAATTGAGGAAAGGGAGGAGAAGTTGAGGCTAAGACCTCACACCGGAGGACCATTGCTCAGACTCACTTCAGAGGCCAGAGCCCTTCACGGGGAGTAGGGACTGACCCCTGAAAATCAGCAGACCACCTAGAGGGTGCCCTGGAAGCACCAAGCTGAACCCTGCAGCAGCTGCTGAGTACATGTTGTCCTGTTGACACAGCTGGTTGTCGAACAACGATCTCCTTGTAGCATAATTTTAAACGCAAAAGGCAAAAATGACTTTACAAGCTGAATCTGCCTGTAGGCCACACTGCTTGGAGACGAGCAGTCCATCCATCCCACAATGCACTTGGTCATGAAAGCACAAAAGAGGTATCTGACCAGTTAGCGCCACCAACGAAGCAGAAGACATCACTGGGGAGAGCTGCAGATGCGATTAAATGTCATGGGATGATTATCCCTCCCTTTGACATCTCTGGTTATGCAATTTGTCTCCAAATGGGCTCCTGCACTTTGTTCCCATAGTTCCACTTGCCTGGGCTCAAATGACTTTTCTGAGTATCTCCCTCCCCACATCACTGAGTCTTCAGAGAGGTGGGCTTCTATTTCTAGTTCAAAGGTAGGGATGTCAAAAGGAGGCGCTATGAAGTCCTGCTCCTGTGTCAACGTGCCCGGACGCTGCAGCCATTTGTCAGTGCTCTTTGGGTGTCCTCAGTACCACAGGAGTCAGGGGGTGACTGGGGAGGGAGCACATAGCACTCTCTCCCCACGGGAGCCTTCCTGGCACCTTTGCTGCTGCCTCCTGGATGCCAAAGAATGATGACGCAAGCAGGGGCTGGATGCCCACCTGTCGGGGTTGCTGCAGTCCCTGCACTGAGCAGGGGTTTGGATCACATGACCCTCAAGGTCCCTTCCAGCCCTGACATTCCATGATTTGCTTTCTCTAGACATCTAAAAGTATCTTAAGGACCTTTAACGTCTGTCTGCGCTATTGGCGAATTGTGAACATTTATTCTCTCCCAGCTTCCCTGTGTTGTTCTCGCTAATGATTTTGTATTTCATGGCCCGTCATTGTAAACCAGCCCAGTCTCCTTTGATGAAGAGCGGCGGACGTCTGCGCAATGAATAAGTCATAAAGAGGATCTCCAACCGAGCCAGTTTCCAAGGCTGTGACGGGAAGAAGTGCCTTTGCCCGTATGAGCTGGCGCAATGGCCCATGAGTGGGTCAGCCTTCTCTGCTGTCGGTCGCATGGTGGGGTTGTCGAATTGCAACCCGGAGATCAGGCCTCTCTGCCTCTCAGTTCCGTGGGTGCAAAAGAAGGTGGGGGGGGGGCTTTGGCTCTTCTGCTCTCATTGCAACCACATGATATGTAATAATGGCCACATGCTTAGATGACTGTGCAACACTATAAACAAATAAAGAAATAAGTGCATGAAGAGCAACCTACCAATGATGACCTTTGCCATAGATGAACAGACCTTCCATGTGCAGAGGAATCTCAGGGAGCTTGGAGAGCATCTGAATACCAGATGCTACAAAACCATAAGCTGAGGGTGACCGACACCTGCCCGAGCTGCTCGTGGGATTTCAGAAGCGTCTTTTTGGTTGCTGTCAGAAGCAGAATTCTGGACTAAACAGGTCCTTATTTATTGACTTGCATTTTTTGTTTGTCACCTTTGTAACCCATTAAAAGGACAATCAGGGCATCTTTGCACAATAAAAAAACGACAACATTAAACCAAATAGGCGAGCATAAAATTATCTTCTTTTTCTTCTTTAGTGTTTGTCCTGTGTGGTGGTGGGGTACTCTGTTTTGGATCGGAGTAGCCATTACTCAAGGTCGTGGGCTTGGTTTGGGTGTAAGCTAACATAAAATTATACTTAACTAAAAACAGCAGCAAGCAAAGCAAGATCAAATATAACATTTTGGGGGGAAGATTCATTTTTTTTTTAAGTTAAAGAGTAAGTTCCTCTAACAGCCTGCAGCAATGAAGCCAATTGGGCCTCAGAGGGCAGGTGCCACCAACTGCATTTCTGCAGAGGAATGTGGAGGTGCTGTGAGGATGAAGAAGTGGAAGCAACATAAGGACAAGCTCATGTAGGAGAAGACAGGTCTTTGGTGTTCAAGTTCCAACTGTGTCATTGATCTTCTTCATTGATTTCAGAAGCCAGAGGCGCAAATAGGGCAGAGCCTTAGGGGCACTGCTCTGGGCACTACACCAAGGGGGGTGTCTTGCCCCCCAGGCTCTGCCCTAGTTAGGGAGGAGACACTGGAGGCTTTGTGGCCTCTGCTTTTACTCCTGTGGAGCTTCCTTCTCCTTCAAGGTTAGCCTCCACAGGAGAAGGACCGGGAGGTGCAACTTTATGTCATCACTGCCCTGGACACGGGGCAGTGAGTTATGCCTCTGCCAGAAGAGGTTGCAAAACACCTTCACTATATGGCTGACAGACCCGGCTGAGAGGATGCAGAAAACCAGGAAACTCTTTGTGTGCTACAAGTGTACACACCACAAGATTTGGAGATGCACCAAACTCGATTCATAACTCTCTGGGCATGAGATGCCTTTGTTGGTGATGACCTGTGACCTGAGATGTGGCCGCCACCTTAGAAGGCGGGCCCGTGAGGGGTTGAAGATTCTCCATTTAGAGATCAATCCTCCCCCTTCCTCGGAAGAGAAGGTGGACATCGTTGTCCTGACACAAAGGCTGGACGTGCGCCTGGGTCCGCTTAGGGGAAATCAAACAGGGGCTGTTTTCTTCCGAAGTTCCATTTCTGCCAGGACGGACTGAATCCTTCAGAAGATCCCAGCTGGACGCTCGGAATTCTTCCCTCCTCCTGCATTCTTCCCTCTGTGCTCCTTTGTTGCTACTTTCCCCCCACATTTTCCCTCCAACAAACCATTTATTCACAACAGCAGCCACAAAAGTCCAATGAGATCAGTCCCTCTGGATGGAGGAAGAGGCCTTGGAGAGAGCTAAACGGAGCCTTGGAGAATGCCAGGAACGCCGCAGGAATCCGAAGTGAGCCTTCAAAACAGCTCTGAGCACAAACAGCCTCTCCGGAACGCGCCATCCTGTTGGTGCTGAGGCTCGCCCTCTCCATCAGAGCTCCGCCTGCAAAGAGTGCTGGCTATGGGAAGCGAGTGGCCCTGGAGCTGCAGCCCAAAGACCTTGCCCTGTAAATAATGGGCTAATGAATAAAGCATGTGTCTTGCTGCAGTCTATCAGGCCTGCACCAGTGGGCTGTGGGCTGGAAGGGAAAGGGGCAAGAAGTGTCGGGACTCCAGAGCTGAGCAGACAGAACCCCTGCTAGCAGGCTGATTAAATACAAACTTGGTTCCGGAGTAGGGGGGTGCTGGCGATGAGCGGACAGGGAAAGGCACCCGCCCAGCAGCAGAGTCCAAGCAAAGGAATATATCACTTAGGCAACTTGGCAGCAAAGGCAGCTCAATGAGGACAGTGCTCCAGAGGTGGCAGGTTCATTTCACAGGACTTCTGGGTATTGCAAGGGAGACTTTTCACAGTAGTGGCAAGAGCAAGCAGGAAGGAAGGCACCACTCGAAGCATTGAGATGATGCTCCACGGGGCTGCTTGCCAAACCCTAGTCCCCCCTCCTCGAAGAGGGCTAAGTGCTTGTAGCTTCGTTTTCTTTAGAAAATATATATAGTGAATTGCAAACTGTCTTGAAGATACTTTTTTAATTTTTTTTTTTCCAAAAGATGAGCTAAAATAGAAAGAAATCGATTAGATAAAGAAGTAAACTAAACAGAGAAAATGACAGAAATGGTCCCTGGGGCATCCCTAAAGCAGCTCTTTGGATCTCAGCCTCTATGTGAGCATTCCAGAAGTGCTCCCAGGAGCTCGGCCCGATCTGTTGTCTACAGGGAGGGAGGGGGCGGGAATGAAGAGACTTCTCTAGTGGCTTCACCAAGAATTCTGCTCTCTGTGACGTTTCCTTTCACCTTTCAACACTTGGTGGTTAAGCTACCCCTAGCAGAGCAATTAGGAAGAAGACTGGATGAGTGTAGGAGATACTGGATTGTGTTAAAGCCTTGCTGCAGCGGTGGAGGCCAGGGCTGCTGCACTGGTCTGGAACGTCCACACTGGAAGGGTGTGTCAGCTGACCTTTCAAATCCTAGTGGACTGGTGGGTGACATGCAGGCACACTGCAGTCCCACAGTCCCTTCTGACCTTCATTTGGGTTGAGAATGAATGATACTTTGGAGCCATTCTGGCTGCTTTGGCCCAAAATATCTCCGCAGAGGTTGGGCCGCTTGCACACCCAGGCACCCTGTAAAACGGAGCGTCCCTGGTGACGCTACTGCCTCTTTGTGCATGTTCATGCCACTTCTTGTGGTGGATCCACGCAAACTGCTCTCAGTTCCCATGGTTCCACAGAACTGGAGGAAGGCAGCAATGTGACACTTCGGCCCTATCTCGGTTATCTGTAGTTCGCCTGGTCCAAGAATAAGACACGCCAAGTCCCTTGTTCTCAGCTGCTTCGCAGGACTGTACAGCTCTATATCTAAAATAATAGCAGGTCCATCTGTCCGTCCGTCCCCCGTCCGCCAATTTCTGCTGTGGAAGTACGAGAGACAGAAGACGATAGCTTTGCACTCCAGATGGCTGCAATGTCACCAGCTGCACGGGCTCTTCTAGAGTAAGTAAACTCTTCCTGGAAGAAGGCCAGGTGCATGTCCAAAATTTGTCGCTGCCATTACTGTGAATTTGCAGGCCCTGACACGTGTAGCTGCCTGAAGGTGGCTGAGAGTGTAAGAACCAGACACCAGGTGATGACGTGCCAGCTTTCTGGGCATGAGTTGCACTCTGAAAGGTTCAGGGAGGACCTGCCTTCACTGAGCCATGTGTACCACAGCCAAGAAACCACCTCACAGATGAACTTCTTTGATCCTATTTGCATGCACGGCATTCTAATCACTCAAATGTGCACTGATGATCGGTTGACCAAATAAGAAAGATATAATTGCATTTATTTATTATAGTTCTTCAGTACCTCAACTGGCAGCAATTTCACACCTGATTCCCAGCCAAATTTGGATTGATCTCTGCAAGAAAAATGATCCCCAAATGTTGTAACACAAATTCCCCATAAAACCAACAATCGTATCATTGGCACCCCATGATGTATTTCCAAGCCAGGCTACTAAATGCACTCTGAACACTGGGTGGGGGGGAGGGGCTCCCACTGACCCTTTGCTCAGTTAACAGAGTCACTGCTCTGAAGGCCCATGTGCTCCTTGGTTGTAAAGACCAACAGGTTCATCCAGGTTACCAGTGCCCCTTAACCTGTTCTTACAAGGACAACTTTTCCTGTTTTTTCCTTATTGATTGATTTGTCAAAGAAAGCTGTGATGACACTGCTCTCCATTTGTTTTCCCATCTGTGAGACTAAGGAGGCTGCGAACTTCCTGATCTCCCGGGAATGCACCCTGGTCAGCATTCTCGGTCCTGCCTCCACCTTTTCAAAATGTGTTTGAGGCCCCCCGTCATGCATGGATTATGATTCGACTACTAATCTTCTGGACAGTTGACAAGTTTTATCTTGGCTCACCAAGCTGCTGACTAGATGAGACAGATGAAGACCCGCTCCAAGTGAGAAGTGCTGTGGTTCTCAGGCCCCCTCATCCCTCCCCTCTGCAGGGGAGGGCAAATCGCTTTGAGGGCTTCCCACAGGCTTCGGATATTGGATACCCATGAAGGGGACTCCTGGGGGCAGCAGGGAGGCTCATCAGACCTTGCAAGGGAGGAAGAAAAGGAAATTAAACGGCCTGTGAGAGCCCCTGGACCAGAGAAAGGCCAGCAGTGGGAGGCTCTGCAGAGAGCTATTTCTCTTCCCAGAAAGAGCCACAACCAAGTTAATAAGACAGTGATGAATCTTCTGGGCCTGCAGGTGATGAAAGGCAGAGGACAGGTCAGCAGGAGCAGGCAGGGTGGACCTGGGGTGGAGCTGGTTTTGGAGACCAAGAACTTTTTCAGAGAGTCTCAGATGCCCCGTCCCACTCACTGCTACGTCCAGGGCGAGAGCACAGGAAGTGCACGTCCTCACTGGAACTAAAGGAGACTTGTCACTGGAGGCTGCTGCACCCAGAACCTGGGTGCACATCACACACATCGCACCACACATCATCGCCACGTCACGTGACATCACTTTGTCATTTCCGGGTCCCAGGAATGGGGGATGCATCGGCCTCTTCGTGTCTTGAGATGGTTTCCAGACTGAGGAGCAGGACTGAGAACCAAAGGCAAGGCGAAGGGGGCAATGAGGCAAGGGGCTGCCTCTTACATGTTGGCACCCTTCAGTCTCGGAAGACTCTGGTGTCGCGCTCTGCATGGTGGCTCTGGAACAGAGTGTCCTCTCCAGCAGGTATGGAGGACAGGCTGCTACCCACGCAGCACATCCCCCCTCCACGTCGCTGAAATGGTCCGATGGAAAGGCAGAAGCCTCTTAGTGTATCGCCAGCTTCCCAACCACATGAAACACCTAATGATACACTAAGGGCAGGATGAAGAGAGCAGTGAGGAAGGAGGAGGAAATGGCCCCTCCCCCCTTGTCTTGCTGCAGCTGCCTCTTAGTGATCCCCGTGGGGGTCAAAACACAAAGACACAGCAGCCAGCATCTTGGCGGGGCCTCGCATGACACCCCCACGTGACGCTCCAGCTTAGAACCAGGTGCCCCACCCTTGCCGCCCCCTTGCTACGCTACTGCGAATGTACGTTCATCTGTGAATGGGCTGCTGGCATTGAAATCTCTTGCCCAACGTCACCACAATTGTCTGTGGAGTCTGTTTGCACATTCTGGTTGCCAGTCATGAAGTGCGAACACATCCAGGCTGGAAAGACATGTGTGAACTCGTCTGAATTCCCAAGCAGTGCTGGGGCAGGACCAGGCCTTCGTCTGCGAGCATTACGAAGGGCAAGGTAGTGATCTGTACACCAGAACGTGTGTTCTGTAGATCATTCAGAGCAGGCAGGTGCATGCTCAGGAACTCAGTTTGCAGCCTGTCTGTGTGAACACCCTGACACCCACGGAAGCCAGGAGGAAGCCCTATTCTCTCTTCTCAAGCCTGTGCAGCATTTATTTATTTGCTGAAAATGTTTGTGGAGCAGGAGAGAGAGGGGAGCTCCCTGGGATTCCCTAACACATTGGCTGAGAGACGGAGGGAGGAGGTGACCTGGCGTCAGGCAGACCAGGAAGCCAACAGCTCTGCCCTTCCCAGCACTGCTAATCAGACCCTTCGCAGCCACATGGCCACTCAGGTTCGCGCCTGGGACAGCGGCCAGAATTTGCCTGGTCTGATCTTGGAGAGAATTAATTGCACCCCCTTCCCCCCACACGCCCAGGTTCCCTGCAGTGGGTCCCTTCCCTCTTCGCACCAGCCATTAATTCCAGCCCTTCCTGGCGCTCTGCTCCCCCTGCCTCTGTCTCTCCTGCTCCGCCATCCTGGGAAGAATAGCTGAGGCAGCTGACTGGGGAGTTTGCAACCAATTAAGCTGCCCTTTTAAAAGAGTTGTTAATCTCCATTATTAAGACAACTTCACGGGGGAGGCCGGGGAAGTGAAGTCAGCTGGAATGCAGCAGGAGCCCCAAGATGGGGCCAGGTCCCAGCTTTTGAATGCCACGCTCTGGTCTTTAGCACATGTATTTCCACAATGAAGAACTGGGGTTCTAACCCCCCCCCCCCAGAAAAAAAGATCTTTTGCTCTATAAGCCAGTGTAGCAGATCTTTAAATCCCATTTGCACCCTCAGAGGACTGTGCAGTCCGTGGCACTCACTGGGTGTAGACATTTCACTGGGCCTGAATTTCTCTGCCACGAGGGTCCCTGGGTGTGCCTGAGGGAGCCATTTTCTCTCTCTCAAATGTGAATAAGCCTTCCTTATTCACAGGCTCAGCAAGCATGGATTCCAGTATCCCTGGATGCTGAGCCCACAGCTGGAGGGTCTCAGAACACCTCCCAGATGCCACCAGAAGTCACCAGCACAAACCAGAAGCGACTTCTGGTCATGTCTGGGAGAGTTTCTGAGGAGGCCTGGAGGCAGCACATGACCTCCAGAGAGCCAGGTGCAGCCCATAGGCGCAAAGTATGTTAAACAAAGAGTCCGGGGTCCTGCTTACACAATCATCTATGGAGACGGATGGTAGCTACCACAGAGGAAGCCGTTGAGGGGATCAGGTCAGGTCAGGTCAGAGTGATGGAGACATTCGAGTCCTGGGTCATGAGATGATTGCTGGTACAGGTACAACCCAGGAAGGCATGTTAGGGGTGGAGCCCCTACTTGAGTCTTCCCTAGATTCCTGCCTAGTTCTTCCCTAGATTCCTGAAGCACTTGCACCCACCAGCAGGGCTATGTTTGGAGCACAAGCCTGGAGGCTTTCATATCTTTCTTTGAATATGATGGCCTTTCATGCCATATCTCTGGGGTGGTTCTGCATTACCCACCCCGAGCCTTCAGGATGAGGTGACTACAAAACTGGAGGCATATCAAGAAGAGCCATGGTCTGTCCAAGTGTGGCTTGACTTGAGCTTGCTCCTTCATAGGTCTTTCCTCTGTGTGCCCTTCAGTGTGTATAACTTGGGAGAACAAAATGTCTTGGCAGGCATGCCTTTTTTTGGTTTGTTTTTTTTTAAAAACACTTGGGAGCCAAGATTGGCCAATCCTACCTTCTAAAAAATACCACTAAATACTAAATACATGTACAGTTTTGGAGGACTGAGCAATGGCCTTGTTTAACCTCTAATGGCTGGAAGAGGAAGGAGGAAGGCCACTCTCCAATTTCATGGTTTCTGGCACCGCTCAGGCAGTTCTCAAAGCCACAAGTTTGATGATGATCAGACACAACCTCTGTCAGTAAAGTTCTCTCCTTTCCTGGTACAGAACTGCTGCCTGCCACTTCAGCATGGAAAAGGAACTGCCACCGCAGCTTGAGGTCAAAGGAATGAGCTAATTCAGGGTGATGGCTCTAGTGCTGACGGATGGGGAGGCTGATGGCCACTGGGCTGAGTCAGGAGGCCTTGGTTCCCACCACCCTCTGCCAGAAGTTCTGCAGAGCTGCTTTGGGTGGGAAATGCAGGTGGCACCTGTTACTGCCCAAGCTTGGGTCCATGGTGGGGAAATGTGCTATGATGTTAGGTGCAGCTCTTGCAGTTGCTCCTGGTTGTGGAGGATTCTAAGGGCATTCTGAGTAGGATACACTGGACTAAGTTTATCCTGCTCCAGTAGAGTAGTTTAGTCCAGTAGACTCCTTTCCTACTACTAAGGAGCCCTTTGCCTTCCTAATGATTCAGGCATCCAAAAGGTTTCAGGGTAAAGAGAGAGAGAGAGAGAGAGAGAGAGAGAGAGAGAGAGAGAGAGAGAGAGAGACCTGCGCACAAATGCATGCTTTCAGTCCATGATTGTTTGTGTAAACACATAGTGCAGAGGGGCATCCAAAATGGTCCAAAATCACTGCAGGGTGTTGGGGGACTTTTGAACCTAGTCCCTGCCGTGGTTCTGATCCCAATAGTTCCCAACTCCCTGAGCTCTTTATAGTTACAGGAAAAAGTCTTGATAGGCTTTCAACAGAACAGCGTTTCCCAAACTGTAGGATGGGACCCACTTGTGGGTAGCAACCTAATTTTTGGTGGGTCCCCAAAGGGTGATGGAAAGATCAAATAATTAATTGCCTCAAGCCGGAGGCTGTTCAAAAATCAGATACTGTGGCTGTGAATTACCCTGCAAAGAGCTCAGCTCCTGCAGTTTACAAGAATGTCTAAATACAGGGAGATAAATGTTTGAGGGTGTTTTTTTTTTTTTCTTTCTGGTTATTATAAACAAACAAATATTTATTTCTAGATCTCCTTTTTAAAAAGTTTAGTAAATCTAGGTGGGTCTCGGTAGAGATCTAGGTGGGTCTCAGTAGAGTGTCATTTTAAAAAGTGGGTTCCGGTGCTAAAAAGTTTGGGAACCACTGAAATAGAAGCTTCTTAAAAACTACAGAAAGCAGGAGGGGGAGGAGAACCAACAGGCTCCAAACATGGCAGGTCCCTGGTGCTAATTCCCCCCCCCACTCTGGTTTCAAACAGTGTTGCATCCCCCCCTTGCTGTGTGTTAAAAAAGACCGAAATGATGTGTCAAAAGCCAGCATCTGCTTTGATCTAGTTTGATCCTAGTTTGATCCTAAGATGACATTTAAGATGCTTTTGATTTCCACTCCTGCTCCAAAAAATTAGGAATTTAAGAGGGGGGGGGGACTTAAATCCTGCTCTAGGTAAGCAGTAAAAACTTTGTGCATGATTGAGGAAGTGATTGTTTGGGGGGTTAATTGGAGGAGCTTCATCAGTCAGATTTTTTCCTGGAAACACCCTTCCTCAGCTCAGCCCAAAGTTGAGCTGAAAGATCAAGGTAGAGTGTGGTCACACAGGGTGTAATTTGCAAAACCCACACAACACACAAGACGGCAAAGTCTTTGCCGTTTACATGGTGCAGAATTTAAGGCGTCCTCCTTAAATTCCAATTTCCAGGCTTTTAGAAGCAGGAGTAAAAAATGAAAATACCTTCAGTGTCATCTTAAATGGGTTTTTTGGATGATGTTGGATTCTGCTCTCTGTGCAACTTGGCCTTGGCTTTGTCTAGTCTTGGCTCTTGCAAGACTTCCTTTGGTATTTTATGGATCTGTTGGTATCCTTTTCTTGATTATTGCAGATTTTTTGTTGCTTAATTACTGTTCTTGCAGTACTGGTTTTGCTGTGTAAACCAACCTCTGAGAATGGGAAGTGGGGCATGCTCATGTTGGCAACCTTCAGTCTCGAAAGGCTCTGGTATCGCGCTCTGAATGGTGGTTCTGGAACAGTGTCTAGTGTGGCTGAAAAGGCCGATTCGGAAGTGACAATCCCTTCCACACCTGGAGCAAGTGCAGCCTGTCCCTGGTCTGTCTCCCTGGCTATGGGCCTTCCTTCTTTGCCTCTTTGCCTCAGACTGTTGGCCAAGTGTCTCTTCAGACTGGGAAAGGCCATGCTGCACAGCCTGCCTCCAAGCGGGCCGCTCAGAGGCCAGGGTTTCCCACTTGTTGAGGTCCACTCCTAAGGGAAGTGGGGCACTGGTCCTGTAATGAATAAATTCACACTGAGACACTTCCCATGTAGAGTGCACTACAATTTAAGGAAGCCTTTTGTATCTTGCATTGAAATGACTCTCTTTCCCCCGGTTTGTTTCTTTCTGAAGTGTGCGGTGTGTGTTCATGGGATGTGTGAAATCGCTTGTGGGTGTGTGAGACACATATGGTTGTGCTTTGGTTATCACAATCGTTAGAGCGCGCTGGCTCGGGCGCTGCCTGGCAAGGAGGCCTTTCAGACTCCGAGGCCTCACGTCATGGCCTGCGTTCCCCCAACCAAATTGCAACTTCAACCTTCTCAAGTTCTCAAGTGTGGCTCTTTGCCTTTCCACCGACTGGGGAGCAGTCACGGGTCTGAAGTGGCTCCCTCCCTCCCCCCTCTCATTTATTTATTTATTTTCCCACCAACCCACCCCAAATATGAATTTAAGGAACCACTTTCCATCTGGAGCCATGTGGAATTCTTGCGTTGGAGATATTTAACCTGACTTTAATTCGAGCCCAAACGTCTGATATTCCTAATAGCAATAACATGCCCTGGATGCAGAAGAAAGGGGGCTGGGTGGGGACCGAGGGGGGAGGCAGCGGGGGGGGGAAATACACCAGAAAGCTCTTACTGTGCTCTTCACAGAAGCATTCCAGTCGGTCTCTGTTAAATGACTCCTGGCAGGCTAATGTGTGGCAGACGTTAATGGAGAGCCTAATCAGATCTGGGCAGCTCCAAATCGATGGAGCGGTGGCTGAGGAAGTGGGTGTCCATGAGAAACCCAAGAGTCCTGGCCCTTTCCCTCTTCCCATCTGTGCAAGAGCAGCGCAAGGCGCCACCTACCTGCCTCTACAGCGGGGGTGTCAAACTTGTTTCATAGACTTCAGAGGGCCGAAGAGCATTCTTGGCACTTGCTGATGGTCAGAAGTGACATCATTAAGCAGGAAGTGGCATCATTATTAAGCAGGTGGCCAGAAATAAGTACTTGGTTCTTACATAGAAACTCATTAACTGCAAATGACAAAAGCTAAAATGTGCGTAATTTCACATTTTCATCATTTCAAGGTATAAGTGAGCCCAATTATCACACTGCGATACACTGGAGCCCAAATATAATTGGTGGGGGGGGGCTAGAGAAATGCTACCAGGGGTGGCATCCTGCCCATGGGCCTTATGTTTGGCACCCCTACTCTAGAGCAAACAAGGGCGTGAGCTAGTGCTGGATCTGGCTATAACAGCCAGGGCTGTCCTGACTGCAGTGCCTCTTCCAGGCCTAGGAGGGTGAGAAGCAGCGGGTGATGTTGAGCCAAACCAGACCTGTGGGGCTGCAGCAGGAGCCCAGCATGGGGGCCGCTCCTGGTGACCTGTCAGGCAGTCCTTGGTCCTCACTTCTTCCCCCCCTTGAGCAGGAATGTGTGTGCATTTCCACCTGTGAAGTGTTGCCAGTCTTTGCACAACATTCTTTGCTTCCCAAAATAGTCCTTAAAAGTTTTGCCAGAGAAGAAACCTTCAGACACACCCCTGGCACCTTCAGAGCACACAGATGCCCTCCAGGGACTTTCACAAGTCTTATCAATGCTCCTGTGGCTTCCTTCAGCATTCTTCAGATGTTTGGCCCCAAGAAAAAAATTCTGGATTTTCTTGAATGTCACAATGTGAACATTTCCCCCTAAATCAGGAACACTTGTAGCAAGATTCGCTCGTCCTCGTGTGATATTTGAAGACCCCACCTCAATTTGCAGAATCTTCACATGTGATTAAAAAAGGGAGGGGAAGCATCTTCACAGAGCAATCCCTGGTTGATTTCACACATGACCAATTTATGCCTCTCATCTGACCATGTGGAATCAGTAGCTCCTTCTCGCCTCGACAGTGCCAGGGAGTAGCTTGGAGCAACTGAGAGGAGAAAGAATGTCTCAGGTGGGAGGTTGCAATGATGACACTCAGAGGCATAGACTACAATTTTCTACACACTGACCTGGGAGTTTGTCCCATTCAGCTCAGTGGAACTTATGCATAGAATTGTATGTTAAAAGCATCATGAGAAACAAAATATATGTGGATTTTGCCATGCCCCCCCCCCCCACCTTTGCTGGGTGTGCCTTTTAGGCTTTGGGTAACTGGCTCCAAATGAGGACAAATGAATGACTCTCTCATGACTTGTGTCTGATAGGAGCAGACAGTTTGCTTTGCAGGCTTATATTTCAAATACCAGGGAAATGCTTCTCCGGTGAAGTCTTCCTATGAAGAGAAATGAGAATATTTCCCACTTAACACAGACTTGAATGAAGAGTGTGCTTTGCCCTACATGTGCCCCAGTGTGGCTTTGGAACTCTTGGGATCACAGCTTCCAAAGCTGCATCTGCTCCACTAGCTTGCAGAGTTGTTGTGACTCTTTTCTGGCAGAGCAAAGAGAATTTGGGGTTTGGGGTTTGGCAGGACGAAGGGACACAGTCTCGGATTTGCAGACCACATCTTGCAGAAGGAGTGCCTGGAACGGAGGCTGACCTGCTCAAGCAGAAGGCTGGACCCAGGAGTCCTGGCCACAAAAAAATAGACAGTTTCTCCATCCTTGCCCATTGTCAGACGTTTTGCTGCTCTTCCGTAACTTGAGCTCGCCTTCCCTGCTTCCAGCCGTCATACAAGGTGGTCACAGGTGTTCATCTGCCTGATGAAGGCAGCAGCAGCTCAGGTGCTCCCACCCCAGACTCCCAGGGGTGTTCTGTTTCAAATGACCCAGAAGCATGTAGCCCATGTGGAGGAAGGAGGCATTGTGGGAAGGGGAGGAAAAAGAAGGGGCTCGACCTCATCCATGCAGGGTGGGTGCATGAAGAGACAAGGGACTTATTTTTACTTTTATTTTTTATTTTTTTTGTGGAGGAGGGAGGCTGGGCAGCACTCTTGAGCTGCCTTTGGAAGCAGCCAAGCTTTGGTCAGGCCTGGATGGAGAACATATTGTGATGCGTTACCAAAGCTGGCTGAACAGGAAAAGCATTAGAACAAGCACACATGTTTGGAAAACATTCCGAATCTGATCTGTGGATGTTTTTTTTTTGCTAAGTTTGGTGAATGGAAGTTCTGAGTATGTTTGTTACGATCTATGAATTCTTATCCTTCAGTCTCTGCAGTGCTCCTAACAGACAGAGATGACTTGCAAGTACTCCCCCACTCCCGCACAATGGTAACGCAGCCTATCACCGACATTCCCCCATAACTACACCCATTAAGACAAGAACAATTAAAACAATAAATTTTAAATTTCCTCAATAGTCTTTTCCTGCCACTTGTCCTGCTCTGAAATTTGTTAAGCCTCATTTAAAAATCTAGCAAATTTCATCCCAAAAGTGTGTGTTGAATTAGTATATAAAAAAAAAAAATTCTAGATGAATTTAAAAGGTAGAATGCTATGCATATTGACTCAGAAGCAAACTCCAGTAAAAAGCATGCTCAGGTAAATTTGAATAGGATCATAGTTTTAATGGAGCATCAGCTGACTCAGAGGGAACTCTTGGGACCAATAATGGAATGTGCCCCAAGGGAAATGTCTCAGTTTGCTTCCTGAAGAGCCTGGTGCTTCTTCTCAACTAAGACCCTGCAGGAAAACATTTCAGAGGCAGCACCTGAACAGCCTTGTGAATGATGTCACTCTTCCTGTTGTCCGATGAGTCCCAGAGCTCTGTTCCCCTTCAGCAATACCCCTGGCTCTCTCTAGCTCCCTCAGAGATGCAGTGAATCATTATTCACCTTCAGTGAGATTTTGGAAAGAGGACTACTGGTTGCCCCTCAGTCATTGTCTTGCTTTCCCAGTCAGACCCCAGAAAGAGCTCCCAGGTGACTCCAAAGAGCAGTCCTGCCCCTTCCTTCCTCTGACTACCAAATCGGGGAGATAAATAATATTTACAAATTATTCAAAGGTTGGAAATGATTCATCCAAACTGTTCACAAAGCCCTTATGAATAATGGATCCACTTGAGGAAAATCAGGATCAGCTCACAAATAATTATTCACACCTCTAAACATGGTTTGAATTCTTGGGGAACATTTTTCTTCCCAGACGTTGAGATCTGCTCTTCTCGAGCACCCTGAATCGTTGGCACCTCCCCAAATCACAACCATTAAAAAGGCCTGACATCAACCCCAGAGAACTTTGGCGGTTGCGTCAGCCCAAAAAGCGACTCAATCTTCTCTGCTGCTCCTGGTCGGGTGGGAATCCTGCTCCCCCCCCACTCCTTCTAAAGTCAGGCTCCTTATAATTCTGCCCTGCTCCACTCTGGAGTTGCCAGCATAGATCCCCCACAATATATTTCACGGCAGAAACACCTCTTGCGAAACAGGAAGAGAGATGCTGAACTCCACATGGCAAAACGTGTGGTTTGCGTCCTTCCTTTTTCTAATGCGTATTTATTTTTTGAACAACCAAGGAAGGGTCAGGCTTGCTGGGAATGGGACGGCTTTAGGAGCTCTGAGTTTCAAGGGGGAGTTTCAAGGGGGAGGGCACACCTGTGGGGTCCCCCTACTCCACAGAGTGAGCAGCAGTGGTGAGGCAGTGGGGGGACTGCAAGCCAGTCAGACCCAGGGGCGGGCAGGAGGGAGGGGCGGGCAGCATCTTTGCGGGTGCTGGTGAGCACCAGCATCTTCCTGCCCCTGCCAAGCCAGTCTCCAGCTCTCTGCTCTCCTTGGGCTTCCTGCCTGCCCTGCAGCCCAGGCAGTGGCCAGCGCTTACTCTGCCACACAGCTAGAATAGGCTGCAGCAGAGGTGGGCAGGAGACTCTGGACCAGTTCTTGGGAGTGAGAGGTGGGCATGGGGAAGGGAGGGTCTGAACATCTCTGGGTTGCTCTTGTTGGCCCACAGGAGGGCACTGCTGATTCTCCCTGACAGTCCCAGAGGGTTGGCAGTCCTGCTGCACTCGTGTTCATTCCTCTGAGCCACACCCTGCTCCAAACAATTCTCCTTCGCTAAGCCTGCCACTGCCTTAGGCCCCTCTCCTCTTCTTCCTTCTTCTTCAAGTCCTTCTGCCACCTCTTAGAATCAGAAATGCTCACTCAGTCAGTGACAGCCGGAGTGCCCTCCTGCTTAGCCATCAGGGCTGCGCACGCAGTCGCTGCCACAACCTCCTTGCCAGGGCAAAACCCTCCGCACTTTGCAGCGGAGGGTTTTAAAAAAATTGCTCATTGTGAGCTTGCTGCTTTGCTGGGAAATCTGGCAAGCAAATGGCTAAATGAAGTCAGTTCTCAACTACATGTTGTGGGATTGTTTGCAACCCAGAGAGAGAAATGGCAGGGCCAAGTCCCTCCTCCTTTCCTTGTTCCCGCACCTCTCCTTGTCAGTAAGTCCTGGAAAACTGGCCCTAATAAAGCCTTCCATTTGGAAACTTTGCTGTCCTGCAAATGCAAGATGCTGCCCTGAAGCCCTACATGATGTCACATCCCAAGAACATTGTAAATGAGGTTTGTAATGCCAAGATTTCCATTTAAATGCATCTCTTTTTTTAGTTGCTACAAGATCCTGGAGTTCTGGAGGACACAAGCGCTGGGAAGCCAATTGGGAAGGGGGCCAACCTTGAGCCAGTGACCCCTGAGGACACTGTTACTGGGTTCCAAGGATGGACCAGTGCAGGTTTCCCCTGTTAGCGTTGGCCAGCGCAATGCAGAAGAACCAAGACTCAGTGACAGCATTCCCATGCTGTTGATACTGAAGGCACTGGGTGGTTTTTATCCTGGACTAAAACCGGATGTACAAGTCACTCTCACACTCAGAAAGCTGCACATATTTTTCTCCTTTTTCTCTCTTGACCAGAAAAATTGAGCAGGCATCTTCCTTCCATATGTAGGGTAGCCTTCACAGTAGTGCCTTCTGACATCTCACCTTCCAATCTCCCCAGTCAAGTCAGGTGTCACCCATGGTGGTACTTCTGGGATTCTCATCCATGCATTGGCAGTACAATGCTCTAATTCATGGACAGCCCAGGCAAGTAGACTCCATCCTTCTTTAGAAGACTCCACTGCCCCAATATTGCTGCAACTGTCTCCTCACTCTGAGAAGGGCAGAGTGGCTGCTGAATCCCGCGCTGGATGCACACGTGAGCCTGACTGTCCGGCATGCAGTTTTGGGGAATTGCTCCTCAAAGGAACTTTTACCACGGCACTGCATTTGGGAGACTGGTGTGGGGAAATTCTTGACTTATCTTGTGAAATGGCAAGGAAGGGACATATTCTCCACTGCTCCACCAAGGACACACACACACACACACACACACACACACACACACACACACACACACACACACACACTCTAACAGAGCACAAAAACCCAGAAGGCATCTTCCAGAGTAGTCTCAGTGAAATGGGGCCACTGAGAGGACACGGGATAAATAGCTGCTCCCGCCCCACTGGAGCAGGCGAGGCTGAAAACACAGGCTGTGGGCGCAACCGTTCTCTTTCTCGCAGGAATCTTGACCTCTGAGCCCCACAACCCTCTCTGGTGTTTCCCTGACTTCAACCCTATTGTGGGCAGATGCCTTTGCATGTGATTTATTTATTTCTCTTGGCATCCAAACCAGGACCTTGGAGACCAAACAGGAGGAGCAAGAGGCCGTTTCCGAATTCGCTTTCCCTTTTGAGCTCTGCTCATAAACCACCCCAGGAGACGCCTCCGTCCCTTTGTTGTCACAACCAGCAGGGTGAACGTTGACGCCCTGCAAACAATCCATGTGGTTCACCCCGTCTGGAAAGCCGGGCTCTGCTACTCTGTCAGAGGAGGGCTTCTCTCCCCCCCCAACTCTGGGGTCTTGTGGAGGAAGATGCCTCTCCTGCCTCATAATATATAACAACAGCGGGGACATTCTTCACCCTTCCTTGCACACAGGCCTGGTGGCCGTGATCCAAAGCAGAACTGGAAGGTGTCTTGACATGACACCCTGCTTATTTTTTAAAAGATTTGTATCCTGCCTTTCCATTTTGTGTAGTGGCTGCAGGCTACAAGCTGCAAAGCGGAATGGCCCTAGTTTGAATCTCATGCCACCGTAAACTCAGTAAGTGCCCAGTCACTCTTGGCTGCAACTGGCCCACCTCACCCCAGCACTGTCTGTTCTAGTGGCTGTCTGCTGGTATTCACTTGCATCTTTTTAGATTGTGAGCCCTTTTGGGACAAGGAGCCATTTGGTTGTTTGATTTTTCTCTGTAAACCGCTTTGTGAACTTTTAGTTGAAAAGCGGTATATAAATACTGTTAATAATAATAATAATATGGGCATAATAAGCCTTGCCAACCTTACAGGGCTGGGCGGACCCTGGGGTATTTGTCCTGCTAGCCAGCTCCCTCCTCCCCACATGGCGCATTGGATGCTATACTGGTATTGAGGGCTTGGGGGTCTGCCACGTGATGTGGGCCCTGGCCCCCACTTGGTCAACCCCAAGATCACTTTTGGTTGGAAAGACACCGAACAAATGCCAAGTATTAGGGCCTACGCTAATATACACAGTCAGGAAATGCAGATTAAAAGAAAAAATCAACAAATACAGGGAGGCAGGTAAGAAACCCAAATAGTAAATCAAAGGCCAGTCAGAATAAGAGATTTGGTCGGAGATGGACTGTGGTGCTTGACAATTATTTTTTTATTTTATTTGTTGAATTAAAATGCAAAATGTGGTGTTTTTAGGTTTTTTTCCACAACTGAAAACACAATTCCAGTGTTCCTTACTGTGGGTTGGGGTGTTTGAAAATGTGGTTTGTATTGATTGCAATACAAAATGTGTTGTTTTGCCTTTTTATTACGTTATCAACCAAAACCAACCCCTCTAGCGATGGACAATCGTTGAGGAGGGGCCTGGCAGCGGGGAAGGGGCATTCCAAAGTCTCGGTGCTGCCAGGGAAAAGCCTCTGAGCTCAAAGCTGATCGTGAACAACTTCAGAATTAAATGCATCTATATTGTGAGTCTTGCTGAGGAATGAGAAGGTGGGGCTGGAAAAGTGCTGGGCATTCAGCTTATTCTTTCCCCTCAACCCTCTTGCATCAAACAGCATCTCTAATTGGGAATGTTGCACAAAGATCTAACTCGGGATATGATCGGATGAAATCTTTGCATAACTGATTTGGAAAACGATTCTGGAGAACGTCTTGCCATCTGCATTGCTTCACCCACTTTCCTCGGAGAGCCTCGTGTTGGGGCTTGTGCACACAGAAGACATCATAAACCGCTCCCCCCCCCCCCGCTATTTGTTCTCTCTCTTTCTCCAGAGACATTAATCCTGTGAGGGGGACTCAAGATCTCACTAAAGGATGTTTAGCCCCTGACAAAACTACACTGTACTTCCCTTTAGGTCTTTGGGGAAGTCCATGCCACATAAACTGATGTAAAACTGACATAAGCATGTATGGTTACTATACCGTCTACAATGATTCCTTAAAATGCCATGATTACTTAACACGAATGCTTCATGTCAATGTCTTACTCCTTCAAGGTGTAGGGAAGACCATACTGGAAGAGGTCTCCCCTGGGCATCTTTACCCTTCATAGCCCTTCTTCTCTCCTGATGTTCTTCCTTGTGGCCTCCCATCTCAATGAGAGCCCAACTGCAACAAGTTTCCCTTGATCTGAGCACTCTTGGACTCAAGTGCAGCTTGAAGGAAGGGCTTGGTGGTCTCCCTCTCTGGCCATCAGATAGTTTGCTTGCCTCAGCTGCTGCTCACTAGCAGCTCTAGAAGACCAGGATAACTGGTGGCCTGTCTGAGGTCCATTCTGCAGGAAGAACCTGAACTGTTCCATGCGCTCAGGGTTGGAGACGTCTCACAGGCTGCTTCGGAGACTCTGTGCTTTTTTCCAGTCCAAGTCTACGTGGGAGGTCTGAGGTTTTCCTTCACTAGCTTGGCTCTCTTATGACCACACAATCTGCATTAATACCTCTCTTCCTCAGCCAAGCCCCCAAGGTCAGGGCAGCCTAGACAGACACTGAGACCCCGGTGCTGCTGGCTTCTCTCTCGCTCAGAGGGGTCCCACTGAGCTGCAGAATGTGGCAATTGGCCGGCCTGCAGCTCCAGTGTGGTGGGCCAGAGAACTCACCCGGGGCCACCAGCTGACGCCTTCTGGAAGTTTGCCCCATGTAGATGAGAAGCATGTATTTATTTCTCTTCCTCTTTCCGCACTGTCCTCCTGCCCCCCGTCAGCTCAGGAACGTGAGGTTGAATTTTCTGGCTGGAAAACGCTGGACCTGTTTGAAGAGGTTTTTATTTTCCCAAATCACTCACCATCTCCTCGTCAGGAGCTTTATGGGATTTTATTTATTTATTTAGTCTCAGTCATTTTCCTTTGGAGGGACGGAGCAGCCGTGCTGAGTGAGGAGGGCCTGGAGAGCCCTCGCTTGGTGTGAGTCACCGCCTTGGGCCTCTGAGATGCTTTGTTTCCTTTGGTTTAATCTTGGGACGCCTGCAAAGATGCTGGACATAGACGTCCTTGTTCCAGGACAGCGGGGGATGTGGCTGTGGGGAGGCTGGGAGCAGGATGTGGCCAGGGCCAGCCAAGTGCTCTTTCCTCACAGCGCATCAGATGGTGGCTGCTGAGGGGCCATGCGGTGGAGTGGGGGACTACCATAGCTCAGTGGAGCAGGCAGGCTTGCCGTAAAGGCCTCAGGTCCAACCCCAGGAATCACCATTGAGAAAGGCCTCAGGCACTAGGGCGGGAAAGAGTCTCCGCTTCAGGCCTCGGAGAGCAGCTGCCAGTCGACTAGATGGACCAAGGGTCTGGCTCAGTGTCGAGAAGCTTTGTGCACTCTTGTGTCATCCACACGGGCTGCTGGTTCATCCCAGGCTCAATTCAAGGTGCTGTTTATCACCATTAAAGCCCCCGATGGCTTAGAGGCCAGGTACAGAAAGGACCAGCCCTGTCCTTATGAACCTGCCCATCCCATGAGATCATCTGGAGCTATTTTCCAATAGGAGTTCTCCTTTGCAGACCTCCAATGGGTGGAAATGTACAGGAAGACTTGCTCTGCTGCAGTATCTGCCTTGTGGAACTCTCTACGGAAGGATATCTACAGAAGGAACTCTCAGTGATTTGGAGGGGAAACCATTGCCCGCTCTATCTGTGGCCGGACAGACTGCACATGATGCTTGAATGTGTGCCTGAGGATAGGAGGTGAGCAAGACCTTTGTCTTTCACAGCAAAAGTCTTCCAGAGCTCAGACCTTTACTCTTCCACCCAAGTAGCCATTGAAACTCATGCCCTGCCTCTCCCTCTATTTCCAATTCCCCTCCAAACAGGTGCTGGTGGTTTTCTTCCCAAGTGCCTGGGTGGGCGGTGGTGAAACTTTGCAATGGCTTCAAGCCTGGTGCCAAATGTACACACCTGCATGTGGCTCCCACATACCTCCACCTGTTCCTCTGGCCTGGCTGCACACCTGGATGGGTGTGTCAAAAAGAGGTTGCAGAATAGCCTCAAGAAGAGGCATAGCAATGAATTTACTCCTGGCAAGAGATCATCAGATTATAAAGCTGGGCATATTTGGATTAAAAAAAAAAAAAAATAGAAGACTTTTCGGCCCATTTTGCTTGGGTGCCAATTCTCCAGTAGATTCTGGAGTTGTGCTTCCAATGAGACACTAGGGATGTCAGTACCAGTCAAATCCCTGCCAAAAGTCTCTATCTATATCTGCCTTTGCCTCTGGATAGCAGGACATGTCCCAACAAGTCTGCTTGAGTGAAGAGTTTGGGGGGGGGGGGGAGAAGACAGAGGATCTCTGGCTACCAGCAAGTTGAAGACCCCCTGGGCCACAATGAAATATAACCCACTTGGGTAGGTGAACAGAGAGCTCTTCACTTCCGGGGCAAGGAGCCCCCTTGACCATCACATTGACAACCACAATCACGGAAGGGACACTAGATCTCTCTCTCTCTCTCTCCCTCTCTCTCTCTCTCTCTCTCTCTCTCTCTCTCTCTCTCTCTCTCTCTGAATGAACGTGTTGCCTTGATGGCATGATCCTTGAAGACCTTGAAGAGTTCCAAGCAGGTGAAGAGCTGCAAAACAACAGAAGAAATCTTAGCCCAGGCAAAATCAGTGACTCTGCAATGAGAAGAGTGTGATCCTACCAAGGGAATGGATGTTCACTGGTAGTTGCAAATGCCAAAGCCCAGAGGACAGAAATCCTAATCAGTGAGGGAGAATTCGTGAGAAACAGAATGAGGAGTCCATGACCTGAACTGGGAACTTAGAGGGCTGAGGCCAAGGTAGCTGGTGAGCTGCTGGTGATCACGAGGCCGAACGGAGTGGGAGTTTGCAGCTTGATTCCTCTGTTTGGAAGGCAGCATCTGGCCTCCATCAAGCTGCAAACACTAGGAATCTTGCCTGTCCTCCTGGTCTTGCCTGGCCAACAGAGCATGACCTTCTGCTCATTGCGGGTTTTACTCCACCAACTGCTCAGGCTCCCCACTCCCACCCCACCCCACCCCCTGCCCCAGCCAGTCAGCTAAAATACTGAAGCACAACTTGGCCTTAACAAAGCTGAGCACCAACATTTCGGAAAAGAGTTTAGGATCCTGTCTGAGATTAACCCTTCCCAGAACAAAGTTTAGGCTCCAGCCCAAGATTAACCCATCCCAGAACTTTCCAGGAAAGCAAAACCGGCAACTTCCCTGGGTGTTTCTACTCATCCCTGGCCTTAACAGGCAGCAAACTGTGATCACATTATTTCTCAGGGCCACGTCAGGCTGAACATTAGTCCAGAATCCCCTTCCGAATCCCATAGCAAGTGTTCACAGATGTAAGTGACCTCCCAGAAGTGGCTTCTTCCTGTAACTTCTCCTCTCCCAATACTCCATCCATAGTCTATCTTGATGTGAGGGGGGAAAAAACTACTGGTCGGAAACATGTTCTATGTTTGGCAAACACATGATAGCAGGAAGCCAGAAGGAGAAGCAGGGAGTGATTTATTCCCGACTGCTACCCAAACTGACAAATGGCACTGCTCAGACTAACCTTTTCCTAATCACTTCCTAGGACACTTTCATTCCCCGTCAGAGGAAAGGAGGAGAGGGAGAGAGGCTGCTCAAGACATGGCTGCACTGCAAATGATTTTAACTCGTCCTGTCAACCGCTGGCCACCCCCCACTTTCCACTGGCCGGTGTTTTTTATTTCTCCGCCATAGAAGAGAGATGCTTTCATTGTTTCTTCTCGGCTGTTGCGCCTCTCGAGGTCTCCTTGGCTCAAACCCCTTTGTCTGTATAGAGAACATACTTCCCAGTCAAAGCCTGGCTTAGAAATACTGAAGCAGGTTATCCATTTTCAGGGAGAGCTGAGTGAGAGGCAAACACCTGCTGTGCAACTGGGAGTGAACGCCAAGTGACAAATGGTCTGTGTCCTACTTTTAATGCTTATTAATTCCAACGATTTTTGTCATTGATATTTTCAATGCCTTATAAGGCGTCCGGAGAGGGTGCTCAGAAGACGGTGTCCATGGAGGGGGACGCGTGGACCCAAACTGTGGAGAAGTGAATCCATGGATAGGGGATCTGCAAATACGGGGGTCCCCCTGTATTCACCTGCAATCTGAAGCAATTCTACCCAGGAAGGTCTGTGCCACATGCTATATCTTTATGCTTCAATTCGCTCAGAGATTGAGGGGGAGGACGGGCTGGCCTTTCATTGATTCCACACAGTGATTGGACCCCAGGAATTGCTCTTGCAAGGGCTGAACCCTAAAGCAGCACAAGAGTTCCCTTTCACAGCCATGTAGGGTGGCAGGAGGGGAATGTGCTCTGAGTGCCCCAGCACATGTTGGCATTTTTGTTCTCCCTCTTGAATGAATAATGAAGTGTGACTTGTTCACTGATGGAGCAAGAGAGGAACCCAACACCCTCATGCTCTCCGTAGGAAGGCAGCTCAGTTCCGATGGCTGCTCTCCTAGGACCATGGCAGACTGTACAAAGCCTGTTCAATTTCTTCACGATTAACCTTTCAACCTAGAGGAAAAGTGAACACTGTCCCCTGGGCAGGATTCATTTTTGCAGGGAGTGGTTGCTAATTCCATTAATCTGTTTGTTCTGCCCGGCCTCCTTTTGGGGCAGGAGGGTTGTTGGCTCCTGTTTCAGTTTGGCCAACGTAGACTGTGCTGGACCTTTGACGACCAATCTCCTATTAGCTGTACCTGCTGGGAAGCGATAAGACTGAAAGCTGATAAGCAGGGAGCTCTGCTCCTGTTGGATAGCAGGAAGATATTTTTGTCTGTGGATTCTGAGATTCATTCGTTGCTTGGGATCCAGCCGTCATGGCACCATCAAGACTTGGATTGAGAGAGAGCCAAAGTGTCAACAGCTTGCAAATCCGGCCTGGTCTTGGGAGCCGTGGAGAGCCTCCGCCTTTGACTCCGGTGTTTTCTTTCCAAGCCGTTGATTCTTTCACAAGGTTAAACACATATTTTAAAACGAAACCACAATCCCAGCCAGTCATTCCACTTGGAAGAAGTGAGTGCAGTTTTTTTTTTGGAAGAGATAACAATGATGCCTTTGTTTCGTCCTTCCATTTCCGCCCACTTTCCTCCTCATTCATTCCATCTTTCCCAGCTCATAAGCTGTTTCACGACATTGCTTGATCCCACAAACAGTTTGGGATGTGGGACGGAGCCTCCAAGCTGTGGGCACCGGGAGTGCGAGAACAGCGGACAGTCACCTCCGTGGCAGGCAGAAATGGGGGACAGGGGAGTCTTTCAGTAGGCATGTGGTGCCATCACGAGACCATCGGATGTCTCTGGATTGATTTTTATTTGTTCTTCCTGATATATAATTCCATGCAGGACTTGGCCAGAAAAGAGTCCTGGACCGACCATGTCTCGTAGGAGGGGCACTGCAGCCTCTGTGCGCTGTCCTTCCAGCCATGTTTCCCAGCTTTGATCTTACTACTGAATGATCCCCATTTTGTATGATACAGTGTACATTAAGAATGCATTATTCAGACTTCAGATAACACCACACTTATTGGACTCTGCTCCAAGAGGCATGTTGCTTTGTGTTGCTGTTCCAATGAGGATTATGTAGAAGCAGCTGGAGAGCAATTAAACTCCCATTGATTTGAGAGTCATCCTGTGCACCCCCCTGAAGCACCCATCCAGGACAATAGAGCTAAGGAACAACTTGCCTTGGAGTTTCCCTTTAGAAATGGTGCAGGGGCGGTGGGTGGGCGCTACGACCCCAACTCAGTCCACTTGCCATAGGTGCCACTCAGATGGAACTACTCCACCCCAAGCAGCCCCAGTAGATAAGACACACATGTGCTCACACTGCATCAGTATCCTGACCTCCCCTTGAACATCCTGGAATAGCCTGGGTCGTTTCCCTTAATTTTTTTTTTTGGGGGGGGGAGGGAGGGGGGAGGGAGAGATGCATCATCTGCAAGTGCTCCTAAACCTAGTTTAAAGTACAGCACATGTTGACTGTTGATCTGGAAAAAGCTGTAACAGTAACAGCTGTGCTAGACATGTGGGCAACTTTCAGGTGTGAAGACAGATAGTGAAGCTCCATATACCTGCTGGGGGTGGCAAGCAACGGGAGGGCTGGAGGGAACTGGGGTCACTGGGTGGCAAGAGGCTTGGTCTGAAAGAGCAGGTGGTTTTGATGCTCTCGCGGCCATAATGTACTGTGAGCAACAACATCGTCAGGCTATTGGGGGAATCAGTTTTTTTGCATTTTTTTTTTAAAAGCAGAACATTTTTTCCACATTTGCTTCGGAGATCCAAACTTATTCCTGACATGACCTGGTCATAAAAGTGCCTCTTCATTCTCCAGCTGTGAGCTCCATGCTCCAGAGGTGACAGGAGGCCTGTGAAATGCACCTCCACCTCCAGCTCAGTTTGACAATAAATGCTCCTCTAGGACCACCCCCCCCCCCACAGAACAAGCGCCTGATCCACGCCCCAGCTTCTTCGCATCAGCGCACCAGCTGAATGCAAGCGGAACATACTTGCCAGAGGCCTGGGAGACAACGTGTTGACAGGGAGACATGCAGTGGGGTGTTGGGCACCTCACCACCCGCTGACAATGTGCGAAGAAAAATGGACCAGGCCTTCTCAAACCAACCATTTGTCTTGCCAAACCACCATCCCAGCCAGCCGCCCTTGCAGTCTGCCATGAAACGGGGTGAAGTTGGGCCAGAGATCAATATCGCTCTCTGCAGGGCTCCAAGGAACAAGGCCTGACACACACACACACACACACACACACACACACACACACACACACCCCAAAGGGCAGCTGGTAGGACTGGCATGAGGTGCCACCAGTGATCTGTATGCAGCCCATTTTTTGAATAAGTTCAAGAATCTTTTTATTGTTGTTGTTTCACTTCAGTTGTTTACTTTTTTAATGCTGAATTCTGGCAGTTCTGCTGTTTTTAATCATGTTTTTATTGAATTTGACTTTTTTTGTTGTTTTAAATTCTATAAGCCACTCTGGAAGTCTTCTGGTCGAAGAAGAGGATATTCAATTCCGGTGAAAAAATGAATGCATAATGTAAAAGAGCTGGAAATAAAACCAATTTGAGGGGTTTAGTCTTCAAGCAGGCGCCTTCCAACTTGATTTTCAAATATATCTCTGCTCCTCCTTTGGATCGTTTTCAGCACTTCACTCTTTTTAGAACAAAATTGCCATTATGGACACTTTGGGGTTTAAGAAAACTCTACTCACCCGCAAACTGTAAGGAAGAAGCACAGCAGAAACACCACCTACCCGCCCCCGTTGAGGAGCAGGACGCAGAGAGTGAGTGTCATTGAGCAATTTTCACAATGGAGGGAGGTGAAAAGCAGTGCGCCCCAGGGGTTGGCCTGGCTTTTCAACACGTTCTCAAATGACCTGGCGTTGGGGACAGGCTGACATCACCAGAGAAGGAGGGTGTTTGGGTCGTCTTTGGCTGGCCTTGATTCTTTCTGTGTCTTCATGTAGGCTTCTCCCTGGCAGCCCTGGTGTAGGGAGGGGAACATCTGCACATTTCATAGCTTACAAGCAAAATAAAATGTGGGGCAGGGTGCATATGTGGCGGGGGGGTGTCTTCTTTTCAAACTCAGTCCCCCCACAATTCCTCTGCCCCAACCAAAGGATCTTTGTTTAAGCTACAAAGAGGTTTGCCGCACTCAGCACAAAGAAATGTGAGTAGTGCTCAGCCCATTGTTAAGTGGATGTTGCAGTCCTGTAGTCCTCGTCGTCGTCGTCCCCCACGCACACAACAGGGTGTCCTGCACACACTATGCCATGCTGCTCCTGGTGATCCTTGCTTCCCAACTGAGGCAAAAGGGCAAATGAGGTGAGGGAGCCTTCCTGGACAACATGGGGCTGGGGCGAAAAGGGTCCAGGCAGACAAGACTGCCCCAGGTGGCTTGCCTCCTTCTTCAGTCCTCTCCCCTCGGCCTTCCAGAGTCATGTGCCCCATTTATTCCCAGCACATACTCACTCACTCCTCGTGTGGGGTGGGGCTTTACTTTCTTCCAGGCCGGGCTACTCCATCATCCTGCCAAGCGCCTGGGCTTCTACATCGCCAGGCCTGCGTCTGTGGAGATTGTTCACCCCTGTGATAAACGGCTGGCTTCAGTTCTCCCCACATAACAAATGAACTGTGTGTACGGGGGGGAAAGGGGACCCTCTGAGGCCAGCCTAGCCCCACCCCACACTCTCACTTGACATGGTTCACACTGGGAGGCTTAGCACTTTGGGGGCAGAGGCGAAGAGCGCTGGACGCGGGGTGGGGAACAGAGGCCACCTGGGAGACACGGCCCCTTTGAGCATCCCAGGATTGAAGCTGCAAATGGGGAGGGGGCTGCTGGTAGCTGGGCCTGCGAGGGTCATTGCGCATGTGATGCTGGGGGGGGGGTAGTTCCATCTGGGCCTCATTCCGCCGCCTCAGGCCTGGGCCTCTGGATGTAAGTGGCACTGGCAGGCCCTCCTGGGAATGCGGCGGCGGGGGGGGGCTTAATCTGAAACAGGGCAGGTGCCTGAATGGATGTGTTTTGAAAGGTATTAATAGAAATGACCTTTCAGCTCCATGGGGGGTGTGAAACTTCTGACTGGAGGCAAATGTGCCGCTGGTGGGAATGGCACTTTGTCGTCTCCGTTGCCTGACAATGTAGGGAAGGTCCCTCTCTCTGCTCTGAGATGCACCTGGAGCAACTGCTCAGGCCCCGGTGTCCTCCAGGCAGGACTGCACAATGCGAGAGGCAAAGGAGTGAAGGGTGCAAGGGAGCAGGCAGGGCCCTCTGCAGAAGGCAGCACCTCACGGTGCTCTGGGTCGCGTGTGCGACTGGCTGCATGCAGGGTTCCTGCGCCCAGCGGTGTCAGCACACGTGTGCAGTGACATCACGGGCACAGCCAGTGGGCAAGCAGTGCAGGAGGGCCGAGCAGCATCGACGTCCTCTTCTCTCTAGAGCAGGGGTGTCCAAGGTTTTTGGCAGGAGGGCCACATCATCTCTCTGACACTGTGTCGGGGGCCGGGGGGGAAAGAATTAATTTATATTGAAAATTTGAATAAATTTACATAAGTTTACACAACTGACTATATTAAAGATAAACTTACATGAATGAATGAAGGTCTTGCAATAGCTCAAGGCCTATCAAAGTCCTTGCACAAAGCAAGGCTGGCCTTTCCTTTTCTGCAACTACTGCATCACAGACATGAAGCAGCAAGCAGTGGAGGAAGCCCTCATCCCACAGCTCATGCAAGAGGTTAAACAGTCACCCTCACGCTGAGAGCAGTTGTGTCGGGCCAGTGCGGGCTCCAACAAATCCCTGGAGGGCCAGAGGCTCATTGGAGACTGGGGGCTCCCCGAGGGCCTCATTGAGAGGCCTCAAGGGCTGCATGTGGCCCCAGGGCCGGGGTTTGGGCACCCCTGCTCTAGAGCCTCTGGGAGGGAGCTGCACTGCACATGTCGACAGGGCATCCCAAAGAGCACACTGCCAGCCCGAACTTCACTTGATCCTGAATGCGACTCTGGAGCTCCAGAACTCAGTTTACTCCAGAGCAGTCACTGCTCAGAGCCGCAGCCTGCATGAAGACTGCAGCGTGAAGGGAGGTGGCCTGTTACTCTTGACCTTCCCTCTGTTTTCCCATTGAAAAACATGAGGGTTAAAGGGACTCTTCAGAGAGGCAACAGCTGGTGGGAAAACAACACAAGGGTGATGCGTTTGCCTCGGCACTCTTGTCTGGATCCAGACTGCAGGGCTGCTGCTGCACAGGTGCAAATCTCAGCCTGCACTTGCACCATGACGCTTGCTGCATCCTGCTTCACTTGGCCTTCAGGCGGAGCCAAAATGGTTTCTCCAACTTCACCCACAATTGGCTAAGTTAGTGGAGCTTTACAAGAGAGGAGTGGTGGAGAAGAATCTCCTGCACTCCCCCTTCCAGCCACCCCCCCTTGCACTGACACCTTGCAAGTTGTGGACTTGTTCCTGGGCCTTTTTGGGGTGGGGGGGAGTGATGTTGCTTCCACTGTGGAAGAGGCCAAAGGCAAGGACTTCATCACTGACTTTCTCTGTGACCCAATTATTGAGCCATTTTGTGGTACTCAGAAAAAAAAAAAAAAAAAAAAAAAAAAAAAACAGAGACAAAATAGGAACCAACAGCCAGGAATGGAAAACCGGGGCTCTCCCTGGATAGATGGGACAGTGGAAGCATAGGCCACAACAGTGATTCTTGGGGGGGGGCAATTGCACATTCCTCCCCCAGGTGGAACTCATAGGAAAGGCAGTGGCAGTAACCATTACCCGGCCGCTGAGCCTTGCAGAGCTAACCCTGTAAGTCAGAAAGAAGCTGCCACAGACAACAGAGGCTGGTGCACATGGCAGCTTGTGGCTAGCACAGCATCTCCACTGCAAGCATGGGCTGGACTGCAAGAGAAGGACACTGCTTTGAAACCCTGGCAGAGTCAACTGTGAAGTGACAAAGGAGACAATTGGCCAGGACAACAAGCACAGTTCCAGTTCCAGGATGTTCCTGGGGTCGACTCCAACAATGCCTGTTTTGAGGACTAGGGGCTGGTCAGTGCACCAACATTCAGTGGTCCTGATGTTTAGGGCTACATTGGCAAGAAACCGACCATGTCCCTGGCTAGAGAGTGACAATCTGAACTGGTTCGTCTTGGAAGGGGCTGTACTTCTAAATTATAGCGTGGCTCTAAGCCAGCCATTTTCAACCACTGTGCCGTGGCACATCGGTGTGCCATGAGTGGTCCACAGGTGTGCCACAGGAATTTGGGAGAAGGACATTTATTAGTAGGGCCAATGGGGATGTGAGCCCCCCCCCACTGGTAGCATGGCGTGCCTTGACAATTATCGAAAACCTGATGGTGTGCCTTGACAATTTTAGCAACTTGTCAGTGTGCCATGCGATGAAAAAGGTTGAAAATCACACAACAAATGCTTGCTTCACCTCTTCTTCCCAATTTCTCAGTGTTTAATTTAAGACCAGGCATGAGCAGAGAGATACAGGCAAGAAGAAGTCTTAATAACAGCGCCCCAAATTGGCACACACCAGCTGCATACACAAAGGCAGAGCACTGAATGCTCAGTGATTGACCAGCTTTCACACACGTCTGCAAAATGAGGATGGCACTGAAAAGAGAAAAGAAAATCAGGCTTCTGTGTCTGAGCTGCCCCTGCTTCCCTCCTCACAAGTTACTGGTTGGCTTTCAGCAGGCTCCAAACTCCTTGCCACCCAACCCTTGCTTGTTTGCAGGACTTGGCAGCACCACAAAATCAAAAGGGAGACTTCACGCTGCCTCTGCTTTGATGCAAAAGTGGGATGATGGTCAGGAACTCGACTCTGCAGGCAGAGAAAAGCACTCCACCATCTCAGCAACATCTCCCAGTTCCATGCAGCGTCTACCCTGCACATGCCTGATCTTGTCTGATCTTGGAAGCTAAGCAGGGTCAGACCTGGTTAGTACTTGGATGGGAGACCGCATGGGAATACCGGGTGCTGTAGGCTTATACTATGATCTCAGAAGCTAAGCAGGGTCAGACCTGGTTAGTACTTGGATGGGAGACCGCATGGGAATACCGGGTGCTGTAGGCTTATACCATAGTCTTTCGAGACTGAAGGTTGCCAACCAGCAAGACAGTCCAGAGCTGGCTGGGACTGATGCATCAAGCTGCGTTTGTGCTGTGCTCCATCACCCACCATCATTGGGGGTGGGGGGAATCCAGGAACCAGATCCTGACTCTGCTGCTGCTATTGAAGGGGGAGATGTGCGCAAGACGAATGGGAAACCACGGTCTTGGGCCAGGAATCCAAGCATCCTGGGGGAAAGGCAACCTCCCAAGAACAGACCTGGTCAGTGACAAGAGGCTGGTTTATGGCCATTTGTTTGGTCCTGACTGTTCTTGACACAAACTCATTAGAAGCTGGATTCCTGGCTCGGTGACAAACAATCAATAGTTCAAAAGTAGCTGTTTTGCTCACTTAAAAATTGAGGCAAGCAGATCATGGATAGGACATGATAGGACATGAGGGAGGCCCAGATAAAGTGTCTGAATCGTGTCCATTTCTCTGGATGAACACGCTCCTTTTGTCATGGCTGGAGCCTGCAGAAAGCACCCCCTAAAAACAGCATTTCACTGTTTGACTCTTGGAAAGGTCTAGGAAGGTCTGAGTACCTTGTTGGCAACCTTCTTGTTGGTAACCTTCAGTCTCAAAAGACTCTGGTATCGCGCTCTGGATGGTGGTTCTGGAACAGCGTCTAGTGTGGCTGAAAAGGCCAATTTGGGAGTGACAGTCCCTTCCACACCGGGAGCAAGTGCAGTCTGTCCCTGGTCTGTCTCCCTGGCTACAGGCCTTCCTTCTTTGCCTCTTAGCCTCAGACTGTTGGCCAAGTGTCTCTTCAAACTGGAAGAGGCCATGCTGCACAGCCTGCCTCCAAGCGGGCCGCTCAGAGGCCAGGGTTTCCCACCTGTTGAGGTCCACTCCTAAGGCCTTCAGATCCCTCTTGCAGATGTCCTTGTATCGCAGCTGTGGTCTACCTGCAGGGCCAAGCAGGTGGTTTCTAGGGGAGTGGCAAAGTTAGCTTGTAGTCCTCCTCCCCACTCCACCCCATCACACAAGACACTGGAAAGATCATTGATCTGCCTGACTGTGCAGCAGCCTCTGAGGCCTGAAGGCAAAATCTGGCACAACATTAACCACCCCCTCTTTGGACTTAAACAAATAAATGGCCTGAGGAGGTGACTGTGTTATTTACCAAACACCAATTATATTAATTAAACCCTGCCTTGGCATGTTGGGAAACACCAGCTCCCCAAGAGGACAAGGAGAAGAATGAGAGTTAGCAAGGCTCCTGTCCTGCTGCCACCCCGTTGCCCCATTGCCTCCTCCACCTGCGGGTACCTTTCCAAGCCTTTCCCCGCCCAGAGAAACACCAACTTCCCATGAGATGGAGGCGGAGGAAGAGCTGGCAAGTATGGAGTCTCCTCCTCCACCTGTCCTGCTTTCCCACACTGAACGGTGTGCTCCTCCTGGCTCCCAGAGAAATGCCAATGGCCTGGCAAGAGAGAGAGGAGAGAGGAGCAGCAAGACAAGAAGCACCATTGCCACCTTTGGGTGCTGTGTGCTTAGAAGCTGAGCTGCATGAAGTGGCATTGCCTCCGTCACCCCGAAGACTTTGGGGGGAGGAGAATGGGGAAGGGCACTAGTGGGAGCTTTAATGTGCAAGCGTTTAATTTGACTGCTAAGAAAAATCCAGCCCCTTCCACATGAGCTTCTGCCGACCTTGATTCCGCTTGCGAGCACTTGAGCAGGGCGCAGCCAGCTCTCTCTGGGTGCCCTTTTGGTTCTCACTTATGTGAAATTAATCTTAGGAGACATTCCTGGGCAGGCAGGGTAGTTGTGGTGCAGCACAGGCCCCTGCTTTAGGACGGGGGAGAAGGCTATGCTGAGCAGAGCAATTCTGCAAGCATCAGCCAGGGCTCTCCACACTCATCAAAGGACTCTGAGACACCCCCCCCCCCCCAACTATACTCACAGGATCCAATTCCCCTCCAACCTGTTCTTCAGCTGGGGATGCCCCCTGCAAACTCAAACACAAGCAATACTCAGAGGTGCAATGTTGAAAACGAGGGGCATCTGTGAAGTTCCACGGAGTGGTGACGTTTTGAATCAAAACAAGTGAATAAGGTGCCCATCTTCCCCTGCATGAAACTCAGGTCTCAGGATTGGCGCAGAAGCCCTGCTCTGCTGTCTGACCTCATTAGACATTTGTTGGGGGTGGGGAGGCATAGTTGGTGGCTCTAGAATGCCTTTGGAGACCTGACTCCGTCACTTCCTTCGTTCGGGTAGGCTTTGAAAACTTCCCCATTCAAACAGACTTTAAATGTTTTGCTGGTTTTCAAAGATTTATTACTGAGCTGTTGCTGCTTTAATTGTAGATTTTGTAATTGTGGTTTTGGTCTGCTTCCACTGTACTAACTGGCTGTTGCGTCACACTTCTTGTTTTTGGTAAAGTGTTTCACATGTAATTCCTTGTAGAAAAGCGGAATACAAATTGAACACATAGCCTCTCCCTTGGAGAATGAGTATCAGGACAACTGCTGGGATGCGGGACACTGAGAGTGGTTTGTCCACACTACTTGCGGAAATTCACGCTCCTTAAAAGGGGCATCAGGTTTCCTGGGAAGAGAGCAGGAGAACAGCACTGATTAGGAACAGGCCGTGGGATGAGGTGTGGTTTCCAAACAGCTGTTTGCGGTGCGTTCTGGGACATTCACAACACACAAAACAGGGTTGACACAGCTTGCCCTGTTACTGTAAGAGGTGTATATTTGCAGAGCTGCCCTTCCCTCCGCTGAAACCCATGCTGTGCCTTGCACTGTTTCCAAAGCAACTGAGCAGCGCAACTATTTGCGGAAGGCTTTTTGGCAGAGAAGCTCCTGCTTCGTTTCTATTGAAACCACCAATTACCTTCAGGTTAAGGAATGAATGACTGAGCAGTCTTCCAGCTGTTTTTTTTTTCCAGCCCAGATGTGACCCAAACCTCTGGGTGTTTGAGGCCGGCTGGCGAGAGCTGAGAAATCTGCTTTGTAACACGCATAAAAGCCAAGGGTGAAAGCGTACTGGCTGGGAGAGAGCGGCCAGGAAGAAACAAGCCCAGTCCATCCCAGCAACTGGGACCTACTTTCAAATGTTACTAGTGTCCCAAACCTGGGGGTGTAATTTGGGAGAGATGCGACAGAATGGGGCAAAGAGGAGACCTGAGAACTCTGGTACATTCTGGTACATGTAGGCATTGGGTAGTGTGTGTGTGTGTGTGGGGGGGGGGTGATTGCACTGGCTAGCCCCACCTCCCACCACCAACCTCTCCAGGGGCAAACATTGATCCAGGGTGTGAGGTCAAGGTTTCATGCACATATAATTAGCAGGGTGAGGGTTTGCATGCACACAGTGGCATTTCTAAGGGGGGAGTGCGGGGCAGTTGCCCTGGGCTCCATGCTGTCGGAGGCACCACTGTGACTCAGAAAGTCACCCAGAGCCCTTAAAGAGGGACTTGTCCCTTGTTTAAAGCCTTCAGAGGCATTCTGAGTTGGGGGTGTGTGATGTCACAGCTGGAAGCGATGTCACTCCCAGTTGCGATATGGGATGGGCGTAATCTAGAAGTTTGCTCCAGGTGCCACAGTGGCTAGCTACACCACAGCCTGCATCATCATCTGCCCCCTGCCAATCACCCTTATGCATACAGGTACCTGGAGGGATGGGTTTGCAGACAGACCCAAGTAGAGACTTTGGGTCTGGGACTTTTTTTCTGAAAGCAGCTGGTTCTGTTGTCAAACTGAACATTTTACATTTACTGTTATCCATGTACAAACTTTTGCTGCAGTTCTATTCCTGAAAGCATCTGTCCGATTTTAAATTAGAACTTTCCTCATTCGCCCAAAGGTGCAAAACTGTCCCTCTGCTTTGGTGTGGAGCGTCCCTGTAAATGCGTTGAAGGAGGAATCTCAAGGCTGGGATGAAAGTTATCACAGATTTTTGTCTGGAGTGAAATCTGAAACCAATCCGGAGAGTCCTTCTCAGGCAGAAGTCCAGGAATTTCAGTAAGATATTTTTCAGCATTGGGGGGGGGGGGATACAGACATCAAACTTGCTACTGAATTTTACCCCAAGCAATATCTGAGATGAATTGTTCAGGGTCCTGTTAACATCTGCAGGAGTTTTCAAGGAAAGCAAAAAGAACACGTCATTTTAAAATTATTATTTTAAGATGTTGATATCCTTCCTTTCCACCCCACTCAAGGGAGTATCAAGCTGGCTAGCAGAATTCCATAAAACAATAATCCAGTTAAAAACCAATTAAAAAGAAAGAGATGAAACTGGGGGTGTGACTTGAGACCTTTTTCAAGTGGGGTTTCTCCAGTTCTGCCTGAGCTGCACCTGATGCCTGTTACGAAATGGAGATGAGTGGCTGGGAAGACCTTCAGACCTGGGAATGGTCAAATTTTGGCTGTGCGATCCGGCGACGCCTTCTAGGAGGACCTGCTCTCCCTCCTCTCAGAGTAACCCATCATGGTCTCCAGAAAGGATTCCGAGAAAGGCAGAGTTACTGAACCTACTGCAGGCAAAACATGTGGGCAGCCTGCAAGGAGGGAATCTGAGCCTGCTCTGACTCCATGTCCGGCCCTCCTGTCCTAATGGGTCCATCTGGTCATGATTTAAGCACTTTTACTAGTCCCTTTAGAGACATTCAAGCAGGTGAACCTCATTGCACCTTGAAAGAACGCAGAGGGGCATCTGAGAAGTATTAACAAGTGCCACAGAGGCCAAGGGAGTTGTGCAAGCCATCTGCCTTCACCCCGCTGCAATGGGGGCAATTCCTTCCCCTTACACATCTGCCAGACACCAGGCGAGTTATCTGAATCTCTTGCATTGGGTCTCTGCTGCTGTCCTGAGCCAACATGGCTTCCCCACTGAAAGCGCACACTTGCACAGGCTGCGTCTTCACCCTGGAAAACCCCTGTCATTCCTCAACACTTTTCTTTCCACCCAATAATATCTAACATTCACTGTCCATCACTGGAGCAGTTTGCCTTGTGCAGTCATGGGGTCTCTGTTGTTGGAAGTCTCCAAACAGTGACTGGACAGCCAGGCCTCCTGCAGCAGTTGCCTGCACTGAGTAGGGGTTGGGCTAGATGACCTCTAAGATCCTTTCCCACTCTAACATTTTATAACCCCATGAGGTATCCCTGCCTAATACTCACAGAGGTGTGAGCACATGGATGTGCCCAATGTTTAACCTTTTCTGATCTCTTTCGCTAGAGAGATACAAAACGCATGCAGGTGCAATGGACCTTGCACAGGAGTCTCAGGTGAGCCTAAGAGGGAGGGAGGGAGGGAGGGAACTACCCTGGATTTGCTGGTTATCAGCCTTTCTAAGATCACCCCACAGGGCTTGTGGGGGGTGGAGATGTGGGGAGTCCATATCACCACCCAGATCAGGAGGAGGAGAGGGTGCTGATAGGGACAGAGAGAGACTTTCCTTTGTTGCTCAGTTGTTTGTCAAAGCAGAAGCCTCTCAGGTTACTAGGAACTGGATTAAATAGTCCTATTAAAATGCCCATGGGCATCAGGGATAGGACTCTGTGGCTCCTGGACAACTTCAAGAGCCACATTGATAGAGCTTATAGAATTTGTGGGGTGCAACCTGATAGAGAGTGCACAAGGCGCACCCCTGCAGCCTACATGTGCACAAAGACATTGTGCAGACAAAGGGGTTGCCATTGTCAGAGAGCCCTGCTGCCTCGATGGGCTGCTGGCAGCTCTCGGCTGAAGCCATCCTATCTTGCGCAGAAGCCTCTCTGCTCACTGCAGTTTGCTACATTCAGAGCTGCGAGTGAAAGAAAACATTTTTAAAGAAAATGCAGACTGACTGTCCTTACAGGACGTGTGTGCAAAGCTCCTTCTTCTGAAGTCAAGGCTTTTCTTTTTGTCCAGCGCTTGACAACTTTGGCACCGGGAACACGAAAGGGGGAATCTTGTTTGAACCTTCCCTTGAGAATCTGCTGTTTATTTTGAGGCTTCTGCCAAGGAACACCAGACACTTGAAAACCCTCCACCTCCCCCGCACGTGCCATCTTGTGCCCAAGCCCTCTAAGCATTTCAGCAGAAGCAACAAAAGACCAATTCCCCCTTTTCCTTCCCAGCCTACAAAGGGAGGGTGACGGGCCTGCTTTCAGAGCCTTGCATCTCTCATCCTTTGATGGTCTCATTCTGCCTGGTGCTGTCCCTTTAGTCCTGGGCATATTATTTACAGCACAATCCTCAGCATGTTCGCAGGGAAAGAAGCTGCATTGCAATCACTGGAACATAGTTCCTTGTAAGCCCGTTTAAGACTGCAGCCTTACCAAGACATAACTCCAGTTAAACTCAGTGGGGCTTACTTCTTAGTGACAAGACATAGTTCAACTCAGGTTGATGGAGCTATAGGGCTTAGCTGAAAGGGGGGGGGGAGTGATTATCTTGCTTGCATCAGCATCTGTAAAATGGATCTGGCCATTTTTCAGGGTCTGCTGCAAAAAGGAACAAAAGTGGTCTTCTCTTCAGTAGCATCCCTCTGAGTAGCCCTGAGTGATTTTATCACATTTCTGGTTGGCTTGGATCCCATATGCAACAAGTCCAAGCAGTGTTTATTTAAGTGAGGACATTCATTCAACTTTCTTTGCCTGCAGTGATCTTAACACATAAGCAAATCCAATTGGCTCTGTAGCACCTTGATGTCATCAGGTTTTATCGCATTATCGCTGGGCCCACTTTATATTCCTTCCCTGACATAAGGAAAAAAAGCAGTAGTAGAGAAGGAAACCAATGGCAGTGGACTGCTTTGGAAAAAGGGGGGTGTTGTGTAAACATCTGGGGGAAAATATGTCCCACTTCCTGAAAACAAAGCTCTATTTTGACCTGATAATGCAAATGAGTGAGCAAACTCTGTTAGAGAACCATGCTGGACATGAGGATGATTGAGCCAAATGGTTCTAATATGTCTTATTTAAGAGAACTTGCTCTGTGCCCTGTCTTGTCAACTGAAGAGAGGCTGAGTTACAAGCATAGATTGGAGAATAAACTGGAAGGGGGGAGAGCAGTTGAAAATTCTGTTATCAATCCAAGCAGCTGATAAGTCTCATTTTTAGGTACACGCACATTAAATAATCACATGTTCTTCCCCAGGTACCATCTCTTCATCTGAGGTCCACCTTATCTCCATTTTAGATTGCGAGCACAACAGGATTGGGACTTGTCTTCTGTTGCAAAGTTCCATGTGCCCTGATGGCTATACATAAATAATCTTAATTCTCTTAACAGTACTTAACACCTTCTAATTGAAAACTGCATCACACCCTTGATCTCTGAAGCCAAAGGAATCTGTTGTAGTCAGAAAAAGGCCGATAGAGTTGGGGGGGGGGGGCAGGATGATGTGCAGATTGTGCACTAGGAGAAGAATCTGAACATTTAGGCATTACTGGATGACTGACTGAGCCCTAAACTGTTGAGATGAAGGTTACCTTGGTTGGTGATGTTTTGGATTTTATCGACTGTCTTAGAGAGACTTACACACTTCAGTAACCTTAATGCTAAGCAATAGGCCAACCAGTGTAGCTTCCGTGAAATCAACCCGAGGACATTAAACCGCATCAGCTACAAACTTGTAATATTTCTTTTCTTGACTATGTTTGCAAGGGGAGGAGGCAACTTTGCAACCTCCCTTCTGTGTTATTTCAAGGAGCCAGAGAATGACGAAACTCCCGGGCAGGAGAGATTGGAATGGTATGAAATTCCTCTCCATGAACTTGCCTGCCTGCTTTATTATGCTCTCTAACACACTCTCTGCCCAGTTAGCCAAGGTCCTACCTCCATCTCCAAGTGTGTGGAGTTGTCATAGTGTGGGCTGGGGGAGGGGGGGAAAGCAAAACTGAGCATTTTCAAAACTACCCTCCAACACACCAGGGTTGAATGCACAAGTAATTTTCGTCCCAATGAATACACGTTTTGGAGCTACAGAGTTGCACAGGGCTTTATATAATAACAATAGCAAAATAATAATTATTATTATTCATCAATCGGTGCCCAGGAGAAGTGGAGACTGAATGAGGGCTAAGAAGCTGAAATTAAATCCAGAGGTGCTCTACAGAGCCTGTTTACTAAGTGTTTGAGGTGTCAGATACAATAAAATGCATCACTATGACATGCAATAAATGTAATAAAATATACCATACTGAGTCAAGCTGCCAACCTCCTATGATCATATGGGCCATTGCACTCTGCACCTACCGCAACCTCTGAATGGTGTTCAAAGGAAGCCCCACATGGAGTGCGTTGTGGTTGCCCACAGGGCCTGCAACAATGTGGCAAGAAGGGCTGGTGGATTGCGATGCGCTAACCTAAGGTGCGCAAAGGTTCCTCTGGCCATTGCTGCTGCCTGAAATGTCTTGCTGCTCGGAAGAAGCAGAGTCAGGAAGCAAGAGGCCCACCATGCTTGCAGTGTGAATATGGCAGCTCAGCCCAGATCTCCGCAAGGGCTCTGAAGTCAGGGCATCTGTGGGGGTGTTTGTCCTTAGACCAGTTTCTTCCTTGCAGTGTGCAGAATGTCCAGACAATTGGGAAGCTGGTTGGAGGCAAGAAGCTAATGGAGTTCCAGCAAAGAAGCTGTTCAGAAGGACCAAGAATTCCCTACTTATTTGTGATCCGCCTCAAGAGATTTCTCCTGTTGGTGACTCTTGAAATCTGCTGCCTTTGTGCTAATAGCGGCAGCAATTTGGACTGAATAGGCAGCAAATCACCAAGCAACCAAGCTGACAACATGGGCAACTCCT
The DNA here is from genome assembly GCF_035046505.1 of Tiliqua scincoides. NCBI lineage: Eukaryota > Metazoa > Chordata > Lepidosauria > Squamata > Scincidae > Tiliqua > Tiliqua scincoides. The sequence continues at coordinate 19,098,630 of NC_089832.1, read as the reverse complement.
GAGCATTGGATTACATAGCAATTTCCATGCAATACTGAGGTTATTACATAGTAAGTGCCGTGTCATTTCAGGCTAAATGCATTATTATCACTTCTGCTTGACAAATCTACCTGGCAAATTCAGCCATGGGGGGGGGGGATAAGGATGTAAATGTCCTTGATTTATTTTCCACGGAAGCACTCTGCAGACCTCACTTGTGTGCGCGGCTAGCGCTTCAAGTGGCAACATGGGAGGTAATTGAACGGGGTTGCTTAGCAGCAATTAGTCCAATGAATCATAAGATCCTGGAGCATTTTTCTTTGAGTATATAATGATGCAAACTCAGGGAGCACAAACGGTTGGGCAGGGGGGTGTCTCAAGGCTCCTGTCTGCATAGTAGAGAAACCATTCACTGCCAAGACCATGTGCCTATTTCAACGTTGCTATTTGGGGATTTTTCTCTTCCGCTCGTCCTAATCTCTCATTTCTTGCATAAACTGGTCCTCTGCTGACAAGTTCTAGGGATTTGAAATTGGAGGAACTGGGAATCAAAGTTTCTTCTTGGTGTGCACCTGTGGGAGGGTTGCTATCATTTAGCACCAGCCTCAAGCAGAGAAGCGCAAGAAGAATTTGCTGTGCAAACCCAAACATGGAAGTCCACTGAATGGTTTCTCCAGAACCCCGTGTCTTTCAGGGCTTGCTGCCCTCTCAGGTTGCCAGAGACCTGAGCAGAACGGAGGCAGAGCAGAGCAGCACAAGCGTCCCCTTGTCCACCTTCCCTAAGAGACCCGGAAGAACTAATGGGAATGGCATGGAGTGAGGCTGTGAGGCCTTCTGAAAGGAGCGGGCAGAGAGGGAACAGGAGCCAGGGTGTCCGTCCACCAACACTGCATTGCTTACACTCTTTGGTAACACTCCCTACGCACACTCCTTGAGACCTTGGGCAGGGCAAGTGCTTAAGCTTAAAAAAAGATAGAAAATTCAATATTAGATTCAATATTAGTTTAAGCTTTCCTAGTTCCTCCCCTCACACCTGAAATTTACATTAAACAGACCCCCCGCTACTCTTAATATTGCAAATAAATAAATAAAAAATCCCATTTTGCAGACATTTTGCTCACACAGCCCCTTCTCTCTTTGTCCCTGTTTAAATGCTGCAGCAATTCCAGTGTCATGCAATTATTCTATGGGTAATTATCTAGTGTGTGCGTTTTTTGAAGAAAAAAAATCTTCTCTAGGAGCAATGCATATGGTATCGTGAGATCATCAGCAGCCTCTTGACATGATGATAATTATCCCTCTGCAGCTTTAAAGATAACTGTAATCTAGAAGGACGTGTAATTTTCCTGAGGCCTTATATGGTATTTGAGTGTGGATGGCTGACTGGCTGGAATCAAAGAGCGGGTCTGCCGGATTCGTCAGGGAAATGTACACTGCTATAAACTGCACAGGGTCTGGGAGGCAGAGATTAAGGCTACAGAACCTCATGCAGGATCTTGAGCCAGCAAAATGGGGGGCACCAGATTCCCCCTGAGCCCCACAGGGTGTCTCCTCTCTCCTCAGGTTCAACCCCTAAGGTTGCCACCAAGTTAATGTCAAGTGCCTTTACCAGCTGCATAACAGGCAGGCATTGAGGTTGAACATTTGGTGCAATGAGGCAAGGAAGTTTATGTGTTGAATTCCTACCAGTCATGCGACTCTTAGAGGTAGTGGAGCCCTGCCAAAGAAGAGCATGTGCAATATCAAGACACTCTGGATGTTGGAAATGATGCCTGAAGTGGAGTTCAAACTAGCAGTTCATGGGTCATCTCTACAGATGTGGATGCTTTTGCCCAGCCAGGGTCAAGCCCCTGGAGCCTTAGTCTCAAGCACGCAAAGGGAGACTAAATGCAAAGACCTGGAGAGTTGTCAATTTTGTCACTGTGCCTTTAAGAGGAGACATCTAACATGGGTGTTTGTTGGCATCCTTTAGTCTTGGAAGACTATGGTGTCATGCTCTGCATGGTGGTTCTGGAACAGTGTCCTCTCCAGTGCGCGAAGCCTGGGTAAAGTAGGTACGGAGGATAGGCTGTTACCCATGCAGCAAATCCCCCCTCTCCACGTCGCTGAAATGGTCCAATGGAAAGGCAGAGGCCAATACGGTTGGTTCCAGCGACATCGCAGGAGTTGCCAGAACGTGACTGTGTTCAGCCATGAACTGCCTCAGGGACTCCGGCTCCGGATTTTGCCTCGAGGTTGACTCCTGAAGCCTTTTCCACAACTGGATGTAGCCACAAGGCAGTGGAGGTTTGGGATCAGAGTTTTCCTTCTCTCACATGAGCTGCCTTCCCAGGCTGACAAGTCCCATCTACCTGGTGGCTGTTTAGTCACCTCTTACGACAAGTACAGCCAAACTGGGTACTGTCAGTACAGTACAGTAACATGTCAGTTACTGGGTACAGTAACATGGGTACTGATACAGAAATACTACCCAGTGACATCGGAAGAGCAGCAAGTCTAGAATCGCTAAACTAAGGCTGTTAGGTGTGTGACTGGGGAAATTGGGTGGCCAAATGGAAAGAGGAGTGGGGTTCCCAGGCTCTCCACAACTGTGGAGAAGATAGGATTTCACCAGGGCAGCTTTTCTCCTCTGTGCTCAACAAGCTGGAGCTACTGGCATTCCCCAATCTGGGCATCTCTCAAAGGGAACAACTGCACTCCTTTTTACCAGGTCACACTGTGCAACTAACATGCCCGAGTGCAGTTCCTGTCTGGGTTTTGCTCTTTCCCCTTCCAAAGCCAGTTTTCACCAGCAGATATCTGATGAACGGATGGATGGATGGATGGATGGAAATATTTCTCTCTTGCCTTCTGTCCCACCTAGTGGGATCTCTGTGGCAGTTAAGAAACTGGATTTAATTTAAAAACATAACCATAAGTCAAACAAATCTCTAAAAATTGTTCTGAAAATTGCATAAAATTACAGAGCATCTTCTACAGCAAAAGCCAAACACATGAAGAATCAAGCACCAGAATAAAATGGGGAGCATTGCAGTTGTCCTGTAAACCAGGGCTACCCAAACTGTGTGTTGTGAGGCACTCCCCAGAGAGTCACGGGCTGCTGGCCAGCTGGCAGTGAGACCACTCAGGACATTGGAATTGACCGGTAAGGGCTCTGCTTGGTAGGTAGAGCTCCACGTGCTTTGAAAGGCCCTCCCACCCACCGTAGGCCTTTTACCAGCCATTTCCAGTGCCAAACCTGGACATTTGAGATGATGTCATTGCCAGTTAATACTGGGAGCTGCATGCTGCATTTGGGAACGTTGTGGGACACCAAAGATTGAGACGTGCTGCTGTAGACCACAAGCCCATCAGAACAAACCAGGCCTAACAGGACACTGAAATGTTGACAGTTTGGGAGCCTATCGGGGTTGGAGTGTCTACAGTCTGGGCTCTACAGCTGAGATGTTTGTGTCCCACAAACCCACACATATGCACAATTGCAAATTGCATCTATGCAGAAAGGACAGATTTGTTCACAAACAGCGTTGCCAATGGAGACCAAGTTAATGCCCCCTGCCAAGAGATGAGATGGCAATCTCTGGACCTGGCCTGCACACAGTGCAGCTGATTTGCTGGAGTTCAGCAGGTCTCGGTTTGGCCACTGCCTTGATCGGTGAGCACCGGGGAGCTACGTGGATGACGTCTAATGTTTCCACACTGGAGAAAAGGGGGATAGAAATCAGTCCATCCAGCATAACTTCAAGGGCCGTAATGCTTCCCTCACCTGCTTAGCTCCAAGAGCAGCTGAGACCCAAACGCTTGGCTTAGCAGGAGCCAGTAGCTTGGCTTTCAGCTTGGGGGGGGGGGGAAGCTGCCACCTGCTAATTAGTTCTTCTCAGAAGCATCTCCAGTTTGCAGTCCCCTCCGCACAACTCAGTGATTGAATGACCCTTGCTTGAATCCAGGCACAGGCCAATGCATTCCTCTGGGGAGAGAGGCCATATGAGTGCAGGATCTCAGGGCAGACCGGGTCAGGAGCCTGGGGTCCTCCTCCTTCCCCTTCGGCCAAGAGAGGCACGCCAGGGCCCTCCTGTCGAGGAGGAGGAGGTCTGCGCTCCTCTGAACAGAGATATGAGTCCTCATTAGGCAAGGCTGACATTTAGCGGCATGTCCCCCCCCCCCCCCGCCATTACTCTCAATGTGTTTCCTTGTTCGCCTTTCTGTGCGGAGAGTAAGTGCTGCATTAGGGAAGATAAATGAGCTTTATTAGCCGTTTAGGGAAGAAATTAGAAAATGCTCATTAGTTGTCTCCTCACCAGTGGTGCCCTCCTCCTCTGCTGCTGTGGGCTCCAGTTGAGAGCATCAGAGGTGGCTGCAAGTGGAACATGGAGGGTCCTGGGAGCAGGCGACGCGTGTGTTCCGCACCCTGGCGCCTGTCGCACAAGGCCAGGCCCTTCCGGAGATGAGTGTCTGGAGGGAAAAATGTCACCACTCCACTCGTAATGGGAAGCGTCCCTTCCTTCTGAGCCACACATAACTCATTCTGCCTGCCTGCCCGCCTGGCTGGCGGGCTGGCAGAGTGGCTGGCATCGCAGCCCGCAAGCTGTGGGAGGTTGATGCTGTGCAGAAAGCCTGGATCTGGTGTCACTTTGCTAAGTGGCTTGGAGTCTCCTGGTGTGTGAGCAACAGCAGCTGCACCAAGCCCAGCAAGAAGGCTTCCTGCAATGACACACATTTGTTTGAAAGCCCTTCAGGCTGCATATGTGAGGGATCTACCAGAGCTTGCCAGCTTGCAAACTGGCCGTTGTGCAGAGTTTCTTTCAACAGCTCCTCAATTGTGGAAAGCTCTCTCTCTCTCTCTCTCTCTCTCTCTCTCTCTCACACACACACACACACACACACCCTGCACCCCCTGCCCCCCCTGCCCACACTCTCCCCCCCCCCCAGCCCGCAGTGTACTGCCCAGGAAGTAGCAAGGATCTTGGCTGAATGGATGTCTGTGCAAAACCGGAGGGGGGTTCCTGCTAGAAAGCAATAATGTTAAATGAGGACACGGCCAACTCTGTCCCTAGTGCAAAACATGTGACGAGGATATTTCATCTCAACAATTCTCCCAACAACCCTGTAAGGCAGGTCAGAAAGCTCCTCCAGGTGTGTGGAGTCACTGACCTGAGACGGCTGCACATGGCACGCGAAACGGGGCACTTCCTGGCTCACAGCTCATCCGCGCTGATGGCCTCTCTCCTCCGCAAGGTTCCTGGGGCAGCGTGGAAGCTGCAGCCCTGGAAATATTTTCTCATGATTCAGGCTGTCGATTTGTGCTCTTGCTGGCTGCAGAGTCCCACTGACAGCTGTTTAAATGCTGAGGATGGGGGCCTTCTGCAGCTTGTACCTGACCACATAAGATCTGGCTGGAGCAGCCCAGAAGGGCTCTGTGCATTAATGGCAGGAAGAGGGGGGAGCGCGCCTGGACTTCAAAGGCCCTGTGTGTCTTCATTGAGCTGTCATAAAAACGAATCCAGGTTTCCGTTATGGAGTCCCAGGTTGTCCAACCCATGGACATCTCTCAGGGCAGGCAAATAAATCTCTCATCTCCTCGGGCCGCAGGGCTATTAAATGCTTTTCACATGTATGTAAAATGCGGTACATGTCAGGCAGTGGCCAAGTATGAAACACGGGGGCCACCTGAGCGGGCGAGGGAGGAGGCTCCTCACTGAGGGCTTTGGGGCCCCCCCCCGGCACAGCTGGGCTCACATTCCTGAACTACCCCAACTTGTTGGTGAGTGTGGTTCTCATTCACAGGGCGAGGGGACTGCAATGCACCTGACCAGCTGCTTGGCAGTCCTGTGGGCTTGTGGCGCATTGGCCACATGTTGGATCAGGGCCACTGCTTGGGAAAGGAAAGAGGGGGAATTTGAGGAGAAGGAGCAGGAAAGGCAGATGGGAAAATGGAGCAAAAGATGGAAACTGCAAGGAGAGCGTTTGATGGTGGGCCTGTCTAATGTCACAGAGGAGAGGCAACCAAACTGGGGGCGGCTCTGATGCTCTTCTTCCTCCCCCCTGGGTTTTGGAGAGGCAGGTGCCAAACTCCCTCCCCAAGAAACACCACTTGTCTTACATAAAGAACGTTGGCTTCCCTTTTGGATTCTCAGAAGTTTCTCCTTGGAGGGACCTTGACATTTGCTTCAGAGTCCAGCTTGTTGTGTGAAGCTTTGGTTTTACATCAAGTATGACTCTTCCTGTGAAGGGCCCATTTCCTGCCAGGCTCACTGACTCTACAGACCGACTGCCTCTTGTGGCACTTGAGGAAGTCGGCCGGTATGCTCGTCAAAGGCCCTCGGCCTTCCAGATGGCACCAGGGGTCCACCCACGGAGACACCAGCCAAGCACCCACACACACCGGAAGCCCCACTTTGCTGAGCCTACCTGGAGCCTTCCGTGCCAGTGGCAGCATCCGGTATGCCATGGAGTGGTCCGGCATGGTGTAGAATTTCCCCCTTCCCCCAAACCTGGTGCCAACACTGCCATCTCTAGGGGTACCAGTGCTGGGCTGTCCTGGTTGCAAATATTATGAGATGCAAAAAGGTAATCCACAAACACTCAATATGCATGGCTCCCCCCCCCCCCCAAGAACAGGCGTTAAGGTCTGTTGTTGCTTCTGCTCACCTGTCATCTCTCTCTGTTCCTCTCCCATCCCAGACACCCAAAATGCCAGCCCTGGGCAGGGGGAGTGTGCAAGTGGGCCTGTCCCGAATGCCATTTCCTGCACCTCCTGGAAATTGCAACGGACAGCCCTAAATGAAGAGAGTCTTTCTGCTCAGGGAGGCAGCCCCGGCAAGTGGCATTTAGTCCTGCTCTGACTCTTGGAGGCTGGGGCGGGGACGGGGCAGTTGCACCAACCCCTTCCTTCATGGCTGCCTGTTATCCTATCGTTTTTCAAAACCAGCCTGCTCTTGAACAAGCCAGCAGCCTTTATTTACAGCAGGATAAGCCTTTATCTGCTGGTTTATACAGGAGCTGGCAGTCGGATTCTGTAAGCAATACTGCACTGAGCTGTTTTACACACACACACCCCCTCCCTCTTTAAAAGAGCGAAATAAAATAAAATAGGGTTTGGGGAACACATAAATGTGTGTCTGAGCAAGTGCTTAGCGTTAAGTATTGCTGGGACACAGATTGAAACCAGATTCGGGAAAAGAGGGACTGTAAAGGATCTTTTTTTTTTCACGGGCTGTCCTAAGAAATTTATGTCTCACCCACTCCATCATCCCCTCCAGGGCTGCTTTTTTCAGAGCCCTCTTTGGAGAATTCCCTCCCCTCCCCCTCCCCTTATGAAGTCCACTTCATATGATGTCACCTGGAACCATAACTCACTCACCTCCCGGAATTGTGCTCTGCAGAGAGGGATGCCATAAATATGAGGCATGAGATAGGGAGATGTTAGGGAGGAGGCTTTTTTTTTGGGGGGGGGGGGGATATCCTGACATCTGAAAAAGAGAAAGGGAAGCCAACACAGGTTTCATTATAAGGTGAATGAAAAACCACAATTGCAAAAACAAAACCGGGCAGGGGAAAAGCCACCGCGTTTTTGCAAGAAGAATCACTTGAGCCTCAGCTAGTTTAGCCCCAGCAAGAGCAGGACACCTGGGACATTGGCGGGACCTGCAGAACTCCTGCCAAAAATGGCAACCCTGCATTGTTGCCTCCTCCTCCCTCATCTCATAATTTCTATCACCACAAGGTGAGGTCATCACACTGTGGGTTTCACTGAAAGGGACACTGCTGGGGAAGGAAACATACTTGTGTGTTCATTAATTTTATTATGAATATGAATACCCCAATTTCCAGGACAAAGAATGCTGTTCACAGATGAAAAGCAGAAGCATCAGCATATTCTCCAGTCTAAACAAAACACCAGTATGAAGAGATCTCAAACAACTCGTGTTAAATGTTCAGGCAAATCACAAAGTCTTTGGCATCTGAAGGACATCGGTATCAGTGCCAGGTGAGCTGCCCTGGGAAGAAAGTGGCAAAGTTTGCTCACTGCAGCCTTCCAGGATCTTTCCTCAGTCATCACCTGCCTCGTTTCAGGTGCTGAAGGGCCTCCAAGGGTGAGCCTAAACGTCAGCCACGCCCATGCACATCACATCATTCGGCTTTTCCGGTTGGGATCGTTGGCCAAGCTGGTGTTTAGAGGGAGCAGAGTCTGAACAGAGGAGGCGCTGGCATCCATGGTGTGTGTAAGATGTCATTCCCGCAGCTAGTCTGAAGGACTCAAGTCAGGTCTCCCCTCCCCGCTCCTGTAAAACAAGAAACTGTGCTAATCAAATCCAACACAAGAAAAGTAAGGAGGGTTAACCTTTTCTGGGGCCATGCGATGCTTTGCCACCGCTTGTTGTCACGGTGACAGTCGGAGCGAGGCTCTTTTGCATGCACCGCAGCACGCGCTCGCCTCGGCGCTGGCCGCTTCTTGGAGCTGTCAGCTCCCATTATGGCCTTGCATGGAGGCATTTGGTCTCCATGGGGCATCTGCTTTGGGGGGGGGGATGCAAATCAGAGACCGGGGATGAAAAGACCCAGAACGGGCCTGACGTTCCCAGGCTGTGACCCTTCTGGGGAGCATCGCTCCTCACCATCCAAGCAGGGGGGGGTTGCAGAAACAGCTCCTGTTGGGGGAGGCTGACCCTCCCGCTGCAGCTCTTGTCTCTTCACTTGGCACATGCCAAAGGGCAATGGCGTGAGGCTGGCTGCTTAACGCTTCATTAGGCAGGGCTGAAAGCACCAGCTCACCCTCGTGTAGCTCTGTCAAAAGCCAATGAGGTCAGAGTCTATCACACTTGAAGGCAGCAGGCCTGCTCACCTGGTGCAACCTGTGCTGTGTGTGTTGTCTTTGGAAGCCTTCGGTATCAGCGTCCTCTGCTGGCTCTGGAACTTTTTCCTAATGGAAACTGGGAGTACCAATCCCAGAAGCCCCGGAGGAAACCGATTGGCAGATGATTGGCATCGTTTCCAGTTGGGAAAGTATCTCAGGAACTCTTGTCCCAGTGAAGAGCATTCACTGAGCATTCTTGGACTGGGAATAACAGCCCCGATCCCCCCTGGTAAAGGATGTTGCTGGGAACCCAAAATCAGATGCGTCACAGCCCACAGTAGCAAGTGCTTTGCATATGAGCAGGGTCTGATCTCTCATAAAAGGCTCAGTGAATATTTTTTAGCCTCTGTAAGTGTTCAAGTCAACGGCTTGTAAAGATTTGTGCTTGTACATGGAGGTGAGAAAATGTTCTGACCCATTTGAAGCTGATTCTGGGGGTGCTGGTGCACCCCTAATTTGCAGGGGCCTACAGACCACTGTGAAACACCCCTAACCTTGGTTGGCAACCTTCAGTCTCGACAGACTAAGGTATAAGCCTACAGCACCTGGTATTCCCAGGCGGCCTCCCATCCAAGTACTAACCAGGCCTGACCCTGCTTAGCTTCTGAGATCATGGTATAAGCCTACAGCACCTGGTATTCCCAGGCGGCCTCCCATCCAAGTACTAACCAGGCCTGACCCTGCTTAGCTTCCGAGATCAGACAAGATCGGGAGATAGTGTTCAGTATAGGGAGATGGTTGGCAACCTTCAGTCTCGAAAGACTATGGTAGAAGCCCACAGCTCCCAGTATTCCCAGGCGGTCTCCCATCCAAGTACTAACCACGCCTGACCCTGCTTAGCTTCTGAGATCAGATGAGATCAGGCGTGTGCAGGGTAACAGTTGCACCTTGGTTGTCACAGTATATACTTGCCTGAGGAGCACTTCCCCGATATAACTGGCTGAAACAGATGACAGAGTCAGAACCCCTGCTCACCAGGGCAGGGCACCCAAATCAGCCCTAATCGCATCCAAGCAGCTTTCAGGGCACTCTTGTGCATGTCTTGCACATGTTTCCACGTTTATGCATGTTACCATGGATTTATGATAATGTCTAGCACTTCCTCCAGGGATCAAGGAAAATCAAATTATACAGTAACTGTGTTGTGAAGTATGAAAAAAGCGGAAGAGTCTAGTCTGGAGGGCTACAGCGTAAGGGAGGCGGCGGCGGAGGAGGAGGAAAGGGAATCCTAATCGTGTTTCTGCCCTCCCAACATTGTCACATGCAAGCCTCTTCCCTGCCGCCAGACAGGCGCCCTCCAAACTGGCCCAGTCATTTTCTCTGGTGTGCTTTCTGGGAAAGGGGAAATGTTCCCACATGTCCTTTCTCACCTGCTCCTCTGCCCCTCACCCAGGAAGCCCTGACTTGCCTTGCGCTCATCTCAGCCAAGCCCCAATTCATCTCAGGCATCATCTGTCTCTGTCTGTTTAGCAGGAACAAGGAGGTGCCTTCCCTGCTGAGATTCTGGACCCAACCAGTCCAGTCTTGGCCTGAGAAACGTTATGGAAGCTCAGCAGGAGGGCACGAGAGCAAGAGCCCTCTCCTGCTGCTGGCCTCCCACAATCTGACATTCAGGGGTGTGCAGCTTCTGAAGGCAAAGCTTTGGACAGCTATGATAGATCCTGGTTGATAGGTCCTGGCTGATAGATCTTTCAATATTGACAATAGATCTGTCAATAGATCTTTCAATCTCCATTTTTTTTTCTAATCCTATTTTAAAAAGCTCTCATTGAGTTAATTACTGTACTCAGTGGGTGAAGCTGTACTCCTGTTGGTTTGCTGCGTTCTCAGGGCTCCAGGTTGTCTTCTGAGCTCCCTCAGCCTCCCTTGGCCCTGGGTTGCTCCTGAGCACATCAGAATGTCCCTTTATTGAACTTAGAGTCATCTTTGTATTCTCAAATTAATGTCACATTTTTTTAATGCAATGTGATACTGGCACCATTTACTGTAAATAAATCTTACTGTAAGTTTTGTTTCATTTTGAAAGGTAAAATTTCTTTTTACAGTTTAGTATTGTTTTTATTTTGAATTACATATATATGGGGCCACCACCATCATTTCAGTGCTTCAAGCATCTAAAGGTCTTAATCTGGCCCTGCATGGGGTGAAATCAAGTTAACTTTTTTGGGGGTGGGGGGGAGATCCTTGTGCTTGGCATTAGGGCAGAAAGCTGGAGATTTTAGCCTTGTTGAAAACTCTATCCCAACAGAGGAGGAAATGAATGGCTTGGAATGGATGCAGGTCCAGGGACAGGCTGAGTTGGGCCAGGCAGGTCAGATGGCTGAACACCAAAGGAAAGACAGAGAACAGTTGTCACTCTGGATGTCTGTTGTGAGTTCTTCTGAAAGTCTGTGTGGAGCCAAGTGGGGCAAGGAACTGGAAGACCCGTTCTGGGGGCTGGGTGATTTGAAGTTGGGGAAGAGCAGGTCAAGGCAGCTCCTAGGGGCAGGCAGGAATGCTGAAGGCTTCCAAGACACACACCCCCACCCCAGGATAGGGTGGCCATCATGCATGGAGCAAAACTGACAACTGTTGGCTAGCAAAGAATTTTCTTCCCGGCAAGAAACGGCCATCAGCTCTTCCTCCTCCACTCTCATCTCCCAGTGTCTGAGATTCAATTACTCTCAATTTAGTGCCATCTTTAATTTTGAGTCTCTGTGGGGGGGAACTTCCCTGAAAACAACAAATGTCTCTGTTGCATGTCCTCTTCACCAGTGCCTCAAACAGTTTGCACTTTATTCCTCCTGAACCCTTGGATAAATTGCATCTGGCCTGGGAAGATTTACTGCACCTGCCCCTTTCCAGTTGTTCCACGGCTTCTTCCTCGGGGACCGCAGTCTCTGCTAAGGCCGTGGTCTGATTTCCTATCCAGAATGCCCCTGTAATGGAGCACTTCCCCACTGTCCTTAGCTGCAAAAAACAGCACCAGGAAGGAAAAGGCTCCCAACTTTCTTCTTGCCTCAGGCTGGCCCCTCTGACTTCAGTGGGCTGCAGTTTGGAACGTGGGTCCTATGAAGGATTCTGTTCTCTGCATTACTGACAAGCAGGAGAAGGTCTTGGTGATTCCAGCTGGAGTGCTTCAGGGAGAGTGGGAAGGCAGGCAGGCCAGCAACCTTTCTTTACCTGAGTTGGGGCCCATCTCCTTGATCCCTGCTGGCTGCCCCCACCTCCATTGCTACTCTGGGTAGCAAGGGGGCTATGATGCTCTGTAAAACATCCCCAAAATCTGTTGTGGTTTGCATCTTACTCCTCCTCCTCCTCAGAATTCATCACAGCTGTGTACTCCTCTGACTATACAATTTGTCAATTTGCTTTTAATTGATTACATTTTTAACCAGTTTTAAAAAAAACAAAAAAACAAACTCTCAGAGCAACTTTTGTAAATATTTAAAATATAAATGCAATACAATACTAAGGCAATTTTGAATTCGCTCCTCTTCGTTTTTGCTGAACATGAAGAGGAGGAGGCTACCATTTCTGAGAGAAGTTGGATGTGATGTCATGACATTGCATGACATCACGACTTCATTTGAGAGCACAACATTGCCGCCCTGGGCACTGCGGCCCATGGAGAAACTGCTGGTCAAGTAAATGTGTAAACACTTAAAAAGGAATAGTGTAGGGACAACTGGGCCTCACAGGGCAGGCAGCTTCATCGTCAGGCAGCCACCACCCAAAAGACCCCAATTTAGGATCACGGAAGACTTACTATTGATCCTTTTGGGTCATGGCTGTTTCTGTCTGACCTGTAGCAAAGTTCACCAATGACACCATATTCCTTCCTGCCAAAGCTGGCTGTATTCCAGGTGTAGAGCGAAGCAGTTGCCTCTTTTGCCAAAGAGGCCTCCCTCCCCCGCACACACTGCTTCATGGAGAGAAGATTCTGCTTCATATGCCACGGCAGTAGCATAGCTAGAGGGGGTCCAAAGCACTAAGTTCTTCAGGGAACCGCACCACAGTGTGCAAGTGCCCCCCCCCTTCTTCAGTGTGAATGCCTCTGTTTGTTCCCACCACCCAGAATGGCTCTGAAGGGGAGGACCACTTGCATGCTGCAGTGAGGCTCCCTGCAAAACTTAGTGCTTTGGACCCCCTTCTACTGATAAACGGACAGCACATTTGGCACTCCTGGGTGGAAGGTGCTCCGAGCCTGAGGCCTTGCAAAACTTCTCGAAACACATGTTTTCTGGTGAAGAATCAGACAGGGCATTTATTTTGCTGTCAGATGAAGAGGAGGAAAGCCAGCAGGCTCTCTGCTGAGAAGGAGAGCGGGATGAATAACTCATTCCTCAGAGGAGCTGGGATCTTGCAGCGTGAGGCTAGGTGGAAATGCCAACACTTTTAGAGGAGGGCGGGAGCAGGGCAGTTCTTGAGAGGTAGGAGGAGCCGAGGGGCTTCGCTTTCTTGCAACATCACCTTTTCTTAATCACTGATGATGCCAAATCAGCCTCAACCTTGCAAGCCTGTCCTCGTTGCCGCGCAAGTCATCTGCACTGCAAGTGGTTATATCAAAACAGGGACAGCCAGCGGAACAAAGCATCTGTCGTTGATCATCCACCTTTTAAAAATTGCTTTGAGTGAAATGAATTTGCACCCAGCCAAATCTTCAATGCATTTGTACCTGGGAGAATGTGGAGGAGAGGCTAGGAGTTTTTGTTCACTGAACTGCACAGTATTTTGTTTTCATTTCTGAAGACTTGAGATATTGCTTGGGTGCAACCGGAGGATTTATAAATAAAGAAACCCAGACCAAGAAAATCACAAGGCAGGAAACAGACTGGCTAGATAAGAAGTCCCCAAAACAGCAAAAAGGGGAAATTAATCACCCCACACCACAACCAGCTTCTGAAATGGTTCATCTTCACTCCCCAGTTCGCTCCGTGGTTTCCCTTTTGTTAACACAAACTTTTCTGCACTTGTCTGGAGCTTCTTGGAGCTGACGCGACCTGTCAGGCCAGCATTTACACAATTTCTTCCTTCTGCTTATTCTGCATTGTTATTGATTCACAACCAGGAAGGCAAAGTATGCCGAAGCGACCTGGGTGCCAGAGGGTGATATTTCAGCCTCTTTGCAGGGAGGGGACTTGCGCTTTGGCGACATGTTGTGGGTTCCTCCAGTTCAGCCTTGCCTGTGGATGTGAAGTGAACCTTCTCCCCGGGATCTCCTTGGTTTTGTCTATCTGCAGGCATTCTTTTTGTGAGAGTAAAAGAGTCTGGATTTCTCTGCTGCTCTTTGACAGTTTGTGAAGAAGGATACAGAACCAGAGCACTAAAAGGGACCAGGTGCATCAGTGGTGTAGGAACAGGGTGGGATGGGAGGTTCAGGCCTCTGGGGCATTAGGGCAAGTTGTAGCTTCCTGGGGAATGGCCTGTAGCTGGGCTTGTGGGCAGCCCAGGAGAAGCAGCCCAGAGGCGAAGCAGCAGCTCTGCTGGCATGGGGTGCACAGTGCCCACCTTACCAGATCTGACAAGGAGGGGATTCCCTGCTCTTTCAAGCTGGGAGCACACATGCTTTAAGGGTGGGCACAGTATGGGCAGGGGGGAGAACCAGAGTAGGAAGATCAACATTCTTCACCCATCACACACAGCAGGTGAGGGAGGTGACATCATCTTGAGGCCAGAAACAGGTGATCTTGCTGCCTTTAGCACACACCCTAGCTGCAGCAGGAGTGCCATTGGCTGGCTGGCTGGCAGGACAAGTCCAGTTCACGAGCTTTGCAACCTCTGGCTGGGCTCTGGAGTCAGTCCTTGGACCAGAACCAGCAGCATCATTTTCCAGAAACCCCAAATGCTGATGGGAACCATTATGAGCACACCGAGATGCCTGACCAAGGCTCACAGGGGAAAGCAGAGCTCAGACCACAAGCCTCTCCTGTCCCGGGGTCAGGTCTGCCAGCCTCCATATTGGAAAAAAGGCCGTTTTCCAGAGCTGCCCTCCTCCAAACACAAGGAGCAGCTTCTCCCCCCAGGGGGCTGCTTTTATCTTTGTTTCCCTAACAGAAATAACTCATCTTCATTAAGGCTTTATAAAGTGTGTGTCAAAAGAGTGAAGGGAGAAAAGAAGCTTGTGAACTGGAGTGCGCCCAAGAGCCCGGGAAGAGGAGAGAAGCCTTTCGCTTCCACCAGAAACCGCAGCTGAGGCCAGTTCAGGAAGCCATTTTCTACCCCCATAAAATAACAACGTCCCAGGAGTTCACACAATCCCATGCGTTGCGGAGCCTGAAGCAATTCAATCTCATCACTGTTGCCAAGTCTCCGCTAGCAAATACAGCATGAGGGTGGACAATATTGCGGAGGGGAGGGGAGAGTCAGGATTCCAGCGAGGAAAGGGCATTTTGTGTGACAGACTTGGAGAGAATGACCCCTTTCTGGGTACTGTGGCATCAGTGCTCCAGAACATATTTCAAGTGGGGGTTGAACTCTTGACGTTACCAAACCTCATAGGTCCTAATTCTGCGTTTTTGGCCTTGTCTCCTCCTCCTTTTTCAGAGCAGAGTTAATCAGAGTTGTGTCTCCTGTTTTTGTTTCCCAACAGAGATGTTGGATTCTCAGTGCAAGTCAATATTTATTCCTGGCATCTGCCCTGCATTTTTCTATGGGCTGGTGATATATGAAGAGTTGTCTCTCTTTTTTTTTTCAGCTTTAGGAGTTAGAAATAGAACATGATTTGGGCCCTGGGTACACATAATGTGCAAGGCATTCTGGGATGTCCGCGTATTGTAAAAGAGTCATAATTTGCTAAGGTGGTCTGGATTCCTTTGAACCCAGTTTCGGGGAGGGAGAAAAGGCTGTCATTCTGGAGCAGGCTGTAGGGGAAAGTTCTAACTGCATATTGACCAAATGTGCCACAAACAGTGTTCAGGGACCCTGCAAAGCAAGTCTGTGGGGCTGTGTGGTGGTGGGGGAGGGGTTTGAGTTGAGCCGAAATTGAAATCCCAGTGTCAACATCTCAGGAAAAAAAGTCAGAATTCAAATTTGGTCTTGTGATAAGAATTGTGATATCAGAACTGATCTCAGGTCAGACCTGGAGTGTTAACAAAGCTGCTCAAAGTTTCTTGCTGAAATTGCCCCTGGATTTGGCCACAAGACTTCAGCACCACATGATGCCTTGAGGACGCCCCTCCCAGCACAGCTGGCCCAAGATGCTCTCTCATCCATCACTCTCCTCTCCTCCACGCTTTCCCTCCTTCCATTCTTTTTCTGATCTGGGGAGTAGTGAGCAACTGGATGTGGCCATTCCTTCCTGGTCTGCTGTCACAGTCAGCCTCATGGGCGGTCTGGCTTCGATGGCCACCATTGTCTCTTAGCACACCATAGCACTGCATGTAGGAAGCAGCCTTGTGTTGCATGAGACCCATGATCCACCCAGGCCAGTATGGTCTGTTCTGCCTCTTGGGCTTCAGAGTGAGAGAGGCCTTCCCAGTTCTGCTGCTTGAGTTCCCTTGAACTGGAGAGGCTGGAGTGGGACTGAGTTTGGGCAGGGCTGCCATCACCTGTCATTCAGATGAAAGAGGCTCAGGGAAAAAGAGGGTCCACTGAGCCACAGTCTCTTTGAAGCAGACTTACATTGTCCAGAAATGATGGTATGGCTTCTCACAAGGCTTGATGCAGTGGTCACCCCAGGCGGTAGTCTAAGCTATTTCTGCCCAATGTTGTGTACACCTGCGGGTGGGGCAAAAATGGGTGAAACTGGACAGTGAGATCCAGGCTGAAACTGCCACAGAGGGCCCTGAGATACCAGCATAAACAGGGTTTTTCTGCCCAACCAGCCCCTTGACTCTTGGGCAAGTCTTCTGCTTTGCACACATCCATTTCTGAAGGGCTATAGAAAAATATTCCAAATATGTTGTCCTTCTTTTAGCAGAAACAGGAAACAAAAAATGGGGATTGGAGAAATACTGGAGGCCTCCCCACTGGTGAAAAAGGAGAAGAAAGAATCTGACTAACAAGACTCACACAGTTTGCAGGCTCATTTAACAGGTTGAAGCCGCTCTCTACAATGGCAAGAGCCTTGCTAGCTGCTGCTTGCGTTGAAGTAACCTGAGCATCGACGGATCCCACTGATACGCACAATCTAAAAAGGAAAGAGCTATTAAAGCGATAAGACACTTGGTGAGCAGACTCTCAGCGGAGTTAAATTGCACAGACGAGAGATAACTTCACAAGGCTAGCAAGGGGAGGGGGGTTGCCACATATTCCGTGAATCAATGTTATTAAAGCATCTATTTCCTGTGATGCCAATGGTTGGATCCCCCCCCCCACCTCCTTTGGTCTGATGTTTTAAACATTGGCTGCTTTGCCAGAAATTATGCACAATGACGAATTCTCCAGAGAGACTTCATAAAGGCAGCAAAGTTTGTTCCACTGAATGCCTCATTTGGGTCTGTGCTGCGCGGCTCAGACAGACTTGTGGATCAAGGCAAGCAGCAGGTGTGGGCCTGCCGAATTGCGCCACGAGGCCCGCAGGCCCACTTCGGAGAGGAAGGCTGCCCAGACCCATTCAGAATGCCATTCATTTCTTTTTTGTTTATAGACTGGTTTTCAACCCAAAAAGTTCTCAAAGTGGTTTACTTGGCAGAATCAGTGAAAAGATGTTTCCTTGGTCCCCAGAGGGGATCACAATCAAAAAAAGACTCGAAAGAGTGACCACCAAGAAGGTCTGCCTTTATACTGCAAGAAGAGACCCCCACCTTGAAGCTTTGGAGAGAAAAAGGAGAGGAGCTAAGAAGGAAACCACCCAGGGAGAATCAGCCAGGGACCCGGGGGGGCGGAGCACCCAGAGCGGGCAAGCGGCCCCTCCCTTCAGAGTCATTCCCAGCGGGGAGAGCAAAACGGAGCCATACGGCTCCGTTTTGCTCCCCCCGCCGGGAATGGCTCCGAAGGGAGGGGCCGCTTGCCAGCTCTGGGTGCCCTCCCTCCGGCTACGCCACTGCAGGGACCCCAAACTGCCAGGACAAGGACTCAGAAAGGCAGCACAAACCACACTTGCCCAACCTCTGTCTAGCAGGACTCCAGCTCTGATAGAGTTGGCAGCAAAGCACGTTACATAAAAATTGGCATGAAGATGGAAGATGATGACCACTTGGAGATTCTTTCTCACACACGTGGAGGAGACCTACATCGGCTCTACGGAAGCCACAACAGCTGCAGTGCACCCAGTCAGCTCACAAGAGGTGCACTTTCAACAATGATTCCTTGTTGTGTTTTTGCACCTCATGACACAGAATCACTCTCTGGGCACCCTAATCATGCCTTTGGTTTGGTCTGCGTTTGGTAGCCTGGTTTCCACCTGTTTCATCATCCAGCATCTCACTGGGGTGCAGTTTATGTGCTGCCAGGCTCTCAGCATGGAGTGATGGATACATGGGGGAGTTGCTGTGCCCCCCCCATCTCCCCACTCCGTTCCTGGAGCATCCTCTTTCATTTTCCTCTCCAGGAGGAAGCGGGGTGGGAGGGTTCCTTGTCCACTTCAGCTCCACATCCGTCCATTAGTGACTTCTCCTCCGCTGACTGGCATCTATTATGAATAGCACAAAGATTCACCGTCCGGATGGACTCTGCATTATTCATGGCTGCACTCGCACTTGGTCTTAAAAGCCCCACAGGCCTTTAATGACATAGAAAGACTTTAAAAGCAGGAACACTGGGTTTAAATCTCTGTTTAGAAGGACCAGGATGAAGGACCCCAGCCTATCCTTTTTTGCAAAATGACTGGGAGTGGAAGAACGGGGTGCAGCTGGGCCTCTGCTCTTGAACTTGGGTCTCCATTGTGGGTGATGACATGGAGGAGAGGTGGGCAAATAAGTGGCCCACATGTTCCCCTGAGGGCTGCTGTTTGGGGAGGGGACTCTGATGGTCTTGTCAGAACCGTTTCACGCCCAGTGCTCTGTCCTGGTGAGTGGCTGCCAGACCTTTGCCACGCTCTGAGAAGGGCTGCAGCTGGGGGCCCGGTTTCAGTCCAGGGAGATGACAAGCAACAGAACCTGATGGAGAAGAAGACCTGGTCAGACATGTGCTACAGAACAGGCTCCAGAGCAGGTGGGACTGAGAGAGTCGTGTGTCTGCTCAGAACAAGGAGTAGCTCAGCCTGGGAAGAGCTCCAAAGGGAGGACTATCCAAGCCTATGTTGGCTCCCCAGATCACCTCGTCCTTGTGGGCTGACTGGCTGCCATTGTCAGGGGAGAGGTTGTCGTAACACAACCCGTAAGCAGTTCACCCCTGGAGCTGCTGTCATGGGAAGGAGCTTGACACCACCCTTAGACTTTTCTCTTTCATTCCTCAATTGCCAGCTTAGGGGCCAATCCTATCCAACTGTCCAGCACTGATGCAGCTGTTCCAAAGTGGTGGGGGGCGGCCATAGCAGGGGGACAGTCTCAGAGGCCTCCTCAAGGTAAGGGAATGTTTGTTCCCTTACTTCAGAGCTGCATTTTGGCTGCATTGGTGTTAGACAGGTTTGGGTCTTTAGTTGTGTTATGCT
Organism: Tiliqua scincoides; assembly: GCF_035046505.1. NCBI lineage: Eukaryota > Metazoa > Chordata > Lepidosauria > Squamata > Scincidae > Tiliqua > Tiliqua scincoides. The sequence continues at coordinate 19,079,284 of NC_089832.1, read as the reverse complement.
ATAAAGAAGCCTGTCTGACTATTGCAATGAACAGTGAGCTTAAATTATTCCTTCAGGAACACAGGGCCCTAAACAGAAGATGTGGGAAAGTGTTGCTGAGGCAAGGCCCCCCCCCCCCCCAAAAAAAAAAAAAAAAAAACTTTCGCAGTGGAGCAGAGGGCCCTAAGGCAGAAATTTCCAGCCTTTTTTCATCTCACAGCACACAGACTAGGTGCTAAAATTGTTAAAGCGCACCATCAGCTTTTTTGACATGGCACACCATGCTGCCAGTGGGGGCTCACATCCCCCATGGCCCTACCAACGAATGACCCTCCCCTAAACTCCTGCAGCACATCTGCAGACCATACATGGCACCCCAATGTGCCATGGCACAGTGGTTGACAACTGCTGCCTGAAGGCCCCAGAGATGGATGCTGGAGGCCCTGCACCTCCCTTGGCAGTTTTCAGTGCTCCTGGGCATCTGCAGCCAGCAGGGGCTCTGTGGCGAGAGGGCAGTCTCCCCCACCCTCTCTAGTCCAGCCTCCTCGGGAGCAAGCGAACTCCTGGCCAACTTGCTTGTTCTCCATAGCGAGGAACTATAATTGGAAACAATCAATGGGGCTCTTGTAACTCAATCCAGAGAAGCTAAAAAAAGAGGAGCTGGCCTCCTTTAGGAACCTAAATGAAGACGACAGGATTATAAATATTTGGAGACCACCTTGCAGCCAGTCAGTGCAACTAGTTCGCACGTAGGTGAGTGTCAGATGGTGGGCTCTGTCCTGCTTCTGCTGATTAGGCGGCCTTCCCGTTTCCTTCCAGCCAAGGCCGAGCAAGAAGCAGGAAGGTGACCTGTGATCGCTGCCCACGTGCCGAGGCCTGCAGGGAAAGAAGACGAGGCGCTTCTCTCTCCCACACTCTGAGTTCCTGCTTCAGGAGTGGCAGGAGATCGCTCCGCAGCAGAGGCGTGGCTACAGAAGGTGCAACATGGCAGGCATTGCAGCTGCCCCAACATATGCTGCTGTCACGGCCTAGAATAGCTGTGATGGTGAGTGAGAGGGGCCACTTGCACAACACATTGTGGCACCTGCAATGCTTTCCGTGCCACCCTTCCTGTCGCTACGCCACTGCTCAGCAGCCCACTTTATTTATTTTATTATTTGTTGTTCATCTTCTTATACCACCCTTCCTCCAAGGAGCTTAGGGGGGTGGACATGGTTCCTCCCCTCTTTTTGCAACAACAACAACAACAACAACAACAACAACAACAACAACAACAGCAACAACAACAGCAACAACAACAATAATAATAACAACAACAACAACAACAGGTATTTATATACCGCCTTTCTTGGTCTTTATTCAAAACTTTATTCAAGGCGGTTTACATAGGCAGGCTTTTATTTAAATCCCTTATTAAATTGGGATTTTTACAATTGAAAGAAGGTTCTTTCTTTCAAGAACCACTACATTCAGGTGTTTCATTCCGATCTGGCTTCACATTCTGGCTTCCATCCTCCCACGCTCGGAGCAGATAGAAATAGCTCGGCTTCAGCTTGTCAGTTGCTTCAAGGTCGCACGGTGCTGGTGGCCTCAAACTGGCGACCTTGTGGATGTTATCTTCAGGCAGACGGAGGCTCTACCCTCTAGACCAGACCTGGGCAACAACCTCCTCCCCTCCCCTCACAACAACCCTGTGAGGTAGGTGAGGCTAGTGACTGGCCCAAGGTCACCCAGGAAGTTTCATGGCTGAGTGGGAATTTGAACCTGGATCTTCCACTTCCAAACCACAGTGTCAACCTGGCTCGGCTGTGTTCTCAGACTCAAAGAAAAAGGGCGAGAAGGAGAGATGGGAGGCCTTTTTCCCCAGCATGAGCAAACACTCAGGTATCTCTGCACTGCTCCTGTCCCAGTATTTGTGGTCTGAGTTATGAGCAAAAACAAAGCAATTACCTTTGACTTGCATCATTAGAAAGTAAATTACGCTTCCCGTACTTGGCAAACTGGGACTGGGCGACCCTAATCACCATCCTATGTTGCAACACTGCTATAAGTCATTGTGAGGTGCGGGCAAGGAACATAGCAAGAGCATAGACTTTAAGGATGTCTCATTCTCTTCAGGATTATAATTCCACTGCAGACTGAAGGTTGGCAGGCTCCATTAAAAACCTCAACAGCCTTGCTCACGGAAAAGTAACAGGCCCCAAAGAAGAGTTCTAGACTGCCCTTTCCCCCTGACATGCTAGTTTTCTTCATGTAAGGAAAAGTTTGGTAGGAAGATAAATTCAAAAACTGTCTTGGATACCGAACGCTGAATGTTAGATTCAGCTTACCACTGAATCGAACATTGTCTCAGCCTTCCTTCTTGCCCTTCGCCTCAGGTGCAGCACGTCCACTTAGGGTTGCCATGTTCTTGTTGCAAAAATATTGGGCAAGATTCACAGGTGGCAGACCTTGAGCTTGGAGGAATCGGGAAGGTCAGAGATGGTACCAAGGCTGAATGGGGCAAGTTATGGGGAAACTGGGAAGAAGGTGGGGTATGTTGGCTCTCCAGACCTCAGCACTGGTTACCTGACAGAACCCAGCTTTGTGGGTCAGACCACTGACATGCTAGCTGCTTGGTGCTCCCGATGTCCCCCTCCCTGTGCTATGGTTTGATCTGGGGGCAGACAGGGAACTGGAGTAAGAAACGGTGGTCTTCTCACACTCCCAGAACCACACGCTTCTTCATTAAGAGTCTAGCAGAGCTGCTGCACTTCCAGCCTGGTTTTGCTTCTGTTTTAAGTGAACCTGACAACAAAAGAGGTGCTGAAAACCACTCCCTGGTAGGAGCTTTTTTGGAATTAAATGCCATTTTTTCAAAGTCCCCATATGGGTTTCCAAGCACTTTAAATGTGATGATTATTATTTAATTTGGTTCCACATAGTTTTTTCTCTCTCTCCTCCAGGGCTCAGAGGAGGGGAAAAATAGATTAAAAAGGCAAAAGACTCGCAGGAGGAGACAATGCAAACGTGATTATTAAACACAAGCTGGAAAAGAATCATGTCATTTTCTGCACTGTCCTGTCAGGTCTTGCGAGCCATTTATCTGACTGAGCACAGCCTGCCTGCGTAGCCAGCCATGGAGAGACCCTTGTGCGTGGTGGTGATGGGGGGGAATGTTCCCCCTCAAGTTCCCTGGGTTATTTCTGGTAAATCTTGGCTGTTAATGGCCTGGAACTTGCCGGTGGGTAATGCATGTTCCTGCAAAGCATTCCTCACGTCCCTGACTGCTTTACTGTCGTTTGTGGCTCTGCTGCTGTCCAGGGCAGAGTCCTGTGAATTATGTTGCACCGCATAGTCTGTGTTTCAATTATGCGAGAGGAACATTTTCAGGGCAATTAAAGGTTTCCGCATCTTGTGGTCACGGTCTCTGCTCAGAGGCCTGCAGGAGATGGGATTGCTGCTACAGGGATGATCCAAGGAGCTGGTGGACTGGACTGAGGCTACACCCAGAAGGCCTGGGGCGTAAAACCCACCTTGCCCACAGTCTGACTCGCTCAGTGTTGGCTGCAGTGACTGGAGACAACTCCATGGAGAGTCAAGCAAAGGCTTTTCCCAAACTTCTCTTTCCCAGCCCTACCTGGAGATACCAGGGACTAGCAAGTGATGGCCCCATCATCTGGCAAGTCTTCATGTTGGCAACCTTCAGTCCCGAAAGACTCTGGTATTGCGCTCTGAATGGTGGTTTTGGAACATCATCTAGTGTGACTGAAAAGGCCGATTCGGGAGTGACAATCCCTTCCACACTGGGAGCAAGTGCAGTCTGTCCCTGGTCTGTCTCCCTGGCTGTGGGCCTTCCTTCTTTGCCTCTTTGCCTCAGTCTGTTGGCCAAGTAGCTCTTCAAACTGGGAGAGGCCATGCTGCACAGCCTGCCTCCAAGTGGGCTGCTCAGAGGCCAGGGTTTCCCACCTGTTGAGGTCCACTCCTAAGGCCTTCAGATCCCTCTTGCAGATGTCCTGGTAAGTCTATTATTACTGTTACTATGCTTCAGCAGAGCTGCTGGGACTCAGAGAGGCCACAGTGCACGGGGACACACCCTGCAGCTTAGAGGCCTTTCCTTGCAAACTGCTGGCCATGGAGGCAGACTTTCTCCAGTGGGGAGGGGTCATTGCTCAGTGGAAGGGCGTATCAGACATCTTCATTCAGTCCTGCAACCGCTGACCGGACCGCCATATGTGGCCCTCGAGTAGGCAGTGTGAATGAGACTCAAAAGGACGAAGAACATCCCTGCGAGGTCAGGCAGAAGGCCCACCTCCTCCAGCACCCTGTTTCCCAAAGGCAGGCCCTTTTCTTTGCTGGTCCCCTGCAGTAGGTGTTCAGGGGCAGACTGCTGTGTGGGATCTGCAGTCAAGGGATTCACAGAGCCTCGGTGAATCCCTTGACTCCAGGCTTGCAGGATCTCCCATTCTTGTTGCAGGAGCCCCAAGACCCACCCACAACTCAGGGAAGGGGTGAGACACGACACCCTTTGACCCTAAGGTGAGACACGACACCCTTTGGGGTGCAGGGTCCAAAAGTGATGGCCTCCAGCACCCCGCATGCCCCCTCTGTATCCAAGGCAAACGATGTCTGAGCCACTGCTGATGAAGGATCCGGAGAGCTGAGTGTGGTGGGAGGGGAGGCCTTGTTGGACGGTGGGGAGCCAGGCAGAAGGCCTTTGGCACGTGCCTTTGTGTCCCCTCCGGGCTCTGGGGAGAGCTCTGTCAGTCATTTCCGGCCCAGTTCTGATCTGCAAGCCCCGGCCCCCGAGGGTCTCTCTGCACTTGGGTGCACCTGTGTTTTCGCGCTCGGACCGCAGGGCCTCGTCGATGTGCTTGTTCTCATTCTTCACCTGTCAAGAGCCTCTGATGGAAAGTGAGCTACGAGGACCCCTTGGGGGGAGAGCCGTCATCATGCACCGTTCTTTCCCGGCACATTGTTTTGCCGGCAAGCAGGTCACCTCTCGTTCCCCATAATATCGCATTTCCAGTACAGCTTTGCCTTGCAGAGCTGCCATTCATGCTTGACTGCCGCTGTGGACTGCAAGGAGCCCGCTTATGGGTGACGTCTTAATTCACAGCACACTCTCCTTAGATATAGAACTCATAAACCCGAGGCAGGGGAAGGGGGCAGTTCAAGGTCAGGGAGTGATGCGGAGCACCTTGCAGCAGAGTGCAGAGTGCTCCAAACTGCTTTCAAAGGAAAGAAGGGTGGTGCCGGAGAGGAAGTTAGAACTATGGAGGAGGAGCCTGGAGTTCAGCTCTCCTTGGGGGGCAACAGTGGGGGTGACATGTGCATTCAGGAGAACCATGAGGTACAGCCCTCCTGCAATGGCAGTACTTCAGGGTGCACAAGGGAATTTAGAGCACATTGACAAGTCCCTGCCCATGGAAAGGTAGTCTATCAGGGTAGTGAACATAGCTCAACTTTCCCCTGCAATTAAGCAGTGCTTGTGTTGAGATGTGTGCAGGCTCATGTCTGTCCTGAAGCACCACTGTCTGACCTGAAGGCCCTTTGCCGTAAGCTCTGTGTGCTTCCTTTAACTACAGTAAAAGAAGCATTCTGAATTCTGCACCTGCTCAGAGACCTTATCTGGGACTCTAACGGCATATTGTTCAGTGTGCATCTTTCGCATTGAGAAAGAGCCCTGGGGCGCATGAGGCTCTGCTGAGATGCCCCTTTTCTGTCATGCAGGGAGTTTTTGCTGGGCCAGGCTCAAAGGGAAGAGATGGAGGCAAGAGATGGAGAACCTAGAAGCCCACCTGTCCCCTCCACAGTTCTTTTTGGTGCACTGAGGAGAGATGTGGCTGTTCCCCCAAAACTTTGGGACTGGCTGGTGGTTTCTATGTGGGAAGGATGTTTTTGTCAATCTAGTGTGAATTTCCCTCGGCTAGCAGTTTCAGCGGGGCTGTTGTATCACGTGTTGTACATTTTCTGGTTTGAAAAAGCAAACACAAAATCACAGAAAAGCAAACACAAAATCATGTGTTGTTTTGTTTTTCTGTTGCTGTGACTTTTGTACAAGCCATCTTGGTTTGCTTGGGTAAGAACTGCAGGATATGGGCTATTTAACATAAAACAAATTCTTGCTGTCAAATCATATTTCAGGCTCTCTGACGGTTACTTGGTTGCACCTTGGCTGCTTGCAAGCCAAACGGTAAATAAATAAAATTTGGAAGAAGGCGGAAAGTGTCACCTCATATTTGTTACTGCAGAGAAGGTGTCAAAATGCGTATACTATATATTCAGGCGGGGGGGGGGGGGGAAATGAAACCCCAAATTGCTAAGCAGTTTGGCGCTGTGGACACTCCTACCTGCTCCCCACTCTGTTCTGAGGTCAGTTCATGCAGGATGAGTCTGTCCACCCCAAAAGAGAGCCACTGGAGCATGTGAAGAAGTGTGGTTACAAGGCACATTTACTCCAGGCCATCAACCACCACTGTACACCTTGCCTGCGCACACTTGGCTATTGTGCATCTTCCTCCCTCCCCATAATGCAAAGAGCTTTTCAGTTCTCACCTAACAGCAAAGAGCAATCAAAGTGCTAACCCAGGGAGGCGGCTGCCTTTTTACAAAAGTCCTGACTTTTCTGCCAGAGACGCCCAGCAAAGACTGAGAGGAGTTAAAGTGCAGGCAGATGCCTCGGAGGATAGTTCGTGAGGACGCTGACTATAAACGTGCTGACAGATTCCTGGAATGGAGGGCTACTGAAATTGATAACACCGTAAGCTTCAATTGCCACGATGTACCTTATGAATTTCTGCTTACTGCATGGAATGGGAAGGGGAGGCGCAAGCAAAGGCCAGGCGATTGCAGGTGCTGTGGAAGGGAAGGTCCTCTCGGAAGTCCTCATGAGCAAATCCAGTAGTACAACAAGCAACTTCACCCAAGGTTGTAACTGCCCAGTCGGGAAAATGAATGAAGGTGTTCAGCTCAACCTGCTTGGCTTCAGGAGGAGTTGAGCCCTCTTTCCCTGGAGAAGAATCTCTGGACTTGGAATGTCAACTGACACGCTGTCCGTGCACAGACAGTGCTCAGCAAACCAGGTGTGCAGAGCCAGCTGCTTCGCAGGTGTGTCCATAGAGGCCCTTTGATAGGAACTTCTGATTCTCGTTGATGGCTCTGAACTCTGCATGTATTTTCATGCGCCCGTTGATAGGGTGGGAGGTCCGTTCATTCTTAAATGAACAGATAGCAGCATATGGGATCTTTCATGATCACTGCAACCTGAAGAGCAGAACTGTACAGGTTTTGCAGTTAACACCTGATGAGCTGAATGTTTGGGCTGAAGCTTTGGTTCTTTCTTCCAAAACCAGAGACAGGTTGGAGGTTCTTACATGCTTAGAACTAAAATGTGCTTTGCTGTATGCATAGACCACAGGCTTGGGGCAGGACAGGAAGAAAAGGGCAGGATCCAGCTTTTGCAACAGTCTCCTTTCCTAGGGAACCGTTCTCAGGGCATCAGTCAAGCATGTGACACACCCCGGAGCCTTCTCCCCTTTTCCCTCCTCCTATATTGCTGCCTGAACTGAAATATCTGCAGCGCTCACAGTCAATCAGGACATTCCCCACAACTGGCTGGCTTGTCATAGCTGGTTTGGGTGGAAGTCAGTGCGACTTGTATATTCATTTGTTTGCCTCTCCGTCTCTGGAATGCTCTGCTGGTGGATCAGAGACGATGAAATTAATTCACTTTTGTTTACGCAGGTGCTTGTTTGAAGAGCAAATGTTATTGCTTGTAAAATGCTTTGCAATACATTTTCCAAAATAGCAGCATACCGATAAAACATGGCACAGTGTCAACGGTGTGCAGCGTGACATCCGTTGGCGAGAATCAGCCTCGGTGGATGGCGCCCAACTCCCCAGTCCTTCCAAGACCTCCTCTTTTGTTCTCCATCCGGCTGTGGCGCAGCTGTAGAGGCTACACACTGCCTGTTATACCTTTGGGAAACCTGCACAAAGGGGTCACCTTGTCACCCCCCCCTTCCCAATCTGGTCATGGCAAACATCTCCCCATGGTGGGAACAACTTCGTCTGAGCTTTGAGTCTCTGCTGTAGGGCATTCGAAGCACACAACCTGCTCAGAAGACCCTCTTGGTCATTGTGCCTTCTCTTAACCATGTGTGTTTGGGGGTCACACATGTGCACTTAATTCACCTGGGGGGATTCCCCCCCCCAGACATAGCTCAAGCCCAGGCTTCAGCTGATATTGCTTGTCATTTTTCCAAGAAAAAAAAAATTCCTTCACAGCACATAAAAAAGCCCTTTAACCCTGAAAATGAAGATTTCCTCAGACAAGCCTCGAGATGTGAATTGTGTTCTTTCCTAGGTTTTTTCTTTCATTTTCCTTTTTTCATTCTTCTCTTTTCTGGGATCCAAGGTTTGTTATTGTCAAGTGATAACACTTCTCAGTTTGGAGACAGAGGGAGCTAATGCCACAAAGCGTACATTTTTTTAGCTCCCTGCCTCTTACATATGTTGACACATTGAGCTGGGACTTTCTCTTGCAACTCTCTGCGCACTGACATGGGAGTAAATCCCATTGTGCACTACGTGACTAACTCCTGAGGATGCACGATTGGCCTGCATAATTGCATTTGTGCTTTGAGACATACCCAAGTCTGGGGCTATACTGCAGCCCACATGACCAGGACTGACTTAAAGAGGACTGGAGTGGCTATGGAATGGAGTCATGAATCAGAACTTGGCACTTTGATTCTTGCCTCTGCCACAAACTCTCCACATGGCCTTAGGAAAGTCTCTCTCCCTCTCTCAGCCTCAGCACCCCTTCGCCACCAGGAATCCTGGGATTGGAGGACTAGCATAATTTCCAGGATTGCTTTAAGGATTACAACAAAGCATGTGTAAAGGTATCAATGCAAGATGCAAATACCAAGTAACTTTATGGCAGCAATAAGAATTCGTCATTCCTGGGCACAGCTGCCTGAAATGGAAAGAGAATATTCCTGTTGCAGGCTGATTGAGGGAGAAATCATTTGAAAGCCAAGCCAATTAACTCCAGCACTCAGGTAGATAAAGAACATGACAGAAGGATAAGATCACAGGTTCCTCTTGCCCCCACATCAGCGATAAAGAAACCTGTTTTATAAAAAGGAGAAAAAGAACATTCGATTCCCTCTCAGAAAAATTTCTGAAGCATTTTCTAAAAAAAGCCCAGCCCATTAACAGCTGATTTTAAGTTGCCTACAGTTAGCTGCCCTCATTTAAGATGCAGAAAAATAAGTTTTAGGGGTGGACCTGGAATCCTGGCTTTATTCTGCAGTTTGCACCAAGTTCCATCTCTTCCCCACTACAAAGCGCGAGAAGTTCAGAATGCTTCGTTCAGGCTTTTTCCACTCTCTGGAAGGTGGAGTGAGTCACCTCCAAAGTTAAAATGTAGTTCAACAGCCTCAGGGATGGCTGACCAATGGCCAGCATTTGGCACTTCACAGTTCGGCCTCCCCCATACAATTACATAGTTGAAAACCTTAAACCTGTGAGCAGAGAAAAGAAAGCCTCTTGCAAGAGAGAAACCCTCCGGCTAGGCCAATTTCCGTTCATTGCTTCAAAACCTGGGGGCTCTTTCTGGCCAACAGCAGAGGTTTTCTGCTCCAGCTGCTGGTAGGGGAAGGTCACCCACAGCCCTGGCTCCCTGCAGTGCAGGCCCAGACTGGCAGAACAAAAAATAAATGCTTTGCAAATACTTGGGGTGTTCCTGGTTAATGGGGTTAACTGGGGTGAAGGCCTTAGGGATGGACCTCAACAAGTGGGAAACCCTGGCCTCTGAGCGTCCTGCTTGGAGGCAGGCTGTGCAGCATGGCCTTTCCCAGTTTGAAGAGACACTTGGCCAACAGTCTGAGGCAAAGAGGCAAAGAAGGAAGGCCCATAGCCAGGGAGACAGACCAGGGACAGACTGCACTTGCTCCCAGCGTGGAAGGGATTGTCACTCCCGAATCGGCCTTTTCAGCCACACTAGACGCTGTGCCAGAACCACCTTTCAGAGTGCGATACCATAGTCTTTCGAGACTGAAGGTTGCCAATACCTGGTTAATCTAGGGCAGCAGTGGATGTACTGCTTCTCCAGAAGCCCCATGTCTCCAGCCTGTCCCTAACAGAGAACAATATGAGTCTCCATCACCAATTGACCATGGAAGCCAGCCAATTTGATAAAGGAAGGATCCCAACCCTTTTAATTTTCACCAACACAACGGAGTCTTCTGTATAAATAACACGTGCCATGACTTTCTCTTTAACTCACAGTGAAATTCAGAGTGAATTTCAGGGTTCCTCCCAAGGAAGACATCAGAGGGGGTTCCAGGAATTTCTAGAAGGATTTTGTTTGCTATGCAGGGATCAGGATGCCCCCTTGCCGCGTCACAGGACTCCGCAGTTGTCTTCTGGACCTCCAGTTCAAGGACTGGGATGCATCCAAACTAAAGTCATGAAGGCTCACCCAGCAGTACCAAGCTCCTGGGCACTGAGTGCTGCTCCTGAGAGTGAGGCCTGCCTTGTTCCCAGGATCAGGGCCTTACTGAGGAGATGAGGCTCCAAGTCCCTCCTGGGATAAAACACCCAGTGGCTGCCTGATTGGTGCTGGTGCAGCATCCCTACCACCAGCTCCTTCAACCTGGTGGACAGCTCCCTTGATGTGCACAGACAGCAGTGGTGGTCTGTGTGAACCAGGCTCCCCTCTGCGCTGGACAGCTCCCAGGTCGCCCTTTTCAAGCCTGCGACTCTAGCCTTGCGCTTGCGGGACCCTGTAGGGGTTACACAGCAACTGGAGATCCCTGCTGGGCTTGTTCTTCTCTAGTGCCCCTGGGAAGCTCAGGTGCTGGCCCCTTCCCCCAGAGTTGCCTCCCACCCCACATAGCTGGTCTTTAGAGGTCGACTGCCTCTGGACTCAGGTCTGTTCTGCTGCCACGGCCAACAGCCCCGATGCTTTCCTCCTTCCTGAATGTTTCTGGTTTCCTCTAACAGCCAGCTAGGCCAGAGTCTGCCGCCCCCTCTGGCAACTGCAGATTCCATGAGGATGCACATTGACTGTGGAAGTGTCTCTTGTGTCTCCCTTGCCAGCCAGTAACATAGAAGACCCCAAGATCTAGTGTATTGGAATCTGGAAGAACTGGCAAGGAGGTAGATGTGGTGCCAGCAGTGGCCCCTTTAAGGGTCAGGCCTGGGCATCCAGCAGAGTGTGCTGCACAGCTGCAGCCACTGGAAGGCAATAGGGCCCTCAGGGGTATAAGGAGCACCTGAGGCAGGAAGGGTTTGTGGGTTTTGAAGGAGTGCAGGTTGGAGGTAGGAGAGGAGAGGAGACTGACTGACTGACTGACTTGGCTTATTGAATTTGGAATCTGACTGTGGATTGTGACTGGACTTGGACTTTGACTGGGATACCCTGACGGATTTGACTGACCTACCTGGAACCTGACCTTGGACTGTAACTTGGCTTGTTGGTTCTGGACTCTGATTTGGCAACTCTAATTGATTGGACTGGTTTACTTGAATTCTGTGAACTGGAACTGGACTCTGACTTTGCTTACTGCACTGGTGAGTTGCACAAGGGGGACTGATCAGCCTTAAGCGGGCACAAGGCCCATTGGATTGGGCTTTGGCAGAACATCTAGTACTATGAGAAGGGGAAGAAATGTCTCTCTAACTACCATAACTGCAGTCGGTAGCATAGCCAGAGGGGGCATTGTGCAGGCGCTCAGCTGTCGCTGCCCCGAATGGCTCTGGCGGCAGGAGGGAGGGGTATCTTTCATGGGGTGCACATTGCAGCACCTGCAATACTTAACTTGCCACCCCCTGGCTATGCTACCAACTGCATGTACCCCTCTCACGTTGTTCCCCGTGCACCCAGCTTTTGTTTCAAAAAAAGCCTTACGCTCTCCACACAAGAAAGGCTTGTCAACCTTAGGTTGGTTTTAGTTGCCCTTTTCATGCTATGCTTAGCTCCAGACAAGTGCGAGCAATTCTTTTATTTTTTAAAACCTGATATCAAGCAGGGAAAGTCTTGCTTTGTGGCACCTCTTGAATGTGATTCATTCATTTGGCCAAAGGCCTTGCCGTCACTTGCTGTTCCTGGTAGATTTGGAGATGGGAGACGAGAATTGGCTTCTACTCTGATCTGCTTCTTCTCTTTCAAGAACTGTAGATAGGATCTATCCGTGTCACCCCCTTTGTTATAGAATCACAAATATCAGGGTGGTGCCTTTGGTACCTTTGAGGCCATCTAGTCTAACCTCTGTGCTCAGTGGATGTGACTACAGCATCCCTGACAAGTGGCTGTTGATTCGCTCCTTGAAAATCTCCAACTGCATGAGGCAGAGTATTCCAAAGCTGAATAGATCTTCAGTTAGGAAATTCTTCCCTGTGTGTAGCCTTAATCAACTTCCCTGTTCCCATTTGTTCTATTCCTGCCCTTGGGGGGCCACAGGGAGGAAGCTGTCTCCTGCGGCTCTCTCCAGCCTTTACAAACAGGCTGCTATATCTCCTCTTAGACTTCTCTTCTCCAGCTTTTTTAATGGTTCCTCACTGGACTTGGATTCCAGACTTCCCATTATCCTAGTTGCCCTTCTCTGAATCTGCTCCAGCTTATCATTGCCCTTCTTAAAATATGGCACCCAAAATAGGCACAGCATTCCAGCAGCAAGTATCGCTTCTGTGTGCCACTGGCAATGCATTAGCTTTCTTTGCAGTTGCATCACACTGCTGGCTCACGTTGAACTCATGATCCACTGGCAGCCAACTCCTATTCATGGCTTACAGTGGTGGATCTCACGGTCTGTCACTGTAATCACTGCACCGGTGGCTAACAGTACAGGGGCCTGTTAGGCACGGAGCCCAGTTGGGAGCAATTGGTTCAACTGACTTAAAGCCAGTCCTGCTCAAGACAGAGCCCTGTGACTCTCCGCTTGATACTTCCTCCAAGTTGACATGGAGCCTTTTCATCGCACGCATTGGGGCTGGTTCTTCAAGGCTGTCAGGAGGGAAGGGAAGGGAAGGCAAGGAGCAGTTCACACTTTGGCACTGAAACAATGGAAAACTGCAGCGGCCCTGTTGTGGTCGCCCTTTGGAGAGAAACTGGGGGGAAGCTGGGGTTTGGCTCCCCTCAATGACAGCGCTGTGCGCAAAAGAAGCAAGAGGCTTGCTCTTCTCAGCTTTGATTAGGCCACATGTGGAAACCACATCCAGCGATGTCTGGGCAATTTTCTTTAAATGAAACGACTTGGACAAATTGGAGCGAATCAGAAGGGCATAGAATGGCTGTGGGAAAATACGGAGAAATATCAAATAGAAGGACTCTGGCTTGCCCCTCTCATGAATTATTGAAACAGGCACAATTGGCCAGATGTGGGACAAGTGAAATGTTTTACTTGGCCAACTTCAATGCCTGCTTCAAATGGCAACATGTTTGAATTGCTGGCAAGGAACTCATTTTTGGCTTCAGAAACAGTCAGGCAGAGCAAGGCCCTCATTCAGTGGGAGAAAAAGAGGGCACCATAATGAGCAGACACAGAGCTGGTCCCAGCCAGATGGACAATCCCCATCTTTCAGCCCCCATCTTTCTGTGCTAAGAGGCTCGTGTTCACACACCGATACGCAGAGATCAGAGTTCTTCCCCTTGTTTACAGCCACTGTGGAAATAAATTTCTGTTTGTTGGGGACTCCATCACTGCCTAAAAATACCCCCCCCCCCAAAAGGCACCTCCATACCTCGGACGTAGTGGACACCATTACGTGTGACACAGGCAGAGGAATTTTGGCCAATCACTGCCTCGGATTTGTCTTCAGAGTCTTTCTGACCCTCCTCATAAGAATATAAAAACTTAAGAAGAGTCATGCTCGATCAGGCCAAAGGCCCATCTTCTCCAGCTTCCTGGATGCTTCCACCAGATGCTTCAGAGAGCACCCAAGACAACAAGAGACATGAGTCCTCTTGCCACTCCCTTGCATCCTTTCCATTAATGGCCACTGAATGAGGACCAAATATTTATTTACACAGATGTGCCTGTCAACCACTTAGAGTCCCAGTCCAGAGGTGTTTTCTGAACACAATTCCTCCTGCCGTGGTTTTTTCCTCTATTTGACAACAGATCACTAAACTGTGAAGCACTGGTTGGTGATCCCGACTGGGCAGACTAAAGGCCAGTGTGGTGACTAACTAGCTGGAGGCCAGTGTGGTGTCCACTGTATGGCCGGCAAAGGTCATTATTTAAGGTCATTTAATTTAATTTAGGGTCATTAGGAAGCTGCCTCAGTTTGGAGCTGGGGTGTTGATGCCTGAGGGGGAAGCACACTTCCTGATTAGGTGCCCACACTAAATGGCAGAGGAGTATGTGCAGCCAAGACCCCCTGCAAAATGGACGTTGTTTTACTTCAAGAAATGAGGCCCATGTACCCAAAAGCTGACCTCAACCCATGTAATTTGTGGGGGTGCTCCTGCAGCATGAAGCCTGGATTTACCCTTTGGGAAGAAAATAAACAGCTAACAAAGCAGATGGAGTTTGCATATTGTCAGATATTTTCAATATTTCAAGTGTGTCCTTGGGAAAAAATGACCCCTGAGAACTTGAATCTTCTCTCCTCTCTGACAGAGAACAATTCTGAGTGGAACATGAGTGGGAGGAGGCCTCCATGTTGTGATGTGCAACCTCAGGCACATCAACACCTCTACTACCAGATGCGCAGATCTAATAATGGAGATGAAGGACTAGGCAGGGACGATGGAGGGAGCCGCGAGACAAGCACTAGGACAGCAGCTCAAACACTTTCAGCCACACAAATTGGGATGTTACATTAAGAATATGGATCAATTATTCTCATTAGTCAGCAAGGACAGAGCCATAATTAACTGGGGCATAGTTAGCCTGACACAGAGAAACTCTGGGAAGCTGCCTGTAATTGCTACAACTGTTCGCACACCAGGGAGAACTGCCAAGAGACAATAGACTCACCTTGTAGAAGTGCAGCTTAGAGGTCAGGACGAGGGCGGCCAAAAGGACTTGTCTATTTTTGTATCCATTTCAATGCATGTCAAAATGTTCCTCCTATTTTCAGCCATTTTTTGACACTCATTGTGTAAAAATCAGCATTGTTCCTCTGCTTCCCTGCTGGTTGCTGCCTCTTGACATCATTTCTTCTCCTCCACTGTCATTGGACCGGTCCGTCCCCGTCCCCCCCCTGTCCCCGTTGACTGCTTTGTCTGGTTGGCTGTGTCAGCTCACATGATTGTGGGGGCTAACTGCCACTGCACACACCTGTGACAAAGGTCACCTGCAGAGGCCAGGGGAGCAATCTAGGCTCAGGCGACATCCAAAGAATGTGCCTATTCAGCGAGGAGGTCATTGCTTTGGCTGCATGAGGTGTGCTAATCTCAAACTGGATCTTTACAATACTGGAAACTCAGGACAGGCACTGAGTGCTGTGGAAGGAGAAGGGAACATGGACCTCTGAAGGCGGAGATGCCAGTGTGGTTTTACAGTACTGAAAAATGCCACACCAGCTCTTTGTTGCACAGAGGCTGTGTGTCTAAGGCTACAGCAGAAGAATCCATCTGCTGGGTCAGACCAAATAGACACCCAAAATTAGGGTGCACTTCAGGTGCCGTTCAGCTTGGATTGGGCCTGAGGGCCTTGAGAAGACCTCAGAGTAGTGCAGATGTCCAGCAGATGCCCACAGAAAGATGGCATGTACAGGCAGGAATTAGTTATGGAAACAGGGATTCTGTTTGTCAGAGTCTGCAGTCGTCTTACCTTTTGGGGTCTGTCTCCTTGGCAGGCTGACTTGAGTTGGCTCAAGAGCCCCAGCAAGCCTGGATTGCAGCCTTGAGCTTTTGAGTGCTTCAGGATTCAGGTTAAATGCCGGCACTCCACGCAGCTCACATTTGAGATCTCGTGGCTGCTTTTTGAGGACGCAGCTGCTTTTCTGTTGATTAGGAGCCTCGATTCTATACTTTTCATCTCCTGCCTCAGTCCCACTGGAAGCATTTTATACCTCAAAATGCAGGGCAGAGAAGGTGGAATAAATAATTGCAAAGACCCCCCCAAAAAAAGAAGAAGAAAAGAGTTGTGCTGAGAAATCCACTTGGGGCAAATGCAGATAAAAAAGCAGGGGCGGTTTCAAAGCACGGATGTCGAAAACGGGGTCTCTTCTGAGTGCCCCGGTGGAAGCCCTCTTGCTCATTAAGGGCGAAAGCAAGTCCGAAGCTAATTGCCTGGATGTCTTATATGTGCAGTGCTGATGCATGGGAATAAGTTGATCACTTAAAGAAACGTGTTACAACATCAGCCCTGTGGGGACAGCAGTGCTGAAGGAGCCAGTGAGACACATTTGAACACGTGGAGACATCTTTTCCTGCATAAAATCTTGTTATCTTTGGGCCTGTTTAGGGATGTTCTCTGAGCTTCTGAGAAATCTCAACTGACTTATTAGTTTGCTTCAAGGAGGATCCCCCTCCTCATTATTCCTTTTGTAACCTTAGGTGAAACTTGGTGACAACTCTAATGCTGATCTGCCTTAGCCACACACCCAGACAGTGAGACACTCCAGGGAAAGGGCTGTCATCCAGCTTTTGCTGTTCACAGATTTGGCTCCAAAACAGTTCCTAGACTAAGGGCCCAATCCTATCCAGCTTTCCAGTGCCGATGCAGTCATGTTAATGGGGTGCAAACTGCATCCCGTGGTGGAGAGGCAATCGTGGAGGCCTCCTCAAGGTAAGGGGACGTTTGTTCCTTTCTTCAGGGCTGCACTGCAGTTGCATTGGTGCTGGAAAGTTGGAAAGGATTGGGCCTATAGTCTGTTAGCTGCCCCTCCCACTCCGGCAGGTGGTGAAGACAGGGATGGACTTGCAGGCAGATTCAAAATCTGAACGAATGTGCAGAGGTTTGATGCACAAAAGTTGTAGAGGAACCTGTTCTCTGCCTCGCGCAGAGAGTGCAGCTGTCTGTTTGGTGCTCCTCTGGCGGGCTCTCCCACTCCACTAAGCACAATGAAAAATTCTTCACACTAGATAACGCATTGATTATGTAAGCCTTTAAGCTCTCCAAGTACAAAAGGTGAATTATTATACTATTGTCATAATCATCAACACACCGTAGAAAGCTCTAGTGTGGCGGTGCTCATCTGCAGATTTTTAAAGATTTTTAAAGCATGTTTGTCAGTGTAGATTAGCATACTTAACCCTCTCCCCCCCACACACACACATACACAATCATTTCAAGGAATACTTTGAAGTCTGGAAAGCAGCATCCCCCTTTCTCCTGCCTATCTATGGGCACCACAGATTCCCTCATCACTGACTGACATAAGGGCTGAATTTTTGGTTTCACCCCAGTTTGAACAGATTGTGGGGATGGGGTGAACTGTTTTTGCTTCCAAATGTTCGTGAGAAACTGTTTGCTGATCCACTGATATCACGTGAGGTTGTGGTGGTGGTGGCAGGTGTGGGAAGTCTGCTCTGAAGCACTCCCCCCCCCCCCCCCCGTTCAGTGGAGGTCTATGTGGAAAAGGGTGTCTGTGCAGAGCAGGGGTCTTGCAAGGTGCTGGGAGTGGAAGCACACACACACACACACACACACACACACACACACACACACACACACACACACAGACCACGCCACTATTCTGGCAAAGAGTCAGTGTGGCTTACAATATAAATACAATAAAAGGGGCCTCCAAGTTCCACATAACCTAGGTCCTCCCCAAGTCTACATTGTCACCGAAAGGAAGCATCTCTGAAAGATCTCTGGGACAGGCAGTTTCATGCATGTTGTGGACAAGGCACAGTTTGACCCTGCATGTGTTTAAAAGAAAAACTTAAATACCCACATAGTGTGCGCGCGCACATTTGTTTGTGTGTGTGTGTGTGTGTGTGTTGTGTGTGTGTGTGTAGGGGGAGGGGGGGCTTTGGATCAGAATTAAGAATGCATACAAAGAAAATTATGAGTAAATTTAAATTATTCAGGAATGTCCCAAAATGAAGATTTCATGTCTAAATGCGTTAGACATGTCAAGTTTCAAATCATGAAGCCAAAACACAACTCTGAACTCTTAACATTTTCTATTCAAAAGTCGCATATGGAGCTGAAGAGTTTGTCTACTACGAGGCTCAACAACAACAACTAGGTATTTATATACCACCTTTCTGGTCATCGGATTACTCCTCTGACTTTATTCAAGGCGGTTTACATAGGCAGGCCTTTCTAAATCCCTCCAGGGGATTTTTACAATCCTAGAGGTTCTCTCTTTCAAGAACCACACAACATTTAGATGGATCTTCCGGGTCTGATCTCACTTCTGGCCTCCAGTTCTTCTACGCAGGCTGGCAAGCAGCTCCATCTCTCACCTGGAGAGCAGCCAAGACGCTTCTTGCTCACACCAAGAGCAGGTGGAATCACTCAGCTGGGCTTGTCAGCTGCTTCAAGGTCTCGCCATTCTCAGCATTCAGGGAGCTGCCAGTGTCCTCGAACAGGCGACCTTCTGATGTTATCTTCAGGCTAACAGAGGCTCTACCCTCTAGACCAGACCAGCCTCAATGCACTTCAAATGCCAATTATGACAAGCAGTTTCCAGCAAATAAGGCGACCAGAATGATCTCTTAGGTTCCAGTTTTGATTTTTTCCACACTGAACACAAGCACAGCTACTCAGAACAAAGTTCCCAAGGATTAAAGCTGGAAGATCCATGAGGGTGTATTATGACTAATTACCCCCATGTTTCTGTTGCAGACCTCCTAATCTTCTACAAATATGTTTATCATAATCAGTTCATTAGCAGGTAGTTGAATTAATGTAAAGGATTTGCCATGCTCAGTATGAGTTGGATACATCCCAGACCAGGTAATTACATTTAAAATCTTACTAGATCCCTTTTGGTTGAGTTCTGTACTTAAAAAAAAAAAAATGTTTTAACTTCTAGTCCTGAAACACCCGGTCCTGATTCGGGGCCGATGCTGCCAAATACAACCAGAAACTCTGGGTTTCCGTTTAGCTCAGGGTCTTGTTGGCAACCTTCAGTCTCAGAAGACTCTGGTATCGCGCTTTGAATGGTGGTTCTGGAACAGCGTCTAGTGTGGCTGAAAAGGCCAATTCGGGAGTGACAATCCCTTCCACAACGGGAGCAAGTGCAGTCTGTCCCTGGTCTGTCTCCCTGGCTGTGGGCCTTCCTTCTTTGCCTCTTTGCCTCAGCCTGTTGGCCAAGTGTCTCTTCAAACTGGGAAAGGCCATGCTGCACAGCCTGCCTCCAAGCGGGCCGCTCAGAGGCCAGGGTTTCCCACTTGTTGAGGTCCACTCCTAAGGCCTTCAGATCCTTCTTGCAGCTGTCCTTGTATCGCAGCTGTGGTCTACCTGTAGGGTGCTTTCCTTGCACGAGTTCTCCATAGAGGAGATCCTTTGGGATCTGGCCATCATCCATTCTCACAACATGACCGAGCCAACGCAGGCATCTCTGTTTCAGCAGTGCATACACGCTAGGGATTCCAGCTTGTTCCAGGACTGTGTTGTTTGGAACTTTGTCCAGCTCAGGGTGGGCTGCAGCCATCACAGAGATCTCAGAACAAAACTGCTCTGGCATGTCGAAAGGAGAAAACCAAACGAGGTCCTCTTGCGCTGCCAGCCTCCATCTCGTCTGTCTGCTAAGAAGCCAGGCAAGGGCCCAGACAGACTCTGCTAATGGGCTACCAGGGTGCGGCTCCCTCTTCTGCGAGGTCTGTGCTGTGCTTTGGACTCATCCTGCGTCCCACAGATCCTCATTATCCTCCGCATGTTTCACCACTGCTCAGCATGAATATTTCATGAGCACCCCCCTGCTTGCAAACTCCTCTTGGAGTCGCTAGACGAAGCTGTCTGCCCTGAAAGGAAGGAGAGAGAGAGAAATGGCACGAAAGTGCGCTGAGAGGGGGTTCCAGAAAGGATGCTGCTGTGTTTTCACCGACACCTCGATTGTCTTGTCTCACTTCCACTTGAAAAGGTGTGACTGTGGCAGAAAGCACCAATCAGAGCATTCGGGTTTTTGCAAGGGATTTGTTTTCAAGAGTGCTTAGGTGCTGTCATTCCTGCCTGTGGGGTGCTGATGTTCCCAGGCTCAGACATACCAGATCTTGACAGGTATGAGAACTCTGGGAAGTGGGCAGGAAAAAGAAAACAGAGCAGAGAGACAGCGTCTCATTTTCCACCGAGACCCCCACCCACCTGCTGAGGCCTTTCTCATTATTTGGCTGGGAACAGCTCTGCAGTCCCCTGGCCGTCCGTCCCCACAGATGGGAAGCATTTCAGCACCACTTGGGTCACATCGCTTGGGCGGAGCAGAGCCTCCGGTGCTCCCTGGGAAGAGGCCTTGGCTTTTATGACAGTTGCCTCAGGGGCCAGCGGTTCCGCTGACAGGCTTCCCAGAGAGCATGGCCACCTGCTCAGCCCAAATGAGGTGAGACCGGCAGGGCCTGGTTAACAGGCAGCAGGGTTTACTGAACGACTTAGCTGAGTTCCCTCACACAGCCCTTGCACACACACCCAGACGTGACATCCAACACTTTTCACTCTCTTGTGGCAGAGGGCAAGGGCGTTCTTGCAGGGAATGA